>NC_091089.1:37610000-38235000 GCF_032405125.1 Capricornis sumatraensis | reverse complement strand
ATGCCAGGGATCTAGGGGATGTCTCCTTCTGAGATCATCCCAAGACAGTCCCCCCCACCCCCACCATGGAAAAACTGTCTTCCATGAAACCAGTCCCTCATGCCCAAAATGTTGGGGATGGCTGGGTTAAATCATTTTCCTCAGGTCACACAGCTAGTAAGTGGTGGGGCAGGTTTGGGAATCTAGGTCATTCTGGCTCCAAAGAGCAGCTCTACACTTAGTTCTGAAGCTTATGTAGAATCAGCTTGAAACGTCAGTTTGAATGAACCCACTTGGTATTAATTAGAAGAAGAAATTGGCAAATGCAGTTTTAAACGCTTTGAACAATTCTCTGGGGAGCACATTAAATATCTCAAAGCAAAGCAAAAATGTATATTAATAAGAACACAGCCATTCAAAAGGCAATTGTTCGCCATCAGTTCCAAACAGAATAAAAGGAGGGGAATTCAATTTCCCCACTTTTTCATGCCAAGGGCTCAGGCTCCAAGTTTCCCTCACTGCTCTCTCTTCACCTCTTCTCCTTACACGTTATAGCTTCATTCCTTAAGATGTAAGCGGTATTTATAGGAAATGCTGATCACTGCCAACAAGTGAATACTCCCATTAAACACGGTTTAAAACAACCTTCTCTCCAGTTGTTTATAATAACCTCTTGGAAGTTTGAAATTAAAATCTGTCTCCCATCCAGCCTTTTTCCCGCCTCTTATATGACGCCAAACCAAGAACTTGCCCTTGAACATACTTCAATTCCCTGGCCCACCACCCTGACATGCTCTGTAGCTCATTATCTCAATCCCTAAATATTAGTCTTTTCTCTTGTCTTCTCTGGTTTCCTGGACATGATTCAGTCTCCCTGGGTATTTCATTGTTTATGTCAACGAACAAACTCTGTCCCTTCAAGAGACCCCTTCCCCTTGCCTGGCCCCATCATCCCTCAACACCTTCACAACAAAATGTGTGTTGAACTTCTCTTCTTTCACAGGGGGAGACCCTGAAGTTGAGAGAATCCAATCTTTTCATTAAAAAGATAAGGTCCTTGACCATAAATGGGAAGCAAATCCAAAAAGAGGGAATATATGAACATATAGAGGGCTGGTAAAGAATCTGCCTGCCAATGCAGGAGACGTGGGTTCAGTACCTGGGTAGGGAATATCTCCTGGAGGAGAACATGACAACCCACTCCAGTATTCTTGCCTGGAGAATCCCCATGGACAGAGGGGCCTGGCAGGGGTCGTAGAGTCAGACACAACTGAAACAACTTAGCACGCCTGCACATGTATACATAGAGCTGATTCAGTTTCTGTACAGCAGAAACTAACACACTATCGTAAAGCAACTATGCTCCGATTTTTTTTTAATTACCTGAAAAGTAATAAAATAAGAAATCTTCTACTTAAAAAACAAAACAAGACAGAAAGAAGTCTTTGAGACCCAGAGAGTCTACATGATTTACTGAAACTCACACACTTGGGAAGAGGCTGTGTCAAAGCAGGAAGGTAGGACCCTTGGGTTCTAGTTCAAAGCCCTTTTCACTACCCTGCACCTCCCCTCTCCCCCTTCACACCCATCCCAACACCCTGTCAATTTGGGCAGATTTTGTCTGCCCAAAGCTGAGGGCATGTCCATTTTCACTGTTCAAGTGATCAAAGCACAGTGGAGGTCCAGGGGCAGTTGCCAAAGGGGGTTTGTCTCATGGTCCAGATGCCATATGTGTGCTTTTCATCCTGTAACAAGGGCTCCTAAACCCGGGTATCTTCCCGAAGTCCTCCCACTCCAGAGCTGTTCATGGGTGTGTGCCATCCCTCTTCCAAGGATGTTTTAAGGTTTAAGCCAAAACATTTGAGAGAGAGAATTGTAAAGGCAAAGTTGGTGAGGGTGGGTGGGCTGGGCAGGACTTCTAAGGCAGGGCTGGGAATTGCTAAGCTCTGCAGGATCTGGGAGGGATGTGATCAGAAAAGGCTTTGCTTGTTTCCCATTGCCTTCATCGCTCGTCAAATGAACATAGCAGAGCACTGAGGGAAAGGAACCCTAAACGGTAGACATCTCTTAAGCAGAGAGGAGTAGGTCCCACACAAAGCTGCCCTCCTTAGGATCACTCCTATCCTGACCCTTGCCCGGTGTGGGTGTAGTCCTTTATGGGTTTCTATGGCCGGAAATACTAGTAAGTATGCTTTTGAACTGTGGTGTTGGAGAAGACTCTTGAGAGTCCCTTGGATTGCAAAGAGATTCAACCAGTCCATTCTGAAGGAGGTCAGCCCTGGGGTTTCTTTGGAAGGAATGATACTAAAGCTGAAACTCCAGTACTTTGGCCACCTCATGCGAAGAGTTGACTCACTGGAAAAGACTCTGATGCTGGGAGGGATTGGGGACAGGAGGAAAAGGGGATGACAGAGGATGAGATGGCTGGATGGCATCACCGACTCGATGGATGTGGGTTTGGGTGAACTCCGGGAGTTGGTGATGAACAGGGAGGCCTGGCGTGCTGCAATTCATGGGGTCGAAAAGAGTCGGACACAACTGAGCGACTGAACTAAACTGAACTGAACTGGAAAACAGAAGGTGACCTTCTTGACATCCAGAGAGGTGACCTTGGTAAGAGAGGAACAGCCCTAGCACCTGTATTTGGTGCAACAGGGCTGTGGTTACCGTGAGCCAATGCTGGCTGGCTTCAACAGCACGGAGGGTGTGCTTGATTTAATGCTCTGCTGTCACTGCCTTGAAACTCTTACTAATGTTTGAAATGAGTCTCAGTTTATTTTGCATTGGGCCCCATAAATCCTGAAGCTAGCCCAGCTGCTTGCCCTTCCTTCACCCCACTAACTTTCACATGCAATTTCTTCTCTAGACTGGACTGAAGAGATTATCTTCTATTCATTCTTGTTTCCCATCTGTGCTAAGACATGGAAGCAACCTAAATGTCCATCAACAGATGAATGGATAAAGAAGAGGTGACGTGTGTGTGCATGTTGTGTGTGTACGCTCAGTCATGTCCGACTTGCAATCCCATGATCTGTAGCCCACCAGGCTCCTCTGTCCATGGAATTTTCCAGGCAAGAATGCTGGAGTAGGTTGCCGTTCCTTTCTCCAGGGATCTTCTTGACCCAGTGACTGAAACTGCATCTCTCAGTTCTTCTGCATTGGCAGGCAGATATTTTACCACTGCACCTACAAAGCCCCAAAGAAGATGCGGTACATATATACAATGGAATATGGGCTTCCCTGGTGGTGCAGCGGTAGAGAATCTGCCTGCTCCAGAAAGCAGGGTTCGAGCTCTGCTCCAGGAAGATCCCATATGCTGCAGGGCAGCTAATCCTATGTACAATGACTATGGAGCCCACGTGCCACAACCACTGAAGCCTGTGTGTGCCTAAAGCCTATGCTCTGCAACAAGAGAAGCCACCACAATGAGAAGCCTGCACACCACAACTAGAGGGTAGCGCCTGCTTGCCACAACTAGAGAAAGCCCTCATGCAGCAACAAAGACCCAACACAGCCAAAAATGAAAAATAAATAAATCTTTAAAAAAAAACACAATGGAATACTACTCAGCCATAAAAAAGAATGAAATGATGCCATTTGCAGCAACATGGATGGACCTAGAGACTGTCATATACTGAGTGAAGTAAGACAGAGAAAGATAAATATCATGTAATATATAATCACATATGCAGAATCTAAACTACAACACAAGCAAACATATGCACAAAACAGAAACGGACTCACAGACATAGAGAACACACTTATGGTTGCCAAGGGGGAGGGGGGGTGGGGGAGGGTAGGATTGGGAGTTTGGGATTAGCAGATGCAAACTAGTATACCTAGAATGGATAAACAAGGTTTTACTATATAGCACAAGGAACCATATTCTATATCCCATGGTAAATCATAATGGAGAAGAATGTGAAAAAGACTATATACACACACATATACTTGTACAACTGAACCACTTTGCTATGCAGCAGAAATTAACACAACACTGTAAATCAACCATATTTTAATAATTTTTTTAATCTGCTCCTCTATACTTTTTTGTAGTGCTTTCAAACAGGAAATGAGTCATGACAAATGATTTAGATGTAGCTGATGTTTTCAGTGAATAATATGAAAAAGCAAAGGCAACCTTGATTCAACAGCCCAGGATTGGTTAGACAAGATGCAGGCCAAACACACAGTAGACTTCTGTGCAGCTATTAACAAATCCTATTACAGAAATGTATTGGGGGATGTGGAAAACATTCATGATATAGCACTAAGTGGAACAAAAACCAAACAGGGAACGCATAGGCCCCCACACAGCCTCTGGGTTACTTTTGAGTGTCACCAAAACTGTGAATCTCCAGGAAGGGGCCTGTGCCAGGGGCTAGGGGGCAGGGTCTGAACCCAGCAGCTGCTGTCTCTGACTTGTATTTTTCCTTATTTATTGTTGTTTCTGCCCTAGAATGTACCTGTGCTCTTCCTATCCTGAATTCCAGCACAGGATCAAGGATGAAACAGATGAGACCGTAAATCCAGAGCATTACATTAAGAGACTTCGGGCAGGTGTGTCCGATTGGCTCTGGTGCTTACAGGCTAAGTTGGCAAGTGCTGTCTGAGCAAACAGCCCCTTCCCCAGTCATTTTATAGTGCTCATCTCACACGTAAGAGCTTATCACTCAAACCAGATAATTTCTGTTAACATAGATACATTTGCGAGGGCCCAGGAAAACAGTGTGCAAAGCATTTGGTCTAAGACGCCAGAGTTCCAGCCTGGCCTCAATAGCAGATAATCCCAAGGAGGCTGCTCTTCTAGCCTCATCATTTGTATAAATAATAATAGCCACCTGGTCTAATTCTTGGGTCGAGTCCCACAGGAGAAAGTGCTTTGTAAAGTGCAGAACTTTCTAAACATGTAAGGTGTAGCTATCATCAGACAATGGTGAGGAACACCTGGAAGGAAGGAAACTTGGGTTTCTCCTTTCTCTAGCTGTGTCTTAACTGGAGACAACCACTTAAGTTCCTCAGGTTGGTTGACTCAAGGTCAAAGGCAGAGTCTGTCTGGTGGTGGTGGTTTAGTCGCTAAGTCGTGTCCTATTCTTGCTACCCCATGGACTGTAGCCCACCAGGCTCCTCTGTCCATGGGATTTCCCGGGCAAGAATACTGGAGTGAGTTGCCATTTCCTTCACCAAGGGACCTTCCCCACCCAGGGATCAAACTCACGTTTCTGCCTAGATTCTCTCTAAAGATACCGCCAACGTGAAAATTCCATTGTTATGAAAACCACCTTTATGTTTCATTATTGTTTTTAGTTTCTTTTCTATAATGGAAGACTGAGTCCTGAATTTGACTTTGTGAGGCTGTTCTGTGTGAGAGTATCTGTGGGGGTGGGGGGCTGGGGACCCTGAGGGGAGAGGAGAGGAGAGGAGAGGAGGGTGGGAAGGAAGCAGGGCAGGAAAATGGAAAGGGGTCAAGTGATAAGATACTGCCACAGGCACTGCAGGTTGGAAAACAGAAGACCGAGGACTGGAGGCCTCTGTTTATGCTCCCCGAGGAGACAGGAAGCCCAGCACAGGGTGGGTGTCGATGCCCCCATCCCCAGAAGCCCTTCTCTCCTCCCCACCCCACAAGCTGTTCTCTGACTGCTAGTGAACCCACCAGACTTGCCCCACTCCACCCTCAGCTCCACCGAGCTCTGCCTCTGCCACACTAAATGTTCCTCAGACCTGATTTTGGTGTGGTCCTCTGCTTTTTCAATTTCTTCCTCTAAGGGGGAAAACAACGATTCATGTATTTTAGATACAGTGGCTTTGATGAGTGAAGAACCTCTTGGGAATAATTACAGACACATCCACTTGGAATGAGGGACAATTCTCTACCGAAATAGATTTCTTTCTACTGTTCCCAATTAAGATGCTGTCTTCTGGGATCCAGCTTCAAAGCCTGCGTTTTCTCCGCATGGAGGCCAATGGCATCCTGTTATGATTAGTATCTGGACAGTGAAAGACCTGACCCTGTCTAGCCAGGTCCTCCCAGGCAAAGGACAGCAGGGACCAGAGACTGTGCGGTCTGGTCCGGGAGGTCAGACAAACGAGTGCATTTGGCAAAGGCCAACAGTGATGTTATAGCACTCTTTTTCGGCCTGAATTATTCTGGATGGTTAACTTAGCACTTAGCACTCTGCCTTTCCAGGCACATGTTCAGAGAAAGAAAATAAAGTTCCCCAATTAAATTCACAAAATATGTCACTGTTTAAGGGCCCTTTCAAGATTTAAGATGGAGTGAGCTGAACAGCCTAGAACAGCCTCCAGGATCACAGGATGTAAGTGCTGCAGAGACTGTTATTTCGAAAACAAGGATTTGGAGGTCAGAAGGACTGGGTGACTTGCCAAAATCCCTCAAGACCATGGACATAAGTTTGCACAAACTCCAGGAAATAGTTAAGGATAGGGAGGTCTAGCATGTTGCAGTCCATGGGGTCACAAAGAGTGAGACACAACTGAGCAACTGAACAACACAACTCAAGACCAGGCCAGCGAGATGGGACTCTTAGCCCTCCCCGTTTTTTTTTTAACCACATCACAAAGTCTGTTGAGTTAAAAGGAATGTAGAGCCTGAAACATGTCAGAGGTAATGTTATAAAAAGACCTCACCAGATCAACTTGACTGGAGCTTAAATAAAACCTTCAGACACAGACCCTGATTTCCACCCAGATTAGAACAGAGGATGAGATGATTATGTTGCAGGAAGGGTGACCCCTTCCAGGGCCCGAAACTGGCTCTTGTCTAACACTCGGAGATGAATTGTCTTAGGAGCACATGTGCTGACAAAGCAAGAGATATTATTGGGAAAGGGCACCCGAGTGAAGAGAAGTAGGGTAAGGGAAGCCAGGAGAACTGCTCTGCCCCGTGGCTCACAGTCTCGGGTTTTATGATGATGGGATTAGTTTCTGGGTGGTCTTTGGCCAATCATTCTAATTCAGAATCCTTCCTGGTGGCACACACATCGCTCAGCCAAGATGGATGCTAGCGAGAGGGATTCTGGGAAGTGGACGGACACGAGGTGTCTCCTTTTGACCTTTCCCGAACTATTCTGGCTGGTGGTAGCTTATTAGTTCCGTATTCCTTATCAGGATCTCCTGTCATAAAACAGCTCATGCAAATGGTTACTATGGTGCCTGGCCAGGGTGGGCAGTTTCAATCAGTGTGCTTCCCCCAACAACTCCCCCCTGAGAGATTTCATACTCAAGATACTTCTTGGGAATTGGGGCAGAGGTCTCTTTCTTCTGTAACTTCTTCCTGTTGTGCATGGGCGTAGGCCTGCCTAGCAGAGCAGAAGTCTATCTCTACCAGATCTAACTCAAGGTATTTTTTGCCTGAAACCAGCATTCACCCTTGTAATAACAGCAATTTAGTTGGAAACTATTGGCCCCTCTCAGAGATGAGATAGACAAGGGCCAAACAGGAGACCTAACAGGATGGTCATCTCTGGTCCCCGGAAACAGAAAGCAACGTTCGGGGTGAGGGTTGCAGGGTTTGTGACCCTTTTTGATTGGTTGGTTGTGAGGCAACAGAGCTGTGCTCTGGGAATCTTGTGTTCAGTTTGAAGTTACCATCCTCCACCTGGGTGGGGGCTCAAAGACATTGTTGTGCATATTTCTTTGAGTAGGAACCAGGACTCTGTCTGGAGGCTGTACCAACCTTTGATTGTTTCTCCTGTTTCTCTATCCCCTCCCTTCCCTGATTAGTAATTGTTTGAATCCACCCTTTGGAACTCAGGGAAGGTCAAGGAGGCTGAATGAAGCCTGTATCCTACAGACAAGAAATGGAGAGCACAGAACAGATCTCTACCCCAGAGCCCCACAGAATTCTACTCAGTTTTAATTTAGGGAACTAGGCAACTATGACTGTGATAACTTCCTGTCAAAATGGAGCATAGGACTGCCTCAGCTTGGAGTATAGACACTGAATTGGAAGTATTTCTGAGTTCCAAGTTCTAGATCTGAGTCTTGTATAATTAAAATCTCAATCCCTTGGTCTGTCATTTTGGTATAACATACCCAGTTAGAAGTAGTTGGAGGAGTGATAACTGGAATTTTGTAGGCAAAATAAATCTCATTTCTTTTTAGAAGAATAGGCCTGAAACCCAGTCTGGATCTGGCACTTCAGGGAGACTTGTAGCCAGTTGCCTAGTTTTATAAAAAGTAAGGTCGCAGTTACTAGCTTCCAGCAGACATTGTTTTGAGAATGGTGGCATCCAAGCCTGACACGACTCAGAAAACTAAAGTGTTTAGCAACACAAGATCTAATCTGAAAGTACACCCATAGCTTAGTTATTTCCCAGGATATCTGAACCATAGCTACTCTATTTTGACTTTTAATTGTAAACTTTTCCTTAATAGCCAAAGCAGATTTCACCATTAATGATGTTAGTGTTTCTCTAGGTATGAGAAGATGCAAGAATTGGGACTCATAAAATCTTCTCCTGAAAAAATATAACCATCTGAAGGCCTGTTTTGCCAGTTTTTCCCAGAGCAAAGAGTGCCTCATTCCTGGTTTTCACCCTGAACTCCTTTCAGGGGCATTGAGAGTCAGCAGTTGCAGCAGCCATGATTTAATCTTTGTAGATGCAGATGGCGAGTGTCAGTCTTCAGTTGGCAGAGCCCCTTTTTACTCATAAACTTGAGCATGATTTTGAGGGGGGCATTTCATGACCATTTTATCCCATGGTGCTGAGAATGTCCATTCTCAGGCTTGGCAAAGATTTTGTTGACAGGCCACTCAATGTACTGTTACTGGACTAGGCCATAAAACAGTATCCAAAATTCTCTGGACCACCTGTCTTACTAGCTTCTTGGTCCAGGACAATATTCCCTCTTGTTGCTTCTTCCCATATCTAGAGTTACACTGTTTCCATCATCTATCTCATATGGGACTATATACTATTCTATTAGAGGCCTCAGACACACATTTGACAGTGTAAGAAACAGCAATTTGTAAAACAGGTGAAATACAAATAACACAGCCAGCAGTATTAGTAAAGTCACAAGTAAGACTTAAGAGCTTCCATTAGATTTAGCCCAGTATATCTCAGGTCATCCGACTTGGTCTGCTCTGTAGAATCTTTATCTTCCAGGGAAATTATATATTGGTATCGTCTATAAGGCACATAGCCCAGTTTTCTAGTGTTACTAGACTGATTGTCCTTAGTATGATTTAATTGTTTCCAACACAGAGGAGACTTTAAGCCTAAATTACCATAGCCTGGTGTTATCTATATAAATCCATCCCATAATTGTGGGAGATTTTTTCCTCCTTTGCTGAAACTTCTCTTGTTGCTCTGATTGAGCTTGAGTAATAGAAAAAAGCTCAAATTTATGGCCAGAGTCAGAGCAGGCACTATTAATTGGCCTGGTGTGGGGATCCCATCTAGTAATGTCACAGTGACCTGAATATGACTATAACTTTTTTTCTTTAAGTAAAATTTCTCAGGGCCAAACAGTTAGAGTCTTGTAGTAGAGAAATTTACCAAGGTAACCCAGAACTAGACACTGGTAATTGGCCACAAGCCCAACAATTGAATTGATTTCTAAAACCAGCACAGAATCAGGCCTATGATAAAAAAAGCATTTGATTTATATACAAAGGTCTAAGAAGTCAAGAAAACATAAATGATCATACGAATCAGGTCCAGCATCTTGGGCAAGCTGTCTACCTTGGATGTCGTCATCTTCTCATCCTGGTGTAGTGTAGTTTCTCCTGCTTGAGCATCATTTTAAGGTGAGATCAGATCAGCTGTCTTCTCTATAGACCAATCCAGTGTAGGGGCCTTTGGAATTGGGAATTAATCTAAGAGTTAATTTCCCTTCAGTTTCATTGTGCATGAGCTAGTTAAGAGTACCTGATAAAAAAAAGTCCTTCCACCCAGGTTGGAGAAATTATGTCTTTTTCCAGTCCTGGTTGCAGGTCATGAGGCATCTGATCTTCATTCAAAGATAGATTACTGAGATAAGCTTCAGAAACAAACTTAGGGTGTTCTTTAAGAATTCAATTAAATTTTACATTAATATCACATAGCAGCAAAGAACTATCTAAGAGATGAGTCTTATTAGAGGCAGACCTCCATTAACAAACTGGGATTTGACATTTTTTTAAAATATCTTTTTCTTTCTTCATTCTTTTTTTTCCTAAAGTTACCCTCATTTTACCAGGGAAGTCCTTGGTGGCTCAGACGGTAAAGCGTCTGCCTACAATGCGAGAGACCTGGGTTCGATCCCTGGGTCGGGAAGATTCTCTGGAGAAGGAAATGGCAATCCACTTCAGTACTCTTGCCTGGAAACTCCCATGGACAGAGGAGCCTGGTAGGCTACCGTCTATGGGGTCACAAAGAGTCGGACATGACTGAGCAACTTCACTTTCACTTTCACCCTCATTTTTATCAAATAACCAAATTAAGGCTAGTTTGTTTGCAAAATAGGTTTGTTCTCGCTAATTTTGGTCTGATGATTATCACCATAATTGATTATAGACTTTATTTTGCTGAAACATTTATAGAGTCTCAGACTGAACTTTTAAAATAAAACAGGGCTGGGAAACTCACACCAAAGGCTTATCACAGATTTTGCCTAACAAATCTAGGTGAAGTCTTCCCTTTTTAAGGTCTCAAAAATTTCTTGAGATTTTTGTACCCATGAGATAACCTTCCTAACTCATTTGATAAACTTACTGGAAACCTAAGAATTTTCAATTTTTGGAGGAGTCAAATAGAGAGAAAATATAACTGTTTTGTTTATAACGTTTAATTTTACCAAAGTATTGTCATAATTAATTTGAGAGAAAGGTTTTCCCTACTCCCTGAAAACCTAAGAGTCAAACCCGTAATTTTTCAGATAGAAACCATAAAAGTTATAAGTGTATTCGCTGGTTCATTCAGTCCTTTTGTTAACTTCTGTGAAGTCATCAGGTTTTCCATTAGAATACCAGGACATATCAGAATGTTAAGAACTCCATATAATTTCTAGGATATCTGTATTAGTAATTTTACCATACATTATAACATGAGTGGATTTATTACTCATTTGATAATCTTTTTCATGTAATTTAACCAACCAAATAAACACAGTTTAATATCTGTCTTTGGGATGTTTCAAGGGCCCTCTGAAGCACCCCAAAATTAGCTAGAGGTCAAAAGAACTTCAAAAGAATTCAATTTAGGAAGCTTTATCGAAAAAATCAATCAAAAGGGTTTAGAACATCTGGTCAGATTTAGTTGATGGGAGTATCATTTGGCTTATTGATATGTCACAATGGGAGTAAATACCAAGGCTCAAGGTCTAGTGAAAGTCAGCTCCGCCATCTTGGACTTAATTGACTCTAATCAGTTTTCCTTCTGCTGTGTCATTCCTGACACAATCCATTTATCTAACTAATTGTAACCCAATTTTAGATAATCCTGATCATGCATAACTCTTTTTAGTATTTTTCATATTTTTTTTTTTACTGAAAACACACTTCCTACTTTCCTTTAGCAACCAAGAACTAACTTTTATATTAGCATTTTATAGATTGGTGAGCATAAATACCAGTGATAATTTCTAAAACCCTTGCTTTCTTATAACATTTTAGGATGGCACCAAACATTATTCATTTATAGTCCCAAATCTCTTTAGTTTCTCTGTAAAAGGAAATTAGTGTTTAGTAGTAAATGTTTCAAAATCTTATTTTATTTGGAAATGACCTAACTATTCAGTAGACTTCCAACACTTAGCACACTTGGCACAACCCTTAGAAATTTAAGTTATGCCAATCTGGAGAGACTATTTTAGACAGATATTTCTGAAGAATAATTATTCTTAATAGAGCTTATATAAAAGCTCATATCTCATTTACATTTTTTTAAGAAGTTTCTTCACTTGAGGTAATTTCCTTATTGATAAACTTGTAACAGATATAATATTTAACTTATATTAAACCTAGGTACAATGAAAACATTCTACTTAATGTTAACTACTCTAAGACATGTCTATATTAGATAGGTCAACAAACAAACCTTAATATCAGGTATTTAATACTGAATGTTTCCCAGTTCACATGAACCTGGAATTTATTGTTTAATTTATAATTATTTGATTTGTAAGTGCTTACCTTTCTTTAAGCCAAATGAATAGAGCTCATTTACAAATTAATCTCAAAAATATTACCCAGAGGCAAAGACATACCAAGACATATTTAGACAAACACAGTGCAAGATCTAGCTTCATTTTCTAAGATCTAGCTTCATTTTCTGTTTAGTCATGAATTAGATATTACAATATAAAATTTACTAGTTTATAAAAAAAAGTTGAAATAAAAATTTTAAAGTCTTTTCCCCCTTTTCCCTCAGTCTCAGGAGTTAGAGATGGTCTAGATAAGTGTTCCTGAGAGCCCTGGTCTCAAGGCACAGGGAAAGAAAATCAAGTTCTAACAAAATGGCGGCAGGTCTAAACCACATGGTGGCCAGACAAAGCAAAATGGCCATCAAAAATCACAACACAGAACACAGAGTTAAAACACATATAAACCTGGCAGTCCTCATCAGTTCAGTTCAGTTCAGTTGCTCAGTCCTGTCCAACTCTTTGCGACCTCATGAACTGCAGCACGCCAGGCCTCCCTGTCCATCACCAACTCCCAGAGTTCACCCAAACTAACATCCATCGAATCAGTGATGCCATCTAGCCATCTCATCCTATGTCGTTCCCTTTTCCTCCTGCCTCCAATCCCTCCCAGCATCAGAGTCTTTTCCAATGAGTCAACTCATTTCGCATGAGGTGGCCAAAGTACTGGAGTTTCAGCTTTAGCATCAGCCCTTCCAATGAACACCAAGGGGTGATCTCCTTCAGAATGGACTGGTTGGATCTCCTTGCAATCCAAGGGACACTACAGTTCAAACGCATCAATTCTTTGGTGCTTAGCTTTCTTCACAGTCCAACTCTCACATCCATACATGACCACTGGAAAAACCATAGTCTTGACTAGACGGACCTTTGTTGGCAAAGTAATGTCTCTGCTTTTTAATATGCTATCTAGATTGGTCATAACTTTCCTTCCAAGGAGTAAGCATCTTTTAAGTGTCCTCCTCAGACACTCCCTTAAATACAAGAATACAGTCTCTCAGAAAACCTCCTATAGAGACACAGAACTTCAGATCCAAGTACTAACAGCTTCAAAGATTTCAAAGGGAGGAAAGGAAGCCAGGTTGAAAGAAGGAGGAGGAGGCGGGAGAGGCGGGGCGAAAGGGGTGGCCTTACAGACGTCTCCTGCCACCTGTAGATACCCAGGCATTATGGGACTTTACCCTGGGCCTCCAGAGAAGGGAGGACTGGAACTCGGCCCTACCAGAAATCAGACCAGACCAGAACCACAATTTGAGTTCTCTGCCAAAAGGAGGTGATCAGTCTCCAATCCTCAGCTCAGGCTGAGGCCCTTCAACCAGATTCCTGCATCCAGGACTGGGGGACTAGAAAAATGGGGAAGGATAGGAAGGGTTAAGGAGAGGAAAGAGAGAGGGAAGGGGAGAGAGGTCAATAAAGTCTCTTGTTCCTTACCCGGCCGGGGCACCCTGGCTGGTTGTCCACGTCAGGAGACCAGGGACAAAAGGGTTCCAGTGGCAGCAGCTGGGTCTGGTCCATTGGCAGGCAAGCTGGCCCCTGAGTACCCTGAGTGGTCAGGATGTCAGTCTCAGCAAAGAAGAGTCCCCGCCAGTGTCACCATTTGTTGCAGGAAGAGGGACCCCTTCCAGGGCCCGAAACTGGGATCTTGTCTAACACTCAGAGATGAATTATCTGAGAAGACACATGTGCTGACAAAGCAAGAGATTTTACTGGGAAAGGGCACCCAGGTGGAGAGCAGTAGGGTAAGGGAACCCAGGAGAACAGCTCTGCCGCTTGGCTCAGTCTCGGGTTTTATGGTGATGGGATTAGTTTCTGGGTGGTCTTTGGCCAATCATTCTAATTCAGAGTCTTTCCTGGTGGCACACATATCGCTCAGCCAAGATGGATGCTAGCGAGAGGGATTCTGGGAAGTGGACGGACACGCAGTGCCTCCTTTTGACCTTTCCCAAACACTTCCGGTTGGTGGTGGCTTTTAAGTTGCTTATCAGGATCTCCTGTCATAAGACAACTCATGCAAATGGTTACTATGGTGCCTGGCCATGGTGACTGGTTTCAATCAGTGTGCATCCCCTAACAATTAGATAGCGTCACTAACTCAATGGACATGAGTTTGAGCAAATTCCGGGAGATGGTGAAGAACAGGGAAGCCTGGTGTGCTTCAGTCCACGGGGTTTCAAAGAGTTGGATATGACTTAGAGAATGAACAAAAATAAAAGAAACCCATCTTAGGCCTTAGTCTGCTCTGGGCCTTCAGGAATCAAAGAAGGGGTAACTCCTGAGTAAGATAGAAGTGTGGGTGGCTAGGAACAGACCTAGTCATTCTGGATAATCATGGGGGTCACACCTCCTGAGTCAGACAAGTGAGGACTCTATTGCTGCTGTGCTCAATTATGTCCGACTCTTGGTGACCCCAAGGACTGTAGCCCACCAGGCTCCTCTGTCCATGGGATTTCCCAGGCAAGAATACTGGAGTGAGTGGCCATTTCCTCCTCCAGGGGAACTTCCCCACCCAGGGATCAAACCCATGTCTCTTCTGTGTCCTGTATTGGTAGGCGGACTCTTTACCACTGAGCCACCAGGGAACCCGTGGACTCTGCAGAGAGCGATACTGTCAATAATCGTCAACAATCAGAGACTACACATGGTCAGGGCACTCTGTTGGACACACTGGGATAATTCAGCACAGAGAAGGTCATTGAATCAATCAGCTGCTATTCTGGACACAGGCCGTTCAACTGATTACAGAGATGTTCAATTCAGTTCAGTTCAGTTGCTCAGTCGTGTCTGACTCTTTGTGACCCCATGAACTGCAGCACGCCAGGCCTCCCTGTCCATCACCATCTCCCGGAGTTCACTTAGACTCACGTCCATTGAGTCTGTGATGCCATACAGCCATCTCATCCTCTGTCGTCCCCTTCTCCTCCTGCCCCCAATCCCTCCCAGCATCAGAGTTTTTTCCAATGAGTCAACTCTTTGCATGAGGTGGTCAGAGTACTGGAGTTTCAGCTTTAGCATCATTTCTTCCAAAGAAATCCCAGGGCTGATATCCTTCAGAATGGACTGGTTGGATCTCCTTGCAGTCCAAGGGACTCTCAAGAGTCTTCTCCAACACCACAGTTCAAAAGCATCAATTCTTTGGTGCTCAGGTTTCTTCACAGTCCAACTCTCACATCCATACATGACCACTGGAAAAACCATAGCCTTGACTAGACGGACCTTTTTTGGCAAAGTAATGTCTCTGCTTTTCAATATGCTATGTAGATTGTTCATAACTTTTCTTCCAAGGAGATGAGGGGCTTTCAAAAGCATCAGAAAGCCTGATCATCATCAGCAGCTGTCACTTATGGAAAGCTCACTCACTATATTCTCAACACTTCACATGTATCGTCTCATGTCATCCTCACACCAGTTCATATTATTGCCCAGATTTTACACTTGAGGAATATGAGATTAAGAGATGTCGAGCAGCTTGCCTGATGTCACAAGCTGACCAATGGCATGACCAGGATGCGAATCTTGGCTTGCACGACTCCACAGCACAGGCTCTCACCCTGCACAGCTGTGCTGTGTCACAGCTGTGGCACCATCCCCTTTGACCCATGTTTCTACTCATTATGACCTACAGCTGAGGGTCCACAGTGTGCTAAAAGCAGCGTGTCTTGTAGGTACAGCTTGCTGTAGAGTAAGATGCACATTTTACTGCCAACCCAGCTCTAAAGAAACAGATGCTTATAGGTGGGGGATTGCTTTCTGACCATATGGGAAGGAAAGATCTGGTCAATAAATAGTTGTATTTAAAGTAGCAATTTTAACTGCATGCTGCCCACAAGCACGTAGACCCCAGACTGGTTGGAACCAAAGGGTTCAAGATGCTGACTCCCAAATACCTCACCACCAACCAATCAGAAAATAGTCCACAAGCTGATCATGCCCTCTTAATTGCTACAAAACTCCTCACAACCCCCTCCAGGTTGGGACGCACAGTTTTGAGGGCCCTAGCTTGCCGTGGCCCCCTTTGCCTGGCAAAGCACTAATGCTGTTCTTTCCTGCTTCATCCTCCCTAAAAATAAAATAAAATAGCAACGTTATTGAGTTTCTATCTTTATTGAAAGATAGTCAACAGCATAACAAGATGGTAGTTGCATTAATACCTGTGCTTTACTTATTTTGAACGTACCACCTAAAAACCTGTATTCATAGTGCTCAGCAAACAAGATTGCAACCTGCCTCTGTGTGCTCATAGCAAAAAGTCACCAAAATTCAACCAATGGAAAGTCAAATCAATCAATCAAAAATCAAATTTAAAAAATCTAATCAATCAATGGAAGATTCAGAAACCAAATAGATGGTTGCCAGAGGAGATTTCAACTAAATGTACCTCTATTCTTTAAAAGAGGTGAGGAAATAAGATTAAGAATATTTACACATTCCTGAGATAGTCCTTGCTTGGCATGTTTTCCTAAGACCTAGTGCAATTTTGCTTTATCATGAAGATAAATACTGTTGAAGTCGCTCAAAAGTTTTTCAAGTGATTTTTAGCAACAATATATTTTACTACTTTAAAACAATATGAATAAGGAAGCAGAGTGAGAAAGAACTGTTTCTGGGCTTGAAAAATTCAGAAAAATTTCAGACAAAAACATTCCAATGAAAAAGTCTCTCTCCCTCTCCCCACAAACCCCATACAAACACACAAAGATTCTTTTAAATATTTTCAATTTTTTTTTTTTAAGAAATAATGCACATTCAATCAGTGAAATTTATATGACCATCCTCTGGTAAGCTTGTAGTTTTGTAGCTAACATAGAACTAAAATTGCATTCATGGCTAATGATAAAACCAACAAGAATTAAAACTGTATATTTAGAAAAAAAAACTCAGTGCATACATAAAGACCAATAAAGAGCTTTCAATGAATGCCACGATTTTCAGTATCATTTTTGGGAAAAGAACATCTGAGTATTCACTGTGAAGAATCAGACAAGGATCTCAACCATCTTTGAAACCAGTGAAGGGAAAACCATCCAAATAATCCATCATTTGAAGTTCTCCAGTTCTCATCTCTCCCCTTCCTGGCAAGACACCAGGGCACAGTTGCCTGTGGACACTCTACTGGCTTCCCAAGAACCCCAAGGTGAGTCCTGCTGCCCAGACAACTCAGACAGGCTTCATAATGAGCTCTCTGAGGTCGGACGGTCACGAGGTTGAGTTCTGATTCTGACTCTGATCTGCTGTGGGCCCTTAAACTAATAAGTAACAAGTGCGCTCTCAAAGCAGTCAGCAGTGTGGGCTCTTGGTAGGTAAGTCATATTTCCTCTAGGTAGGAGCCTAGAAGGGTGAGTGTTTGATACCTCTTTAAAATCTCCATACAAAACGAAGCACCTTGCTTGGACTGAAAGAACTCTGGCTGCCCTCTGGGCTTGCTGGTGGTAACTATGGACACGGTGTGGGTTGGAACCTGAGTATGGCAAGGAATAGGGCTGGTGAAGGCCATTTTGTCTTAACTGGCCTAAATTACCCGGGGGGTTGTGTTTGCTTTTCCCCTGGAAGACGCTTCATTTCTCTTTCACCCGTTCCCTTTGTAGCTGCTCAGACTTCCCTGACATACCGTTACTAAAGTACAGATTCCCCAACCTGAGTCTTATGTGTGTTTTGTGCCAAACTCTCAGTAGCCTCAATGGTCTGTGAAGAATTAACACTGAGCGGCACCTACCCTCTCCAACCCTTTCTAACCTACTTTTGCTACAAATCTACTGAACATACCTTGATGGGTCCCCTTAAAATCTAAAGAGCTTTCTCATTTACACATGAAGTGAAAGTGTTAGTCGCTCAGTTTGTGACCCCAGGGACTGTAGCCCGCCAGGCTTCTCTGTCCATGGCATTCGCCAGGCAAAGAATACTGGAGTGGGTAGCCATGCCCTCCTCCAGGGGATCTTCTCGACCCAGGGATCAAACCCAGGTCCCCCGCACTGCAGACGGGAGACCTTCTACTGTCTGAACCACCAGGGAAGCCCCATTTACACGTATTTAAAGAAAAAGGCCAAACTCCAGAATAATTTGCACAAACTAATTTTTATTTCCCAATGTCCTTTATATTGAGCTCCATTTTCAAACTATTTCCCTCCTCTAAAGGTAGTTTTTTCTGATCATTCCAGAAGTTATATTTCTGGTAAAATCATTCCATGTTTCGCTTAGATAATGAGACACAAGAAACCCTTGCTTTTGAAGCAGCACAAGATGATTTACGGCCAAAAACGTCCTCCCTTTCCCTGAGATGACTCTTCTCTGTCCTTTAGGTGTGTGGCCCTGCTCAATTGGGTCTGACTCTTTACAACCCCATGGACTGTAGCCCACCAGGTTCCTCTGTCCATGGGATTTCCCAGACAAGAATACTTGAGTGGGTTGCCATTTCCTACTCCAGGAGATCTTCTTGATCCCAGGATCGAACCCATGTCTCCTGCATCTTCTGCATTGTAGGTGGATTCTTTACCCATTGCGCCATCAGGGAAGCCCTGAAAAGCACGTGGAGATACGCAGAGAGTATGAGCTCACTGCAAAAGAAGAGCATTGATGGAATTTGTGAGGAAGCAATATTCAAAAGGGAAGGACTTTTCCATCATTCCAGTGGTTGAGACTCTGCCTTCCAATGCAGGGGATGCAAGTTTGATCCCTGGTTGGGGAACTAAGATCCCACAGGCCATGCAGCCAAAAAAGCCAAAACATAAAACAGAAGCAATACTGTCAAATTCAATACAGACTTTTAAAAAGTCCACATCAAAAAAAAAAAAACTTTAAAAATGAATTAATAAATAAAGGAACCAAGGATGGAGCTAAGTGACCATTGGATCTGGTGGCTTGAGTGGCTCCAGTGGCCTTGGTTATGGCAGGGCCGGCACCACCGTGTGGCAGCAGAGGTGTGACCACATCTGAAGACGGAACACGTTCCAGATGTGGACACCGCAAGTGTAGACGACTTCAAGAGCTCGGCTGTAACGGAAAGAAAATAAATAATTTTCTTTATTTATAGGAAATAGGAAATAAAACAAGTCTAGGAGTATAGGAAAGTAGGAGTACAGAAGTATAGGAAATAAAAGAATAGAATACAAAAACACAGTCCTAACAGATGGGGATGGGAGAGGCGGGGTTTCAGGTGGAAGGGGCCCTGCAGGACAGATAAGATGTCTTTTCCTGCGAGGATGAGGGAAGCGGTGAGGCCAGGTGCTGAGAGAGATAAGTTCCAGAGGACTCTGGGGAAGGAAGGGGAATTGAGGGGCTTCCTGCCAGAGAGCCTCTGATTTTTTGCACAAGAGGAGATGAGCTTATCTGTTCAGAGTGAGAGGGTGGGCATCAAGCAGGGTCCTTGAAAAGATCAGGAGTAGGTGCTGGGAAAAGGGGGAGTATGCTGCCCAGGGTACACACAGGGACACGGGGAGGTCTGTCAGCCACCAGCAGAGCCGGCTGGACGGGGACCCTGGCTTCTGACTTTAGGCATTTTCCTTCCAGCACATTAGGATCTAGGATTCTAATATTTTACAATGATTTCATTAGCCATGTTTTCTTCATGTACTCAGTCAGTTGTGTTCAACCCTTTGCAACTCTTTGGACTGTATCCCGCCAGGCTCCTCTCAAATTCAACAAAAAAAAATCCTGTGAAAAGAAAATATCTTATTTGATAAATTATTTGCACATCTGAGGCTCTTTATTTTTAGGTAAATCTTTTAGAATATTGATGTGCACTATTAAGTGCTGCTGCTGCTGCTAAGTCACTTCAGTCGTGTCCGACTCTGTGCGACCCCAGAGACGGCAGCCCACCAGGCTCCCCCGTCCCTGGGATTCTCCAGGCAAGAACACTGGAGTGGGTTGCCATTTCCTTCTCCAATGCATGAAAGTCAAAAGTGAAAGTGAAGTCGCTCAGTCGTGTCCAACTGCTAGCAACCCCATGGACTGCAACCCACCAGGCTCCTCTGTCCATGGGATTTTCCAGGCAAGAGTACTGGAGTGGGGTGCCATTGCCTTCTCCGATTAAGTGCTAAGAAAGCACATTCAAGGTAGAGAAACATTTAAGTTCACGTATAATGTATTGTTTCAATGAAAAATATAAACAAAGTGGAAATAATTACTGGATTTGACCTTGAATAAAAAATGTAGTGCAAATTATTTATAGCAGTCAAAAACTCCAGTGAAAATAGCTAGCTATTTATGAGAAGTAAAGAGTAAAATAAAATTCTGCCAATCTTGAAATAATATAATATCAACAGACAATATCACATAGGAATAAAGCGATACTGTGAAGCCTCACCAATCATGATATACTTATTTGGAATTTGTAACAATTCTGACAAAAGCTTAGCAGAAGTTTACCTTTTCACCGCTATTAATCAAATTATAGTATAAACAAAATTCATAAAGTTAATGTTTAAATTACTTTAGAGAACAATTTACGTTCAAATATCTTGCGCACACCATACTTAGTAACAATGTGCATGTGAATTGTAAACATTTTAATCTGTCTCTTAAGGTAGTTCTCTTTAGGATCTCTATTTCTGTATGTGTTTGCTCTTAAAAATAAAATTGTGTCTTTAAAGCTACTCCGTCATTCAGATTTTAAATGAATTTTACTAGGCTCCCTACCCAGCCAAATTTTATTTCATATAAAATAATCAACGGAAATTATTTTGCCTTTGTTCAATTTGATCTTCTGTTTTACCTTAAAAAGCAAACTAGAAGATAGCTAATTAATTATGAGAAACAATAACCACAATTTACCGAGCTTCCCCTAAGTGACAAGCTGTGTGTGAGGGATTTTAAAACTTTACCTCTAATCCTTCCCCCTAATATTGCAAGGTAGGTATTATTGTTCATTCTTAAAGTTAAGAGGCTTCCCTAAGGCCCCAAGTATTTCCTGAATCTGGTAAAGAAGATACTGTATACCAAGGGCGAAGCATGGAATCTAGAAAATAGAAAGAACTGCAGTGCATGTCAACTACAGCTCCTGTTATTATCAGAAAGAAGAGACTCCTTGTACAGGTCGGTGAGAATTGATGGACAGATGAAACAGCTTCTCTATTTCAGTTGTATTTGCATATTCATTCATTTAGTCATTTCAACAAACATTTACTGAATGTTTACTAGGTACTGGGAACACCAGTGTGAATATATGGACAAAGGTGTACATTTGAGCTAGTCCAACACTTTAAAAAGTGATCAACTACATATATATGTGTGTGTGTGTATATATACATGTATGAATGTACACGCATATATATATGTACACACACATATATATATAAATCAGTGATCAGCTACAGATATATATATATGTGTTGTTGTTTAGTTGCTAGGTTTGTGTCCGACCTTTTACAACCCCATGGACTATAGCCTGCCAGGTTCCCCTGTCCATGGGATTTCCCAAGCAAGAATACTGGAGTGGGTTGCCATTCCTTTCTCCAGGAGATCTTCCTGACCCAGAGATCGCTGGACCCACATCTCCTGCACTGCAGGCAGATCGTTTACTGCTGAGCCACCAGGGAAGCATATATATATATAAAAACATATATACAAATAGTGATGAGTTACAAGTATTTGTGGACTTCCCAGGTGGCTCAGTGGTAAAGAATCCCCCTGCCAGTGCAGGAGACGCAAGAGACATGACTTCAATCCCTGGGTCGGGAAAGTCTCCTGGAGAAGGGAATGGCAGCCTACTCCAGCATTCTTGCCTGGAAAGTTCCATAGACAGGGGAGCCTGATGGGCTACAGTCCATGGGATAAAGAGCCAGATATGACTGATCATGCACGCACAAGTATATGTATATACAAATATACACAGTGTATACATATATGTATCATGTGTATATATAAACATATATGGACAAACATATATATATATTTGTAGTTGATCACAGTGGGAGTTGGACGTTCAGCCATACATAACCAAAATACATCTGAATGTCCAACTTCCACACTTTCTACATGTTTATTCTATATTCAAATGACACTTACATATATTTATAAGTTTCTTGAGCCAAAAAGATCTTGGAAATTAGTTTAAAACCTTTCATTTTACAGTGAGAATACATAGGCCTCGAGATGTGTTTTTCCCTGTGACGTCCCTGAGTCTCCAAGCTGAGGTTTAGGGTCACATTCCTGTTTTTCTTAGTCTTTTACCTTTCCACTGAAATTAAAAAGATGCTCCAGAACCATCAGTGACCTTGCAGTGAATTAGAAGAACAATTCCAGACTGACTCCTGAACTGTAAAACATGACATGGAATCAAATATTGGCTTTTTTGGTCAAACAGGGGAAGCAGCTCTCAGTCAGAACCTCTTTTCAAAAACCTGAAGTTTATTTAAAAACTAAAGAAATAGAAACACTGACAAAACCCATAAACTTTTAAAGATCAGGATGTTATTACTTTATCCAAAAAAGAAAAAACACCCTTCATGCAAATCTCAAGCATAATCACATTGCAGAGGACGGAGAAAAAACACCTGGTGTTTATTAAGACACCATTAGTCTCTTTATGGGGTCATAACATTTAAGTGGACTAGCTAAGAGCAGCAATGCTTCCTCTGACAAACAAGGTCTATTCTTTGTCAAGCATGGAAAAGAATGTGAAGTGACTCAGATGACCAAGCTGTGGAAGCCAACATCCTTCTCAAAAATCCAGTTCATCCCCCTGCCATCCTCAAAGGCTTGACTCAGAGCATGGGTATCATCCATCCATTGACAGCTAATCTAAGGGGTGTGCCATGCATTTTGCTTTTCCTACTCTGCAGTTCCCTTCATTGTTAATCCCTTTTCCATTTATTCAGTCTTTCATTGAATGCTAATTGCTAGAAGCTGTTGTTCCAAAGATGAATAAGAGAGGGTCCTTCTCTTGAGAAGTTCGTAGTCTGCTGCAATGATTCTCTGAGTTTAGTGAGCACAAAAACCAGTCAAGAGGTGGCAGAGAACAGAAGCAACCAAGCCAGCTTCTCTCTGAAAGTCAGAGTTGGAGGCCTGAGCTGAAGCCCAACCTTCTGCACTTTATGAAAAAGAGGTCGCAGTTGGATCAGGGCGGAGTTGAGAGGATGTGACTTGTGAAACTGCAGGAAAGGGAGAAGCTTCAGGATGACATCCGTATTCTAGCTTAGACAATCAGGCTGTGGGTCGTAGGGAACATAGAAAGGCATGTGCCTTTGTAGAGGTGATTTGGTTTTAGAAAAACTGAGTAGGGACGCTTGTAGGATTTGCAGAAAGAATAAGTAAGAAGGTAGGCAGGTGGAAAGATTAAAACCTTTCATTTTACAGTGAAAATACTTAAGCCTCAAGATGTGGTTTTCCCTGCGACGGCCCCGAGTCTCCAAGCTGAGGCTCAGGGATCATATACCTGTTTTACGCAGTCTTTTAACTTTTCACTGAAATTAAAAAGAGACTCCCAAATCAGTCTCAAGAACCATCAGTGATCTTGCAGTGAATTAGAAAAAATTTCAGACTGATTGTGGAAGAGTTCAGTAGAAATGTCTAACAGGAGAGAGATATGGGTGTCCTCAGCATATAGGTGAATGAAACATATCAATCTCTCCCCTGACATATCTGCGTTAATAAAACTAACTCCTGTGAGCAGAAGTGCCTTGGTTACTCTTTCTCTTTTGTTTTTTGGGCACGCCAGGTGGAGATCTTAATATTCCAACCAGAGATTAAACCCTCTAGTACCTGCTGTGGAAGCGTTTAAGCATAGTGCCCAGAGAGGAGTGTGGACCGAATCCAGAGAGACTAGTGTGGGTCCAGTCACAGTGATCCTTGTAAGCTGAGTTTGAGAACTGGAACATTGGCCTGAGGACAATGTCAAACCACTAAACTGAAATTTGAAGTAGGAGAGTGACAAGATCAGGCTTGCATTTTAGGAGTATTTAGGCTTGTAGGTAGATTCAAGGCAGCAAGATTGGAGTCAGTGAGACCAGGTAGAAGGAGTGAGATCAAATGTTTAGCAGATTAATTTTGGAGGTGGGTGAGGAGATGGTAAATGTGTCTGTGCTTAGTCTCTCGGTCATGTCCGACTCTTTTCGACCTAATGGACTGTAGCCCACCAGGCTCCTTGTTCCATGGGATTCAATTCTCCAGGCAAGAATACTGGAGTGGGTTACCATTTCCTCTTCCAGTAGGCCATTAGGAGAGAGGAATATGGGGAGAATGGAAACAAGTAATGCTTTCTCCAAAATCATCTGAAATAACCATGGAGTCCTCTTGGCTCCAGCTTAAGACTCTTCTGGTGGAAGGGGTGTGAGATTCAGATTTAGCTCTTATCTTCAAATGTTTAAGTAGATTAATTTTGAAGGTGGGAGAGGAGATAGTAAAGGTGTTTAGCAAACATTAGGTGTGTATGGAGAGGGAAGTTGAAAGCATTGGCATCTGATAAGGCAGGTGGTGAGAGGGCAACACTTGGAGGGGGATCACAGAATTCCAGACGGGCTCTTGTGTTCTCCACCTGGGGAATTTGGACCATAAAGAAAGCTGAGTACCAAAGAATGGATGCTTTTGAACTGTGGTGCTGGAGAAGACTCTTGAGAGTCCCTTGGACTGCAAGGAGATCTAACCAGTCCATCCTAAAGGAGATCAGTCCTGGGTGTTCATTGGAAGGACTGATGTTGAAGCTGGAACTCCAATACTTTGGACACCTGCTGTGAAGAACTAACACATTGGAAAAGACCCTGATGCTGGGAAAGATTGAAGGTGGGAGGAGAAGGGACAACAGAGGATGAGATGGTTGGATGGCATCACCAACTCAATGGACAGAAGTTTGAGTAAACTCCAGGAGTTGGCGAAGGACAGGGAGGCCTGGCACAACCTTCGGTCTGTGGGGTTGCAGAGTCGGACACAACTGAGCGTCTGAATTGAACTGAACTGAATCTGGGGAATGTGGGGGAGATAGAGAGAAGCGGACTTTGTGAGATATATTTTGAAGGAAGAAGCAGTGCTTGGTAAGGATGAAAAGTTAAGGGAAAGGGAGGGGAAAGAGTAATGGCTTTTTCATCAGTAAAATGGCAATACTAATTTACATTCCCTCGAACAGTGCAAAAGAGTTCCCTTTTCTCCATACCCTCTCCAGCATTTATTGCTTGTAGATTTTTTGATGATGGCCATTCTGATCAGTGTGAGGTGATATCTCATGGTAGTCTTGATTTACATTTCTCTAGTATGCAATCTCAAAAATGACAGAATGATCTCTGTTCGTTTCCAAGGCAAACCATTCAATATCACAGTAATCCAAACCTATGCCTCAACTAGTAATGCTGAAGAAGCTGAAGTTGAACAGTTTTATGAAGACCTACAAGACCTTTTAGAACTAACACCCAAAAAAGATGTCCTTTTCATTAGAGGGGACTGGAATGCAAAAGTAGAAAGTCAAAAAACACCTGGAGTAATAGGTAAATTTGGCCTTGGAATACCGAATGAAGCAGGGCAAAGACTAATAGAGTTTTGCCAAGAAAATGCACTGGTCATAGCAAACACTCTCTTCCAACAACACAAGAGAAGACTCTACACATGGACATCACCCGATGGTCAACATCGAAATCAGATTGATTATATTCTTTGCAGCCAAAGATGGAGAAGCTCTATACAGTCAGCAAAAACAAGACTGGGAGCTGACTGTGGCTCAGACCATGAACTCCTTATTGCCAAATTCAGAGTTAAATTGAAGAAAGTAGGGAAAACCACTAGACCATTCAGGTATGACCTAAATCAAATCCCTTATGATCATACAGTGGAAATGAGAAATAGATTTAAGGGCCTAGATCTGATAGATAGAGTGCCTGATGAACTATGGATGGAGGTTCATGACATTATACAGGAGACAGGGATCAAGACCATCCCCATGGAAAAGAAATGCAAACAAGCAAAATGGCTGTCTGAGGAGGCCTTACAAATAGCTGTGAAAAGAAGAGAAGTGAAAAGCAAAGGAGAAAAGGAAAGATATAAGCATCTGAATGCAGATTTCCAAAGAATAGCAAGGAGAGATAAAAAAGTCTTCCTTGGCGATCAATGCAAAGAAATAGAAGAAAACAACTGAATGGGAAAGACTAGAGATCTCTTCAAGAAAATTAGAGATGCCAAGGGAACATTTCATGCAAAGATGAGCTCAATAAAGGACAGAAATGGTATGGACCTAACAGAAGCAGAAGATATTAAGAAGAGGTGGCAAGAATACACAGAAGAACTGTACAGAAAAGATCTATGACCCAGATAATGACGATGGTGTGATCACTCACCTAGAGCCAGACATCCTGGAATGTGAAGTCAAGTGGGCCTTAGAAAGCATCACTACGAACAAAGCTAGTGGAGGTGATGGAATTCCAGTTGAGCTGTTTCAAATCCTAAAAGATGATGCTGTGAAAGTGCTGCACTCAATGTGCCAGCCAATTTGGAAAACTCAGCAGTGGCCACAGGACTGGAAAAGGTCAGTTTTCATTCCAACCCCAAAGAAAGGCAATGCCAAAGAATGCTTAAACTACCGCACAATTGCACTCATCTCACATACTAGTAAAGTAATGCTCAAAATTCTCCAAGCCAGGCTTCAGCAATACGTGAATCGTGAACTTCCAGATGTTCAAGCTGGTTTTAGAAAAGGCAGAGGAACCAGAGATTAAGTTGCCAACATCCTCTGGATCATTGAAAAAGCAAGAGAGTTCCAGAAAAACATCTATTTCTGCTTTATTGACTATGCCAAAGCCTTTGACTGTGTGGATCACAAGAAACTGTGGAAAATTCTGAAAGAGATGGGAATACCAGACCACCTGACCTGCCTCTTGAGAAACCTATATGCAGTTCAGGAAGCAACAGTTAGAACTGGACATGGAACAACAGACTGGTCCCAAATAGGAAAAGGAGTACGTCAAGGCTGTATATTGTCACCCTGCTTATTTAACTTCTAGGCAGAGTACATCATGAGAAACGCTGGGCTGGAAGAACACAAGCTGGAATCAAGATTGCTGGGAGAAATATCAATCACCTCAGATATGCAGATGACACCACCCTTATGGCAGAAAGTGAAGAGGAGCTAAAAAGCCTGTTGATGAAAGTGAAAGAGGAGAGTGAAAAAGTTGGCTTAAAGCTCAACATTCAGAAAACGAAGATCATGGCATCTGGTCACATCACTTCATGGGAAATAGATGGGGAAACAGTGGCTGACTTTTTTTTTGTGGGGGCTCCAAAATCACTGCAGATGGTGATTGCAGCCATGAAATTAAAAGACACTTACTCCTTGGAAGGAAAGTTATAACCAAACTAGACAGCATATTCAAAAGCAGAGGCATTAATTTTCCAACAAAGGTCCATCTAGTCAAGGCTCTGGTTTTTCCAGTGATCATGTATGGATGTGAGAGTTGGGCTATAAATAAAGCTGAGCACCGAAGAATTGATGCTTTTGAACTGTGGTGTTGGAGAAGACTCTTGAGAGTCCCTTGGACTGCAAGGAGATCCAACTAGTCCATTCTAAAGGAGATCAGTCCTGGGTGTTCACTGGAAGGACTGATGCTGAAGCTGAAACTCCAATACTTTGGCCACCTGATGCGAAGAGTTGAGTCATTGGAAAAACCCTGATGCTGGGAGGGATTGGGCGCAGGAGGAGAAGGGGAGGACACAGGATGAGATGGCTGGATGGCATCCCCGACTCGATGGACATGAGTTTGAGTGAACTCCAGGAGTTGGTGTTGGCAGGGAGGCCTGGCACGCTGCGATTCATGGAGTCGCAAAGAGTCGGACACGACTGAGGGACTGAACTGAACTGAACTGAGTAATGATGGTGGGAAGGAGATTCAGGAGGGAGGAGACATATGTATACCTATGGCTGAAAAAAATAAACAAGTGAAAACAAAAAGGCAATACTAGCACAAGGCTAGGGTGAGGATGAAGTGGGATGATTCCTGTTCTATGTTAATACAGGTCATGTGACCGCAGGACAGGGCTGCTGCCGCTGGAGCATGGAGGCTGGAGTTCGAGCGTCAACCCTGCAGCCCATTTCCGCTGAGGAATGCAAGGCACCTTCACCAATGTCCTTTCTTACGACAACATCCTTCTCTTCTGGGTTTATCTCTTCTCTCCTGAGCCCCTCCTCAACTCCTCCCAGAGCTCTTGAACACAGAAATCTTTGTCAGTGAATAATCTGCATGTGACCACAACGCTCAGCCCCTGTATCCTCCAGAGTGGGGCTCAGAGGAGGTGCCAGGCTGGGGACCCACCTTTGGGAGTCACCTTCAGTGGCCCAATCAGCTGTTGATGCTGAAGGAGGCAAGAGGCCATCCTGTAGGAGCGTTTCTTAGAACTGTCTCCTAAAGTGTTGCTGAGCTTGCTTTCTCATCAACAGGTCTGTGAGTCCAGTCCACTGTAGCTAACAGGTTTGGATTTTTTTTTTTCCCCAGCCTCATAATTCTTCTGTTAGGGTGTGTGTGTGTGTGTGTGTGTGTGTGTGTGTGGTAAGATACACATAATATGTGTGTGCTTAGTCACTCAGTCCTGTCCAACTTTTTGCGACCACATGGATGGTAGCCCGCCCATGTGATTCTCCAGACAAGAATACTGGAGTGATTAACCATTCCACAACCCAGGGATGGCACCTGGGTCTCCTGCATTGCTGACAGATTCTTAACCATCTGAGCCACCAGGGAAGCCCAAACATAATATAAACTTTACCATTCTAACCCTTTCTAGGTGTTCAGTTCAGTGGCATTAAGTATATCCATGTTATTGCACAACCATCACCACCATCCATCTCCAGAACGGTTAACATCTTCAAAGCTGAAATTCTTTCCCCACTAAACAGTTACTCCCCATTCCCTCCCACAAGCTCCTTCTGGAAACCACCATTCTATCAATCATTCCACCACCACCAATCATATCTCCATGATTCTACTCCTGTGGGCACCTCATACAGGTGGAATCATACAGTATTTGTCCTTTTGTGACTAGCTTATTTCACTTAGAATAATGCCCTCAAGGGCTTCCCTGGTGGCTCAGACAGTAAAGAATCCCTGCAATGTGGGAGACCTGAGTTTGATCCCTGGGTCATGAAGATCCCCTACAGGAGGGCATGGCAACCCACTCCAGTATTCATGCCTGGAGAATCCACATGGATAGAGGAGTCTGGCGGGCTACAGTCCATGGAATCACAAAGAGCTGGACATGACTGAGCAATTAAGCACAAATGCCCTCAAGGTTTATCCATGTGTCAGAATTTCCTTCCTTTTGGGGACTTCTCTGGTGCTCCAGTGGCTAAGACTCCATGCTCCCAATGCAGGGGGCCTAGGTTCAGCCTCTGGTTAGGGATCTAAGATTTCACGCACCACAACTAAACATTCTGCATTGCAAAACTAAGACATGGTGCAGCCAAATAAATAAATATTTTTAAAAAGAATTTCCTTCCTTTTTAAATCTGTAAAATATTTCATTGTCCTTTTATATAGTTCGTGAGGTTCTCCAGCAAGTTTACTGGGGTGGTTTGCCATTCCCTCCTCCAGCGGATCACATTTTGTCTGAACTCTCTGCTATGACCTGTCTTGGGTGACCCTACACAGCATGGTTCATAGTTTCATTGAGTTACGCAAGCTCCTTCACCATGACAAGGCAGTGATCCGTGGTGTTAGAGAAGACTCCTGAGAGTCCCTTGGACAGCAAGGAGATCAAACCATTCAGTCTTAAGGGACATCAACACTGAATACTCGTCAGAAGGACTGATGCTGAAACTGAAATTTTGGTCATCTGATGCGAACAACTGACTCATTGGAAAACTCCCTGATGCTGGGAAAGATTGAGGGCAGAAGGAGAAGAGGGTGTCAGAGGATGAGACGGCTGGATGGCATCACCAATGCAATGGACCTGAACTTGGGCAAACTTTGAGAGATGTTGAGGGACAGGGAGGCCTACCATGCTGCAGTCCATGGGGTCGCAAAGTGTTGGACATAACTGGGCAACTGAACAACAACAATATTCCATTGCTAGCCTGTGTCATATTTATTTTATCCATTCATCCTTTGATGGACACTTTTGTTGCTTCTACATTTTGGCTATTGTGAATAATTCTGCAAGGAACACAGGTGTACAAATATATCCGAGTCGCTGCTTTCAACCCTTTTGGGCATCTATCCAGTTATTGCTGGATCATATGGTAATTCCATGTTTAATTTTTTGAGAAACCACCATGCCATTTTCCACAGTGGCTGTATCACTTTACATTCCTACCACCAATGCACAAGGATTCTAATTTCTCCACATCTTTGCCAATCCTTTTTTCCTGTATTTTGAAAATTTTTAATTTTTTGTAAGTCATCCTAATCTCTTGAGAATTCTGTATGCAGGTCAGGAAGAACTGGACATGGAACAACAGACTGGTTCCAAATAGGAAAAGGAGTACATCAAGGCTACATATTGTCACTCTGCTTATTTAACTTTTTTGTAGAGTACATCATGAGAAATGCTGGGCTGGATGAAGCACAAGCTGGAATCAAGATTGTCGAGAGATCCTCAGATATGTAGATGACACCACCCTTATGGCAGAAAGTGAAGAAGAACTAAAGAGCCTCTTGATGATAGTGAAAGAGCAGAGTGAAAAAGTTGGCTTAAAGCTCAACATTCAGAAAACAAAGATCATGGCATCTGGTCCCATCACTTCATGGGAAATAGATGGGGAAACAGTGGAAACAATGGCAAACTTTATTTTTCTGGGCTCCAAAATCACTGCAGATGGTGATTGCAGCCATGAAATGAAAAGACACTTACTCCTTAGAAGAAAAGTTATGACCAACCTAGACAGCATATACAAAAGCAGAGACATTACTTTTCCAACAAAGGTCCATCTAGTCAAGGCTATAGTTTTTCCAGGAGTCATGTATAAATGTGAGAGTTGGACTATAAAGAAAGCCGAGTGCCAAAGAACTGATGCTTTTGAACTGTGGTGTTGGAGAAGACTCTTGAGAGTCCCTTAGACAGCAAGGAGATCCAACCAGTCCATCCTAAAGAAATCAGTCCTGCATATTCATTGGAAGGACTGATGCTGATGTTGAAACTCCAATACTTTGGCCACCTAATGGGAAGAACTGACTCATTGGAAAAGACCCTGATGCTGGGAAAGATTGAAGGCAGGAGGAGAAGGGGACAACAGAGGATGAGATGGTTGGATGGCATCACTGACTCAATGGACATGAGTTTGAGTAAGCTCTAGGAGTTGGTGATGAACAGGGAGGCCTGGCACGTTGCAGTCCATGGGGTAGCAAAGAGGTGGAGACAACTGAGCTACTGAACTGAACTGAGTGAGTGTGAAGTGGTATCTCACTATAGTTTCAATTTGCATTTCTGTAATGATTAGTGATTGTTGAGCATCATTCCATATGCTTATTGACCATTTGTATATCATCTTTGAAGAAACAGCTACTTGAGTTCTTTGCCCATTTTTTAATTGGTTGTTTGTTTTCTGGTTGTTGACTTGTTGGATTTCTTTACATATTCTGTATACTAACCCCTTTTCAGATACACGGTTGACAAGCATTTTCTCCTATTCTCTGGATTGCCTTTTCACTCTGTAGATAGTATCTGGGATGCACAAAAATTTCAATTTTGATGAAATCCAATTTATCTATTTTTTCTTCTCTTGACTGTGGTTTTGGTAGTGTAGCTATAATTTAGGTTTTTTAAAGGATTTTTCTTTTCATTTCAAATATTGTGGCCAAAAAGAAACTATGATTCAAAGAAAGTGATGGGCTTATTCCATCCGATCATTAGTTATTAATAGTAAGCTCTGGGCTGAGAATCCATATTCTTGGCTCTTCAGGGACTCTCATTGGAAGTACAAAACAAAGCAGGTACCTTGGTGAGAGCTGAAGCAAATCTCTAAAGTAATCTTCAGTTACCCTACAGTTGCATCGACCCCAAATATGAAAAATAAATCTCCAGTTTTGTCTCTTCGTCGGTCGCGTGCAAGTTTTAATCTAATGTTCAAAATAGAAAGCTTCTGGAATGGAGAGTCTGGAATGTGTTCATTTCTGGGCACTGCCTTTTACTAGAGCAGAGATCCCTGTCCAGAATGAATCAATGGGCGGCTTACACCATGTTATCAAGTCCTCAGTTGAGGAAGTCTGCGAAGCTGCAACCACTGTCCGGCCAGAACTGCCTTGCTTTTGGTGAGCTAGCAAGGGAGCGAGTCATCTTTCATTTCATCGTGCTTGAAGACAGTTCCTCTGCTCCCACCCCCGCTGCCCAGCCCCCTCCAACTCCACTCACCACTTAGTTAGGCAGTAAAGCAATAAAGCAATGGGTCTGCTTTGGAGGGTTTCTAAAAGGAAAGATAAACACAGGGGGGCAACTTGATGGGCCACAATGAAAGGAACTCATTATGAAGCCACTCAACAGCTCAGCCTCCTTTCCTAGTAAAACTGGAGTCAACCTGATCATTTCAGGGGCGGTGGGTGGGAGGGGGGCTTCTCCAACCACCGGGAGTGTGGTGGGCTTTTCAGTCTCTCTCTTCTTGAAGGTCTAAGAGCTGTAATCCTGCTCCGAGCTCTGCAGGGAGAGCATCTAATGCTGACTTCGAACTTAGCGTCAGCTCTCCGCAAGTGACAGTGAGCACCGACCCGTGGGCCCCTTCGGGGAATCAATGAGCGGACTTCGAAACTTTGGGCCTCGGGCGTTCTCGCCCCTGTGCGATCCTCTAACGCTCCGCGCCCAGAGCCCTTTGGGGAAGGGACAAGCAAGCCACGCCGTCCCCGTGACGCCGCTGCTCTCAGGCCGCTCGCCCCACACTCTGGGGAGCCCGAGGTCTAAAAACCAGCCCAGCGGCAGCACGTTCTGTGCACCCCGAGGCTGAGCACTTGATCACCCCGGGAGCCGCTTTCCTCGGTCTTCGGCCCGCTTCCAAGCCAACGCGAAAAAGAGGGAACACGGAGAGCGCGGGCGGGGAAGCGGCGGAGCTCGGGGCCGGGGCCGGCCCGCGGGCGGGGCGGGCGCGGGAAGGCGCAAGGGGGGCGTGGGCGCGGCGGCCCGCGCGCCCCGGCGGCCGGGCCAGGGGGAGGGGCGCTGGCGGCGGCGGCGCCTCCCGCCCGGGGTGAGCGGCGCGCGAGGCGGCCCCGCGGCACAGAGCGCCAAGCGGGGAGGCAGGGCTGGAGCACAGACGGCCGACGCGCGGCGCGGCTGCCATGGGCGCGCACTGACCCGCTGCTCAGCGCGGACTTCCTCGGCGGCGCGGAGCTCCCCGGCTGGCGGTGCGTCTCCTCGGTCACCATGAAAGGTAGGGCGGGCTTCGGGGCGCGCGGGAGGGGGCGAGGTGCCAAGTTTCTCTGCGCGGAGACCCGGGGGAGACCCGGTGCTGGATTTGGTGCGCGCATCCTGGGGGGCGCCCCCGGGTCTCGGGAGTCGGATACCGCCGGAGATCTCGGGGTTGGGCATTTGAAGCCAGCAAGTACTGCCCTCCCCACCGTGTCTCAACAAAGTAGTTTGAAGCCCCAAGTCGTTGTTTACGGATTCCAGTTCCCAACTTTTTAATTGAAAAAATACGCCCAGGAGAGTGGAGGCACCATCACTCCCCACCCTCGGGCCCCCTAGTTCGTTCTGCGCCCTGGCGCACGCCCCACTCTCTCCAAGGTCCTTTATCGCTCCCTGCCGTTGCCGCTTCCCCGTCTGAGAAGTCGACGGGTGTTTTCTCCCGGACTCGGGGATGTTCTCGGTGCGCCCTCCCCACATCTGGCAATGATTAGGTGCCCGCGAAGTTCAGCTGGCTCGGGAAGTGCGTTTGGCATCTTTCTCCATTAGCCCCACTGGCTGGAAAATCACCGCCCTCTGTTTCGCGTCCCTTCCATGTGCCCGCCTGCGGAGCTGTGCCCAAGTGTGATCAGGGGCGACACAGTCCCCCGGGAGGTGTCCACCGCAGGCGGGTTTGGGGAAGTGTCAGATGCTATCGCATCTTTTAGCGAGAAGTGCTTCTCAGGGAAGCCGTCTGTTGAGTAGAAAACGAAGATCTGTCAACAGAATCTCGATCTGTATGTGAGATAAATAATCACAGCAGAGGTATCGTTTGGAGATGGGCCGGCGTGGTGTTTACACAAGACTGGAATCCTGGATTTGTGCTAGGATAGGGCTGCCGTCTATGGGGTCACACAGAGTCGGACACGACTGAAGTGACTTAGCAGCAGCAGCAACACGTCCCGGTCCCCGCGCGGGCCGGACCCGAGTGAGGGGACTCGGTTCAAGATGCCATCTGACCGCTAGGACCGAGCTTCCAGCAGCCCGAAAACGCGCAATGCGACCTCTTTGACTTGCAAGCGTTGCTGATCCAGGCGCGCGCCTCGGGAGCCCCACAGACTTGGAAAGTAACTTCTGGCTCTACCTCTGCAAGGCAGATCACGCTAAACAGTTCGGAGAGATAATGTCCTACCAATTAGCTCTCTTTCCAGGGGAGTTCTGTGTCCTTCTCTGGAGACCCTGGGAAGGAAGGGGACAAAACGCCAGGTGGAAAGGGTCCCGCCCCCGGGCCAGAGACACAGAAGACAGGATGCAACGCAAGAGACACACAACTCAAGAGACACAAAAGACAGGATTTCAAAACGCAGCATGTGTGCGTTCCTTCTCTCTACATCTCAGTTTCTCTTCTCTCATTTACATTCTAGGAAAGGCGCACTTTCCTTAGCCAGCACTGATTAAGGGATCTTCCCAGAATGGCAAGAGTTCACCCGGCTAAGTTTTGCTCTGGCGCTCAGTTACCATCATTTTAGCCAGAAGTTAATCTTCTCATTGCTGGTCACTGAGGCCAGGAGGTTTTGAACTTTTGGAAAGATAAGCCAGCTCCTCATTTCATCAGCTCCCATGTGGCTTCCTAAACCCTGAAAATCTAGTTATGCTTTTGACTGGGTCAATGGCTGTTACTGCAGTTTGGGTATTTTTTTCAATGTTAATTCAAATCTGTAATGGAATACATACCTACAGGTTATATGTATGTATGCTGTGTGCTGAGTCACTTTAGTTGTTGTGTCCGACTCTTTTCGACCTCATGGACTATAGCCCACCAGGCTCCTCTGCCCATGGGATTCTCCAGGCAAAAATACTGGAGTAAGGAACCATTCCCTTCTCCAGGGTTTTTTCCTGTCCCAGGGATCGAACTGAGTCTCCTTTGTTATAGGCAGATTCTTTATGGTCAGAATCACCAGGGAAGTGTATATATTATATGTATATATTATGTATATATATATACATTATATGTATATATTATGTGTATATATATATATATATATATATATATATATATATATATATGACTTATACTACATTCTAGACCAGCTAGCACACTGCTTGGAGAAGGCTCATTGCTTATCCTCTGTGGTCTGGGCACTGTCTCAACACCCCACTTACCTTCTGCCCCCATAGGTGAAGGGGACTGAGGGGCTGAATTCCTGGGGAGGCTAGTCACTTTGAAGGCCTCTTTTAAAACGAAATGTTCTGTGAGAGACTTCCTTACCAACAATTGCCATAGAATCTGTGCTTGTCTGGTTTGTGAGGTGGGGAAGGTAGCAGACAGTAATGTTTTTTCAGTACCTACTAAGTGCGCCAGTATGCTCCACCCTCTACAAACACTTCATCAGTGAACCCTCTCAAACACCCTGTAAGATAGGCATTTTAACCCCTACACCATAGATATGGAAACAGTCCAGAAGAAATAGAAACCAGCAACAAGGGGGGTAGTAGGCATCTAAAAACAAGCTTGGCCAGGTTCCCTGTGAGTCTTGGAGAGACCTAGGACACCAGATAGAACCCTTGGACTGGAAGAAAAGTGATTCTCAGATGATTAAGTAGCCAAGGAACTCGAAGCTGGTGCAGCAGCCAGGAAGGGATGGAGCCAAGAAATCAGACACAAGCCTTCTGAAGCCAAGCAGAGTATGTTTTTAGCCAAAAAAAGAAAGTTGCCTTTACCAAGTAGAATTATTTGGACAATTTGTCATAGGTAACCAACACAGAATTTTCCTTGGGTTCGTAATTATGTCATAAAGCAATGAACTCATTATGTTTAAGCCAATGTTGCATTAGTATTTGATTTCTCTAAGTGATAGAAGTCTGTGACAGACCTTGCAAATGCTTAAAATTGAAGTGTTAAACCAAAACATTCTTTAGCCAAATAGAAAATTAGTGGACATCTTAGAAACTACAGAAGTTTATTTGTCAAGGCAAAAATTCAGCTACTATGCAAGTCAGATGCCTTTTCAAGGCACTTATTTGACTTTCTAATTCTGATTTTTAAACTTGGGATATAGCCTTTGTAAAAACCCAGGCCTTTGGAGTCTAATTCCAAGGCTTTGGTGAGCCACAGCACCACCTATCTGTTGCGTTCAGCAAATGTCTGTCTCTTATTTCTTCCTTCTCTAGAGTCCCAAGTAGAAAAATAATGACATCATTATACATTTTCCGAAAGAAAATTACTTGCCCTGTTGCTGGAATACTTTAAGTGTTCCACAGTGATTAAAACATGAAGTTGGTTTTAATTTATTTCTAATTACATTTTCAATTAGCTGTACTGCACCATAAATTTCATGGTTTTTAATATTCACACTCTTTATGAAGGAATCAGACTCCTCTAGAGTTAGGTGTGTCATTAAGAAATCACATTTCTAGTTCTGGAAGTTGGGAGTATTGGTGAATTTTAATGCAGTAGCACTTGTTACTTAAGAGATGGCCTGCTTGCAAATAGAACTACCTTATGACCCAACAATCCCACTGCTGGGCATACACACCGAGGAAACCAGAATTGAAAGAGACACATGTACCCCAATGTTCATCGCAGCACTGTTTATAATAGCCAGGACATGGAAACAACCTAGATGTCCATCAGCAGATGAATGGATAAGAAAGCTGTGCTACATATACACGATGGAGTATTACTCAGCCATTAAAAAGAATACATTTGAATCAGTTCTGATGAGATGGGTGAAACTGGAGCCAATTATACAGAGTGAAGTAAGCCAGAAAGAAAAACACCAATACAGTATACTAACACATATATATGGAATTTAGAAAGAGGGCAATGACGACCCTGTATGCAAGACAGCAAAAAAGACACAGATGTGTATAACAGACTTTTGGACTCAGAGGGAGAGGGAGAGGGTGGGATGATTTGGGAGAATGGCATTGTAACATGTATACTCTCATGTAAGAATCGAATTGCCAGTCTATGTCCGACGCAGGATACATCATGCTTGGGGCTGGTGCACGGTGATGATCCAGAGAGATGTTATGGGGAGGGAGGTGGGAGGGGGGTTCATATTTGGGAATGCATGTACACCCGTGGTGGATTCAAAAAAATAAAAATAAAATAATAATAATAATAAAAAAGAGATGGCCTGCAACAACCACCAGCTCACAGGACCACATTGGTTCAAACCACTGCTCTAATTTAATGCAGGGAGGATGTCAGTGCCATTAAAACATAGTGTCCAACTGCTTATATTTATGCTTTTGTGTGTAAACATTTCTGAAATGGCAATGATACTTTTAAAAGGTGCTAGTAAGCAGTGTATTTCTACTCCCTGTTTTCCCAGACCGGCAGTCTCTTGGCTTTCCAGGTGCCTAAGATGTCTTGTCCTTAACTGGGATAAGCAAACACTTGTGTAGGTTCTGACTGCTTTTAACATTGAAAGAATCATGTTTTCTGCAGGAAAATGGAAACAAAGTGAGGTCTTTTTCCTTTCACTGTTTGGGAATTGAGGCTTGTTTTCCTCTGGAAGACGAATTTGCAACCCAGTTACACTTTTGACTTTTCATTAGTTTGAAGATGCTTGACATTCCTAATCTGAGGTTTAATTATTGCTAAGTATATATCTTCCCAGTGGTCTCCTATGCAATTTTCCCAGATTGTTCCCATCCCCTGACCCTCACCCCCACCGCAACCATGTGGCTTATTCAACAATCATGGTGTGAAAGAGAAAAGCTGGCAGATGATAACTTCTAAGCTTATAGCATAATTCTAATTTTCTGAATTCATGCTTATTTTTATTGAAGCATTATTTCAAAACCGTTGATGCAGCTGCTGCCTAAAGTAAGTTAAATGGCCTTCAAAGTGTTTGTTTTCAAATGAGAAAATAGACATTTAAAATTTAGTGATAGAAAAATGTTATTCCTCGAGCGAACCTATCATGTGAGTGATCTCTTAGGAGGAAGTCTGATTCATGTCTTCCCACTAAGGGAAATAGTGGTTAGGTGCTGGGAGGGCTTTCCAGATGGCACTAGTGGTAAAGAACCTGTCTGCCAATGCAGAAGGCATAAAAGACGCAGGTTCGATCACTGGGTTGGGAAGATTCCCTGGAGAAGGAAATCCATTCCAGTTTTCTTTCCTGAAGACCCCCACGGACAGAGGAGCCTGGCGGGCTATAGTCCACAGGGTCACAAATAGTCGGACACAACTGAAGCAACTTAGCACACACGCACGCACAAGGAGCCCAGAATGGTGGCAGAGTGTAGCCTTTCTCCTTTTGAGGGGCAAATCAGAGTGAAAAGAATCGGGCAGTTGGGGGTCAGGGGACAGTGTTCAAGGGCACTTAGGTGATCATCTGTGAGAAGCGTCTACCCTCACCACGAGTCAGCTGTAACCAGTCTGGTCCTGCCTTTCCGTCTTTTACTCTTATGCCACTCTGAAGGCACAGACTCTCTCAGATTCTGGAATTCCTGCCTATGCCCTGGAGGCAGGGAACTGGGTTGTGAGTGGGAAGATAAATGCTGGGGACTTATTAAAACATTTGTTAAGTCCCTACCATGTGCCACAGTTCATAGATGCTGAGTGAGCAGAGTAGAAGAGGTCCCCTCCTGTCTGGCCTTAGGCCTTAATAACGTGGCATCAAAGGTCTGAAGAAACTGCTGTGCTCTTCAGCCAGTCACTGGAGGAACCTCTCTAGGCTGGAGCTCCTGCAGAGATAAGGCACATTCCAGGGTTGCTGCCCTTTGTAGAATTTATCTGCTGGGAGGTTTTCTTGTGACTGATTGAATGAGTGTGAATGGCTTGCGGAAGTCATTGACTCTGCAAACAGCCCCTGTGCTGTCTTGCTGACAGGTTTGCCTTCAGACAGTGTAGCATTGTCAGAATTGCTTTTCAGGAACAGACTTAACCACCAATGATCAGCAATAATGATGATGATGATAATAACAATAAATAAACACCTTAACAAAGGATAGAAAGGTATTGACATTCCTCATAGAACCTTCACTCTTTACTACTGATAGCGTGGTTTCTAATCACACCAGTCATCCAAAGCTTGGGGAAGGCAACTATTCAATCAAGCAGTAATTTGATTTCTATTTAAGTGAATGATGTTTGAAGGGCCCAAACCAAAATAGTACCCTGAACAGGTCCTGCTGATTGCTTAAGGGACCTTTGTAATTATATAGCAGTGAAAGCAGAAATGAGTAATCCCAAATTAAAATTCCAAAGAGAGTCCAGGAGCTTTCTTAACCCTTGAATTTATCACAGTCCATTGATACTCTTAAAAATTATTAAGGAAAGATGTTTTTCAACATAGGAGATTAAAAATTAATTTATTTATTGGAATTGGACATATTAAATATGACTTATGCTTCCTGAGTCATTTGGGATGAAAATTCTTTGTTTTGTGAAGTCATAAACACTTGCCTAAGAGGTTGGACATTTGACATTCTGCGTGCAAAAACTAACTTGTCATTGGTTTGTGAAAATATCTGCACTTTTGAGGCCTAAGTCACTTAGTTATGACATAGAAATGTTTGGAAAGTAGCTGATATATATATATATATATATATATATATGACATTATTTGAAGGCAAAATATCCAAATTTATATTCTAAATTTATAATCCAAAGTATTAATATATATTGATACTTTAAAATATGCCTATCTCAAAAAATGTAATTATACGTAGTGTTCCCAGGAGTGGAACCTGACGATATCAGTGTGGTGAGGAGTGTGGGCTCTGAAACCAGAGGGCCTGCTGACCACATACATATTCGTTAGCCTCCTGGGCCCCTCAGTTTCCTCATCTGTCAAATGGGGGGATAATAATGACATATACTGGATGCTGTTTTTTTCTATCTTTTGAGGATTATATAGGTTAGTTTAGCTCAGTTGTTTAGAGTGGTGTCTTGCACTTAAGGAGAACTCAAGATATTTTAGGTTTTGGAACACTGTATAATTGTGACTTACTGTTTATTCCAGGCAGGAATGTAATTGCCAATTATGAACCATTTATGTTAAGTTAATCAAGTGATATGGGCTTCCTTGGTGGCTCAGCGGTAAAGAATCTGCCTGCCAATATCCAAGGGGATACCCAAAATATTTAGCAACCCAGGTGACACTCTATTGAGGCTATGGTTCTCACAGATGCCTGCATGAAAGCCACTCCCCTAGAGCAGCGGCCAGTGGAGGGTGGCTGTGGACTCCAGGGGCCAGTGGGCACTGGGTATTTGGTCCCAGGGGTGCCCTCCTCTCCTTCTCCCCCACTGGGCCAGCCATAGTAGGTGGGTAGTGGGACACACAAGACCAACTTGCAGGAATGGTGCTTGCCGACTGGTTTGGAAGCAGTTAAAGATCTTGAGAGCCCGGGGGACCACTCTGTTCTGTTCTAGTGGTGATGACGCTACTAAAGAAGCCAGGGCTCCTTTCTCAGGGTGGAGACAGGACAGGGTGAACGGCAGCGCTGAGCCCAGCTTGTTAAGTTTGCATTCAGCCTTGCCTCTGTCCACGGTCCTTCAACCTGGCTCCCGAAAGTTCCTGAACTTGTTCTGATCAACATGGCATTTGCCAGAAGCTACCCAGTGCAGCCATGAAGGCTGCAAGCCCAGATCTTCTGTGCGGTCGCTCCAGGGTGAACTCTGCGTGCCGGCTCTTTGGACCCGGGGACCTTTTCCGGTCGTCAGTGTCTGTTGGACTGGTGGGCTTTTTTTTTTAGTCTACCTGACTTTTATCTTCCCTACATGTTTCCTGGTTTTGTTTGTTTGATTTTTGTTCTTTCTTTCTTTCTTTTTTTTTGTTTATCAAAGTTAGAGATGCACATAGTTCAGAGAGTCAAAGAACATCTTATTTATTATGAAAAACAGCAATTTCCTGCCCAGCCCACTTCATTTTATCATTTTCCAGTCGCCAGAGGCAACCTCCTGAGAACATTTTTTGCATTTGATTTTGGCATCGGCTTTTCTTTCAGTTCTCTACCGATGCCTAGAAGACAGAATCCCCAAGCTCTGTCGCTTCAAATAACAGCTGTTTATTTGCTCACAACTCTACGATTCAGGCTGGTCTCTGCCTCCTGAGGTGTTGATTGGGCTAGAGCATCCTGGGGAGGCTGGACGGGCCAAGGCCTGGCCGGGCTCTCCCCTCCCCATCAGAGTCTCTCATTCCCCAGGGATCCCCTCTCACCAGGTCACCTCTGGTCCAGCAGGGTGCCTGGATATTTCCCAAGGCAGCCAGCTGCGTAGGGGGTGAGAACAGAAGCTGAAGAGCATGCAGAGGTCTTGGAGAAGACCTAGACCCCAAGGTCACCCACTGCTACTTCTGGCGAATTCCATCGGCCACAGCGAGTCACAAGATCCTCCCAAATTCAAGAGAATGGACGTGAACTTTCATGTGGAGGGATGGAAAGAGATGTTGGCAGTTCTTAATGTGGACAAGCTCCTATAGCCCCATGTCCTTAAGTGACCTGTTTATGGCAGTCTTCATTTTCACTGGGCTTCCCAGGCAGTAAAGACTCCTCTTGCAATGCAGGAGACACAGGTTTGATCCCTGGGTCAGGAAGATCCCGGAGAAGGAAATGACAACCCACTCCAGTATTCTTGCCTGGGAAATCCCATGGACAGAGGAGCCTGGCAGGCTACAGCCCATGGGGTCTCAAAGAGTCATTTTTATTATTTTAATTATTATTGTTATTATTTTGGTTTGGGGCGTTGTATATTGACTTCCGTTTGTAGCAGATGAGGATTTAGTTCTCCTGCCCTTCACCTCCACCTGACTACTGTCACAGATACCTCCTGATGCCCCTCATCATCCCAATATAGTTGTATTACAGTCTGGACTAGATCAATATTTGGGGTTTATATTAATAAGATGTGTGTCTGTGTGTGCTGAGTCGCTTAGTCATGTCCGACTCTTTGCAACGCTACGGACTGTAGCCTGCCAGGCTCCTCTGTCCATGGGATTCTCCAGGCAAGAATACTGGAGTGGTTTGCCATGCCCTCCTCCAGGGGATCTTCCCAACCCAAGGATCGAACACGCGTCTCTTACGTCTCCTACATCTCCTATACGGGCAAGCGAATTCTTCACCACTAACACCACCTGAGTTTCTGTAATATGCCACAGATGTGCTAGCTGCTGAGGGGACAACGTGATAAATGTCCCGTTTTGAGAAGGCTTTCCATCTGCGGGAAGTCAAAACCAGAACAGGAATGTAAGACAGATGGAGATAATTGCTGTCACACTGATACAGAGGGGCTGCAGGGCAAGGAGAGGTAAATTCTAACCACGGGGATATTGCACAACTTGGTCCACAGATTGATTGGAACATATTAATATGGATGACTCAGTTCTCCAAGCCAACTAAACTAAACTTCGCTTGAACTCATGGTACTCTGAAATCAGTGATGCTCAAAGAATGTCAGGAAGAATTCTGTTCTGTTTCAGTGTTCTCCGTCACGAAACCTCTGGCCAGCGTGGCTCTGTGCCAATTACCAAAAAGAGTAAATAAATAAAAATCATATTTTGAAATAGACAAGCAAAAGTCATGTGGCCCGTAGGTATTGCAATAAAAATGCTGTAGTACATCTGTGTCAGCTGAGAAAGTACATGCTTGTAGATATAAATCTTCAATTAAACACATTTTGTTATTTAGGATGTTAAGGTTTCTTCTTCCCTGCAGGCTAACTGCTGTCAGAAGCAGGGATTGAGTTCTGGCCATTGCAGAACTGAGAGGCCTTAAATCTTAACAAAATCCTTGCTCATGTCAAAGTGTAGCAATTGCATGACATAGATTATGTCACAGACAGATTTTGAGAAGTGGCAGGTTGCAAAGGTGACTAGATCCTTGAGAGGGAATATCCTTATTTGAACCCATCACCTCTGCAGGCCCCTGAGACTGCAAAGAAAATCTGGGGGGCTTCCCTGGCCACCCAGAGGTTAAGACTCCAAGTTTCCAATGCAGGCAGTGAGGGTTTGATCCCTGGTTAGGGAACTAAGATCTCACATGCCACAATTGTTGTTCAGTCCCTAAGCTGTGTCTGACTCTTTGTGACCTCATGGACTGCAGCCCACCAGGCTTCCCTGTCCTCTGCTATCTTCCTTAGTTTGCTCAAATTCATGTGCATTGAGTCGGTGATGCCATCCAACTATCTCATCCTCTGCTGCCCCTTCTCCTTGTGCCTTCAGTCTTTCCCAGCATCAAGGTCTTTCCCAATGTGTCACATCAGGTGGCTGAAGTATTGGAGCTTCAGCTTCAGTATCAGTCCTTCCAGTGAATATTTAGGGTTGATTTCCTTTAGGATTGACTAGTTTGATCTCTTTGCCGTCCAAGGGACTCTCAAGAGTCTTCTCCGGCACCACAATTTGAAAGCCATCAATTCACATGTGGCGAGGCATGGCCTAAATAAATAAATAAGATGACTTTTATAAAAGAAAAGAAAATCTGGGCTGCACTTAGCCTGGGTCCACTGAGTCTGAGGAAAGGGTTTTGAGAACAAAATATAACCTTGCACATGAGATCAGGCTGTTTGTCTTCCTCAAACCCATCTGCCAGCCATGTGGGTCCTGTGGTAGCCTTTTGCCCTCTCAGATGCTCAGGCACTGGGGACAGCTGACCTTGCCTCCTCTCTCCTATGGCTTTCATAGTTTGATGTGGGCCATCCACATAGCCACAGGCCCTGGCAGCTCCTGCTTCTTCCTCTTTTTCAATTCCTAAAATGAATCACTCCATCACCAGCCTGAGTCATCTGTTTGGTAGGGACACAGCTGGGGACTCTGACAGGGGCTGTGCACCACCCCCACCATAATGGAATGTCTACCTGCCCAATGTGACCCAGCTTTTAAGGATATGAAAAGTCAACTCTTGTAAATACATCGAATGAAACAGAGTTGAACCATTTCTCTCTCTTTTAGGCATGTCCCAGAGTCTAATAGTTCCAAAACCACAATGAATTTTCAAGAAGGGATATGGTGTACTGTGTTTCCCCCAAACTCTCTTTTTCCTTCCAAAGAACAAATGTTAAGAAAGATTAAGATGTTTCTCCAAGATACCTTCCCTGATAATCCGAATAATTTGTTCTCTGGGTACTTTGTACCCTGAGTATCTCAGATGATTTAGTACCTTTTTGTAGAGTTGAATGAGATAGAGATTTATATTCTTTTAGTGGCTGCTATGGGGCTTCCCAGGTGGCGCTAGTAGTAAAGAACCCTCCTGCCAATGCAGGAGACATGAGACGTGTGGTTTCAATCTCTGGGGTGGGAAGATCCTCTGGAATAGGAAATGGCAACCCACTCCAGTGTGCTTGCCTGGAGAATCCCATGGACAGAGGAGCTTGGCGGGCTACAGTTCATGGGGTCGCAAAAAGTCAGACATGACTGAGTGACTGAGCACATAAGAGTTTCTCATCCTTTACATTGCTGTATGTAAAACAGATAACCAGTGGGAATTTGCTGAGTGATGCAGGGAGCTCAAACCTGGTGCTCTGTGACAACTTAGAATGGTGGGATGGGCTGGGAGGTGGGAAGGAGGTTCAGGAGGGAGGGGCCATATGTATGGCTGATTCATGTTGATGTATGGCAGAAACCAACATGATATTGTAAAGCAATTATTCTCCAATTAAAAATTAAAAGAAATTTAAAAATTTTTAATCAAAAAAAAAAAAAAAGTTTCTCATCCTCTTGGGATGCAGGTTAAGTCGAGCAACAGGACATCCTCTTTAAGTCCTATTAGGGGTCGCCCGTAAAGCCTTTGTTTCCTTGAAATGTTAATGGGTTGTCTTAGGTTAATTTGGAGGCCAGCACTGAATTGCTTTAATAATAGAAGTCTGAGACGTTTGAAGTTCCCAGGGAAATTTCAGGAAGGAGAGAGGAGTCAGGCAGACTAAAAATGCTGCATGGGAAAAAGACCAGAGAGGAAAAAGAAAACAAACAAACAAACTAAATGGTTCAGTTCAGTTCAGTTCAGTCGCTCAGTCGGGTCCGACTCTTTGCGACCCCATGAACTGCAGCACTCCAGGCCTCCCTGTCCATCACCATCTCCCGGAGTTCACTCAGACTCATGTCCATCAAGTCCATGATGCCATCCAGCCATCTCATCCTCGGTCGTCCCTTTCTCCTACTGCCCCCAATCCCTCCCAGCGTCAGAGTCTTTTCCAATGAGTCAGCTCTTCGCATGAGGTGGCCAAAGTACTGGAGTTTCAGCTTCAGCATCATTCCCTCTAAAGAAATCCCAGGGTTGATCTCCTTCAGAATGGACTGGTTGGATCTCCTTGCAGTCCAAGGGACTCTCAAGAGTCTTCTCCAGCACCACAGTTCAAAAGCATCAATTCTTCAGTGCTCAGCCTTCTTCACAGTCCAACTCTCACATCCATACATGACCACAGGAAAAACCACAGCCTTGACTAGATGGACCTTAGTTGGCAAAGTAATGTCCCTGCTTTTGAATATACTATCTAGGTTGGTCATAACTTTTCTTCCAAGGAGTAAGCGTCTTTTAATTTCATGGCTGCAGTCACCATCTGTGGTGATTTTGGAGCCCCCAAAAATAAAGTCTGACACTGTTTCCACTGTTTCCCCGTCTATTTCCCATGAAGTGATGGGACCGGATGCCATGATCTTCGTTTCTGCTGAAAAGATGCTTTGGGGAGAACACTAATTTTTAAGCTGTTTGCTACTGAGAGCACAGCACAAGCTGCTTTTTTGTCTCCGCAGTGAGATTGTCACTGGTGGATCTTTGGCCCACAACCTGTGCATGTGAGTGGATTCTTGTGTGGTCGTGGCTCCACGGTAGAGGGGCTGGAGCTGGCAGGGGAGACTGACGCCTGGGTGGCATTGTTACCTATACTAATGTCCCATCAACTCCACTGGTCTATAAGCACCTATTTAGTGATGGAGTGAATAAGTGTGTGGATTTCTAAGCTGAAGCAGCAGATAATGGTTTCTCTCTCCCTCATTTTTTTTGGCTGTGCCACACGGCATGTGCGATCTTAGTTCCCTGATGAGGGATGGCACCTGCGCCCTCTGCATTGGAAATGTGGAGTCTTAACCTTTGGACTTCCAAGGAAGTCTCCCAAGGGTTTCCCTTTAAGTGACACTAGATCAGACCTCACAGATATCAGTGAGAGAATTACTTAGAAAAGTGGGCACAGGCTAGGGGCTTAATATGTCTTTGGTGAACTAACCAATCACCAAGTCAGTGAGAAAAAGGCTCTCTTCTTCTGGTTGTAAGCACATTCTTCCATCTAGAAAGAACGAAAGCTTTAATCCTTGACAGAAGAAGATGACTTGAATTATGAAACCCAGGATTTCTAGATTCCAAGCAAGTCTCTTCCTTGTTCACTAAATAAGGAAACATGGTAAAACACAGAGATTTCTGACTTCGCCATGGTCTTAGGAGTAGTTCTTCTCTTACACTTTTCATAACAGTGTTTTCATAACACTTCATGACAGATTAGTGTGCTGATGTTCAGCATGTTGTGTGGGATATCTCACACACCTTGGTTTTTCCACAGCATTTCAAGGTTCAGTTATAACTAGGTCCTGCATTCCACTGTTGGCTGAAAAAGATAATCACAGAGGCTTTATTTCCCCACTATGTTTCTTTTTTCTTTGAAAGCCTATCAGCTTCTTGAGGGAAGGGACTACGTCTCACTCATTTCTGTAGCCCCACTGCCTGACAGTTACGGGTCCATAGTGAGCGCTGAGTCAGCACTTTTGAACTGAACTGTATGTGGGTGGAGGGAAGCTAATTGCTGGAGCAGTGGTGGTGACCAGCTCAAGAATAATTAGTTACACAATAGCCAAGACGCAGAAGCAACCTAAATGTCCATTGACAGAAGAATGGATAAAGATGTGGTGTGTGTGTATATGTATTTATATAATGGAATATCACGAAGCCATTAAAAAGAAGGAGATAATGCCATCTGGAACAACATGGATGGACCTAGAGAGTGTCATACTAGGTGAAGTAAGTCAGACAGAAAAGGAAAAATGTCATATGTCATCTCTTATATGTGGAATTTAAAAAGAAATTATACAAATTAACTTAACTTGCAAAACAGAAACGGATTCACAGACTTAGAGAACAAACATGTTTACCGTGGGGAAGGATGGGGGGATGGGATAGTTAGGGAATTGGGGGATTGACATGGACATTCTGCTATAACGGATAACCAATAAGGACCTACCTTATAGCACAAGGAGCTCTGCTTAATGTTATATGGCAACCTGGAAGGGAGGGGAGTTTGGGAGAGAATGGATATATGTATATATATGGCTGAGTCCCTTCGCTTTTCACTTGAAACTATCACAACATTGTTTGTTAATTGGCTATACCCCAACACAAAAAAATTTAAAAGAAGGAAGAGAAGAAAAAGAAGTATTGCTTTAGAGACTTTCCTTGTGGTCCCATGATTAAGACTTCACCTTCCAATGCAGGGGATGTGGGTTTGATCCCTGATCAGGGAGCTAAGATCCCACATATCTTGGGACCAAAATACCAAAACATAAAATAGAAACAGTATTGTGGCAAGTTCAATATAGACTTTAAAAAATTGGAGTGTTTTTATCCTATTGTTCATTGCAGCACTATTGACAATAGCTAGAACATGGAAGCAACCTAGATGTCCATTGACAGATGAATGGATAAAGAAGCTGTGGTACCTATATACAATGGAATATTACTCAGCCATAAAAAGGAATGCGTTCGAGTCAGTTCTGATAAGGTGGATGAACCTAGAACCTATTATACAGAGTGAAGTGAGTCAGAAAGAGAAATATAAATATCATATTCTAACGCACGTATACAGAATCTAGAAAAAATGGTACTGAGGAATTTATTTACAGGGCAGCAGTGGAGAAACAGAAATAGAGAATAGACTTATAGACATGGGGAGAGGGCAGAAGAGGGTGAGATGTATGGAAAGAGTGACATGGAAACTTACATTACCATATGTAAAATAGATAGCCAACAAGAATTTGCTTTATGGCTCAGGAAACTCAAACAGGGGCTCTGTATCAACCTCGAGGGGTGGGATGAGGAGGGAAGTTCAGGAGGGAGGGGATATATGCATACCTGGAGAAGACAATGGCACCCCACTCCACTACTCTTGCCTGGCAAATCCCATGGGCGGGGGAGCCTGGTGGGCTGCAGTCCATGGGGTCGCTAATAGTCGGATACGGCTGAGCAACTTCACTTTCACTTTTCACTTTCATGCATTGGAGAAGGAAGTGGCAACCCACTCCAGTGTTCTTGCCTGGAGAATCCCAGGGACAGCGGAGCCTGGTGGGCTGCCGTCTGTGGGGTCGCACAGAGTCGGACACAACTGAAGCGACTTAGCAGCAGCAGCATGGCTGATTCATGTTGAGGTTTGACAGAAAACAACAAAATTCTGTAAAGCAATTATCCTACAATAAAAAAATAAATTTCAAAAAAAATGGAGTTTTTTTTTTTTAAGTATCCTATAATCAGGTACACCCATACCCGACAGAAGTGTGAAATAAGTTCATTATTAGTGTGATAAGGAATTGCATCATGACCACGTGAGGAGGAGTATTTAGGCTTTTGGTAGAAAGCATGGCTGACACAATAACACCCTTGTTTCCACAGTGGCCCCACCTTTAGGAATCCCCACAGCAAGGAAATCCACTTGCTGGGAAACCATCCATCAGTCCCAGTTATCCATTGGAAGAAGAGTGGGGAAAGATTTGGCTATCCTTGCAGGAATCATGCTGGGCTCCTGAGATGCCACAGTAGGTAGAAGAGGTGACTTCACAGCCTGGCATCTGCACAGGAAGGCCCTAGGCTCAGTTATATGATGATAACTTGACCCTTTTGTCAGTTGATTATTCAGTCATTTATTCACCAAAATCTATTAAGCCCATGCTGTGACAGGGTTTTTCCTAGTAGTTCAAATGATAAAGAATCTGCCTGCAATGTGGGAGACCTGAGTTCGATCCTTGGGTCGGGAAGATCCCTGGAGAAGGGAGTGGGCAACCCACTCCAGTATTCTCATCTGGAGAATTCCACGGGCAGAGGAGCCTGGTGGGCTACCGTCCTTGGGGTTGCAAAGAGTTGGACATGACTGAGTGACTAACACTTCTGTGACAGGCACCATTCTAGATACATGGAATTCATTGATGAAGTCAGTAAAAAAATTTTTGCTCATGGGATGTGTGATAACACACACAGATAAATGAGAATGACATCAGAGAGTGATATTAAAGTAGGACGATTTGACACAGAGTGGCTGAGTGGTAGTCCAGAAAGGCATCTCAGAGGTACCATACCTCCGCTGAGACCGGAATTAGGAGGAGTTGCCTAAAGAGCCGGAGGAACAGCATTCCAGGCTGAGGGGACAGCCAGTGAAGGGACCCTTTGGTCTTTCTCCTGGTGTGCTCCAGGAGTGGGGAGCAGGGTGGGCGAGGGGAGGGTGGAGCAGGTGGAAACGGAAGTTGAGTCCAGCATTTCCGGTCTTACCAGGGTTAACGCTCTGTCTTCTCTTCCCCGTCTCCCCCCCGCAGACGATTTTGCAGAGGAGGAGGAGGTACATTCCTTCGGTTACAAGCGGTTTGGTAAGTTCTAGCAAAGCTTCGTTCCTTCTCTGTGCTCGATCTGGGAAATGGTAATGTGACTGTGGCCGGACCTTTGATGCACAAGAATATGCGTGGCTCTAAGGCCCAGTTCTGGTTGCATGTTGAGTTTCTGTATTAACAAGTAGGTGGTTTGTCACGAAATCGGAGGGTTGTGGGACAGGAGTTGCACCCAGGCGTGGTTGGGGAAGGGATGGGATGCTTAGGCAGCTCGCCGAATACAAACCAGATGGCCTAACAGGCACAACATGGTGGGGACGGTCAATCTGTGACAAGACGGGCGTTTATCTATTTTGAGATTTAGGAGACATCTTTTCCCTTTTTCCTCAAGGCCCATGCTCTTAACTTAGTCGTTGGTAAGGGAGAAGTGAGAGTAAGACTTTCTCCAGAAACCCATCCAAACACCAGTGTGCTATGGTAGGCTGAACAAAGATACCCTCATTCTAAGCCCCAGAGCATGAATGTGACCTTCTGTGGCAGAAAGCATTTTGCAGATGTGATTAAGTCAAGAGATTGAGAAGGGGATGTTATTCTGTATTATCTGGGTGGGCTCTAAATGTAGTCATAGGTATCCTTGTGAAAGGGAGGGAGAGGAAGATTTGACTGTGGAGAGAAGATGGGATGATGGGAACAGAGAGTGGTATGATGAGCACTGCAGAACGAGGAAGGGGCCACAATCCAAGGGATGCACGTGGCCACTAGCTGCTAAAAAAAGGCAAGGAAATAGGTTTTCCATTCAGAGAACTTTGGTGGGAGTGCAGCCCCGCCACCGTCTTGACTTTGGCTGACTGAAGCTCATCTCAGACTTTTGGCCTTTCAAACTAGAAGAGAAGACATCGGTGTTGTTTTAAGTCACCAGGTCTGCGGTGATCTGTCATGGCAGCCTCAGGAAACACATGCTAGCTCCTGGGTTCCTCGGCTGCTGTTCACGGATGGTCTTCTCTCTTTGACCACACTTTTCGGGTTCTGCAGTTTGGCATCGAACTGCCGATGAAAACATGACCAAAGTTCCAGAGACAGTTCAAAGGAACTGAGGTTTTTATATCCAGCGTGTTTCTATGCCTTGGTTGGAGGAAATGAAGAAGAGTAGGGTAAAAAGGAATGAGAGAGAGTGTGTGTCTGTGAGAGAGAGAGAGAGAGAGAGAGAGAGAGAGAATATGAAAGAGAATAAATCTACTTCCTGTTGCTTAAAAACAAAAAATCCTGGCCGGACTTTGATTAACGTTAACATCCTCCAGCTGCTCTGGCTTTCTCACCACTTTAGCATTTTTCCTTCTGGATATGCACTTATGTATTTCTTTCTGGGAATAAAATAGGGTTTAATGTGGGAATGCAGTGGCATGGAGCCCATGGCCCCTCCATTCATGTGCTGACAGAGAGGCTCTGCCCACCATGCGCTCCCCTTCCCCCCACTACTGTTCTTTATCTGCACAATTACATGTTTCAGGATTAGTACCATGTGTCGGGCTGCTTTCCCATCGTGGGTTCATTGGAGGTCATCATAGGAGTGAAGAGGAAACAAGACATGATAAAGGAGAGGAAAAGCAAAACAAAAATTAAAAGTTAGAAATAAGGAGGAAAATAAAACTTATAGAAATAAGGCAGAATAAATATTGACATGCCCGTATATTTTAGAAATCAGTAGATTGCAGATCTCTATGTGGAAATCAGTAGAAACATGAAGAGCCAAGAGAAAAGAGCGACCTGAAGAGAAATTTTATTTAAAATTTAGTGACTCTGTAACTAGCTAGATGGGCAGGGGTTTGATGGATGACGCAAAAGCATTGTAAGTTGCTGAAGGGATTTAATTTACGGTGGTTAAGTGATGTGTGGAAACTGCAAACTGATGACTCAGAGGGGAGACGTGATAACAATGTACAAACACTGGAGAACGAGGGAGACATGGAGAGACTGATACCAAATGGCACTAGTAGAAGAACAGAGGGATGGAATGAAAATGAGAAACTTTGGAATGGACTGCCAGAGAGACATACAGAGTTTGACAGTTCTTGGGTTCAGTCGTTAGGCACAGTGCTGGATATCCAGCATTGGAGTCAAGTAGAATTTGGAAGAGATTTTGCAGTGATTTGTTCAGTTCAGTTCAGTCGCTCAGTCGTGTCCGACTCTTTGTGACCCCATGAATCGCAGCACGCCAGGCCTCCCTGTCCATCACCAACTCCCGGAGTTCACTCAGACTCACATCCATCGAGTCAGTGATGCCATCCAGCCATCTCATCCTCTGTCGTCCCCTTCTCCTCCTGCCCCCAATCCCTCCCAGCATTAGAGTCTTTTCCAATGAGTCAACTCTTTGCATGAGGTGGCCAAAGTACTGGAGCTTCAGCTTTAGCATCATTCCTTCCAAAGAAATCCCAGGGCTGATCTCCTTCAGAATGGACTGGTTGGATCTCCTTGCAGTCCAAGCGACTCTCAAGAGTCTTCTCCAACACCACAGTTCAAAAGCATTTGCATTGGCCTTTAATTTTATAGATAAGGAAGGTGAGGCCCAGGTAGATTAAGTCCTTGCTCAGGCAGGTTAACTGGAGCTGAGTTGGATGCTGGGTCTTTGAACTCTCAGGCTAGCGTAGTTTTGCGGAAGGGCCAACAGTGAAGTTGAGGTTGACCTCTCAACTCCTGTGTTCTGGAAGCATCCCTGCTGTTCTGGAACCCTTAAGTGAGCGAAATACCCAATCTGGCCCCACCAGGGAGACCTTATCACTTTCACAGTGCCTGAAACTCTGCTGCTCCTGCTAAGTCACTTCAGTCGTGTCCGACTCTATGCGACCCCATAGACGGCAGCCCGCCAGGCTCCCCCATCCCTGGGATTCGTCAGGCAAGAACACTGGAGTGGGTTGCCATTTCCTTCTCCAATGCATGAAAGTGAAAAGTGAAAGTGAAGTCGCTCGGTCATGTCTGACTCTTCACGACCCCATGGACTGCAGCCTACCAGGCTCCTCCGTCCATGGGATTCTCCAGGCAGGAGTACTGGAGTGGGGTGCCACTGCTTTCTCCGGCCTGAAACTCTAGACCCGGTTTTATAGACAGTAAATGGGTTTTTGGGCTTCCCAGGTGGCTCAGTGGTAAAGAGCCAGCCTGCTAATGCAGGAAAGGCGGGTTCCATCTGGGGGTCAGGAAGATCCCCTGAAAAAGGCAATGGCAACCTTCTTTAGTATGCTTGCCTAAAAAAATCCAGAGGATAGAGGAGCCTAGCAGGCTACAGTCCATGGGGTAGTTGTTGGACAAAGAGTTGGACACAACTGAGCAGCTAAGCATGCATGGAAATGGGTTTTTAGTTCCTAAGTGGCTGTGGCTGGTCATTGAAAGCAGCAGAACCCAAGAACCCATGCCTTCAGATATGATTCAATTTTAACCATGAAAGGAAGACAAAGTTGGTGAAAGATGGTGAGTGGGAGGTGTCCAGAGACCAGGCGGTCCTGTTGGCCCTGCCCCTACTTACTGTTGTGACTTGGGACCAGACACTTCCACTCTGTGGGTCTCAGATGCTGCATCTGCCCGCTGGGTGGAGTGACACCTGCCACAGTGGTAAATCCACCTCCCAAACCTTTGGTGAGACTAAGAAGGATACTAGATGGACAAGTGCTTTGAACCTGCAGTGCTATGTAATCAAAGATGGTGGTACCACGTGCCTGGGATTTGGGGCTGTCATCACTTTCTGGACGTTTTAATCCAGCTGCTGCAGAATATGGGCTTCCCTGGTGGCTCAGACGGTAAAGAATTTGCCTGCAATGTGGGAGACCTGAGTTCGATCCTTGGGTTGAGAAGATCCTCTGGAAAAGGAAATGACAACCCACTCCAGTATTCTTGCCTGGAGAATCCCATGGCCAGAGGAGCCTGGTAGGCTACAGTCCATGGGGTCACAAAGAGTCAGACACCACTGAGCAACTAAGCACACGCTGCATAATGTGGAAATGTAACAGGTTTGAAATCTCATTCCTGTAAAGACATGTGAAGATGAGCACGGTAGTATCGTTGGCTTTTATTTTTGCAAAAGAGACTGATAACCTAAGCGTGCATGTGTGCTAAGTCACTTCAGTTGTATTTGACTCTGTGCATAAGGGTTAGTTATTGTCTAATTTTGGAGAAGGAAATTGCAACCCACTCCAGTATTCTTGCTTGGAGAATTCCATGGAAAGAGGAGCCTGGAGAGCTACAGTCCATGGGGTCACAAAGAGTCGGATACGACTAAACCACTAACAAACATTGTCTAATTTTAGGTAAGTCTTGTTTGTGTAAATACAGTGGTTAAAACCTGACTTTAGACTGTAGATGAACCAGGGATTAATTATTTGCAGGATGTAGGGGCTACTGTTTTAGCAAATTGTTATCTGGTAGCTTGCTTCCAAAATTATTTATGTATATTTATTCAGAAACATTTGCTACATAAAGATAAGGCTTGTTTACATAATAATATCATACTTTTTCAAATTCAGTACAGAATTATAATAGCAAAATGGGTGATCATCTCCAATAATCTCATATGTGATGGTATTATTTTGGAATGGTCATCCCTTGTCTATTCAAGGATTCATTGTCACATTTTGGTTTCAACCCTGCTTCTGTTTTTCTTCCATATGTCTTCATGTCCTGGTTTGTTAGCCCCTTCCCCAAAGTTCTGGGCAGGTGTCTAGAGAAGAGATTGATTTAAGTCTGATGGGTTTGCCACTTATCTGCTCCTCTGATGAAAGCTCCAATGAGGGGAAACTTTGAAAGGTTAATGAAGTGAGCATTTTCAAATTTTCATCAGGTTCTGTGGGGCAGTGTTTCTTGGCCTCAGTGTGCAGAGCTAATTAATTTGGGATGTAACTATAGTTACAGCTTGGCAGGATTCATTCTCTGGAACATTAGGTACCAGTATATCAGGTTTTATTTTCTATGGCTAGAACATGATATATATTACAATGATATCTTTCTACTTATTTCCCAGTTACTGTTTTCTTCAAAAATATCACATGGAGGCTCTAAAATCTTTAATTAATATAGTTCGCAGAAAAGGAAAGAGAATTTGCTCCTACTCTACAGGAAAAATATGAATTCATAAAATTTGGAATTTTCAGCACGTTGGTCCAAAAATAGCTTCTGAAACCTTCTGATTAGTCATGTGATTAACGCGAGTGCATTCAAGTTTAAAAGTTTTTTTTTCCCATTAAAATGATAGAGTAGGAGGGAAGAAGAATGTCGTTTCAGCTCCAAGGAATAAGTGAATCCCAGTTCCATAGAAATAGAGACGTGGGAAAAGGGGTGAGTTCCTGATCCTGCTTTAACCCACATTAGAAATGATCGTAACAAATCCAGCTCACATTTGTGTATCACTTTCATCTTTTCAAAGAGCGTACTGATGTAGTTTTCCTTCACCAGGACTCCCTGAGGCTAACAGGCCAGGCATCATCTTTCCTATTTAATGGCTGTTTGTCCTCGTCTCTGGAGGCAGCCGGGTGCAATGGTTGGGTGTGTGGATGCTGGAACCAGGTGGGTGGTTCTGGATCTGAGTTTCAACACTCACCAACTGTGTGACCTTGGGCAGATGCTTGTCCAAAGCTGTAAAGTCTGATTCATCACCTGTAAAATTTGGGTTATCACAGGCCAACTCCATCAGGCTGATGTGGAGTTAAATATGCCTCTGGATACAATGGAATAGTACTTAGCCATAAAAAGGCATGAAATTGTGCCATTTGCAGAGATGTGGGTAGGCTAGAGACTGTCTTATAGACCTCAAGAGTGTCATATGGACTGTCATACAAAGTGGAAAAACTTTTCTTTTAAGTTTTTGAAAGAGAAAAACATATTGTATGATATTGCTTATATGTGGAATCTAGAAAAATTGTACAGATGAGCTTATTTGCAAAGCAGAAATAGAGACACAGATGTAGAGAACACTTATGGATACCAAGGGGGAAGTGGCGGATGTGGGATGGATTGGGAGATTGGGACTGACATACATACATTACTGTGTTTAAAATGGGCTTCCTAGGTGTGCTAGTGGTAAGGAAACTGCCTGCCAGTGCAGGGTTGGGAAGATCCCCTGGAGGAGGAAATGGCAACCCACTCCAGTATTCTTGCCTAGAGAATCCCATGGACAGAGGAACCTGGTGGGCCACAGTCCATGGACTCACAGAGTCAGACACGACTGAGCAACTAACACTTTCACTTTTGCCCCTTTTCTGAGCTGGGCATAAGTGGGGCGCCAAGACTGACTTTGTTCCATTGGTTGCATCAGGTTTTCTCCTGTTATCTCTGGAATAGGACCTGGTATAATAATAGGGTTTCAGAAGTTATACTGATAGAGAAGTCAGAGCTGTGTGGTTCCTTCTGCCTTGAATGTCATGACTATGAGCATCTGGGGACAGCTGGAAATATTTGTTGTTTGAAATATTTGTTGTTTGTGTTTGACAAACAAAGCTTTGGCCAAGATGCTTCCTTGGGGCTCAGTTATAGGGAGCATTAATAGATGTGAGAGAAAAGATTGCAAAAATGGCAAACTGAGAAATAGCAATAAGTACAAGGAAGCATATGCTATGGAGAGGAACTCAAGTCTTTCCTAAAAACTAAGTGGAAAAATTCTCAGAGAACTACTGAAAAATTACAGAGGGGTAACAGTCCAAAATGGGTTTGCTGATGGCCCAGTGGCTAAGACTCTGTACTCACAATGCAGGGGCCCCAGGTTTGATCCCTGGTCAGGGAACTAGATCCCATATGTTGTAACTCAGAGTTCACATGCAGCACAGCCAAATAAATCAATTAAAGACAACACCCCCCCCCGCAACCAAACAAAAAGGGGTACCAGTTGCCTTTCCCTAAGTATATTTACCAGACTCTGTTCTTGAATTTTTTCAAGAAGAAGTGAGTTTTGTTTACCCGCAACTTCACAGACCTCCCTCTACCTGTAGTTTCACACAGGCTGGTCTTCCTCTTTTCCTTTCTTTCCTAGGACAATAATTCCAGATGAGCAAGAATATTTTTAACAGTTTAATCTGCACAGGGCAGGCATGTGAGAGCAGCCTGAGAGATCTGTGTAGAATAGAAGAACCCAGGCCCAAGGAAATGGCAACCCACTCCAATACTCTCGCCTGAAGAACCCCACGGACAGAGGAGCCCAGCGGGCCGTAGTCCATGGGGTTGCAAAGAGATGGACACGACTGAAGGGACTTAGCATGCATGCACTGCCCCAGAATGCTTCCCTTACTCTGCTGCTTTTTTTCATCATCACCCCACCCCAACCCACCCTTCAACAAGGTAACAGATGAAACTTCCAATCAGCAGCTCTTGTTAAATCATGGAGCTGTCTTTGCAAGAGGGCTTGAGGCACTGAATGTCTAAAAGGACAGAGGGCCACTTTGGTCTTCTGAAAAATAGCAGCACAGATATACTTAGCCAGCTAGCCAGAAAGAAGTTTGCTTTCTGAAGCACGTGGCGAGTTTCTGCTTTTGGTGGAGAGAAGAAGGTTGCAAGAGTTTACCAAGAAGATGCTGAATTATCTCAGGGAAGCTGCTCAAGATAAACACTTGGCTGCCTCCACTTCTGGTTGTTTGGGCTCGGGGACCAGGCTGCCTGTCTCTGCTCTCCCGGGACTGTTCCCAGAAGCCTGGCTGCATCTTTAGATCTGAAGAAGGCACTGCTTTGAAGTCGTCCACCTCCAGTAAAAAGAAGGGATCTAGCATTCCTCTCAGCACAGACCAGCGGAGTTCACCCCTTTCCCTGATAAGAATGCCAGGAATTTCCATCATTTCCTGTAGGGAATGGCTAAAGGAGCCCAGCATGAGGCTATCCTTTCAACGGCACCTTTTCCAAACATCTCTAAATGGAAAGGGTACAACTGCAGGCAAAGCTCTGACCCTGGCCAGAGATAAGTGATGATCGATGGGAGATGAGCATGGTGTCCCTGCAGGGTTCCTCTTCAAAGCAGTTTGCCTCCCTGAGTGGCAGAGTCTTCTTTATGTGGCTTTGCAAGTCCTGATGGAGTTGATATTTCTGATTTTATAAGAATTTGGAGTCAAATGGCATGTGGAGAAGTGGACACAGCAAAGAGATTCAGAATAATTCACCTGGCCCCTCTCTCCCCCGCCCCTCACTTCCAGGAAATCATCAGGGTTCCTGAGACCTGAGAAAAGTTTTTCTGGCTGTCATTTCTTTTCAATAATCTGAGGTTTCCTAATTTAAAAAAAAAAATTATTTATTTTTTAATTGAAGGATAATTACTTTACCAAATTTTGTTGTTTTCTGTCATACTTCAACATGAATCAGCCATAGGTATGCATATATCCACTCCCTTTTGAACCTCCCTCCCCTGCACCCCCAGGTTGATACAGAGCCCCTGTTTGAGTTTCCTGAGCCATGCAGCAAATTCCCGTTGGCTATCTATTTTACATATGGTAATACTCTCTCCATGCATCTCACCTTCTCCTCCCCTCTCCCCTATTTTTAGGGTTAGAGACGATACTCACAATCTCCCCTGCCAACAATGTTCGCTCAAGTTTCACCTCTTTCCTTCCCATCGAGAACTCCTTGGCGCGTGACTCAGATTTTCTCTGCCTCATCTTTCGTTTTCTGTTTTTAAGTTTATTTCACTTGTTTATTTAGCTGTGTTGGGTCTTAGTTGTGTCATGCGGGATCTTTCGTTGCGGCATGCGGACTCTCCAATTCCAGTGTGCAGGCTCAGTAGCTGCTGCGTGCAGGCTTCATTGCCCCAAAGCATGGGGGAATCTTAATAGTTCCCTGACCAGGATTTGAACCTGCGTCCCTGCGTTGCCAGGCAGATTTTTAACCGCTAGACCGCTAAAGATGTCCCCCTGCTTCATCTGTCTTGCTCATCAGTAAAAATTCATTCAACTTCATATTCCTGCATGCTTATGACTTTTTTTTTCTGTGTTCATGTGAGAGAAATCATCAAGCATCTTTTCTTGCATATGCTTTCTTGAATATGTGTCAGTGGGTTTCCACTCATTAGTTCTTTTAATTCTCCCAGAAATCCTTTGAGAATTACCTGCCAATAAGGAAACTGAGGCTGAGGGGCATTGCCCATGTTCGAGTTCAACTTGACTTCAATCCCACTGTTCTTGCTCACAAGTATGTCCCTTCTCAGAGGATCCCAAGATTTTGGTGGGAAAATACCTGATTGAATCTGCCTGCCAATGCAAGAGATGTGGGTTCGATCCCTGGGTAGAGAAGATTCCTTGGAGGAAGAAATCGCAACACATTCCAGTACTTGCCTGGAGAATCCCATGGACAGAGGAGCCTGGTGGCCTCCAGTCTACGGAGTCACAAAGAGTCAGACAGGACTTACCAACTGAGCACACACATGTCACAATTTTATAAGATGCAGAACTTGAATATTTGAGTGCTGAAATTGTCAACCATTTTAAGTGTAATTCTTTTCTCCCTTTTCTGGTTTTCATTCACTTGTGAATCCTGGTAAGAGGGTGGGAAAAGAGAGGAGAGGGAATCATTTGTTTTTCCTACCACTGGTTGGAAGCTGAAAATAGTTTGCTTTTATTTTTTGGAAAAGTTAAAAAAAAAAATCTGCTCAACCATTTTTCTAAGACAGCATGAAGACATTAGGTTGATTCCAGTGTTTAGTGGCTGGGGGTTGGGTGGGAAAGAGTTACTCCTTTTGGTAGCGACTCCAAGCAACTTAAAACAGATGAACGTTGCAACTTTCCTTGAAAGTTTCAAGTTGTTAATTTGGGAGGTGCCCTGGGAAAGGGAAAGATGCCCTAGAGATTTTGATGGAAGACTGCGATCCTCAGCAAAGTTGTGGATTAGTGTGACTTTTTTCTCTCTCACCTTCCTTCCTGGTATCCTTGGTGTTCAGGACAGTGGCCAGTTAGGAAGCAAGGCTTTGTGCCTTCCCAACAAGTGGAAACCTCACTTTGCTCATCTGTGAAATGGGAATGACAAGAATACCTTCTGGATTGCAAAACCTATAAATCACATACACGTGGGGTCAGGTGAGTGGCAGGTCTGCCGTTACTGCTGAGCACCCTCAGGCCTCTTGCTCTTTTCTCCCTCTCCAGCTTCCATGGTCTTGCATAGCCTCCGCTCCCCTTTGTGTGCCGTCTGCCTAGTCGCTCAGTCATGTCCCACTCTTTGCGACCCCATTGACTATAACCCTCGCAGCTCCTCTCTCCGTGGGGATTCTCCGGGCAGGAATGCTGGAGTCCGTTGCCATGCCTTTCTCCAGAGAATCTTCCCAACCCAGGGATTGAATCCAGGTCTCCCACATTGCAGGCAAATTCTTTACCATCCATCTGAGGAAGCCCAAGAATCCTGGAACAGGTAGCCTATCCCTTCTCCAGGATTAGCAATCCCTTCTCCAGGGGTTCTTCCCGACCCAGGAATCAAACCGGGGTCTCCTGCACTGCAGGCGGATTCTTTACCAGCTGAGCTACCAGGGAAGGTCTCCATTTTCTGATCGTCCCATCGACCCTCCCTCTATTGAAATCTGATAGTTACCAAGGGGAAAAGACTGGGGGAGGGATAAATTGGAGGATTGGAATTGACATATACACACTACTGTATATGAAATAGATAATAAACTGCTGTGTAGCACAGGGAACACTGCTCAATATAATGACCTATGTGGGAATAGAATCTTAAAAAGTGGATATATGTGTGTATATATATATAACTGGATCACTTTGCTGTATGGTAAAAACTCATATAGCATTGTAAACAAACTCTACGCCAATAAAAACTAACTTTAAAAATTAAAATACAGAGCCTGTCCGAGGGGAAACAAAGAAAAGAAATCTTGCTACCCTTACTTCTGCATTCTCTGTCCTGCATGGGGGCCATCTTTTGTTGAGAATATCAAAAGAGTCTGTTTTCTTGCAGGGCTTTTCTTTTCTTTTTTAAATTGAAAGGCTTGGTGGCCGCCAGCAAAGAATATATTTGAAGGAAGGTGGGGCACATAGCGGAGTAGGGTAGGGTGGGGTGGTTAATAGCAACTTTCATGGAAGTAGTGTAGCAGCTTCCTGGCTGAGGGACTGTACCCCAAAGCCAGTGGCCTGGCTCAGCTTCCAGCTTTGCCACTTACCCACTCATGAGACAGCCTCGGGCCAGTTAACCTCCCAAGGCTTCTGTGTGCTTGTCTAAAAGATGGGGGTAATTATCGTATCTGCCTGTCGGGCTATCCTGAGAACTCAAGGAGTTAGAGCAGAACCTTGCTCATGGAAAGATACAAATGGTGCGTCATGAATGGTTATAATGAATGGGACATAAATGGTTACAAGGTGGCTGTGGCCATTCCAGATGAGTGACAGTCTTGGGTTCTTGTGTCTTTTTGGAATCAGGGAAGCTTTCCCAGAAGCCCTTCATAGACCTTCCCTTGTGTGTCACTGGCCAACACTGAGTCAGTCTTTTCATAAATCAGTTACAGACAAAGGGACCGACTGGCTCTGGGTGGCTTGGGCTCATCAGTTGGGTGCAATGTATGATGAGGAATTAAGGAATTAACACTCTGGTCACTGTTATTATGTAGAAATTAATATCCATAATATAGACCATTATAAATACATAATATGTATATTATATTGTAACATGTAATATTGTTATATTTGGGCATCCCTGGTGGCTCAGCGGTTAAGAACCCACCTGCCAATGTAGGAGTCACAAGAGACGAGGGTTAGCTCCTTGGGTTGGGAAGATCCCCTGGAGAAGGAAATGGCAACCCACTCCAGTATTCTTGCCTGGAGAATCCCATGGACAGAGGAACCTGACAGACGTCACAAAAGAATCAGATCAGGACTTTGTGACTAAAAAATAACAAGCTGTTATGTTTGGAATTTAATATTAAATTATTCAATGAATGCTTAATTATTAAATAATATAAGTTTAACCTGATCCATCCTTATTTATAATTTGTTCCACTTATAAAATTATTATGTTTTATGTAACACATTGAAAATTCAGTTTATTCACAAAATAGCCGTAAGTTTCCTTTAATGATTTGGAATTTTGTTATAAATGGAGTTGCCAGGTGCTGAACTCTCAAGTACCAAGAGTTCTTAGTTTTTGACCGTTTATAAAAAAGAGAAAGTTTCAAAAGACAGGAGATCAGTATGATAGAGAAGGAAATGAATAAATGAGTGAACAAAAGTTACTTTGCTTTCTGGGAACTTAACCTTCTCAGTAGTGTTCAGCAGATTTGGAAGAAACTTTTTTTTTTTTTTTTTTGAAGAGGAACTTGAAAAAAGAAAAAAAAAAAAAAGGAGAAAGTCCCAAATCTCAGTGAGTACAACTCTTACCACAGGAAGCATTGTGAAATTGGTCTTCTGTTCTGAGTCATAACTATAAACATTTTCTGCTTCTTCTGATATTTCATTTTTATCCTTTTATAAGTTTTAGAAAACTGACATTTGGCCCTGATTGAAACAGTCTCCTCTTTTATAACTGGGCTGGTTTTTCTTCATTGGTATAAATATTTCCATACACAGATCAATTTCTTTCACATACTGCAAAAGATAAAGGATTTTAGACTTGTCAGGAAAACAGGAGAATGGAACTAGAGCTCTCCAAAAGTTCTGGCAAATATCCAGGCTACATTCTTATTCCAGATGCCTAAAGATGCCCTCTCTTTGCTAATATTTGAAATAATCTTTCTAACATGTCCTTTTTGTTCCATGAAGCAGGGAAATGCTTTGGTAAAATCATTGCTGACATTTTCAATTTTGAATCTTCAATCGAAGCTCAAGCATTCAAAGCCGTATAAATGAGAGAGAGCCATATTCTTTCCCTTTAGGTTTTATTTTGTACATGTAAAAGGACGTCCTTGTGGTATCTCACATTTAATACTTGATGGGAGCCACTTGACAAGGAGCTTCAAGGTATATTGATTGCTCCGCCTCACGTTTTACATAAAGTCTGCTGTTGACTCACTTTTGGAAACAATTGAGAAGAAACTGAAATGCTTCACAGAGTGAGAAGCACTCACTGGTGCCACCTGTGTGCCATGAACTGGGGCGCAAAGATAAATAAACAAGGTCTCTGCTCTTGAACCTTTCTGTTCTTTATCACCAACATTTATAATTCATTAAAAAAAAAATTCTGGAAAACAATAGATATGAAAGTCACTATGTAAACAAATTTTTCTCCTAAAAATGTTTATACTAGGAATGGCCCAGTTGCTAAGCCTCATCAAAGGCTCCTCCAAAAAGCATCATAAAGTAGTTATAGAACAGAGGGCTGCTACTTTATGATGGAATTGATGTAAAATGGGGTGTCACCGATTTACCTATAAACGCTGCAGGGGACATGGAAAAAGAGAGTAAAACAGGTGGGGAACAGGGCTGGGAGGGGGAAAGCCACTAGCCCAGGGAAAAGGTGAGTGACGCATGGATGGAATCTAGGGAAGAGATTCAAGCAGGGAATGCTGGCCTTAAGCAGTGCCCCCTTTCTGGGAAATGTTTGCAGTTTGGGAGATTTGCTAAGAAACTTAAGTGAGCAAGACTCCTTGGAAAACATCATTCTCAGTCAAAGGGGAATGAAAGTGATGTGACATTTATTAACCACCCATACTGTGCTGGGCATCACGCACAGTAAAGAAGGAAGACGTGACCTTTTCCCTTTGGGAATTTTCAAGTGTAATGAAAAGCAGACAGTTTTCAACAAGAGTGTTGGCATAAAAGAAAAGTATCAGCCATCCCTAGGCATTGCTTCCTCTCCTACCCATGGAATTTCCAAAGCACAATAGAGGATACCACGTGCCAGATGGAGTGCCAGCCGCCTTGGCTTTCTGCTGATCTAAGTTCAGTAATTGGCAAGACTTCAGTGGTTTCCGGATGAGCTTGGGGGTACTCCTTCATACCCGCCCCTCCCATCCGTACACAGGAAGAAGGCGTACATGGATGGAGTCCCTGTCCTCTGCCCCCCAGAAAAGGTTCACGACGAGGTGTGAGAACCTGTTTGGTATAAGCCTGTGAGAGTAGGTTGGAAAGTAATTTCCCTCTCCAGATGGTGTTCATGCCATGGACCCAGTTGTTACCAGACTGCGGCCATGTGAATCTGCTCTGCGTATTAACTGCAGCTCTATGTGTTTAAAACATAATTCAGAAAGTGTGGAGTAAAATAACTTGGTTTAGCTTCTTTCACTATTTGTTCCACTTTTTGGGGGGGGAGGCTGCACTGCGTTTCATGTGGCGATCTTGGTTCCCCAACCAGGAGTGGAACCCACCCTGCCCCTACAGTGGAAGCACTGAGTCTTAACCACTGGATTGCCAGACAAGTCCCATATGTGTTCCCCTTTTGATGGACCAAAATGTACCTCCTATAAACAGTGACTAAGGATCAGAGAGCCTGAGTGACCTTCAACATGTAAATTTCTGCCACTAAATCTTCATTTGCTTGATACGGGAAGAAGGATAACAAAAATACGCAAGTGAGAGGGCACCTTGAAGATTAATTAATGGAAGTGAAATGCTTAGCACAATGCCTGACCCTTAGAAGCTGTTCCATAAGTGCATATCAGTGAAAGAGAGCCAGATTTTTTTGAAAAGTGAGTTCAGTACTTCTCTTGAACTCCTTTTGCTCTCTGTTTACACACACACATGGACACACATCTGTATATGCTCTGTGTGTGTGCTCGTGTGTATCCATCACTGGGTATTTGATGAGTTCTGAACTCGAAGCATGGACATCAGTACTGCAGTCTTTCCTGCAGTTAACTAACTGTGAATTTTGCAAAATGATGTAAACTTTCTGGCTCTCAAATAAGCTCTTTTAAAAGGAAGAAGGTTTTGAAGTAGGTGATTTCAAAGACTTCTTTAGGCCTTATCGTGTTATGGGTTTGCATCTGTAATGGGATCCAAGACTCTTTTCTGCTACTACATGTGATTTTTAAAAAAAATATATATATATATTATTTTTCACCGTTCCTTTTACGTACTCCAACAGTTCAGGATAAGTATCTTGATGTCCTCATTTCAGGGGCTTTCCTGGTTGTTGAGCAGTAAAGAATCTCCCTGCCAGTGCAGGAGACCTAAGAGATAGGGGTTCGATCCCTAGGTCGGGAAGATCAACCCGAGTGGCACAGCAACCCACTCCAGTGTTCTTGCCTGGAGAATCCCATGGACAGAGGAGCCCGGCAGGCTGCAGTCCATGGGGTCACAAAGAGACGGATGCAACTTAGTGACTAAACAACGAAAACAACAGCCCTCATTTCAGATATATTTCCCCCAGGTATCTGATACAAAATTTAGCAAAATTGGCAGATGGAAAACTATCTTCTCTTCTCATTAGTTTTGTTCCTTATAACAGTGATCTCATGATTATTGGGGTTGCCATTTGGTTGTATGTTCCTTTCATGTAGCTTTAGATGTATTGAAGCATTTTCTAGGCTTGAGTGTTTTGAACTCAGTTTATTCTAGATTTCTACACTCAAAAAGGGAAGATTCTATTCCCTCCAAGCTTCATAAAATCAGTGGGTAATTATTCAAATACATGTGTCTGCAAATTTAATAAGGAGCATAATGTTTCCATTAATAATCCCCAAGAAAAATTGGCAGTTTCTCCCAATTCAGTGATCTGTTTATACTTATCATAGTATGAAATTTTTCATTGTGCTTCTTATATTAATGAAAGACATATTGAATGGGAACATAAATCTACTAGGTATCAACAAATGAAAAGCATCTCTTTAGCCATGTCCCTTATTGGGAAGAAGGCCTACCAGGAGCTGTGACTTTCTCACTTTTTTGGGTTACTGATGAAGTATTAGAATATACCACCCCCAAAAAAAGAAAAAAAAAAAGAGCAAGAGAGAGAGTACCAGGTGGTCTTGTGTGTCTTGGGGCTTTTTTCCTTCTTCTAAGATAATGTTTATATGAAGTGGGAGCATGTATATTTAAAAAGCCTGTGAGCTAGACTTTTTCCCCTGCTGGGAAATTATTAGGTCGGTTCTGTATTTTACAGGTTCTCTGCCTGTAAAATAGTTAACCTCTCTTTGAAAATTCAAATGAAGTTAAAAGACACTTGCTCCTTGGAAAGAAAGCTATGACAAACCCAAACAGCATATTAAAAAGCAAAGACATCACTTTGCTGACAAAGGTCTGCATAGTCAAAGCTATGGTTTTTCCAGTAGTCACATATGGATGTGAGAGTTGGACCACAAAGAAGGCTGAGTGCCAAAAAATTAATGCCTTTGAATTGTGGTGCTGAAGACTCTTGAGAGTCCCTTGGACAGCAAGGAAATCAAACCAGTCAATCTTAAAGGAAATCAATCCTGAATATTCGTTGGAAGGACTGAAGCTGAAGCTCCAATACTTTGGCCACCTGATGTGAAGAGCCAGCTCAGTGGAAAAGATCCTGATGCTGGGAAAGATTGAAGGCAGGAGGAGAAGAAGATGGCAGAAGATGAGACTGTTAGATAGCATCACTGACTTAGTGGACATGAATTGGAACAAACTCTGGGAGATAGTGAAGGACAGGGAAGCCTGGCATGCTACAGTTCATGGAATTGCAAGAAATTGGACACTACTTAATGACTTAGCAAAAACAACAGCATTTAAATAAAGGAAAGAAGAAAGGAAGGAAGAATATTGCATTTTTTTTCCTGTTTATGATTGCAAACAACTAGAAATGGTAGATTTAGATAAATTTAGTCTTTTTTTTTTTTCCACCTGCTAGGCACGTGTGTGGATTTAGGTACATAGCTGGTGACTTGAAAGATTTGGGGTTCCTGGGGCTGAAAGAAGGAAAAACCACAGGGCGAGAGAGAGAGAAAGCTGGCTGGAGATGGGGGTTCAGGCAATTGGATTTAGTTCTCAAAAACTGAATCACAAGAAGGGAGTGAGCAAATCCTTGCATCCCTATCGTTTCTTACCTTTCAAAGATGTCTTTTTTCCTTATCATGGTGTAAGTTCAGCAGAGAAAAAGATAGTGTCTGTTTTGTTCATCACTGACTTAGGACGGGCCTCAGCTCCACAAGTATTTGAGAAAGGAAGAGTAATATGCTTTGGTGCTTAGACCGTGTGTTTTACTCAGCGGTTTTTCTTAAATCTTACAGAAGCTCATGACCTGGTGGGTTATGTCCCTGATGGTGCCTGTGTGTGCACCAAGAACATTTTCCAGAGTTGAATTCTGGGGAGGCAGAGGTGTGGACCCCACATCCAGCAGCCAGTCATGCAGAGACTGAAAGCCAGGACAGGTGCATGGAGGGGATTAGGGCTGAGAGGAGGAAGACCAACTAGAGCTGACACTGGGTGGTGGTCGGGGGGGGGTCTCATAGGAGGAGACACTGACCTGAGTCTACCTGAGGGGCCCACATCCTTGTTTGCTTCTTCAGAAAGGCCCTGGGAAAGTTCTTTGGCTTCATCTGAATTTCTTCTGTGCTTACATCGAGTTAAGATCACAGAGCTCTTGTGAAGTACAGATACGTACACTTGGCCGTTGTAGAGAGGAAGATGGTAGACTCACAGTACGATGGGTCACAAGATGATTTTTGGTTTTGCAGAACATATAAAAGTAATGTTTACCCTACACTGTAGTCTGTTCAGTGTGTGATAGCATTATGTCTAAAAAGAAAAACCATGATACATACCTTAACTTAGAAATATTGCTAAAAAATGCTAACCATCATCTGACAATGCAGGATGCCACAATTACCAATTGGGGAGCGTGCACAGACACACACACACGCGCAAAAGCAAGGTACGCCTGGCAGGAGATGCAGGTTTGATCCCTGGGTTGGCAAGATCCCCTGGAGAAGGAAATGGCAACCCACTCTAGTATTCTTGCTTGCAAAATTCCATGCATAGAGGGGCCTGGCAGGCTACAGTCCATGGGGTTGCAAAGAGTCAGACATGACTGAGCAACTCAGCATGCCTGAAGGATTCAGAATAGTAAGTCATGGTCTCTGCTGTCAGGATGACACGGTCAAGTGAAGAGGACAAGAAGTTGCACTCACATGAAACAATAGTGAACAGTCCCAGCTGGTATATCCTAGAGGTTTGTGCCAAAGATGAGTCCAGACCAGGCGAAATCAGGAAAGGAAAATGAAAATCATTGCTGTGGTCTGGGGTTCTGGGTGAAGAGAGGCAGAAATTAGCTCAGGGATGTGCCTGTGGGGATGGGCAGAAAAGGTCTCCAGGCAGGGAAAGAGGAAACCTTCCTGCCCAGAGCTGGGGTGGCTTGTTGGAGGGTGGGGTGGAAGATGGGCCAGACTGAAAACTAGGGAGAAGAATTTAAATTTGATCCGATTAAAAGTAATTGGTCTTGGACTTCCCTGGTGGCTGGCTGGTAAAGAATCCTGCCAACACAGAAGACACGGGTTCAATTCCTGGTCCATGAAGATCCCGCATGTCACGGAGCCACTAAGCCTGTGTTCCTCAACTATCGGGCCTGTGCCCTAGAGACTGAGAGCCACAACTACTGAAGCCCACGCACCACAGAGCCAGTGCTCTGCTACAAGAGAAGCCGCCACAATGAGAAGCCTGCGCACCGCAACTGGACAGTTAGCCCTTGTTTGTCATAACTAGAGAAAAGCCTGGGGAGCAACAAATAAAAAATTGTAAAAAATAGTAAAAACAAATAAAGTGATCCGTCTCAAAGTGTTTTAACAGAACCATCTGAGTAAGAGAAGAAGTATGGAGTGCGACCGACGTGCTGTTATTACCTAGTTTTACACAAAAAGAGGAAAAAGTGGAATTTACGAGGGAGGGGGAGTGAGCTAATACTGTGCTCCTGACGTGGGAATGAAGTGAGAGAGTTGCTGTGATCTGTGACTCTGGGACGTCTCTGACTCTTACCTGGTCACTGATAGCCTCTGCCACTGAGTTCAAAGGTTAGCAAGGGAGGAAGCAGCCACAGCTCAGGCGAGTTCCGGCCCCGCTGGGCACTCACCGTGTTTATGACACGGGCCACCGCCACCTTTCATTGCCTTGAGACTATTAGGCAACCAGTTATTTTTCTTGGTGCATGTGTGGTTTGTTCCTTTTCCGATTTTATTAGGTCTTTGGATTTGGCTGGCCATTGCTAGACATCTTGAATGCAACCGTGTATCAGCAGGCATAGTTCATAGGCACTTTTTCACAAAGCAGCTGCTGCCAGTGTGTTGTTAGGGATCTTTGATTTGGGGGGAAATTTAACAACAACAAACCAAGTCTGAAAGCAGACGTTGTGAAAGAAGTATGAGATGAAAAGTCGGTGAGGATTGTCCTCTGCCAAGGATAAGCAAATCCCTTTTTGGAAGAGATGATGCTGAAAGCCGGCCCTGAGGTTGGAAGCTCATTTGGGGAAGCAAGTCCGGGAAAGGGAAGTGGTGAGTGAGGGGAGCCGACCCCAGGCCCTGGGAAGACTGTGGGGTTTCAAGGCTAAGGGCGGGGGGCTCTCAGTTGGAGCCAGTGCTTCAGAATGTGCCAACCTTGCTCCACATCCCACCTCTTCACCTCATCCTCCCCAAAGTGCAGAGATGGAAAGAACTGGCTTTTCCATTGTTGCTGGGAGGGCTTAAATCTGAGACATTACACTTGACTCCTTTTAACACACTTTAAGTAGCTCAGTCATGTCTGACTCTTTGTGACCCCATGAACTATACAGTCCATGGAATTTTCCAGGCCAGAATACTGGAGTGAGTAGCCATTTCCTTCTGCAGGGGAATCTTCCCAACCCAGCGATCAAACCCAGGTCTCTCGCATTGAAGGCAGATTCTTTACCGTCTGAGCCACCAGGGAATCCCTTCCTTCCCAGGTGGCCCAAGTGGTAAAGAACTGGCCTGCTAATGCAGGAGACATAAGAGATGGGGGTCAATCCCTGAATCAGGAAGATCCCCTGGAGGAGGGCATGGCAGCCCACTCCAGTGTTCTTGCCTGGAGAATCCCATGGACAGAGGAGCCAGGTGGGCTACAGTCCATGAGGTTGCAAAGAGTCTGATGTGACTGAAGTGATTTAGCATGCCTCTTAACAAAGTCTGACTGAGGAGAAATTAACTTGAGGCTGTTAATAAAAGAAACAGACTGGCTTCCACATCCCAACCATTGCTTCTGTTGGGAGAATGCTTCTCTATCCATAGTCCCGTGGTCACGTGCTCCGTCTCATCTGGGAACTTGCTGATAAGTTGCATGTGGTTTGGAGGGGCCACAGCCACCAGGCAGCAGTGCTTATTCGATGCTTTCTTTGAACAACAGCTTTACTGAGACAGAGTGCACATATTGTACATCCACTGGTTTGAAGTCTACAGTTCTGTCATCTTTAGCATATTCACAGCTGTACAGTCGTTGTCACAATTTTGGAACATTTTCATCCCTCCACAGCGAAACCTTGTACCCATTAGCTGTCAATCTCCGTTTCTTCCAAACCCTCCTCCCCAAAATCCCTCAGCAACCACTAAGCTTCTTTCTGACTCTGTGGATTTTCCTGCTCTGGACAGTTCATATCAATGGAATCAAAAATATAGGGTCTTCTGCAGGCGGCCTGCTTCACTCAGCACAGCGTCTTCGGGGTTCATCCATGGCATAGCATGAGTCACTTACCCGTTCCTTCTTATATTCTACGCACCTTTCGTTTATCTATTCATCAGCGAGTAGGCGTTGTTGGGTTGTTTCGACTTTCTGGCTATTATGACTCAGGCAGCAATGCTTCTTTGATATTTCCTTTTGCTAGTAGTTTTATTGAGACAAGAGTGTACCTATCATATAATCCACTGGTACAGTCTGGCTACTGTGAATCATAGTGAACTGTCATGTACTGGTTTTTGTGTGGACATACGTGTTCACTTCTCTTGGGTGCTGCCTAGGAGAAGAATTGCCAAGTCACGTGTCTCCCTATGTTTACCTTTTGGGGTTCTGCTAGACTACTTTCCAAAGTGGCTGCATCACTCCATTACTGAGTATTTCCATTTTTTGTCCCCAAAGAGAAAAAATTAGCTCGAGTTATTTTGCCATCCTAGAGGGATGATATGTAGTAAAAAGGAATAGAATTGAAATGACTTTGGGAGTGGTTTTAGATGTGGTATCATTTACATCTCAACATTTGTACATTTTAATACACTTCAGTTTTCTTCTATGTGGAAAAGATGGTCTGGTTTACATTTCTCTTCCCCCCCCCCCTTTTTTTTTCTTTTTTAAAGAAATACATTTATTTCCTTGGTCGCCATGGGTCTTAGTTGTGATACGTGGGATCATCCTTGTGTTCATGTGAAGTCTTTCCTTGCAGCACGTGAACTCTCTAGTTGTGGTTCAAGGGCTTAGTTGCTCCACAGGATGTGGGCTCCTCGTTCCGTGACCAGGCTTGAACCCGCATCCCCTGCGTTGGAAGGTGCATACTTAACCACTGGACCACCAGAAGTGCACTCCCCCTTTTCCTAAGTCCCTGTTTAAGTGAGTGAGGGGCAAGCATCGCTGTGCGCAGGTGGCCAGCATAGCAGCCCAGAGCTGTATGTGGCTACTGAACTCTTGAAAATGTGGCTGATTCAAACTGAGATACACTGTCACCCTGAACTCCTCCCAGTCTTGGAAGATGTAATATGAAAGAAAGAATGTAAAATATCTCACAATAATTTTTGTTATATTATATATAGGTATCAAGATGATAGTATTTGGGGTCTATTGGGTTAAATAAAATTTAAAAATAAATTTTTTTAAAAAACCTCACCTGTTTCTTTTTACTTTTTTTGAAATCGGAGGATAATTGCTTTACAATGTTGCGTTGGTTTCTGCTGTACAACAACGTGAATCAGCCACAAGTATACACATGTCCCCTCCCTCTTAAGCCTCCATCCCACCCCCCATCCCACCTTCCAGGTCGTCACAGAGCACTGAGCTGAGCTCCCTGTGTCGTACAGCAGCTTCCCACGAGCTGTCTGTTTCACACACAGTAGAGTATATATGAGTACTACTCTGCCAGTTCGTCCCATCCTCTTCTTCCCCTGCTGTGTCCACAAATTCTTTCTCTATGTCTGAGTCCCTGTTCCTGCCCTGCAAATAGGTTCATCAGTACCATTTTTCTAGATTCCATATATATGTGTTAATATACATTTGTTTTTCTTTTTACGTTTTTAATGAGGCTATTAGAAATTTTTTAATGACTCATGTGACTTGCATTTCTGTTGGACAGTGCTGTTATATACTATTTTCAAGGCTTGTTTTTGAACTACTGGAAAAGAAAAACAGGTCATCTAAATATCCTTTGGATAAACTCAGATGATTATTAGCAAATCTTCCTATCACTTTTTTATCACCAAGAATCTGTTCTTTGAGTTAGAACAGCAAATCAAATGAGCGCCAGTCAGCTTTTAGCGATAGGGCTTTAACTGACCAACCAGCCAGCCTTCCTTAAAAGTGAATCCATCCCTACCCAACAAAATAAGACAAAACCCTGATGAACGTCATGGCCATGATAATTGAATACAGCTCCTTGCCTGACCCTCCCACTCCTGATCTGGCCTGAGTTGCTGCCCCTCTCTGTTATGTAACCTGGTGGATGTTCCAGACTGAAAAAGAGAAGGAGATGGGACACACGGTGACAAGCGATGGGGAAGATGCTGGGTAGGTCGATCACAAGTCGTCCTTCAGCTAACGTGTGAACATCACTTAACCCTAAATAGAGAGGGTCAGATGGGGGCTTCTCACCTGCCTCTTGTCGGAAGATCAATATTCAGATTACCAGGAAAGTTATGTGAAAAGTATAACCTCCTTGGCAACCCTCTTATGTAAAACACACATATGTGCTGGTGTTTCTAATCTCAAGTATCTGGACATAAGGTTACCCCTAGTGGTTTCATGATTCGAAACAGAACAGACCTGTGTTTTGGCAGCTTCCCCAGGTAACATAATTTAGCTGGACTCCAGACCTCAAGACAGATAAATTCCTGAATTCCACTCCAATAGGAAGAAAATTCCTTCCCCTTTGGCTGAAACTTTCGCTGATGCATAAAATGAAACTTGGGGTGGGAGCGGATTCAGAAGGTGAGACAAAGTCCATAAAACCTTAGGGCATAGAGTGAATGAGACAAAGTCCATAAAACCTTAGGACATAGAGTGAATGAAGAAATATGATCTCTCTTGTGGCCCATCCCAAGTGATGGTGGAAGAAGAAGAAGAATAAAAAGAGGTCGGACCAGCCAGGACTTTATTTCTGGATGACAGCAGAGGGACTCCACGTGTGTTTAAATGATGTCTCTTGTCAAAAACATTCTTTATTGATGTTGCTTACTTGAGCTCACGGCCAGATCAGAATAACTGAGTTCATTTTCTTCTTCTTTCTCTTGACGAGTTCTTAAGGGAAGGAATCAGCAGGCTAATCAGTTATCACTCAGCACTTGCTCGTTTTAAAGGAAGAACCTCAGGGCAGTCCCCCTGGGAAGTACTGAGAGGTCATTATGGTTTATTGAAAAACAAGATCAGTAAGAGAGAGATAAAATCGTATAAATGAATTCGTGTGTCAGACACATGTGTTGTGTAGGGTTCCCAGGTTGATTTCGGGGCCAACCTTATGAGCAATGATCCTCTTTTGAGAAGGCCCTGAGCATCCTGTTTTTCTCCTGTGCTCTCCTACCTTATAGTTGAGACGCATGGGCAAATCGGGAAATTCTATCCAGCCTGACTTCATGTCCACCATGAAGCTTCTGGAAGGTGGAGAAAGGAGTAGAGAAAAGCATTCTGGCATATGCACAATACTTGCCACCCTGGGTGTGCAGAGAGAGCTGATCTGGGGCCTCCTCACATGGACCTGGCTTTAGCCGAGTTTTTTTGTTCTTCAGTCACTAAGTCATGTCCGGCTCTCTGCAACCCCATGGGCTGCAGCACACCAGGCTTCCTTGTCCTTCACTATCTCCCTGAGTTTGCCCAAACTCATGTCCATTGAGTCAGTGATGCCATCCAACCATCTCATCCTCTGTTGCCCCCTTCTCCTGCCCTCAATCTTTTCTAGCATCAAGGTCTTTACCAGTGAGTCAGTTCTTAGAATCAGGCGGCCAGAGTATTGGAGCTTCCGTTTCAGCATCAGTCTTTCCAATGAATATTCAAGGTTGATTTCCTTTAGGATTGACTGGTTTGATCTCCTTGCAGTCCAAGGGACTCTCAAGAGTCTTCTGCAGCACCACTGCTTGCAGTTTTAGATAGATAGAACTATCTAAATGCCCCTAATGTCTCCTCTACTCAGGTTTTACATACATATCTCTTCAGTCCTGCAAGCTCTCCCAGTGAGAAAAGCTGTCTGATTTAGGATTTCACTCATAATCTTGCTTAGCACATATGCACCAGACACTGTGCATGCTCAGTCTTTGAAGTGATCATTCGTTCAAAAGTAGACCTTTGGGACTTCCCTGGTGGTCCATGCTCCCAAGGCAGGGGGCCTGAGCTGGATCCCTGGTTGGGCAACACCACATGCCACAACTAAAAAGCCCATTTGCTGCAACAAGATCCAGCAAGCCTCAACTAAGACCCAGAGCAGCACCCCGCCCCCCGCCCCAAAAGGAGACCTTTGTCATAGAGCCCTGCCTAACCCAAAGGAAGGACACACAGCACACGACTTATGAGACTTAGGACAGCTCGGTGGGACAGAGGCTGTTTCTTTGGCGTATCCTAGAGGGAATTCTCGAAGAACCATCCTGTCTCAAACCAGTCCAAGCTCCTCACAGAGTCTGGGTGATCCAGCTCTGTCCACTAGCTAATTAGATGGCAGGTAAGAAGGCGTCGAGGACCCAGTGTGCGAAGTGGGAATTCCATCCGGTGCAGTGATGGAGCAGAGAGGAAATTGGGAGCAAAGGCTTCACCCAGGAAAGGGAAACCTCAGGAACCTGTCTGGGATCATAAATTCTGCTGGTCGAGAGCTTACACAGAAAAAGTCTAAAAATAAGTAGGGTGTTTTTAACAGGTGGGACTGGCCAGCAATGGTCCAGGCCACGTTGTTGGTCATCCTCAGCTCCTAGGCCAGGACTGCCACCTGTTCACTGAAGCTGAGACTGGCCTTTGGAAAGAGGGGCTGTGTGGTCAGGAGCCTGATGCCCAGGGCGAGGGCAGAGGGCCGACCTGGGTCATTCAGGCAGCCTCTCCTTCTCTCCCCTTCCCTGCCCATCCTCATGTCCCCCCAGTTGTTTGGATAAACCTGGAAACTCAGATGGAGAAAGGCGAATTGCCCTAAATTACCAGAGATCTCTCTGTGTGCTCAAACACGGGGCTGAATTCAGTAGAGTTGAAATGATCGTTGGTTTCTTAGCATGAGAAACAAAAATACATCCTCAGGGGGATGTTTCAAGGATAGCTAGGAAATTAGTGATGGAGTTTTTGGTCCTGACATAGTCCTCCCTGAGAGCATTCTTAAAAATGACTGATTGAACAGATAAGAAAACTTTATTGTTGCTTAGTTGCTCAGTCGTGGCCGACTCTCTGAGACCCCATCGACTGTAGCCTGCCAGGCTCCTCTGTCCATGGGATTTCCCAGATAAGAATACTGCAGTGAGTTGCCATTTCCTTCTCCAGGGGATCTTCCCAACCCAGGGATCAAACCTGCATCTCCTGCGTGGCAGGCAGGTTCTTTACAGCTGAGCCACCAGGGAAGTCCTAAGAAAACTTAGAACAGTAAGATAGGCGCAAATGGACACCCCTCCCCAGAAGATCACCAATAAGCTGAACCTTGTTCCCTTTTCCCAACTCTTGGGCTTGAGATTTATCTCAGCCACAGTCTCCCCTGGTCTGAACTCGTTTCTGGCAGGTCCAGCCTGGTTCCTTTTGCCCCAAAGAAGATGCAGTGCCTCTGGCTGACCACCTCTTTATGCAGTCTTCGATGTATTTATGTAGCTTGGAAGAATTTTAAGAGATAAATTTACTGTAACTTTTGAAAAACGACCCATATCCTGCCAGTAAGACATGCCATCCCCTTAATCATATGCTCGAAACGGTCAAGGATCCCGTTTCTGTTGGCAGTGATGTTTCCAGATGCCGAGTGAAGAAAGCTTTTTTTCTCCTCTCCTGGTGTAGAGTGCTGAGAGGAGCAAAAGGAGGAAGCAGCTGAGAAGGCCGGGGATTGGAGGGACTAAGAGTTCTTGAGAGTCCCTTGGACAGCAAGCAGATCAAATCAGTCAATCCTAAAGAAAATCAGTCCTGAGTATTCATTAGAAGGACTGGTGCTGAAGCTGAAGCTCCAATACTCTGGCCACCTGATTCAAAGAACTGACTCATTGGAAAAGACCCTGATGGTGGGAAAGATTGAAGGCAGGAGGAGAAGGGGGCGACAGAGGATGAGATGGTTGGATGGCATCCCTAACTCAATGGGCATGAGTTTGAGCAAACTCTGGGAGATAGTGAAGCACAGGGAAGCCTGGCATGCTGAAGTCCTTGGGGTCGCAAAGAGTTGGACAAGACAGCGACTAAACAACAACAACACCTTACATTAAGTAAATAAATCATGCACTTGGCAGGCGTCCATTTCTGGACAGCTCAGCAAACTTCATCGAAGGATTCGCAGATAGGAACAGCTGCCCCACCTTTATTCCAGAGGTGAGGAACTCAGATGGACAGAACTCGGTCCACTTGCTGACCATATACGCTTTGCTTAAATACTGTGCTTGCCTCCATTGGCCAGAGCATGTGACATAGCCATTCTTCAAGGCAGGGTTTAAAAACATCTGCAGCCTAGAAATCAGCAGAGTTCCCCAGGGAGGGTGTTAAATCCAGAGTGTGCTGATCTGTTTCCTGTCTTTGTTATGATTTCTTCACTGTAACTGAATATCCCCAGGCGCTCCAGTGACGGGTACCCGGGTGCAGCTGTGTCAGCAGGCCAAGGACTGTTGGCTCTCGGGGCTCCGAGCGTGTATACCCAGCCAGCTTCCCTAATCCCAGGCAGACCTATTAATTTACAGGGTAAGCCGCTCCTGGTCTGCAGATCAGCGGGTCTCGCTGTGCAGTCCCTGCTGTTAAATATAATCTAATTAAGGCTCATTAGGAGGAAGAGCCGTCACCGAGCGGGACTGATCCTTACCAAGAGAAAACTCGCACAGACACCAGCAAACCACCATCCTCACAAAATGCCGGTGGGTATGCAACCAGAAGGGGCTTCCCTGGTGGCTTAGCTGTAAAGAATCTGCCTGCCAATGCAGGAGGCGCGGGTTCGATCCCTGGCTTGGGAAGATCCCCTGGAGAAGGAAATGGCAACCCACTCCAGTATCCTTGTCTGGAAAATCCCATGGACAGAGGAGCCTGGCAGGCTACAGTCCATGCAGTTGCAGAGAGGTGGACACAACTGAGCAACTGAACAACAACGACATACTACCAGGCGCAGTGAAATATCTCAGAACCCGAGGGCCTTTCCAAGCTCATCCCTGGAGAAGCAGTAGGCGGGCCCTCTCAGGGTTGTGCCTTATGTGGGCATGGTGTTTGCTAACCACCTGTACTTTATTTTTACTTTCTGCCTAGGAAATTGATCTTGCCCCCTCCCAATAGCCTTTGATCCTCAGGTGCAATCCCTCCAGACTCAAAAGGGTGAATTACCGAGGGATGACCACTGCCCACAGCCCATAACCCGGTCAGAAGCTGCTCTCTGTTAGACGAGAAAATGTGCCTCTTTGGAAATCTTGAAGATTATACAGTTTATTCTCAAAACACGGCTTTGGCTGCCAGCGGGTTTCCAGTAAGCCGTGAGAGCGTTTAGCCCAGAATGGGTTTGTGGCCGTCTTGAGCAGAGGTGTGTGGAGGCCCCCATTCCCTAGTAACTCAGAAGTCACGCTGCTGTTTCCGGCGCTGAGGGGTGAGCCCGGCCAACTCTGAGTAGCTCTCCAGAGGAGGTTTCTGGGCAGCGCGTCTCCGTGTGCAGAAGGTTTCCGCTGTGTGGGCCTGACTCAGAGAGCAAGTTGCTCACGGAATATGATTGGTCCAAACCCCTGGTGCTTCCTAATCAGTGAGGGGTGAGCGTTTTCTAGGAAGGGTGGATGGAGAACTCAGCTGTGTGCAGGATGGAAGCCATGTAGCACAACGCCAGCCATGTAGTTCTGCACTGGAAATTCAGACCACGCGCAGCTACGGAGAGTTCTGATGGGTGTGAGTGCAGTCATACCCACCTCTATGAGATGGGGTAAATGTGGGCTTCCCAGGTGGCTCAGTGGTAAAGAATCCGTCTGCCAATGCAGGAGAAACAGGTTTGATACCTAGGTTGGGACAATGCCCTGGAAAAGGAAATGGCAACCCACTCCAGTATTCTTGCCTGGAAAATTCCAGGGACAGAGGAGCCTGGCAGGCTTCAGTACATGAGCTCGAAAAGAGTTGGACATGACTGAGTGACTGAGCGCACACACACACGAATGTGGGAGTCAGATGGTTTTTCTCAGTTCTGCAGCTACATTCAACTCAGAGAAACAGTAAAATGCTCTGTAGAATGCATTGCAAGGCCCTCTGAAACCAGCCAGGTTTCAGCCACGTGCTCTGTAATCCCACCTGAGGGCTAACACACACTCTGATTTCACACCCTGCTCGGCTGTGCCTGATACACTTAAGTCTTGAGTCACTTAAAAAACATCGTGCTATTTTTATAACATTATCCCATCACCGTGCCTTTCATTTCTGTTTATCTTCCAGCAGGGCTTTCCACTTTAGCTGTCACGCCATTGTGGGATGGGACATAGTGATTTTTCACACCATTTCTGTCTGGCTCACAGGCGTGGTCTGAACAGTGATATGTGTGCTCTGCGATCATAAAAGGGTCCCCTGCTGGTGTGGGGAGAGGGGTGCTTGGACATCAGTGTGACCAGGAACATCAGCCACTTGGTGGCTCAGTGGTAAAGAATCTGCCTGCCAATGTAGGAGACCCAGGATTGATCCCCAGTCTGGGGAGATCCCACATGTTGCAGAGCAACTAAGCCCGTGCACCACAACCACTGAGTCTGTGCTCTAGAGCCCCGGAGCCACAAATACTGAGCCCACGTGCTGCAGTTACTAAAACCCACACGCTCTAGAGCCCGTGCTTTGCAACAAGAGAAACCACCGCAGTGAGAAGCCCTCGCGCTGCAACTAGAGAAAAGTCCCTCACAGCCATGAAAACCCAGCATGGCCAAAAATAAATAAACAAAAGTATATTTAAAAAAAAGAATATCAGGGATCATCAAGGATGATTCCAACCGATGTGTAGCCTTCATTCTCTTTGAAAATCAAACTCAAAATTCTGATTCTGGGAAGTCCTTTCTGGCCAGTCTCAATGACTCAACATTTATTTATTCAGGCATTGAATGAATTTAGGTGTTTATTAAATGTCTGTCATACGCCAGACTCTGCTGTAGACTCTGGGACTCCAGTGCAGAGCAAGATAGAGAGTGCCTGTCATCAGGCAGCCAGGGGAGCTAGATAATTAGCTAATAAAAATAATTTAACTAGCAATAGGTGCGGTGGAGAAACACCAGGATGGAGGACTAGTATGTGGTGGCGATATATGGTATTCTGGATAGGGTAATTAAGGAAGGCTTCTCGGAGGAAGTGACACTGGAACAACAGAGTGATGGAGGTTGTGGTTTGTGGAAAGCCTTATAGCCAGAAGTGGAAACACCTGGAGTGTACAAGGAACAGTTCCTTAGCATAAGGAGCAGAACTAAACCAGATGTTTAGGGGAGATGGAGGAAGTGAGCTTAAGCAACGGGGTCATGGCTAGAATATATTAAGACCTGGGGTCCATGGGGAGGGCTTTGGGGTCCATGGAAAGCCTCTGGGTTCAAGTAGAGAAGATGCTGTGACTTACATCTCATTGTGTAAGCCACTCTGACTCCTCCATGGGAAGGTGAGTGTGGGGCACAGAGGATGGAGAGGCAGGTATGAAGGCAGGAGGCTTGGAGGGGGTCATGTCAGTAGACTGGATTGGGGTGGGTGTTTTGGCCTGGAATGGAGAGAGATGGTGGAGGTGGTGGGAAGTGATGGGATTAGAGGTGTGTTTTAGAGACTTGCTGATGTGGGTGGAAGGGGAAGGGCGAGGTTGAGGATGTTTAGGTGTTTGGCTCAGCATCTTGGTGAACAGTAGTGTGTTTATTGGCATTGGAGCCTAAGGAAAGGAGCAGGTTTGGAATTTTGTCCTAAATTTGTCAATTTTGAGATGCTTGTCATACTTCCAGGGAGATATATAGTTGCATGAGTCTGGAGCTCAGTGGAGAAGTTGTGGCTGTGGATAGAAATTGAGATCTTCAGCATTAAGTCAGGGGATGAGGGGCAATTGTGTAAGAAGAGTGTAGATAGGGAAGATGGGTGCTAAGGAATGGTCCTCGGTATTAAAGGTTGAGAAGAGGAGGAAGAACTAAGTGTTCTGTTTTTCGAAGTTCAGTGAAAGAAAGTGAAAGTGTTAGTCACTCAGTTGTGTCCGTCTCTCTGCAGCCCCATGAACGGGAGCCCGCCAGGCTCCTCTGTCCATGAAATTCTCCAGGCAAGAATACTGAAGTGGGTTGCCATTTCCTTCTCCAGGGAATCTTCCCAATCCAGGAATCGAACTGAGTCTCCCACATTGCAGGCAGATCCTTTACCTTCTGAACCATACCCAAAGTGCTGACACCTAAACTGCCCACACCAGTTTCTCACTCCCAGACTCTCACTCCGTGCTCTTCCTGTGTGTTGGGGGCTGCTGCTGCTGCTGAGTCACTTTAGTCTATCCAACTCTGTGCGACCCCATAGGCGGCAGCCCACCAGGCTCCCCCGTCCCTGGGATTCTCCAGGCAAGAGTACTGGAGTGAGGTGCCGTTGCCTTCTCCCTGTGTTGGGGGCAGGTCCTAACTTCCTTCTCCTCCTTCTTCCTCATTTGCCTTTATTTTTTTTAACCATGCCACTGCAGGTGGGATTTTAGTTCCCTAACCAGGGATTGAACCCATACCCCGTGCAGTAGTAGCATGGAGTCCTAACCACTGGACTGTCAGGGAAGTCCCCTCATCTTTCTGCTTTTCCTCTTTCTCCTCACTCTCTCCCCGCTCCCTCTCTATCCTCCTTCCCCTCTTGATTGATTCCCAAATGCTAGTGTTCCTCCGTCTGGCCAGGAGCAGACCTTGCTCTGGCCTCTCCTGCACTTTCCAGTCCTTGCTGATCCCCAGAGCAAGCCCAGTGATGCTGATCATGTGTCAGTAATTCAGAATTCTTGCTGGCTAAATCCACTTGCCTCCCCTAAGTAGGGGGAATTGGACTTGTGGCCGAGGAAGAACAAAAACAAACCAGCAGTCCCCAGAGACCTTTTTTGTTGTCCAGAAGTTTTTCTGTGTATCAGGGGATGGATTTGGCAGTGTGCAACAAAGAATAACCCCAGTTTCCTGCTGGGTTTTAGGATGATGTCTTTTGGTTACATTCTTTCCACTTGTCGAATGTTAGCTTCAAATTCTCATGGGTTAGGACTTCTGACGACTGGTCCCCAAGTGACACTGTTTCGTGGCGCAAAGACAGCGTTCTCCCCTCCCTCCCCCGAAGCCAGGCACTCCCATTGGAAGCCCTGAGGTGTTTGTGGGGTAACAGGAACAGATGTGAAGTTCCACAAAGACACATGAGGCAGAACAAGGTATTGGCAGGACACAGAATTAAAGAAATAAACTTGCAAGTCAGTCCTGGAGATCCAATCTTTGGTTCTCACTGTGGGTTGGGGCAAGTTTTGGTTTTGTTAGAGGTGATATCAGCTGATCTTCACTCCCACAGAACCCTGCCAGAGCCAACACCTGGAAACGTAAGATTTATTCCAAGATTCGCAAGAAATGTTTTTTTAGGATGGTAACAGGAGGAGGAGGGGGGTTCTGTAGAGGCAGTTCCTGGAAGTAGCAAACAGAGCCTTAAGCCAATAAACAGTGATTCTTGAGAGTCTCTTGGCTGCAAGGAGATCAAACCCGTCAATCCTAAAGGAAGTCAACGCTGAATATTCATTGAAAGGATTGATGCTGAAACTGAAGCTCCAGCGCTTTGGCCACCTGATGCAAAGCGCCGACTCACTGTGAAAGAGCCTGATGCGAGGAAAAATTGAAGGCAAAAGGAGAAGGGGGCAACAGAGGATGAGATGGTTGGATGGCATCAACGACTCAAGGGACATGAGTTTGAGCAAACTCAGGGAGATAGTGAAGGACAGGGAAGCCTGGTGTGCTGTAGTCCATGGGGTCCCAAAGAGTCAGACATGGCTTAGCAACTGAACAACAACAACCTCCATCTTCTCTTTGAACTCCACAGAATTTTGGACAATAATTATGAAGTTCCTGCCAGAGGGGTGGGGATTGGGCTGCCCATATTTTATGAAAAATATAGAGAGAAGAGAAAATTTATATTTCAAGTTAATTTGATTTTGCATAGCAGAGTCTGGGCCTAAGCACTCATTCACCACTTACCCATTGAGGGAAGTCAGTCTGTTTACACTGTGTCTTAAGTCAAGGGTCCTTTACACAAAGTTTGCCAAACCAAGTTCCACTACAGCAGTGTTCTGCCAACACAAAGATGATTGGATCAAGCTCTTTGTGAGCATTTATTTGCTGAATGGAATCAGTCATGTTTTATCTAGACAACCCCAGTCTCCCCGATTCATCTTGGAAGCTCTGTTGTGTTTATCCTGTGATGATGACAAAGTGGTTAAAAAGAAGATTACTCCACAAAGTAATATATTCAAGAGAAACAAAAGGTATGTATACAGACAGGCTTCAGAGAAAGTCAAACTTTGTGACCACCGTTTGGATATTTGAAAGCAGCATAAATATTATTTTCCAGTCACAGTAGTGCTGCATTCCACCCTGAGCTTTTTTTTTTTAAGTTTATTTTTTAAATTGAAGGATAATTGCTTTACAGAATCGTGTTGGTTTCTGCCAAACATCAACATGAATCAGCCATAGGTATACATTTGTACCCTCCCTCTTGAACATACTTCCTGCCTTCCTCCCCATCCCACCCCCTAGGTTGTCACAGAGCCCCAGTTTGAGTTCCCTGAGTCATACAACAAATTTCCATTGGCTGTCTATTTTACATATGGTAATGTAAGTTTCCGTGTTACTCTGTCCATACATCCCACCCTTTCCTTCCTCCTCCGCCCTTTGTCCATAAGTCTGTTGTCTATGTCTGGATAGATGAATGGATAAAGAAGCTGTGGTTACATATATACAGTGGAATGTTGAAAGTGGAAGTGAAGTCACTCAGTCGTGTACGATTCTTTGAGACCCCGTGGACTGTAGCCCACCAGGCTCCTCCATCCATGGAATTTTCTAGGCAAGAGTACTGGAGTGGGTTGCCATTTCCTTCTCCAACAATGGAATATTACCCAGCTATAAAAAAGGAATGCATTTGAATTGGTTCTAATGAGCTAAAATGAACCTAGAGCCTATTACACTGAGTGAAGTAAGTCAGAAAGAGAAAAACAAATACTGTTTACTAACGCATATATATGGAACCTAGAGAGATGGTACTGATGGAGTTATTTGCAAGGCAGCAATGGAGACACCCTGACCTTTTAAGATACATATTTTCATGCACAATATCCCCCAAAGTCAGATTCCCCACCCCCACCCCATCACAGTGTACCTAGACTGCTGACTATTTTCGAAAAGAGTTCTAGAAATATTTGATAATGATCAGAAATGAAGGTTGGAGTTTTTTCTCTCTGTGTGATTACACTAGTGATGTATTTTGCTAGAGGAAAAAAACTGCGATCCGGAGCTTTATACTTAGTGAAATCAGAGACAAGGGAACCTGGGTTTGGTGTTACTTGTCTGTTTCCTACATATTAGTAAGAAATTGCTTCTAGTTTGTCCAGCATATGTGTTGGGGTGAATTTTGCAACAGGAGAAACTGGAGTTACTCTCCTCCCACTTTTGACATTTCCTCAGAAGGTTAAACATGGATTTTCATATGACCCATCTATTCCACTTCTAGGTATGAAATGAAAACACGTGTCCATATGAAATTTGCCCATGAATGTCCGAAGCAGCATTATTCATAATAGCCAAAAACCTAGAAACAACTCAAATGTTATCAACTGAGGAATGGATCAGTAACATATAAAATGGGATATTATTCAGCTATAAAAAGGAAGTACTGGTACCTGCTTCAACATGGATGAATGCACCTTGAGTGTATTTTGCTAAATCAAAGACACAAAAGAGTTATTCTGATAGGAAACATCAGAATAGGCAAGTCTATAGAGAGGGAAAGTAGATTAATGGTTGCTAGGCAGTTAACAGGAGCAAGAGAACTGCTGTCGGGTTGTTGATTCTTTTTGGGATAATGAAGACATTCCCAAATTTATTCTGGTGATAGTCACACAATTCTGTGAATATACTGAAAGTCATTAAATTGAACACTTTAAATGAATGAATCATGTGGTATGTGAATATATCTCAATAAAGCTGTTGTGTTTAAAAAAAGATACATATCAGTCCATCACTATCAGAATTTCCATAAACAAGAATACTTAGCAGGACTTCCCTGGTGGTCCAGTTGTTAAGATTTTGCTTTCCAGTGCTGGGGTTGCGGGTTCGATCCCTGATCAGGGAGGTAAGTTCCTGCATGCCTCTCAGTCAAAAAAAAAAAAAAAAAAAAACACCCAAAACAAAAGCATAAAATAGAAGCAGTATTGTAACAAATTCAATAAAGACTTCAACAACAACAAAAAAGAACAATTGGCGCTCAGGTGAATAAGATCTCACAGTATAATGAGAACAACATCTGCACGTTAAGAGGAGCAAGGTTGAGGAACGGTAGCTCTATTGTGAGAGACTGATAATGGTTTTTCCAGGGTGCTCTGAAATGTGCACTGAATGGAATTTGCTGACATGGACTTGGTCACAATGAAAAAGTATTGCCCCGGTCAGGTTTGATTACTTTATTATATGTTCACCTCAGAGTGCAAACATCCTGTGAGAAGACCATTTTCAAGTGGAAGAAACAAACTGTAAATGTCATACAAGGAGGGCAGTGTCTCAGATTTGACCTCTGTTGTAAAATAAAACTTAAGGAAAAGTATCTTAACAAATAAAAATAGCTTAAACTGATCAAGTAGAAACAAAACAGGACGAATCAAGAGGGAGGATTTTCCTGGATCTGGCAGAACTTTGTCAAATCTCACACACCGCTCAAGAGAACTGTGGTCGCCGTGGGTTTGGGGCCCAGTGAGATGATTTCAGTATGGTTTCTTTCTTTCTTCTTCTTTTTTTAAAATTAATAACATTTTAGCTGTGCTGCACCATGTGGGATGTTAGTTCCCCAACCAGGGATCGAACTCTCACCCCCTATGGTGGAAGTGCAAAGTCTTAACCTCTGGACCACCAGGGAAGTCCCAGGATATGGTTTCTGACAACTCTAAATTTCTTGCTTTAAGACAGTATGGAAATATCATGTGTCTATCTTGTTTGCATATAAATACATATTTTTCAAATAAAGGTTGTTTTCACATTGAGCAGAAGTTTTCTTGTCTTTCATAGCTATGCTTACATTTTAACCTTTTCTTTGCCCTCTCTCTTTCATCTTCTGACCCCAAACCCTGCCCTATGCCCTAAAGGAACAAAGGAATATCCTTCTAAAAATTGTTGAGTGTTGGGACTAGAAGCCACTTCTGGAAATACCATGTCTCAAAAATAAATTAATTTCATATCAAAACTGCTTATTATGTTTTACACTGAAATGTACATATGAGCTTATTATAGTTTCTGTCCGCATGACTGTATTAACTGTACAGATGGTATGTTATTTTCAGGTGTGGCTTCAATGATGTCAGCTTTTGCCACAGACTTTCCATGGAACTAGTCCTTAGCTAGGGATTCTTCTAGATTCTGCCTCATTGATCTCCAAAGTGATAGATGTGAGAATAGTCTTCAGAGGTGATCCTTGGAAAATTGCCCCTTGATCATGTCAGCACAGGAAAAGTCTCCTATTGTAGCATTCTGTGAGAATGTGCCAGGTGCCTAGCACTTCAGAGTGAAGCCCCACTGTAAGGACCCTGATTAATTTGATCTAATTCAGCATTTCCCAGAATCGTCTGTAATTGTGAATCATGTACCTGATATGTACAACGGAGATAGTAAAATCTGTGGTATGTAGCTCAAATACCTTCTGTAGCTCAAAAAAATTCTGAAAGAATCCAGTGCATTAACATATGTGAAAGTGCATGCTAAGTCACTTTAGTCATGTCCAACTCTTTGTGACCCTAATGACCGTATCTCACCAGGCTCCCCTGTCCATGAGATTCTCCAGGCAAGAATCCTGGAGTGGGTTGCCACACCCTCCTCCAGGGGATCTTCCCGACCTAGGGGTCAAACCCACGTCTCCTGTGTCTTCTGCATGGCAGGCAGATTCTTTACCACTAGCGCCACCTGGGAAGCCCCTATGTGAAAGTACGTTTATGTAAAACTATTTACATGCAATGTATTCATCCTGTTTTCAATTGTTACTGCACATACTGTTCTCCAGATAGATGGTATGTGAATTATATCTTAATAAAGATTGTTAGGTGGGCTTCCCAGGTGGCTCAGTGGTAAAGAATCCACCTGCAATGCAGGAGACATGGGTTGGATCCCTGGGTCAGGAAGATCCCCTAGAGAAGGAAATGGGAACCCACACCAGGATTCTTGCCTGGAAAATCCCATGGATGGAGGAGCTTGGTGGGCTACAATCCATGGGATTGCAAAAGAATCAGTCATGACTTAGCAATTGAACAACAACAGCAGCAGCAACAACAAAGGTTGTTAGGTAGGTAGATAGATGATAGATAGACACGTAAATAAAATTAGATGGGGAAAAGAATTAATGCTTCTGGAGATAGTGAGCTTCAGAAAATCTGAATTGCTGTGGCTATTAGTGTGGTTCTCTTTTCTGGGTTTTCTCTCCCTTGCTTGCCTAGGTGTCCCTTTCATTCATTCGTTCACTCCTTCATTTATTTGACAAATACATGTTAAGCAAAGAAGAGAATTACCATTTTGACTGATCTAGGCATACGGAGAGGGAATATAAAGAAAATTAAAAATCTCTTAAGTTGTTCATGGTTTTAAGGAAAAGACAGACATGGAAACAAATATTTATACGTACAAATACTGGGGTGCAGATGATTTCTCAGAGCAAGGACACTGTCAGAGGAAGGAAGAGAGGTTTGAGTAGGGTCTTGACAAGGTTTCCTGGAGAGGTAAGCAATATTCAAGGCAGCCGGTTCCTACGCACCATTGTTAGTCCTGCTTCCTTTATTTATTGTTCCTTCCTGCCAGTTGCACCTGACTTCCCATAATCATGGCCTCGTCCCCTAACTGCAGGTCTATTCTTCCTTCTTCCATGGCTAATCAGAGAGATGCAGTGAAAATTTGTAACTGTGGGGTGATTGGGGCTTTGTGGAATGAGAACTTTTGATCTTCCCTTGTATGCCTTCTTTTTAAATAAAGTGCAGCTAAACTTGATATATAACCCTTCAAAGTATTGGAAGTAAAATGACAAATGTTCACTGAAGATTTTAATAGAGTTAAAATTAATAAATAGTTGGCAGAAATATAGAGTATATTAAAATTTGAATGAATTTTAGCTCCATGATAGAGTACCACTTTATATTGGAGGTTAAGCTATTAGCTTAGAAGGAAGGAGTTAGGAAAAGTAAATGATTAATGCATCTCTCTACCCAGGTTGTAATAGCAGGCGGTCTGAGCTGGCACTCTGACTTTACATCTGAAATCACTCATGTCTACCTTTTTATATCCAATAGTATCTGTATGGCCAAATTAATCCCTTTGTTGCATTTATTTAAGAACACGGCTTTTACCTTACAATCTAGCACATAAATCACCTTACCCCTTTCATAATTTTTTAAAAAGTTAAACTCAAGATATATCCAAGAGTTCAAAGCTGAATTATAATTGACTGTATATATGTAACATATGTATATAAACTGTACATTTCTAAAAAATGTATTTCTTTAGAAATATGTGTAGGATGTAGGATGACAGGTCGAGGCTTTACATTTTACTTTTCTTAGTCTATTTTATCAGTTGCCAGAGAAACTTTAGGGATTTTTTTCTGATACCCAATCTGTAGGTCAAACAGTCCATTAAATAAATTAATAGATGCAAAAGAGCGTAGAAGAGTGTTTGGCACCTGGGGAGGGCTCAGTTGATGCAAATATGTGTCATTGTTCTTATTTCTCCAAAGACATGTGACTCAAATGCCATCGTCACGTGAAGTATCCCCATCTGGGTTGACTCAAGCCACTTATTCAAATCAGAATACAACTTTTAGCCTCAGAATCATTTCCTGTTCTTTCTAATTGTGCTGGGGAATATAGGAATGAGGGAGAACCCTACCCGCTCTCAGCTCAGCAGACATCAGCCAGTTCCTCATTCCATGTGCACACACACACCAGGGATGTAGCCCAAACCAGCTTGAGCGTAGAGGAGAGAAGAGGCTCCGGAAATAGATTTGAAAAAAAAAAAAAAGATCCAGTTTAAATGGAGAGTCCTGGGACAGGTCAACATGGGCAGGGGAAAGAATTTTAGAGAAAGGAAAATGGTGCAGGTGGCCACCCCGAAGCTAATTTAACTCGGGTCATCTCTGATCTCTTCCAGCTGTGAACATGTGCCTTGTGGCCCAGTGGCCCAGCTGTTCTCCTTTGCTCTTTATGTTGCATGGCCCATGAAATTAAAACAGGATTGGAATTTAATTCCAGGTCTTTCACAGTCATATCATTGATATTAAATGGAGCTATTCTTTGAAAATATTCAGTCCTAGTAAGCGAGGTCCTGCTATGGATCCAGTCAGCCCGCTTCTTGTTCAGTCACTAAGTTGTGTCCTACTGTTTGTGACCCCATGGACTGCAGCACACCAGGTTTCACTGTCCATTGAGTCGGTGATGCCATCTAACTATCCCTCTGCCGCCCCCTTCTCCTCCTGCCCTCAATCTTTCCCAGCATCAGGATCTTTTCCAGTGAGTCAGCTCTTTGCATCAAGTGGCCAAAGTTTTGGTGCTTCAGCTTCATCATCAGTCCTTCCAATGAATATTCAGGGTTGATTTCCTTTAGGATTTTCTGGTTTGATCTCCTTGTAATCCAAGGGATTCTCAAGAGTCTTCTCCAGCACCACAATTCAAAAGTATAGTAAAAAAAAACAGCCATGTGACTTCGCTGACAAAGGTTTGTATAGTCAGAGCTATGGTTTTTTCCAGTAGATGAGAAAGACCTTATTTCTCTGGCTATTCCCCGGGCACTACAGGGCCTTTTTGAGCAGAATTTTAATCATTAAGTTGGGTTTTTCACGCAGTCAAGGAACTTGACCAAGAAGCAATGTTATGACAGAGAGTTGATGGCTAACTGGAGAAACAGTCTGGCTGACATACTCTGCATGTTAGTCACGGATTCTGACTTAAATTCTCTCCAGAGACAAGACAGACACATGGAAGACCAAAGGGGAAAGGTGAACAGTTATTAAGAATATCTGATGGCCAGAAACACAATCACAGTCTTTGGTGAACTTTTGCTGCAAGTAGAGTCTAGATTTCAGGCCAAATTTCTGTTGTGTGTTATCAGAAACAAGTGAAAGGTTCCAGGAAATTCTTCAGGCTGACCCGTCAAGATAATAGTCCTTCTATTTCAACACTTTTTGCATTTTGAAGAAAAATGAGTTTCTTTAACTTATGTGTAGGTTACTCAATATAATGTGATATCCAGATTTTGGATGTCCAAGGAATTTTTTTTAAGTAGGTAAACTTTTGAATGCTTTTACTCTGGATATTCAGAAAAAGCCAATGTATAAAAGGAAACTTTAAAAATATGTCAGCCATGTATATAGCAAAGAATCTAACTTCTCATCTTTTTCCTAATTAGAAGTTCAGCTCAATTACATTTTAGTGAACATTAATAGAGCTTATTTATTATGTTGGAGAGAATGTACTGGCTGCTAAAATCTTTAGGAAACTCAGACTCTAGCTAGGGAAATATAAGTGAAGAGAATTATAATATCAGGAATAAGTCAAACACCGAAAAGCTTCTAGTGGGGATCAGGAAAGTCAATGAGAAGATAGGCCAGGATGAGAGATTGACACTCCAAATTAAGCAAATGGTGTGAGCTTTGGCTTGGAGGAGGGACTGGGTGGTGTACTCCTGGGAATGGCAAATGGTTTGGCTCAGTTGCGGGGGATGTGTTGATGACTCTAATGAGACATGGAGCAGAAAAAAATGGTTTAGGCCAAATCAGTGGAGTGCAGTGGGGATGATGTTTGCATTAAAAGCCATCATAAGGAGTCTATGAGGAAAACAAGCCATCATGTGATTACAGGGAAGAGTGAGCTTTAGATGGGAGCTTTGGGGAGATAATTTTGATGGCAGTCTGAGGAGGGAAGTGATTGGAGAGAAGAGTGATCTGAGATAAGGATTTGAATTGAAGAGTCTGTTGTGTTGCGCTTGGTAGGAGGTGGTGGCAGCCTAAAGCTCATCAGGACAGTGACAAAGACCTGGCCTGAGGAAGAGTGGCCAACGGGGAAGAATGGGCCTGAGGTGGCTGCTCAGACAGTATGGAAATGTGGGTGATAGACACACAGATACTACCCACACCTAGTGCATAACTGAAGATAGAAGCAAAATGTTACCCCGGTTATGGAGATTTGTTATGAAATTATCAAGTACTGCATTATCTTTCTGGATCATTGTCAGCCATTATTGGTTTATGTATTTTTCAATGTCTGCAATTGAAAATATTATATATCTTCTTTTACTACTTGCATTTTCACAAATGCTTTTACCTCCTTAACAGTTGCTGACATGTTCTTTTAAATGGTATTTTGTTAGCATAGAATGCATATATTCTAATAATTCCTGTCCCTTTTTCTCAACCAATGAGAAGGGCGTAAGGACTGATGGATAATATTTTAGTAGTGTTATATTATTAGTAATAAGAAGCATGGCCTCATATGTGTGTAATGACTCACTCATGGGGTGTGAGTGTGATGTTTGTGGTAGGTTTTGCCGAGTCTTAACCCTCCTCCTTTCCTTCTCTCTTCCTTCAGCCTGTGGTTTTCACCGCTCCTTTTACAGTAGGAGTGTCCACATACTCTGGTGCTTCTTTTGCTGTGTTTTATAAACTCCTGCTGTCATTTTTGGGCTTCCCTCATGGCTTAGCTGGTAAAGAATCCGCCTGCAATAAGGAAGACCTGGGTTCGATCCCTGGGTTGGGAAGATTCCCTGGAGAGGGGAATAGCTATCCATTCTAGTATTCTGGCCTGGAGAATCCCATGGACTGTATAGTCCATGAGTCGCAAAGAATCAGACACAACTGAGTGACTGTCACTCACTGTCATTTTTATTGCTGATGATAACCTGATTTTAGTACTTAATTGTTTCCATGTAGATTTCAGAACTAACTCTTCAGTGTAAATGTCGGCACTTAACGTAATTATCTGGTACTGAATATATATTTGTTAGTAAATGAATGACTACATTAATGAAATTAATGAATGGGCATAATGAAATTTCAGTTCCCTATGGATCCAGTTACTTTCTATTGGGAGTGTGCTTGCATGCTTAGTCACTTAATTGTGTCTGACCCTTTGGACTGTAGCCCTCCAGGCTCCTCTGTCCATGGGATTTTTCAGGCAAGAATAGTGGAATGGTTTGCCATTTCCTTCCACAGGGGATCTTCCCAACCCAGGGATCAAACCAGAGTCTCCTGTGTCTCTTGCATTGCAGGCAGATTCCTTACCCTCTGAGCCATCAGGGGTTCCCCTATTGGGAGGATGAAAGTAATCAATAAACAATACACCTGCAATGCCAGGCAGTGATGAAAGCTGTGAATTAAAACAGGGGCAGTAAGGACTAGAGAGTAAAGGCGAGATTAGATAGGTGGGGAATCTCCCAGAGGTTGTACCGCTTCTGCCTCCTAGGCTCTGCTCTGAGATTTCATTCATTTACACAAGCCTGGAGTTAGACATTCAGATCCACGTCTACCATCACAAGTACTACTTCCCTTTCCCTCTTGCATGCTCTCTGCTAGCTTGTGTGGGTAAATAATTGCATGAGAAAAGAGCTTGCCTTGTTTACTATCAAATCAGCCAAGTATAGGGATTATCTGTGTGTGGTACACATTGTTCCAACAATAGTTTAAATATTTTGCAATCTGCATCATTACCGCAGGGGAGACAAAGTGCTTTCATTAAGAAAACACACACACACACACACACACACACACAGCAGATGGTTAACTGACAGCGTCTTGACATGAGCAAATTTTTAGTCTCAAATTCTGTGACTTGACAATCTCAGGGATTTTCCTTCTTATTGTTTGGGGAAAATCACTCCTCACTGCATTTTAATGAGCTAAAAGTCTCACTTGTATATTAATAATATTCACTTTGACTTGTTTAAAAAATTAGGAATATCCCCCAAAAGGGTTTTTTTCTGACCTTTTATATTTTTTAAGTAACATATTCCATCTGGTTAAAAGATATCTTAAAAAAAATTTTTTTAACTGTGTTTCCCCTAGTAAATGTTATATTTGTTCCGTAGAAAATTTGCTCTGGGGCAAGTTCATTTTGGTCAGATGTAATATAATCCAAATGGAGAAAAATATTAATGAAATCTTAATGGAAAGCCATTATATTTATATGTAGTTTAGTGTCTTAATTATTATCCTTACAAATTAAATTGGTTTATAATTTTTAATTTAAGTCAAAAAAGTTTTTAGTTACCTAATTAAATGCAATGCTGCTTCATTTGGGGACTAATACTTTATTTAAAGTAATTATTTTTTAATGAGCTCCTGTGGACATGCATGTATATGTGTCAAATGGATATAATTTCTAATCAATTACTTTTTTAGCCATAATAGATTGTTGAGCAATCTATGGTGTGTTTGATCCATTTGATTCAGTAATTCAGTGAGTAACTTGAAATAACCAATTACTTAGCAATAGTTCTAACAAAAATATCCCATTTCTCTATTGTCTGAAAATGGGAGATACTAGAGAATTATGTGGAAAGCAGCCTTCTTTGGCATCACTTAACGTGTCCTGGAGAAATATGAAAGGTATGGATTTTTATTGCTTGTAATATTTTTTTAGTTTTGGAATTCAAGACCACCCCATCTCACCCTAAAATGTAAATAAACTCAATAGGAGGAGAGACCTTCTCTGTTTTCATTCAGTGTATAGGACAGGCATAACCCATGGTAAACATTCAATTGATATTTGTTGGAAAAATCTCTTCAAGTAGCACCTCTATGGGAGCAAATAAGAGTGGGTATAGAATTGTGGGTTTTGAAAAGATGATCTGTGTGCATGATCAGTTGCTTCAGTTGTGTCTGACTCTTTGCAGCCCTGTGGACTGTAGCCCACCAGGCTCCTCTGTCCATGGGATTCTCTAGGCAAGAATACTGGAGTGGATTGCCATTTCCTCCTCCAGGGTTCTGAACCCATGTCTCCTGCACTAGCAAGTGGATTCTTTGCCTGCTGAGCCACCTACCTGCTCAGTGTGTTAACTGTTGTTAAAACATAATTATTTTAAAAGATAAAAGTCATGGTCTCATACAAATATCAAATGAGCATGTGTCAAGGATTTATTTAAGTCGATAACTGATGAATCAATAAGATGTTACAACCAGTTTGAAGGAGAATCAAAGGATCAGTACCTAGGCAACCAGGGATGCTGAAGTGGCTTGGCTTAAGAGATGTGAAACTGGCTCCTTCCACAGGGAGAAGGAAAGCAATTGCACTTCCAGGGGGCAAAACACAATTGTGAGTGTGTGGGCAAGAATCATTCACTCTCAGTTACTTATGATTAATGAGTTATAAAACAACTCAAAGACCACAAAACATACAAAGTCCTTATAGAATTGGATAACTCGAAACAGAGAACTGGGCAGTGTTCATTCATCCTTCTGATGCATTTCAAAATCTTTCACAATGATTTCCTACCCAGTTTTTATTATTGCTTATTTGCATCCTAGGAATGTTTTGAGGACCGATAAAATCACATGAAAAGTTGTAACTATGATGTATTTTGCAAATACTAGTAGTTATAGTGCAAAAGAGAGGTGAGGTAGACCTTTTCTTTAAATGTTTGGCTGTGCTGGGTCTTCGTTGCTTTTACTGGGTCTTCGTTGCTTTTGCTGGGTCTTCGTTGCTTTTGCTTGGTCTTTGTCTAGCTGCAGAAAGCAGAGGCGCTCTCTAGTTGTGGTGTTCAGGCCTCTCTTGGGGTGGTTTCTCTTGTTGCGGAGCACAGGCTCTAGGGCATGTGGGCTCCACAGCTGCAGCTTCTGGGCTCTAGCGCACAGGCTCAGTAGGTGTAGCACATGGGTTCAGTTGCTCCCTTGGCATGTGGAATCTTCCCGGACCAGCGATCGAACCTGCATCCCCTGCATTGGCAGGAGGATTCTTCTCCACTGACCCACCAGGGAAGTCCGTAGACTTGCCTTTGAGACCTACCTCTGACACTTTCTTTAAGTGTTTTTTAAATTGAGTTATAATCAATGTATAATATTATATGGGTTCTGCTATTTAAATATGACCATTAGCAAGTCACTTTGTGGCTTTGTGCGTTTGTTTTTCTTAGCTGTAAGTCAGTACATAAGATTTACTGCAGAAGGTTACTGTGAAGATAGGATGAGGTGGTATGTGGCAAAATAAAAAATGCTGTACCAAGATGAGACATGATTGTATTATTGCTCTCAGTTTAGATTTTGGCTCATTTTTCTTTAAGGAGAGGCTATAGGATAAGAGATGGAGTGATGAGTTCTCAGACTCTCCTGGCCATTATTACTGCAAGTTGTAAATCACACGGAGAAGGCTTTAACTCAGTCACAGTGATTTACAGCACTGCTGTGAACCCAAAAGCGCTTCTCCAATAGTCACCCACAGGTCCTGAGGGCCCTAGAGAGAAGCTAGGAGTGCCAGGAATGGTAATGCTGATGACCGTGGGGCCCTGTGTCCCTCCTGAACCCCGTAAGGGCTGTATTTCACTCTCCCCAACCCCTCCCCCAGCGCTGTCATCCCAGAGTCTCCCCTAGTCGTCGTGTAAAAGAAGACTCTGTTCAGCCGGCGTGTGGAGACTCTCAGGAATTTGCGGGAATTGGGAAGGAAAATCTTTGGCCCAGCACTGTCCTCTCCTGGCCCAGTTCTGGGTTTTGTAACTGAGAAGGGATGAGGAGGGTTTGGAGTGAGGCCAGGACCTGACACGGAATGCACTGAAGGAGATGAACGAGTCCTGAGGGGGAGGCACTGGGACCGTTGGCCTGGAGAGGAGCGGGCGGGGGTGTGACCCTGAGTGTGGACAGAGCTTTCTAGAAGCCAGCTCTCCTCCCCCAGGGCTGGGACGGGACGAGAGAACTGCAGCAGCAGCTCAAGGGTTATGATTGTGGAGACCAGAGACCCTTCTGCCTGTGGTGGTGACTGCTGCCAACACATGTATGAAGGCTGTACTCAATTGCTCTTCAGAGATTTCGTAGAACAAGAACGGGTCTCTCTTAATTGAGAGCATTGCAGATCATGTTCCCCTAGAGAAAGAAGCCTGGTTCAGATTTAAGGAAGGAAAAAACTAGACACCTTGCTTGTCTGCCCTTGTTGAGTAGGAGTTAGGGGGTGAGGGGAACCTGAGCCTCTGAGCTGGCCTCCAGTTCACCACCCGCCATGCCCTGTGCCCCGGGAGGTGACCCTGCACACCCTGCTTGTCCGTCACAGCTCACCTGTCACAGCTAAAAGATGCTGGTTGACTGACTTCCTCTCCTCGAGGGCAGAGCCTTAGTTTTCATCGCAGTGTCCCCAGCGCCTGGCTGTTGCGTGTGTGTGTGCTATATACGCTTAGTCATTCAGTCGTGTCTAACTCTTTTACGACCCCATGGACTGTCACGCACCAGGCTTCTCTCTCTATCCATGGGATTTCCCAGGCAAGAATACTGGAGTGGGTTGCCATTTCCTTCTCCATGGGATCTTCCTGACCCAGGGATCAAACCCGGGTCTCCTGCATTGCAGGTGAATTCTTTACCGTCTGAGCCGCCAGGGCAGACCCTGGCAGGTAGTTAGGGCTTGACAAATACTTGTTGAATGAGAGCATTGATGAGTGCCTCCTTGACGGGCTGAGATTAGGTCAACAGAGACCTCAAGGCCAGAGGCACTGACTGGAACCCCATTTGAAAGCAGGTTGAGCTTTGGATTTCAGCTCTGACAAACTGTTCACTGTTAAATAGTAGGGAAGCCTGGCTCCAGATTTCAGCATTCGTAGTGAGACTATTTTCAGCTTTCTCAGAGACAGCATCTGTAAATAATCAGGCAGAGTCTTTTATAAAACAACATCGAAAAACCTCAAAGACTATTCTGAGGCTGCAGCATTGAAACAGGATTTTTTAACCCATCGGGAGGCCAAGATCAACATGGAGCTTCCTGCACATAAAAGCTTGGAATTTCATAGCAGCGTGGGGGCAAAAGCTGAGATCGCCTGTCCCCCTATCTAAATTACACACTGCTTAGCATTCGTGTGAGCAGAGGGCTGGGGTGGAGACAGGCCTGTAGTTATGGCCTTCCCTCCTCCGGAGATACGGCGTCCATGGTGATGGTGGCAGGGAGTCACCAGCCTGGCTGGACTGAGGGAAGGCAGAAGGTCACTTGTAGGTCATCCCATGATTCAAGCATTCATTGTCGTTTATGACTGGGCTTTCACTCTCCTCAGGGAAATGATCAGGGATGTTTGTTGTATGCTGTTTTCTCTCACTAGAAGATGCTGTTCTTAAAACGGAGTTTAGGGGCAGCCATAAAAGCCCAGCTATAGCACATTCCAAACTCACTTTCTTTTCCCTTCCCAATCGGAGGAAAGGAGCGAGAGGCTGTCTTCAGGTACGTCAAGAGGGAAAAGCTGACGTCAAAGCTTGACATCGAATGAAGTCCTCAGCCTCTCAACCCACATCACCATCTCCAGGGCCCTTCTTCCACCACCCCTGAACCAGGGCGCACGTCGACCTGATCTGACTAAACCGACCTCAGTTATAAACAAAGGAAAAACACAGTGCCCCCAAACCACCCTTACGTCAGGCCAGCCAGTGAGCATGTTTGCGACGTGACAGCTGCCCAGTATCTCAAGTTTCCTGAGAAAGTCACTCAAAGCTCTTCTGGGAAGACACCCACTGGTCCTGAATCACCCTGTCTTGTTACCTGCGGAGGCCAACATTTGAACAACTATCATTATAACGCTTGGTCATTGTTGTTGTTCAGCAACAACAGAAAGTAGCGTGCCAGACTTCCCTGTCCTCCACTATCTCCCTGAGTTTGCTCAAACTCATGTCCATTGAGTCAGTGGTACCATCCAACCATCTCATCCTCTTCTCAGCTATCATTATAACACTTGGTTGTTATGTAATTAAAAAAATATACAATCAAAAGGGTTATTGAGGTTATTTTCTTAAAAAGTGAGAATTTTATTTGGAAAAATAGTTGATATATTCATTTTAATCCTGTGTAGTCTGGACTGGTGGGCTTCCCTGGTGGCTCAGTGGTAAAAAAAATCTGCCTGCAGTGCATGAGACCCGGGTTTAATTCTTGGGTTGGGAAGATGCCCTGGAGGAGGGCATGGCAACCCACTCCAGTATTCTTGCCTGGAGAATTCTGTGGACAGAGGAGCCTGGCGGGCTGCAGTCCATAGGATCGCACAGAGTCAGACACGACTGAAGCAACTAAGCAGCAGCAGCAGTCTGGACTGAAGGGTAAGGGCACATTTTCAGTTTTGTACTCCTGGTTAGCACAGTGCCTGGAAGATGGTCTAAATCCAAGAAATATTTTTTGAATGAATGGAGTGAAAAGAATATTTACAGAACAAAAGCCTCTGGGCTGGCTGGCTGTGAGTCCAGTGGTGTCTTCCTTCTGCAAACTCTGGAAAATGTGTATAAACAAAAAGATCAGAGTGGGAATTTTAAAAGAACGTTTAGTATAATTTTCAGTAATTTCTCCTTTTAACTTCATGAGTACCATATCTAAATTGTGTATGAATACACATACACCCCAACCCTCCCATGTGTATATGCTTGAAATATAACATATATAAGTCACTGCAGTCATGTCCAACTCTGTGCAACCCCACAGACAGCAGCCCACCAGGCTCCTCTGTCCCTGGGATTCTCCAGGCAAGAACACTGGAGTGGGTTGCCATTTCCTTCTCCAATGCATGAAAGTGAAATGAAAGTGAAGTCACTCAGTGGTGTCTGACTCTTTGAGACCCCATGGACTGTAGCCTACCAGGCTTCTCTGTCCATGGCACTTTCCAGGCAAGAGTGCTAGAGTGGGGTGCCATTGTCTGCATCAGATCTTAGCTGCATCATGCGGGATCTTTTGTTGCAGCATATGGAATCTCTAGTTGCGGCGTGTAGGCTTAGTTGCTCTGTGGCATGTGGGATCTTAGTTCCCCAACCAGTGAGCAAACCTGTGTCCTGGCATTGCAAGGCAGGTTCTTAACCACTGGACCACCAGGGAAGTCCCTATGCATTTTCAAAGTTATAGAAAATAAAGATAAACCCATCTGCAACACATTCCTGGAGTACAATGGGAGGGAGTATATTTGGAAAAGATAGGGGGAGTGTTCATATTTTTACCTTAAATATTTATCATTGGTTGAAACCTTATCTTGAGCATTTGTTTTTCTCCAATTTATAACGTATGGTGTTACCTGTAGCAAGTATTCAGTCAAGGGACTTCCTTTATTGTCCAGTGGTTAAGAATCTGCCTTGCAATGCAGAGGACTTGGGTTCAATCTCTGGCCGGAGAACTAAGCTGGTGTGCTGGAACTGCTGGAGCCCAAATGACTCTACTAAGACCTGATGCAGCTAAATAAATAAATATTAAAAAATAGTCAACATTAAATACGTACATAGGTCAATCAGTCAGTAGGATGGACATGAGTTTGCGGAAACTCCAGAAGATAGGGAAGGGCAGGGAAGCCTGGCATGCTGCACTCCATGGGATCGTAAAGAATCAGACATGACTAAGCGACTAAATAACTTGACTTTCTATGAGTTAGGGGCAGGATGAGGATAAAGAAATTGAGCTGGATATCCAGAGAAAGAGAACATCATCGAGCTCTGTTGCTGGAAGTAGCCAGCAGAAATAAGGGAATAGGGATTTCCTTGATAGTCCAGTGGTTAAGAATCCACCTTTCAATGCAGGGGACATTGGTTCGATCCCTGGTTAGGGAACATAGATCCCACATGCCATAGGACAGCTAAGCCCCTGAGCCACAACTATTGAGCCTGTGTGCTAAAGAGCCTGTGCTCTGTAACAAGAGAAGCCCGTGCACCACAACAAAGACCCAGGGCAGCCCAAAAAAACAAGGGGGGGGGGATGGGGTTGCCATTGCTAAATTGCATGTCTTCCATTTTTAAAAACAAAACTGCCCCAAATTAGCTACCTAACTGTTACTGGAAAATAGCAGAGCTTTATGTATAGTAACATAGTATTACACAAAATCATTGGTATTCCCATGGGTTTGTCTACTGCCTACACAAAAGCCAGTGGCCTGGCAAGAAAGGCCACCAAGCCTGGCGACCTGCTCACTTGACCGGGTTGAACACACATAGCGATCAGAATGGCCTTAGCCATGTTCAGGCTGTTGCTGGTTTCCAGGTCATCTGCAGGACTAGCGAAACCATCCTGGGAGGGAGGCCACAGTCCAGCAGCTCAACCACCAGTCATTTGTCTAAAGTGACCAGAAAGGCCTGTCTTAAAACTTGATGTCCAAGATTTGACATGATGAATGAGAGCTTTTAACCCCAGTCTAGCTGACATGACCCAAATGCAAGAACCCTTTCCTGACCCCTCATCTAGGACATGAGCTGGTGCTTTGTAAAAATGCTTGAATGCAGCTTGGAGTTTCTTTGAAGAAGCTGATAGAAAGATCCTAATGGCAAGAATGTCTGGATAAAACTACCATCAGCCAGCGATTGCGGTAATCACTTCAGGGTTTTAAGTGAAGAAAGTGCTGCTCAGTGTCTGTCTGGGTGGCAGAGTCCTTCTAAATGTGGTGACAGCTGGGCCTTACTCCTGCTGTGGAGTAGGTGATTTAAGCTACTGACTTCCTAAATTAAAGGTGCAAAAAGGCAGACATATAATTCTTTTAATTACACCTCCAGATTCTCCTGCATTCCTTCATAGGCTTCATGTTTGCCTCCTGCTTCATCCACCTGCCAGCAGGAGATGAGCAATGGTGAAGGCAGAGGATCCGGAAAAGGATAAAAGACCTGAATTATTTCGCTTTCCCTGTAGCCTTTCTCAGAAAAATTAAGGTACCTTGTTTGGAAGTTTAGAAAATACGAAATCTGCTTTTCTGCTGATACCAGAGAATAGCAAACCCCTTCAAGGTAGAAGTGAGTCATACCTTTCTGCATTTTTCATCATCTGCCCTCTGTTAACATGGGGGCTATTAGTAACACATATTTAGTTCATATCACCAGGTGAGCAGGTTCGATTGTATCTTATGTTTCCGTTAAAGTGTATGTTTATTACCTTAATACGTGGCTTTTATAACTCAGCATTAAAGACATGCTTCGTTTTTCAGAACATACATAGCCCTGTGCAATTTAAAGCTCTGTGCACAGCAATTTAAATATTTTACTTAAAAGAGTGAATTGAAGAGTGCTTATAAAGCTCTGTAACATTTTTTCCTGTTAGATTACAAGAGAAACTGAATTTTGTTTGTTTTTGGCTGCTCCACACAGCATGTGGGATCTTAGTTCTCCAACCAGGGATTGAAGCTGCATCTCTTGCACTGGAAGGGAAAAGTCTTCACCACTGGATCACCAGAGAAGTCCCAAGGGGAACTGAATTTTGAAATAAAGCAACTGAGTTTTGGGCTTCCCAGGTTGTAAAGAATTGGCCTGCCAATGAAGGAGACACAGGAGACGTGAGTTCAATCCCTAGGTCGACTCCTTGGAAAAGACCCTAATGCTGGGAAAGATGGAAGGCTGCAGGGGAAAGGGGTGACAGAGGATGAAATGGTTGGATGGCATCATCAGCTCAATGAACATGAGTCTGAGCAAACTCCAAGAGATAGTGAAATACAGGGGAGCCTGGCATGCTACAGTCCATCGGGTCGCAGAATCAGACACAACTTAGTGACTAAACCACAACTGAGTTTCCTCTCTTCTCCTCCCTCTCACCTTCTCTCCCATTTGGAAGGAGATATTAACATGACTTATTCTCCCTTCATGGTGCAGGGTTTCTGGGTTGGTTTCCTGACCACTATGAGACATGCTGACCATCTGCCCTCCGAGACCAGGCGTTAAGACACTGATACACCAGTCAAGGTGTCGTGAGGTCTGGCAGCAGAGAAGACCCTCTCCGTAATCCCATGGCCCTCACCCACCCCAACTCCCATGAGCTACACTTGACTTCAGCTGTGTCTTTGATCCCGTAACCCTTTGAATGATGCTTTAAGAATGTCTGTGCTGTGGTAAAATAAGGCCACCACCTTTCCTGGGGTTTCCCAGGGAGAGGCAAGGCAGGACAGGGTAAATGATTTAGGATTAGCTAGTTTTTGTTGTCGTTGTTTAAAAAGTGAAAGTGAAAGTCACTCAGTTGTGTCGACTCTTTGGGATCCTGTGGACTATACAGTCCATGGAATTCTCCAGGCCAGAATACTGGAGTGGGTAGCCTTTCCCTTCTCCAGGGGATCTTGCTAACCCAGGGTTCGAACCCAAGTCTTCCACATTGCAGGCAGATTCCTTACCACCTGAGCCATTGTTTAACATTTGTCTATTTATTTTGGCTGAGGTGGGACTGTGTTGCAGCTCACAGGATCATTGTGGCAAGCGGACTTCTTAGTTTCAGCATGCGTGTGGGATCTCGTTCCCTGCTGCTGCTGCTGCTGCTCCTGCTAAGTCACTTCAGTCATGTCCCACTCTGCGCGACCCCAGAGACGGCAGCCCACCAGACTCCCCCATCCCTGGGATTCTCCAGGCAAGAACACTGGAGTGGGTTGCCATTTCCTTCTCCAATGCATGAAAGTGAAAAGTGAAAGTGAAGTTGCTCAGTCGTGTCCGACTCTTAGCGACCCCATGAACTGCAGCCTACCAGGCTCCTCTGTCCATGAGATTTTCCAGGCAAGAGTACTGGAGTGGGTTGCCATTGCCTTCTCCCCTAGCATTAGCTAGTTAAATAATTTTTGAAGGGCTTTGGACTATAGGGTGTTCTCAGTTGTGTAGAACCTGGCCCCGGGATGACTACAGAAGAAGAATATTGCCTCCCGGGGTGGACAGACCAGACCGAGGAGCTGTGGCTCTGGATTCATTTGGTTGTCAAAGACCTGCTTCAGGCTAGGTCCTCTGCCATCTCTATGGATTGTCTGGTTCCTAGAGGGGGTAGTCCTTCTCCAGCTGGAAAGATTTAAGATATCAAAACATCAGAAGACACAGAAAATTAAAAATACATTCAATACAAATGAGTTTAACATATTTGAATCTTTTTTAGTCACCTCTTGGGGAGTTGCACGATCGTTTGCCAAATATGTTCTAGAAGTAATTTGTCTTTGGTGGTACATGATTTTGAAGGCATGGGACAGTACTTACACACTCTTTAAGTTATCATCAAATGAGAAGTTTAAACTCTGCTGGGAGACAGTGATGGGGGCGGGGATTCAGAACACCCTTCTCTTCACCCCAAAACTTTCTGAGGACTCTTTACAGATTTTTAGACTTTTTCTCTTTCTGTTGTATTTCTGCAAAAGAGATTAAGCCTATGTAGATTTTGTTGCTTGACAAAACTTAATGAGGCTTTCCCCCTTGTCGGTATTCTTGGAAATACTGAGGAATCACTCCAGTTTGCCATAATTTCTCAGACACCTACTGGCGGCTAGCCATCGGAAACTGTTTTCCCGTTCTGAGAGTGAAGCAACTCTGGGGCTGAAATTTCACTTTCGTGACACACACTTTCGTAAATGGTCATCACATATTATTTCATGTTTAGATGACTTTTTAGTTATCTATCCCTGTGAAACAAACTGCTCTCAAACTTCGTGACTTAGTTATCCTTCATATATTTCTGATCCTGTGAGTCAGGAATTTAGACCAGACAGCAGGTATAGGTCCCCTCCATGCCGCCATCCTGGGATCTCAGCTGGGGTGATGGGAATGACCAAGAATTGCGCTCCCTCCTCATATGACCTCCCTTGGGGAGCAGCTTGAACTTCCTCACAGAATGGCGGCCTCAGAGGAGTCAGACTTCTAATATACTGGCTCAGGGCTCCAAAAACAAGTCTTTTAAGTGTCAGAGAGTGGAAGCTGATACTCTCTTAAGGCTTAGCCTGGAAATTGGCATAGCAGGCAGTTTCCTTGCTGCCATATTCTGATGGTTAAGTTTTCACAGAGACACCCTGTAGACCCAAGGAGAGGGGCATAAATTTGAGTGAAGTAAGACAGAAGGAGAAATATCATGTGACATCCCTTATATGCAGAATCTAAAAAGAAATGATACAGATGAACTTATTTATGAAACACAGACTCAGAGCATGAACTTAAGGTTGCTAGTAGGGGAAGACTGGAGGGAAGAGATAGTTAGGGAGTTTGGGATTGACTGTACACATTGCTATATTTAAAATGGATGACCAATAAGGACCTACAGAGGAGCACAGGGAACGCTACTCAATGTTATATGGCAGACTGGATGGGAGGGGAGTTTGGGGAGAATGGATCCATGTATATGTAAGACCGAGTCTCTTTGCTGTCCACCTAAAACTATCACAACATTGTTAGCCAGCTATACTTTGATATAAAATAAAAAGTTTTTTTTTTTAAATAAGCACTGTGATGTCCCCGTCTCTGATCCCGACGCCCCCATCCCAGTTTCCTTGGGTTTAGGTGGCTCAGAGCCACACACATAAGACCTGGTTGTCTAGGGCAGCAACATCATTTTCAGGGTGGAAAATGGGAGGTCTCAGAAGACTGAATAACCCAGAGTGGCTAGAGAAAGGCAAAAAGACAAGGGGAGCACCAGCATCTTTAGAGAACACTAATTGTAGACAGTTTCAGCTTGTCTCCAGGAAGAACTAATGCTGTTACGATTTCTGCTGATGCATGTGAAATCAGTTGCTATAGCAATGAACCAGTGTTTCTTGGAACTTGCTGACAGCAACAGGCCTTAGGAATGAAATCTCTCCCCTGTTAATCGTGCTTCTGAGGCTCATAGTAATGAATCTGGCTCCACCATTTCAGCACTGCTACCACATCCACGTCCTACCATCACCTCCCCCTGGCTGGACGGTAGGGCAAGGCTCTACTCACCTCACTTGATAGACACTCTGACAGTGGCCCTCGGAACATGGCTCATATGTGGTCATGCACCGGGGAAGGGGAGCCAGGCTGATGGAGAGAAGGACAAGGGCAGGAGTTTGGAATCAGAGTTTGAACCTATATCAGTGAATATTTGGGTAGATCCAATATCTCATATGGGCTTCCCAAGTGGCACAAGTGATAAAGAACCTGCCTGCCAATGCAGGTGACTTAAGAGATGTAGGTCCAGTTCCTGGACTGAGAAGATCCCCTGGAGAAGGAAATGGCAACCCACTCCAGTATTCTTCCCTGGGAAATCCCACGGACAGAGGAGCCTAGTGGGCTCCAGTTCATGGGGTCACAAAGAGTCGGACGTGACTGAAGTGACTTAGCACAAAGGAATATCTCATATACGTCTATAAATGGCACAGAGAGACTAGGAAATAAATTGAGTTTGGTTCAACTTGAAGCAACATTAAGAAATACTTCCCACGCTTCCCTGGTGGTCCAGTGGCTTAGAATCTGTGCTTCCAGTGCAGAGGCCCTGGTTCAATCCCTAGTTAGGAAACTAGATCTCATATGTTGCAACTACGAGTTTGCATGCTGCAGCTAAGATCCTTTGTGCTCCTACTGAAAGGTTGTTGTTGAACCACACAAAGATGCCGGGATCCTTGGCCTCCAGAGGAGAAGAATTCAATCCGGGGCCAGAGACGAGGCTTGATCGCTCAGAGCTTTTGTGTAATAAAGTTTTATTAAAGTATAAAAGAGATAGAGAAAGCTTCTGACATAGACATCAGAAGAGGTTAGAAAGAGTACCCCCTTGCTAGTGTTAGCAATGGAGTTATATACTCTCCAATGAGTCCAAAGAACGTCTGGAGGTTGTAAAGACCTCACCAGACCTAACTCCCATAATTTACATTTTAAGATAACAGAATTAGCCAGAAGGTTTAATCCAGAGACTGTCCTCTGGCAGGATACATTATTGTTATATAATCTTAGGGAATGTAGAGGAAAAAAAGTCTGTCCTTTCTTCCTCCTTGAGAATTCCAGACCCTTCTCTCCTTGGGGACCCCTAGACTTCTTATCAACCTGCCTAGGAAATGACTCTCTCACTGCAAAGACCCAGTGCAGCTGAATAAATAATTAAAAAAAAAAAAATTCAGTGGGGCTTCTCTGGTGGCTCAGTAGTAGAGAGTCCGCTTGCCAATCAGGGGACATAGGTTCAGTCCCTGATTCGGGAAGATCCTACATGCCTCGGAGCAACTAAATCCGCCTGCTGCAACTACTGAAGCCTGCGAGCCCTAGAGCCTGTGCTCTGCAACAAAAGAAGTCACCACCAAGAGAAGCCTGTGCACTGCAACTAGAAAATAGCCCGAGCAACAGCAGAGACCCAGCACAGCCAAAAATAAATAAGATTTTTTAAAAAGTTATTTAGGGTGAGACAGGTGTTCTAGCTTTAATGTTGCTGCTGCTAAGTCACTTCAGTCGTGTCCGACTCTGTGCGACCCCACAGACGGCAGCCCACCAGGCTCCTCCGTCCCTGGGATTCTCCAGGCAAGAACACTGGAGTGGGTTGCCATTTCCTTCTCCAATGCATGAAAGTGAAAAGGGAAAGTAAAGTCACTCAGTCGTGTCCGACTCTGAGCGACCCCATGGACTGCAGCCTACCAGGCTCCTCTGTCCATGGGATTTTCCAGGCAAGAGTACTGGAGTGGGGTGCCGTTGCCTTCTCCGAACTTTAATGTTATTATTAGTTTAAAAAACTTTAAGTACAGAGACCTATCAGAGTTTGACCTTCCCTAGAGCTGATGTTTTCCCATGACCCAAACCCCAACCCCCACCAATAGAAAAGAGAGGCCATGAACAGTGTCCCTGCAGTGTAAGGAAGCAAAGCCAGGCAGTGAGGAGTCCCAAAGCCTTGCTACCTCCCTGCTCATTAAGAGCACATCCCTACCACAAAGAAGGCACAGGAGACATGGCAGTGAGTGGTGGGATTTCTCTAGGACACAGTAGCGAGACGTTTAATCAAAGTGTTGAGGGAGCAGTTTGAGAGACCAATAACCTGCAAATATCATGGCAGTCACTCTCCATTTACTCTCCTTTCAGCCTCTGAGCGGGTTTATCTTTCTTTTCTTTTTTTCCTCCACATCAGATAATCCCCTAAACCCCACTCCTGTTTCATGTTTCAGCCACCTTCTATAACCAGTGAGTGATAAGCACCTCACTCCATTTTCCTGGCTGGCCTTTGCTAGTTTCCATCAGCTCTTGGTTTTTTGAGGAAACCATTCACAAACTGAATTGTTTGTGGGTCCACACCTGTAACATATCAGGTTCGAATTTTGATCTGTTAGATCTTTATGTTTTCCTTTAAGAAAAGGAAAACCTAAGAACTAGAGAATCCAGAAAAAGGTTTAAATGTCCTCTCTCCACCCTATAAATACTTCACCCACATCTAGCTTGTTGATAACTCATTTGAGGGCAGTGAAATTCAGTAGCCTGACCAGGAACCAGTGCTTTTGACTATCATTTCTCATTTATTTTTTTCCATTCCAGCTTACTATAAGCCTAACATATTCAACACCAGAGTAGCTGAAGAAAGACAGACGTGAATTATGTAATTAGGTTCATATGTCACTGTGACAGGCAACTGAATAAATCTCCATGTTATTGCACGTGTAGCCAGAAAAACTCTATTTATTCCATGTTTCTTAGTTTCTGAAGAGCCAGTTCCTTTTCTCAGGTCACACATAACCTGCTTGCCAGTGCCTTGTTGAATCTTCTAGAAGTTTAAATCCAAATACCTTCAAATTTCAAAGAGGTCATGAGATAAAACAGCCCAGTGTACAGACAGGACAAGAAAGGCGACTTTTACAAATGAGTCATTTGAGTAGGTATCTCTTGTAGGGGATACAGGGATTAGTATAAAAGAGCTGAACAGATCATTGGAATTCCATTAGCCACAAAAATAAGAGCATGTTTTTATGTAGCATGAATGGATGCTGCAGAGGTCTGGAGCCAGGATGGTCAGGAATTGAGCCTAACTTTGGGTCTGGAGAGTGGCATCCCATCCAGGATGGAGTTAGCTTTGTGAGGATTAAGGTTCATCTTGTCCCTAGATCCAGGAGAACAGACTATCACAACAATATGGGGAAAAGGAGGCAGTGACTGAAGATAGAAAATCTAGGGACTTCCTTGGATTTCTGGTGGTTAAGAATCTGCCTTCCAGTGCAGGGATGCAGGTTCAGTCCCTGGTAGGGGAACTAAGATCCCACATGCCATGAGGCAACTAAGCTCACGCACTGCAACTACTGAGCCCCTATGTCCAGACCCTGTGGGCCACAACTAGACAGTTCATGCACTGCAAGGAAAGACCCACATGACGCAACCAAGGCCTGATGCAATCAAATCAATACTTTTAAAAAAGAAAACAGAAACTTACAGTTACCAAAGGGGAAAAGGCTAGGGCAGGAGGATTTGGGATTAGCAAATACACACTACTATATATAAAGTAGATAACCAACAGGGACCTACTATATAGCATCAGTTTAGTTCAGTTCAGTCGCTCAGTCGTGTCCAACTCTTTGCGACCCCATGAATCGCAGCACGCCAGGCCTCCCTGACCATCACCAACTCCTGGAGTTCACCCAAACTCATGTGCATTGAGTTGGTGATGCCATCCAGCCATCTCATCCTCTGTCGTCCCCTTCTCCTCCTGCCCCCCAATCCCTCCCAGCATCAGGGTCTTTTCCAATGAGTCAACTCTTTGCATCAGGTGGCCAAAGTATTGGAATTTCAATTTAGCATCAGTCTTTCCAATGAACACCCAGGACTGATCTTTAGAATGGACTGGTTGGACCTCCTTGCAGTCCAAGGGACTCTCAAGAGTCTTCTCCAACACCACACTTCAAAAGCATCAATTCTTCGGCACTCAGCTTTCTTCACAGTCCAACTCTCACATCCATACATGACCACAGGAAAAACCATAGCCTTGACTAAATGGACCTTTGTTGGCAAAGTAATGTCTCTGCTTTTAATATGCTATCTAGGTTGGTCATAACTTTCCTTCCAAGGAGTAAGCGTCTTTTAATTTCATGGCTGCAGTCACCATCTGCAGTGATTTGGGAGCCCAAAAAAATAAAGTCTGACACTGTTTCCACTGTTTCCCCATCTATTTCCCATGAAGTGATGGGACCAGATGCCATGATCTTCGTTTTCTGAATGTTGAGCTTTAAGCTAACTTTTTCACTCTCCTCTTTCACTTTCATCAAGAGGCTTTTTAGTTCCTCTTCACTTTTCTGCCATAAGGGTGGTATCATCTGCATATCTGAGGTTATTGATATTTCTCCCGGCAATCTTGATTCCAGCTTGTGCTACTTCCAGCCCAGCGTTTCTCATGATGTACTCTGCATATAAGTTAAGTAAGCGGGGTGACAATATACAGCCTTGATGTACTCCTCTTCCTGTTTGGAACCAGTCTATTGTTCCATGTCCGGTTCTAACTGTTGCTTCCTGACCTGCATACAGATTTCTCAAGAGGCAGGTCAGGTGGTTTGGTATTCCCATCTCTTTCAGAATTTTCCACAGTTTCTTGTGATCCACACAGTCAAAGGCTTTGGCATAGTCAATAAAGCAGAAATAGATGTTTTTCTGGAACTGTCTTCCTTTTTCAATGATCCAGCGGATGTTGGCAATTTGATCTCTGGTTCCTCTGCCTTTTCTAAAACCAGCTTGAACATCTGGAAATTCACGATTCACATATTGCTAAAGCCTGGCTTGGAGAATTTTGAGCATTACTTTACTAGCATGTGAGATGAGTGCAATTGTGTGGTACTTTGAGCATTCTTTGGCATTGCCTTTCTTTGGAATTGGAATGAAAACTGACCTTTTCCAGTCCTGTGGCCACTGCTGAGTTTTCCAAATTTGCTGGCATATTGAGTGCAGCACTTCCACAGCATCATCTTTTAGGATTTGAAACAGCTCAACTGGAATTCCATCACCTCCCCTAGCTTTGTTCATAGTGATGCTTTCTAAGGCCCACTTGACTTCACATTCCAGGATGTCTGACTCTAGGTGAGTGATCACACCATCATGATTATATGGGTTGTAAAGCTCTTTTTTTGTACAGTTTGTACAGTTCTGTGTATTCTTGCCACCTCTTCTTAATATCTTCTGCTTCTGTTAGGTCCATACCATTTCTGTCCTTTATCGAGGCCATCTTTGCATGAAATGTTCCCTTGGTATCTCTAATTTTCTTGACGAGATCTTTAGTCTTTCCCATTCTGTTGTTTTCCTCTATTTCTTTGCATTGATCACTGAGGAAGGCTTTCTTAACTCTCCTTGGTATTCTTTGGAACTCTGCATTCAAATGGGAATATCTTTCCTTTGCTTTTCGCCTCTCTTCTTTTCACAGCTATTTGTAAGGCCTCCTCAGACAGCCATTTTGGTTTCTTGCATTTCTTTTCCATGGGGATGGTCTTGATCCCTGTCTCCTATGCAACGTCGTGAACCTCCGTCCATAGTTCATCAGGCACACTATCTATCAGATCTAGTCCCTTAAATCTATTTCTCACTTCTACTGTATAATCATAAGGGATTTGACTTAGGTCATACCTGAATGGTCTAGTGGTTTTCCCTACTTTCTTCAATTTAAGTCTGAATTTGGCAGTAAGGACTTCATGATCTGAGCCACAGTCAGCTCCTGGTCTTGTTTTTGTTGACTGTATAGAGCTTCTCCATCTTTGACTGCTATTCACTATCTTATAATAACCTATAATGGAAAAGAATCTGAAAAAGAAAACGTGTGTGTGTGTAGCTAAATCACTTTGCTGTTTACCTGAAACATTGTAAACTAACTGTACTTCAATTCAGAAAAAAAAATTGTTGCATGTGTCAATACTTCATTCCTTTTTCTTGGTGGGTAGCATTTCAGGTCCCCCACTCAGCCTCTGTGGACACTTGAGGGGTGGTATCTTGTTCATTATTCTCATAGTAGTAGTGTTAGTCGTTCAGTTGTGTCTGACCATTGATGACCCCATGGAGTGTATGTAGCCCCCCAGACTCCTCTATCTGTGGAATTCTCCAGGCAAGAATACTAAAGTGGGTTGTCATTTCCTTCTCCAGGGGATATTCCCAGCCCAGGGACTGAACCTGGGTCTTCCACGTTGCAGACAGATTCTTTACCGTCTGAGCCACCAGGGAAGTCATAGCTGATTACTAAACCTCAGTCCTGCTTTTCATGTGGGTGGTTTCCTCTGATACCACAAGGGAGGTGGCCTCCTTATCACTCGATAGTGGTGACAGTCCTGACTCTCCAGTGGTCATGTTGTGACACCACCCCAGTGACGTCTTGGGGGACCTGACCGGGTAGAAGTCTAGGCTCCCCACCAGGGCTTTGCTGGCATGGGTAGATATGGGGGCCACCAGATTTTTTGAGCGTGGTGTTTGGCTGGGGTGCAGCTTTTATTAGTTAAATGTCTGCTGTCTTGCTAGGCTACCCCTTTCCTTGGGAGAGCAGGCTCTTGTTGGGGGCACCTTTCTCATCTGTGCCCTTTGGTGTTGCCAGGTTGCTTGCTTCAACACTAAACATGGGGTGCCTGAAACAAAAATAAGAACGACTCTCCACAATGTTGTTCTGTGGGTCCTGAGAGTCCTAGCTGGTCTGTCTTCTGTTCTCCGCCTTTCAGAGTCTTCTTAAGTTTGTTTTAAATCTAACATCCAGGGTTTTAGTTATACTTAACAGGAGAGATGGGGAGGAGTGTGTCTACTTCATCTTCTTGCAAGCAGAAGTCCTAAGGTTTAATTTTTATCAGCTTGGTTTTTCCAGGCTCAGTATTTTATGAACATGCGGTGTTACTTAACAAACCAGAAGGGCACCAAACCACCTGCAGGAAACATTTGTTTCTAGGATTTACGTAAGAAGAAAAGTGCCTACCACGTGCTTGGCACTTTACGCATCATTTCACTTAATCCTCAGAATAACGCCACAGGGAGGATATTATTAACCCCGACTTACCGAGGTGAGATCTGAGGTTCAGAGAAATTAAGTAACTTGTTCCAGATCACACAGCTAGTAGTTAGCAGAGCCAGAATTTGGGGCCAGTTTTGCCCACACTTTTCTCCCACCACAGTCAGCTTTCGAGCTCACTGGCATGGAGATGATCTTTCTTGCTTCTTTTGTACACTTATGCTTAGTAAATCCCATGTTAGCTGCAAGGGAAAAAAAGTGAAAGTCACTCAGTCGTGTCCAGCTCTTTGTGACTGCATGAACTATACAGTCCATGGAATTCTCCAGGCCAGAATACTGGAATGCGTAGCCATTCTCTTCTCCAAGGATGTTAGGTGAAACCTGTTCAGATATGTTATGTGTGTAAATTGCATAAACATGAAGGAGTCCTATACTTTGTTGTTCAGTTGTGTCCAACTCTTTATGACCCCATGGACTGCAGCGTGCCAGGCTCCTCTGCCTTCCACTGTCTCCCGGAGTTTGCTCAAATTCATGTCCATTGAGTTGGTGATGCTATCTAACCATCTTATCCTTTGCCACCTCCTTCTCCTGCCCTCAATCTTTCCCAGCATCAGGGTCTTTTCCAATAAGTTGACTCTTTGCATCAGGTGGCCAAGTATTGGAACTTCAGCTTCAGCATCAGTCCTTCCAATGAATACTCAGGGTTGATGTCCTTTAGGATTGACTGATTTGATCTCCTTGCAGTCCAAGGGACTTGCAAGAGTCTTCTCTACCACCACAATTCAAAAGCATCAATTCTTCGGCTCTCAACCTTCTTTATGGTCCAATGCTCACATCTGTACTGACTTCTGGGAAAACCATAGCTTTGACTATATGGACCTTTGTCAGCGAAGTGCTGTCGCTACTTTTTAATACACTGTCTAAAAGCTTGTCATAGTTTTCCTATGCTTATAGAAGGTAATTAATAAATACCAATAGGATCAAATTAGTGAGATTCTGCAAGGCTAACGTAATCCAGTATTGCTATATCAAGTGTGCCCATGGTGTAATAGATTCCAGAAGCAAATAAATATCTACAGAATCATAAGTCTAGCAACTCATGGGTACTCTTTACAAGAATGTTTGCATTTTGGGGGTGAATGAGCCTCTTTTTAGAACCTGAAATATTTGTCTGCATGTAGAATATCCAGATAATATTTTTCAGTTGTGAAAAATCATTGATTTTGTTTAAGCTTAGTAATAAGCTTGGAGAAGGCAATGGCAACCCACTCCAGTACTCTTGCCTGGAGAATCCCATGGATGGAGGAGCCTGGTGGGCTGCAGTCCATGGGGTCACTAGGAGTCGGACACGACTGAGAGACTTCACTTTCACTTTTCACTTTCATGCATTGGGGAGGGAAATGGCAGCCCACTACCGTATTCTTGCCTGGAGAATTCCAGGGATGGGGGAGCCTGTTGGGCTGCCGTCTCTGAGGTCACACAGAGTTGGACACGACTGAGGTGACTTAGCAGCAGCAGTAATAAGCTGGTCATAATTATGGAACACAATCCTTTCTGAGTCAGGCATTTCAACTCCTACTTTAGTGTGAAAGAAGTTGTGGTAAAATTCTTTCCTAAGGAGTTCTGTACACATTATGAGTTTAGATGTATTTTCTGTCTGCTGAAATTTAACTTACATAACCTCAAAATCTCTTTCCTTCTTTTCTCCTTTCCCCATTTTTTCCTTTTTCTCAATATTTGGCAATACTTGAATTCCTTGGAGAGTTTCAACTCTGAGACAGCTATGGATAATTTAAGTTTAATCCTGTTCAAAATCCACATTCAGAATCTTTTATTTCTCTTTCTGTTTGTGAATTACGGGAGTTTCTAGTACGAGATAGTGATTGAAAAGAAAGACTGCTAATGGAAGTACAGTATGTGATGCATTATTTATTTATTGAAAATATAGATGGTATTACATATGTGATACAAATGTCTCTATTTCTCAGATTTTAATAAGACTTGATTCTTACAGAGTTACTGGAAAAGACTAACATTTGCTGGGATCTATAAGGGGCCAGGCACTGCGTGGACTTTTTAATAGCGTCTCAGTGGTCGTTATTCCTACTTTACCAATTAGGAAACTGAAGTCTAAGAGGTTTACATCTGGTGTAATAGAATTGGAATTGACAAGTCTTTCAGAACCTAAGGCCTGTGCTCCTTCTAAGACACTTCCCTCATGCCATGCTGGAAAACCCTCTTAAGCCAAAAAGCAAGGAATTAACCTCTTGCATTCTGAAGAAGACTTATTTAAAAATTCATTTCCTAGGTTAGCACCAGCCACTCGACTCCTCCTGTTGGTCAGTTGTCTAGCTGTCTGATTTATTCCTTCTTTCTAGTCCAGGGCTTCACAGTTCTGACCACACATCAGACTCATCTGGAAAACTTAAAAAAAAAAAAAATGTTAGGCTCCACACCACCAAGATTCTGATAATCAGCCCACGGTGGGGACCAGACAGCTGTATGTGTATATGGATGGCAGGTGGACGCTTTACCTTCTGAGTCACCAGGGACCAGCATTTAAAGCCCTCAGATGACCCTGATACACGCAGTCTCTTCCCTCCCTCGAACTGCTGACGTCATTCCCTGCGATGGTTAGTTAGCTTTACGTGTCAACTTGACTGCGCCCAGATATTGGTCAAGCACTATTCTGCATGTGTCTGGGAGGGGTTTCTGGATGGGATTAACATTTAAATCTAACTAAAGAAGATGGCCCTCTACTGTGGGTGGACCTCACTCAGTCCTTTGAAGACTGACCAGAGCGGAAAGGCTGACCCTCCTGTCAACAGGTCCTTCTGTCTGACTGCCTTAAACTGGGACATTGGTCTCCTCCTGCCTTCAGACTTGAGCTGAAACACTGCTCTTGTTGGGTCTCGAGTCCACTGACTTTCAGACGGAAAACTTACACCGTTGGTTCTCCTGGTTTTTAGGCCTTAAGATTCAGACTAACCCATCCACATGAGCTTCTCTGGTAGCGCAGAGGATGCAGAATCTGCCCATAATGCCGAGACCCAGCTTTGATCCCTGGGTCGGGAAGATCCTTTGGGGAAGGAAATGACAACCCACTCCAGTATTCTTGCCTGGAGAATCCCATGGTTAGAGGAGCCTGGAGGGTTACCGTTCATGAAGTTGCAAAGAGTCGGACACAATTGAGTGACTGACAACCCATCCGCTATCCTGGGTCTCCAGCTCGCCAACCAGAGGTCTTGGGGCTTCTCAGCCTCCACCACCGCATAAAGCGATTCCTATGCATCCTGTTGATTCTGTTTCCCTGGAGAACCCTGCCTAACATATTCCTTTCTTTTCTTTTTTTTTAAATGTCACTTATTTATTTGCTGCACCTGGTCTTTGTTGCTGCACTCGGGCTATTCTCTAGTTGCGATGCCTGGGCTTCTCATTGCGGTGGCTCCTCTTGCTGCAGAGCGCATGCTGTAGGGTGCGCAGGGCTCTGTAATTGTGGTTCATGGGCTTTCTGCTCCTCTGCATGTGGGATCTTCCCGGACCAGGGGTCGAACCCGTGTCCCCTGCATTGCAAGGTGGATTCTTTACCAGTGGACCACCAGGAAGGTCCTAACACACACCTTTCTAAGATTTCTAGACATCTTTCTGTGTCTGAGCTTTTTCATACTTTAGGTCCCTGGAGACATCACAAGGCAAAGCACTTCTGAAATGGGGTTTGGATGGATACCCCTCAGATGACTGTGGTCCCATCACAGGAAGGGCAGCCTGGGGAGCGCAGGCAGCTTAATATTAGGTGCCCACTGTCAACTCACATCATCTAGTCACCCCTTGGGGGATCTGGAGTCAGTCTGCTCAAGGTTCTGAACAGAGGATAAAGCTGAACTTGGGGTCTGGAGCCGAGTATTGAGTGAGGAGGTGATTACCCGAAGAGACTAGAGAAAATTGAAGCAGAGAGAGCTGCAAGCAGGTTCTAGAGAGCCCCGAGGGCCAGACCAGTCTCAGGGAGCCAGAGAGGAGGTCAAAGTCAAAGGCTCAGAAGCCCAGCAGAGCTAGCCAGGATGGGATGGGGTGAAAGGGAGAAGGTGACCAGAAGTCCCCACTGTTGCATTCTGTACCTCATTCCTGGGGCTACCCACCATGTGGCCATGAATGGGTCAGCCTGGTTGAAAGGTCTTTGTAGTGGTGGCAGATTTTTCCTTCAGTTTATGCATCCCTATCCTTAGCCCCACTTTAAATCAATATGTGGCTCCATCCTGTCTTTTGAAAATTTTGTTTTATTCAGGAACACAAGTTCATGGCTTGGTCAAAAGAAGCCTTGGTTTACAACACCATAATCCAGTTCCCCATAAATTTCTATCACACTGATAATATCTTTAAACATATGAAGTGGTGCTTTGAGATTCTATATTGTTAGAGTAAGTTTTAATTCATTTTAATGTCTTGTAAATAGCAGGCAGAGGAATGGTATTCTTGTTTCATCATTTGTTTGTTTGGTATTTTTTTTTTTTTGCTATGTTTTTCCAGGCTTTGAAAACAATCACTAATAAACAAACACAGCCACAGGAATTATTCCAGTTCAAGGGAATAAACAGATTTCAAGGGATCAAAAGAAGTCACCGAAGTTCAGCTAACAGTGCTTTTGTTACTATTGGGTTGGCCAGAAATTTCATCTGAGTTTTTTTAACTTTTTGGCCAACCCGATATATTACACTAACACTTCGGTGCTTCCTTGTTTAAAGATGAAGACATGAGAGTTTCCATTTCATACATAATCTTCACATGGTTTTGCTATTCTCATATTTTAAAAATAAACCAACTAGAAATACATTTGGGAAAAAAGGAAGATGAACTGGGATGGATCTTAAAGTTCTTCTAATTCCAGAGCAACAAAAGACAACCTCTTCCCCCACCCCCGACTTTTTAAAGTATCATAGGTATGTGAGAATGACAGGTGAGCCAAGCTGGTGCCATATTTACCTAGCTTCAGGTAAATTAGAAGGTTGCCCAAGAACCTGGTAAAATTGGCTGTGGAGACAGTTATGGGTATTTTGGATTCTAAAGGATAACTCTTCTCTTACTTTTGCCCCAACTGGATAATTCCCTTAGCTCTTCACTCTGGTTAGCTAATGGAAATGCGACTGTCATCGTCAACTTCATTTATCTTTTGGATAGAGATTTCCAAAAGAGATTAGATGGATGGATGTGTTTTCAGTTAAAGCTGTCTTTTCAGAAGTCTGGACAGTAAAGCATCACTGAACATAAAACAAATACTGACCACAAAACGCTCGTTGCTTGATATGCTGTTCTTTAGTGCCTCTAGGCAAGTGTGAATAGTGTTAGCACACCTAGTGTTCTGCGCACTCAAGGGTAGGGCAGATAGGTGCTGCTAATCTGGATTTTCCCGCTCTGGTCATCAGAATCTAGTTGCCTGTGTCCACATCTGTTTATAACAGCCCTGAAAGGTTTCTCCCCGCCATGGTCTGTAGGTGGACAACAAAGGGATTCCTTGGGAGTGATTGAAATCACACTCTGTGATAAGTAAAGGCCTTATACAATTTGCCATTCATGTGTAGATACAACAAACCACACAGAAGATAAAGTGGGGTTTGCGATTAGTTACACTTGGTCACCCTTAGCCAGTGGCTCTGGTCCACACTGAGTCCTTTCTATCACGATTGCATCGTCTTTGGTCTAGTTTGTACTTAACTTTCCAAAGGTCTGTCTTAAACTAGTCACACACAGCTCTCAGTGTTTGTTTCTTAAAGCCTAGGAATCAAGTCTGTCCAAGTTCCTCTCAGTAGGATTAGCATGCTTCTGAGTGCTAAGACTATAGATGCCAAGTGGAAAACAAAAAAAAAAACAAAAAACCCTTTTGAAGAACAAAGTAATTTAACCCTTGAAGGAGAAGTGAATGCAGGTGGCTCACTGTCAGCACCCAGGGACACCATAAGACACTGCCTGTTAAGCCCTTGAACGCTTCCCCAAAATGGTCACTAAGGCCTTGGCTGCTTAGTTACTTTGTGCCCAATTTATATGTGTCTTTTGTGCATGTGCCTGACCCTCCAACAGGCTCCCAAACAGAGACCTAAAAGCGATCAACAAGCTTTCATGGCTGCCCGGGGTGGAGCGGTGGGGTTGTTACATCAGCTATGGAGACAGCCCTAATTCAACTACTGAGACCCTTATTATGTGAAGGCTAAACGTTTCACAAGGCAGGACTTCCCTGGATCCTTTAGATCCCTGCCGGATTTCTCTTAGATCTTTTATTTTTTTAAAAATTTGTTTGGCTGTGTTGGGTTATAGTTATGGCATGTAGGACCTTTTAGCTGTGGCATGTGAACTCTTAGCTATGGCATGTGAAGTCTAGTTCTCTGACTGGGGATGGAACTCCCACACTAGGAGTGTGGAGTCTTAGCCACTGGACCACCAGGGAAGTCCCTAGCATATTCTCTTGAGATATTTCTTAGAGAATCTCTGAGGAGACAATAGCTGAACTTTATAAACCAGAACATGGGATGCCAAGAGAATGCATTGTGAGTCTAAGGTCAGCCCTGGCCCTTCCCTTGGCATCTGGAGACTTTTAGTTGCTGACATCACAGAACACTGAGGACAGGTCTTTGGTGACAATTAGAAAGTGCCTTTTCTGTTGGTAATAATTGTGCTTTCATGAGCAACTAAGGAGTCAAGAACTATTTCACTTTTTGAAAACCTGATCTATTTCCCCTGGAATAAGGCTTGAATCCCAGTAAGGAAAGTGTTAGAGTTAGTCGCTAAGTCATGTCTGGCTCTTTGTGACCCCATGGACTGTACTCTGACAGTCAATGGGATTTTTCAGGCAAGAATACTGGAGTGGGTTGCCATGCCCTCCTCCAGAGGATCTTCCCAACCCAGGGATTGAAACTGCATCTCCTGCTTTGCAGGCAGACTGTTTACCATCTGAGCAACCAGGGAAGTCCATTCCTGCAAGGAAGCCAAAAGCAATTGGATTGCTTTGACTGACAGAATTGTTGGAGATTTTACAGAGGAATTATTGAAAAACCAGGCAATATGAGCAGATGAAATATGAAATATGAGCAGAAAATATGAACGATCTGAAGCAAATTAGAACATTTGATTTCACTCATTTGTAACTATTTTTTAAAATTATTTATTTAGTTAAAAAATTTTTTTTGGTTGCAGCACCGTGGCATGCCAGAGTTTAGTTCCCCAACCAGGGATCAGTCCTGCACCTCCTGCAGTGGAGGCATGGAGTCTTAACCCCTGGACCCCCAGAGAAGTCCCTGAACAGCTACTCAAAAATACCTAAATACTGGGACTCGCCTGGCGGTCCAGTGGTTAAGAATCCACCTTGCAATGCTGGGGAATGCAGGTTCGATCCCTGTTCCGGGAACTAAGATTCTACATGCCTCGGGGCAACTAAGCCCAGACACCGCAACTGAAGAAGCGGACGTGGTAAACTGAAGAGCCCATGCGAGCCAAAAAAAAAAAAACCTAAATACTAGGGAGGTTGACAGCTACCTGGATGCAGATAGTATCACCGAGAGCTTATGCAGTTCCTAGGTGAAAATTGCTGGGTGGAGATCACAAGACATCCGAGTGCAAGAAGGTCTGTGTCCCATTAGAGGCTCTAATGAGATCCGTGTCCCCATGTAGATAAGTCCCAAGGAAATAAAATTCCATGAACTAATCTCATGTTGGTTTCACTAGGGATAAAGAATGCATCTTAACAAAATAAGGAAGGACAGTTTATTTTTCAGGAAGCTGTAACCATATGTTCCCAGATGCTGCCTTGCTCCAAACCTCAGGGAAAGGAGGGTTTAAGCTACTTATTTTGAAAAAAAAATCCATACTCAAATGATTATTTCTTAGAACAGGACAACAAGTCCTCCAAAAGAGTAAATGTCACCAGAACAATAATAAATAATGACACACAGTCAGGCACATCTCACGTTGCACAAGCAACAGCCACGTGCTCAGGCATTTCTGCAGTGATTGAAGACACATCTGGAGAGTTGTAAACATCCATCACAGATCTGAGGGTGCATCTCAGGATTTCAGGACCGCAGTGGGCTGGTTGTTGACCATTAGTGACAATCCAAGTATTCCCGAAATCTCGGTAGGACTTCTCCGGGTTTGCACGACACAGCTGAAATACTACTCAGTGTAAGAAAGGACCTGGGGGTGAAATAACCCTTCAGGAAGCCTAATAAAGAAGAAAGGAAATGTGCCATTTAAAGCCAAAATTGCTTTCCTGAAGCATGGTCAAATCATATGTGAAATACAATGGCCTCTCCCTGCCAGGGGAGTAATCGCTCATTTCCCCTCACGCCCTGGACCCTTGTTTCCTCTAAGTTTTATGGCATGTTTAAGCCAACATTATAGGTCCTTCCAAGTGCATGAACTTATGACAGACCAAAAGGATCCATTTAGCCTATAAACTGCTGAATGCACAACTGGCGTGATTTAGACTAAGTCTCTCTGCTTTGAGGGCACATGAACCTATCATTATCCAGCATGCAGAGATGATCCAGATTAGAACTTATCTGGGTCTTTTCCACCTTCTGTAGCAGTGGTCCCCAGCCTTTCTGGCACCAGAGATCAGTTTTGTGGAAGACAGTTTTTCCATGGACTGGGGAGGTGGGGGATGGTTTTCGTGCATTACATTTACCGTAATGTAATTTACTGTACTTTATTTCTGTTATTATTACAGCAGCTACACCTCAGATCATCAGGGATCAGATCCCAGAGGTTGGGAACCTCTGTTCTAGATGTCCACTCTCTCCAGCCTTTTTTTTGGCCAATCTCATTCCTCCCAGTACTACTGGCAGACCTGAAGTAGGGACACAGATGGAGATGAAGAGGGTTCTCTATTTATACTAAAAGAGAGCAGCAAGTCCTTGCTGAAACCATGTCAGGAGTTTCTATAGACTCTGAATATGTAGAACTTCCCTGGTGGCTCGTTGGTAAAGAATTCACCTGCAATGCAGCAGACCCAGATTCAATCCCTGGGTTGGGGAAGATATCCTGGAGCAGGAGATGGCAACCTACTCCGTATTCTTGTCTGGAGAATTCCATGGACACAGGAGCCTGGTGGGCTACAGTCTGTGGGCCGCGGACTACAGTCCATGACTTAGTTAGACATGACACCATCACCACTGCAGCTGCCACTCTGACATACCCTTTAACTAGGGCTGTCTGAGAACCGAGCCAGACAGGGGTCTGTCCTAGGTTGGGTTCAGTTCAGTTCAGTTCAGTTGCTCAGTCGTGTCCGACTCTTTTTGATCCCATGGACTGCAGCATGCCAGGCCTCCCTGTCTATCACCAACTCCCAGAGTTTACCCAAACTCATATCCATTGAGTTGGTGATGCCATCCAGCGATCTCATCCTCTGTTCTCCCCTTCTCCTCCTGCCCTCAATCTTTCCCAGCATCAGGGTCTTTTTAAATGAGTCATCTCTTCACATCAGGTGGCCAAAGTATTGGAGTTTCAGCTTCAACATCAGTCCTTCCAATGAACACTCAGGACTGATCTCCTTTAGGATGGACCGGTTGGATCTCCATGCAGTCCAGGGGACTCTCAAGAGTCTTCTCCAACACCATAGTTCAAAAGCATCAATTCTCTGGCGCTCAGCTTTCTTTATAGTCCAACTCTCACATCCATACATGACCACTGGAAAAACCATAGCCTTGACTAGACGGACCTTTGTTGGCAAAGTAATGTCTCTGCTGTCTAGGTTGGTCATAACTTTCCTTCTAGGGAGTAAGCGTCTTAATTTCATGGCTGCAGTCACCATCTGGAGTGATTATGGAGCCCCCCAAAATAAAGTTTGCCACTGTTTCCCCATCTATTTCCCATGAAGTGATAGGACCAGATGCCATGATCATAGTTTTCTGAATGTTGAGCTTTAAGCCAACTTTTTCACTCTCCTCTTTCACTTTCATCAAGAGGCTCTTTAGTTCTGCTTCACTTTCTGCCATAAGGATGGTGTCATCTGCGTATCTAGATTGGGTTAGTCCCAAGTAAACTGTGAAGCAGATGACAATTAATTTCACACCACTCACATATCTGTCCCAGGCTGGGGCAGGGGGCCTTGCTCCTTCTCAACACCTGGCATCTGCCTGGATTGAAAACCTCCACTTAATGGACAACTGGTAAGAGCACAAAGCCCAGTTTCACCCCTCAGCACCTGTCTTTTAACCAGGGTTAAAACTCAAGCCAACAACCTGCCTGAGAGACTTGGAGAAAGCTTCAGATGAAGGTGGGTACCATGTGTGTTCCGTTCCTTTGTGTCTCCCCCAGGGTCTGACCCTTCAGAGGAATTCAGTAAATATTTGCTAAATGGATGAATAAATAAGTGAATGACATGACCGGGGGTGGCAGAGCACTGCCTGCTCTTGGAGCTGGTTTGGCAAGAAAGGACTCTAGCTTCTAGCTACAGCAGCCGGGGGATGGAGGAGAAGGAGCCTCCTGGCCCCCACTTCACCGCCACGCACACCCACCCGGTCTCTAGTGCTGGGGATCCCATCTTCCCACCCCCACCCCAAGCCATCTGAAGTTCACTCTGTCAGTAGCATCTTAAGCTCTGCCTGAGACCAGCAGGGTAGAAAACATCCCCGACCTTAGAACCCTGTGGTGCATTTTCCAGCATGGCATTTTGGGTTTGGGTTCTTGTGTGCCATTTTGGGGTTGTTGTGTTTGATTGGTTTTGCTTTCTATAAACAGTGCCTGGAGCTGCTGATGTGAAGTAGCCCAGTTTCTATGGGTGGCCCTGAGATGCCTGGCATTATTTGGACCGACTCTGTTGTCTTAAATTGGTAACAAGATCAGAGGGATCTGGATATGTTAAGTTAGGTTTCAGGTCTGGATACTGCATCGAGGCTGGAATTTGAGTCTTTCCTTCTTGTCTTATTTAAGTCCCCGAGTATATAAATGCATCCAAGTAGAGAGAAAAGAGGCAGCACTCGGATGAGGGCAAAGCCATCGGCTTACACATCTCCCCACCCCACCCCAGAAAATGTGGAGGTTTCCCCATCTCTGTTCCTATCTTTGATTGGCATCAATGTCACTGTTGCTTTTTGTATAATTCATGACTTCTGTGAATTTCTTTGTGGACGCCACTAAGCCAAATAGTTTAGTGTATAAGCTAACTGAGGGTCAGCTTATGGTTAACTGGGGCTTCCCTGGTGGCTCAGATGGTAAAGACTCTACCTGAAGTGAAGGAGACCCAGGTTTGATTCCAGGGTTGGGAAGATCCCCTAGAGAAGGGGATGGCAACCCACTCCAGTATTCTTGCCTGGAGAATCCCATGAACAGAGGAGCCTGGTGGCACAGTCTGTGAGGTAGCAAAGAGTGACATGACTGAGCAACTAACCTTCACTTCACTTTCAACTAGTTCCTCTAATTCTTCCCCAGCTCGAACCTTCCTTTCCCATCCGTGAGGTCTTCCCATGGCTGATCTTGCTTCAGGCAGCTACCTGGCCCCCAGGTTCCTTCCTGCATCAGGACCACTGAGTGAGGCAGAGCTGCTCCCACTCTCCGAAGGAGCCTGGGTGGGGCGCCCTGGTTATTTTCAAGCATTAAAGAAAAGTCTTCACAGGCAACAGAGAAGAAACTTGCTGATCTTGGGGTTTTAGCATAGAAGTGGGTGGAAAAGGAATTTGCTGCTTGTTCTTTCATCTTCACGGTAGTTGCTTGTCTTGGATAAAGTAGCAACATTCCTCTAAAACTAGAAATTGCGACCCTTGAGATGGAATGTGTCTATTTTTTCAAACCCAGAAGAGTCTGACAAAATCAGTTTACTGGAGGTGTGAAGACTGTAGATACAGCTGTTACTGGAAGAGAGGAGGTATGGGCCAATGGGTGGAGGAACAGCAGGCACGCTCCAGTGCCTCGTGGTTCCCATGCTTCCCTGATATTCTGTGGAGGAAAGACGTATAGGGGGAGGAAACCCATTTTGGGGTTTTTTAACCTAAAAAGTTAGGTTGTATACCTTAATGCTTTCATATTGTGGTGCTGGAGAAGACTCTTGAGAGACCCCTGGATTGCAAGGAGATCAAGTCAGTCAATCTTAAAGGACATCAACCCTGACTATTCAATGGAAGGATTGATGCTAAAGCTGAAGCTCCAATACTTTGGTCAGCTGATTCGAAGACTGACTCATTGGAAAAGACCCTGATGCTGGGAAAGATTGACGGCAGGAGGAGAAGGGGACAGCAGAGGATGAGATGATTATATGGCGTCACTGACTCAATGGACATGAATTTGAACAAACTCCAGGAGACGGTGGAGCCTGGCATACTGCACTCTGGAGTTGCAAAGAGCTGGACAACAGCAATAACGTACCTTACCTGCTTCCCTTTTGGAGGCATTTGAGACATTTGGACATGTTCAGTAGCTTCCCCTCCCTTGTTGGAAAGGGTGCTAAATCAGAAATGATGTAGATGTGGAATCAACTGTGAAAGGAGCAGTTTTCTGGCAGCCCCCAAACTCTCTGTTTTTTTCCTGACATGGTATTCACCCTGAGTGAATGATTGGACTAGTCTTTAATCTTTTCGGAAAATTTTTTTTTTCTGTAATTGACATATAGTTGATTTACAATCTTGTGTTTATTTACTTTAAAATTTGTGTCTATGCCCTGCAGCATGCAGGATCCTAGTTCCCCCATCAGGGATCAATCCCACATCCCCTTCATTGGAAGGTGGAGTCTTAACCATTGGACCACCAGGGAAGTCCCCAGTCTTTAGTCTTTTTTCTCCAAGTTTTCCAGTTCAAAGGCAGAGAGTGTTCTGTGCCTAGTTAAATGGATTTACCAGTTGTATTATCTAGTTTTTAACCTTCACAAAATGGATACTTGACTTGAAAAGACTCCTATAAAGGAATCGGAGATTAGAGATAACACTCTAATGATACAGTTCCCAAGAAAACCAAACAAAAATGGTGGAAGTAGCCCTCCTGCTGAACCCACTGCAGAATGTTTGCCAACCATACATCAAGGTCGCAGTGTTACAAAGTAGAAACAGTGGCAGTCTAATTTGATTTGCCAAGAAGTTGGCCAGAAAACCACCAAAACTGTGAAAATGTCACTGGGAATCTGGATGAAAATTTACATGTATAATTATTTTGTGTTTCAGTTGTTCTGTTATGTCTAACTTTCTTTGAATAAATCTCAAAGTCTATTTTGTGCCTTGAACTGTTAAATCACCAACTCCGGGATTAGTAATGGACAGGGAGGCCTGGCATGCTGCAGTCCATGGGGTCACAAAGTGTCAGACATGACTGAGCGACTGAACTGAACTGAACTGTTAAATAATGACAGTAGCCTGTGTAGATAATGTACATGTTAACAAACAAAGAACAGGAGAAAATGGGACTTCCTTGGTGGTCCGGTGGCTAAGACTCTACACTCTCAATGCCAGGGGCCTGAGTTCGATCCCTGGTCAGGAAACTAGATCCTATGTGTCGCGACTGGAAGATCCTGCATGCCATAATGAAGACTGAAAATCTTTTGTGCTGTAACTAAGACCTGGCACACCCAAACAGATAAATATTTTTTTTAAGTATTTTAAAAAGTAAGGAATAGGGGGATATATGTTCAAAATGAGTAGAACCCATTGCTCTAGGAAATGGCATCTCCTGAGATGGCTGGTTAAAGGCTGGTGGCATGTCCAAAGGTAGAAGTGGCCTCAGAGGACAGGCCTGCCTGCAAACGAAGTGTGAGGGATGATGGAGGCCACTGGTAAAAAGTACAGGGCGGGGAGGACATTCTGCAGAGACCAGGAGGATGGGAAATCGTCCACATTTCCAGAGATACGAAGAATTAAGGAAGGACCCGAGGAAAATGGATCCCATCTCACCAAAAGAACAGTTCTGTCTAGGAGGTGGGTCTAAAGCAAAATGAATACTTCCAGGTCCCCTGGCCACACAGAGACCCATTGATTCTCAAACAATTCAAGGCAGCCTCTCTGTGCAGAGGTCTAGCCTTCAGGGATCCCAGACTAGGGTACATGTTGATTCGAACCTTTGGCCTCTTGCCTTTAATCATACTGGTATGTGTGGCCTGTTCTAGTTAAGGCAAGCACACTTTAGGGTTTCTCTGGAGGCTCAGATGGTAAAGATGAGCAAACTTTAAAATGTCCGTCACTTTTCAAGATTTCTGGAAAGAAAATGCTGATGATCTCCTGCCAGTGTTGCCACATTCCTTTGTGCAGGTTTTGCCTTGCAGAAAGGCTCTCAGAAGGGCTGAGCTGCCTGAAGGGGGCACATTTTTATACCTCATGCAAAGTCACCTATGTGGACCCGCCATGGCCATGACCTTGCTGTGACTTTTTTTGCCTAATAGAGCTGAAATTGGAGGAAAAAAAAAGATCCAGCAGACAAAACACTAAGTCTGATGAATTTCCCCTTTCCAACAGGAGTGTGGCTTGGGGTACGAGTGTGCCCAGTCATGTCTCTTTTCTAACCCCAGGAACTCGACTGCAGCCTGCCAGGCTCCTCTGTCCATGGGATTTCCCAGGCAAGAATTCTGGTGTGGGTTGCCATTCCCTTCTCCAGGGCATCTTCCCGACCCAGGGATTGAACCTGCATCTCCTGTGTGGCAGGCGGATTCTTTACCACAGGGGAAGCCCATGGCTTGGGGTAGGCTCTGATAAAGTAGGTTCACAGGGCACTCACTTTCAGGGTTGTTATGGAGGTCCCTTGAAATAGGATTAGGTAGTGGAGAGAAATGCAGGTGAAATATATGCTGTAGTCACCAAGCTCTATCCAAGAGTCTACATGGATTCAGAAAAAGAAAGCACATCGATTCTGTTTTGTGAGCAAGACTTTTGTTTCTAAACTTTTTACTTTATACTGGAGTATAGCTGGTTAACAATGTTGTGATGGTTTCAGGTGAACAGCGAAGGGACTCAGCCACACATATACGAGTATCCATTCTCCCCCAAACTCCCCTCCCATCCAGCCTGCCACCTAACATTGAGCATTGAGCAGAGTTCCCTGTGCTATACAGTAGGTCCTTGTTGGTTATCCATTTTATGATGAAGACTTTTGGAGGGATTGCACAAACACTGTTGATTTCCAGAAACTAACAACCCACATTTTCCCATTCATTGCGTGCGGACTGTCTTTCCCAAACACATTTTCTTTGGGGTCCTTACCAAAGAAGGACAAAGAGTTCATCGCCACTCCAGCTGGAAAGTGACAGAAGAGTTCAGTGGAGGCTGGAGTGGATGTCACCTCCATTTGCAAAGCTGATGGTAAAGTCTTCAAACCAAGCAGCTTGACAGCTTCGGACCAGCGCCTTGGCCATGGGCTTCGGGTTGCAGAGGGCCTGTAAATAGCACCTTAATGGCTGGTGCCTCATCAGGAATAAACATGTGATTTGAGTTTTCCAAATGAGTCAGACGCACGTCGCGAGATAAATGCTGATCGCAAGCAGATGTGACGTGTGTGTTTCAAGAGGGACGAGCAGAGGGGGATTGTGTCTTGGCATGTTCCACACTCGAGATGATGGACTGACACTTCATGGAGTCTGGTGCTCTAACAAGAAACATGGGGTGGTGAGTGATCCCCCCGCAAGCACTTTTTTCTTTCCGTAAGAGGAATCTACATTTTAAGACTTCAATGTAAACGTGTTCTGTCTCCAATTTGTCGGCTGACTCCAATCGCCTCGGAACTTATATAAACTCTAGGTGAGTAATTTCCCCAAGTACGGTGCCCCCTTGGAATGTGTGTGCTGTGAACTCAGATTAAACTTTTAACCTCACATTTTTCTGGGAAGGATTATTATCCCTGTTTTTATTGTTTTTAAAAAAAGGGAATCAGAGACTAAAATGTCTAGTGCTCTTTCTGAGGCTGAGTTGATACACCTCACCCAAGCCTGTCCTTTGCGCTGTGTATGCCCAGAGACTGGGGACACTTAGCTCCCTAAGCTCGAGATGAGAGAATCTAGCGTGCCTGAGTTGAGACTCTACCCCTGCCTTCCTGTGACACACCCAACTGAATTGTGAACTGTTTGTAGGACCCTCTGCCATCCCCACTCAACTACAGAAGCCCCAGGTGTCTTTCTGCTCATGTACACCACATCCTGTTGCCAGGTGATATACAGAACATGTTCGTCAGCAGAGCGGGTGGTCTGGGTCTTAGGTTTCTGCTGTGTTCCTCCATGTTTGGCTTTCCTGCACCTCATCTCCTTCTTCCAGCAATTGGGTCAATGCTAGGCTCTCCAAGAGTGTTTGCTGGACCATCCCAAATGCCAAGCTTGAAGGTACCACCTCTCTTTGCAACCTTAGTCCCTTTACTCTTTATCACTCTCTGGGTCTGTCAGCTAAATCTATTAGCCCTTTAATACAAGGGTTTTTTTGGACTGCATTGGCATCAAAGTGGAAACAAATGGACTGGCTTATTCTCCCAGGAGCTTCTGGTTATTTGTACTTCGGTTTTTGTTGGGTGACTGCCACGAGGCAGCTAGTATGGTGTCTCGGGAGGAACGGTGGGCAGGGAGCCCAGTATTGGTTCTGCTGCCTTGGTCTGTGTGGCCTTGGTCAAGTCAGTGTGTCTGATGGGGCCTCAGCTTGTCCATTTGTCAGTTGGAGGTCTTGGATTCAATTGTCTTCCTGTTGAAACAGTAATAATCCCCTTAGTTTTACCGTCAGGTTTCAAAGGAAAGCAAACCCCAAAGCAAGAGGCAAAAATGGGAAACCTTCAAGGTGGAGAGTAAATGCTTGTTGTATCTCTGTACAAGGCCCTTTTACTATGGCGCGAGACAGCATTCCGCTCAGGCCACTGTGATGTGCTTTCGTGTTGTATTTTATCATCCTGTGGATATTCTGGATTCTTGAGCAAACAAGAAACACACTTTGCTGGCCCTGGAAGAGCCAGGGAGCCTGGAGAAGCATCGTTTCCATTCCAGTGTTTGGAAAACGGATTGACTCATTGGTTTCTGGTGTTAACTTTCCTCCAGACTCATATGCATAGCCAGTTCCCCCTCCCCAGGCTCCCTGCTTCCCCAGGCTGCCTCCCACCCCCGACTTCCCTGGTCCCTCCTCTCCTCTGGCCTGTGAAATCACGAAACAGAATCAGCTGCACTTTTTTCTGTTTCTGGCTTCCTGTGATTGCTTTTCTTGTGTTGGCCTCATCCATGGTAAATAGCTGGAACTGACCAAGTATCAAATGCCACAGGCAGAAGCTGAGTTAGGGGTGGGGGAGCATCCAAGTACTGCAGTCTCTGGAAGAGAGTCTGGGGGCTGGGGTCTGCTCTGAGGACTCATATCCTGTGCTCCGAAAGACAGCATCAGCCGCATCTGTGCCTCCAGCCATCACGCCACGAAGCCCACGTGCACAGGTTGAGATACATTTTATTATCAATCTTCGTAACAAGCATCACAAGGTCCCACATGCTGGTGTTGGAACAGGAGCACCCGCTTATTCCTTAATTTTACAAACAGTTGTGGAGCACCTGTTGTGTATCTGGAACTGTATTCAGGCACTGGAGATACAAAGATGAGTACAAATAGCCTTGCCTTCCAGGGCTTTCTGCTCTCTCAAAGGACAGAGAGCTACCCTGCTGGCTCAGCGGTAAAGAATCTGCCTGCAATGCAGGAGACCCGAGTTCTGTCCCTGGGTCAGGAAGATCCACTGGAGGAGGGCATGGCAACGCACTCTAGTGTTCTTGCCTGGAGAATCCCATGGACAGAGGAGCCTGGAAGGCTACAATCCATGGGATTGCAAACAGCTGGACATGGCTGAGCAACTAACACTTTCATAGGACAGAGAGGTGTACCTGGTCTACTGTATAATGGGTGTGCTACGCTGCTGGTGTGGATGAAAAGCTGTACAGGAGCAGAGATGGGAATTCTGCATTCTGCCAGGATTTCGCTTGACTAAGAGACAGGATTTTGCTTGACTAATGATGGAGAGCTACCCAGATGGTTCAGTGGATTAAAAATCTGCCTGCAATGCAGGAGACATAGGAGACACAGCTTCAATCCCTGGGTCGGAAAGATCCCCTGAAGAAGGAAATGGCAACCCACTCCAGCATTTCTTGCCTGAAAAATCCCGTAGACAGAGGAGCCTGGCGGGCTACAGTCCATGAGGTCACAAAGAGGCAGACACAGCTGAGTGACTAAGCACAAGAGACAGACAGAGGGTATTCCAGGCGGAGAACCTGCATAGACAGGTGTAGAACAATGTGACACAGCAAGCATAGTGAAGGCGTGATGTGGATCAGAGCGACTGACGCAGAGATTCCGGGAAGAAAGTGGCCAAAGACAAGGCTGAAAAGGCAGATTGGGGTCAATGCACATTTGCTCTCAAAAAGATTCAGGGGAGCTCATCCAAATGCACCTTCCATAGAGAAGAAATTAAAGTGAGGAAAAGGTAAGGGATGAAAAACAAGACCATGAACAGTTAGTTCATATAAGCGTACATATGGTTAGTTGTTCAGTTCAGTCGCTCAGTCGTGTCCGACTCTTTGCGACCTCATGAATCGCAGCATGCCAGGCCTCCCTGTTCATCACTAACTCCTGGAGTTCACTTTAACTCACGTCCATTGAGTCAGTGATGCCATCCAGCCATCTCATCCTCTGTCGTCCCCTTCTCCTGCCCCCAGTCCCTCCCAGCATCAGAGTCTTTTCCAATGAGTCAACTCTTACACATGAGGTGGCCAAAGTACTGGAGTTTCAGCTTTAGCATCATTAGGAGTGGGACAAAAACTTGACTCTGAGCTTCCTAGATGCCAAAGCAAAAAGGGAAATGTGCACTTTGCTGCACCCATGGAACAAAGCCAGTTGCTCAAAATAAACAGGCTTTTGCTAGAACTAAGAGCCAAGGGAAATTTCTGCATTGAGTCTCATCAAAGGCTCAGTGTGTGGATACGGTGGAAATATCTTCCCTGTACTAGCAATTTTTATAGGACTGTTTCTTGTAATGTCCTTTGATGCAAGCCAATGGCATGCTGCCAAAGTGTAATTCAGTAAAATCCGCTGAGCACGGGGCCAGAGCGATTCAGCCTAAGCCTGCAGCTTTTGGATGGTTTGGCTTGGTGTGTGGATACAGTTGAGGGTATTGGGAGAAATTGAAGTTCTTCATATCTTTTAGGCAATCATCCATGCATATTATTTCTTACAACAGGGCTCTTAAAAAGTGTTGGATAGCAGTGAAGTTGAGCTTCCATTCACTGGCAGAGACCTGAAGAACAAAAGAATTTGAACTTCAGGTTATGTAACAAAGAAAAACAACATTTTTCCAAAGATGTTTAATCACGGAAAGAAAGTAATTGGCTATCCGGAACTAATGGTGCAATCCCATGGCTCGGCTCCAGCTGACGTGGAATTAGGGCTGGGTTGCTAAATTGAGTTCCCTGACCTGCTGGCTTGTGTCTTGCTGTGAATCTGGGTTGAAGATGGTGCCATAAAGAGTCTTCACATTACAGAAGTAAAGCTGTAGTTTGACCGTCTTTTGTGATTCTGTTCTTTTCCTTAGCAGCGGAAGTAATTGTGTGAAGCACAAACCTAGGTCTGAGACTTCCCAGGTGGCTGAGTGATAAAAGGATCCGCCTGCTGATGTGGGAGATGCAGGAGATACAGCTTTGATCTCTGGGTCAAGAAGGTCCCCTGGAGAAGGAAATGGCTAGTATTCTTGCCTGGAGAATTCTATGGACAGAGGAGCCTGGCAGGCTGCAGTCCATGGGGTCGCAAAAAGTCAGCCGTGACTGAGCACACATGCGTGTAAACCTAGGTCCAAGAGGCTGGTGTGTGTGTGTTGCTTTGGTCTCAGGCCTATGGCATTCCCCAAATGGGATCAAAGCTAAAAGTGTAAATTTCACCAAACGTAAATCAATCCCACATATTTACACTGCATTGTACAACTTGTAAAATGTATTCCCATCATTCCCATCCCATATATAATTTGAATTGCTTGAAACCCTTGAGCAGGACTGGTATGATTATCCCATCAGACAGATGGGAAAACTGAGGTTTGATCAAATTGGCATGGATGTGGGGGGAGGAGGGGAGAACCAGGATGGTAACCCAGGTCTTAGTTATTTTTCTACCTTCCCAGGCCGAACAGACTTACCCTTTGGCATCAGTGAGTTGTAGGTCATGATAACCATGCTCAGCAGCCACCGGGCTGGAGTAGTGACTGTTGAGAAAAATTCCAAAGACTGTAGATGTGAAAGGCTCCCTGCAATTAACTCAGAAAATCAGCTCCTGAGGCAGGGATGCTAAAGGAGTGCGTGTGTTCATGGAAGGATGAGTATTCCCTAGTTCCTAGACCCCATGCTGCCGCTGCTACGTCACTTCAGTCGTGTCCGACTCTGTGTGACCCCGTAGACGGCAGCCCACCAGGCTCCCCCGTCCCTGGGATTCTCCAGGCAAGAACATTGGAGTGGGTTGCCATTTCCTTCTCCAATGTGTGAAAGTGAAGTCGCTCAGTCATGTCGGACCCTCAGCGACCTCATGGACTGCAGCCTTCCAGGCTCCTCCGTCCGTGGGATTTTCCAGGCAAGAGTACTGGAGTGGGGTGCTATTGCCTTCTCCCCTGGATCCCATACATGGCCCCAAATTGAAGGCAAAAGGAGAAGGGAGTGGCAGAATATAAGATGGTTAGGTAGCATCACGGACTCAACAGACATAAACTTGAGCAAACTCTGGGAAATAGTGGGGGAGAGAGGAGCCTGGCATCCTACTGTCCATGAGATCACAGAGTCAGACATGACTTAGCAACTGAAAAACAACAAATACACTGGCCAGAGACAATCCAAGGATTTGTTCTTTCACCCTTCTGTTTACCAAACATACATCAGTTCAGTTCAGTCGCTCAGTCGTGTCCTGCTCTTTGTGACCCCATGAATCGCAGCACACCAGGCCTCCCTGTCCATCACCAGCTCCTGGAGTTCACTCAGACTCACATCTATCGAGTTGGTGATGCCATCCAGCCATCTCATCCTCTGTCCTCCCCTTCTCCTCCTGCCTCCAGTCCCTCCCAGCATCAGGGTCTTTTCCAATTAGTCAACTTTTTGCATGAGGTGGCCAAAGTATTGGAGTTTCAGCTTCAGCATCAGTTCTTCCAATGAACACCCAGGATTGATCTCCTTTAGGATGGACTGGTTGGATCTCCTTGCCGTCCTAGCGACTCTCAAGAGTCTTCCCCAACACCACAGTTCAAAAGCATCAATTCTTTGGCGCTCAGCTTTCTTCACAGTCCAGCTTTCACATCCATACATTACCACTGGAAAAACCATAGCCTTGACTAGATGGACCTTTGTTGGCAAAGTAATATCTTTGCTTTTTAATATGCTATCTAGGTTGGTCATAACTTTCCTTCCAAGGAGTAAGCATCTTTTAATTTCATGGCTGCAATCACCATCTGCAGTGATTTTGGAGCCCAAAAAAATAAAGTCAGCTACTGCTTCCACTGTTTCCCCATCTATTTCCCATGAAGTGATGGGACCAGATGCCATGATCTTAGTTTTCATACACATTGCTATATATGAGTCTGTGGATGTGTATATTCTCAGTAAATGGAAGAGCAGTTTCACAAATATTGTAGAAACTTTAGTCTTACTTTTTGGTATTCAATGACTAAAGCTCCTCAAAGCTAACTTACTCATTTTAAATATAAGGATGAATTTGAACTTTGTATGTTGTAATGATTACTTTTTGGAATACTCTATCAGGTATTGCCACCTCCTGACTGTTTTCTTCGTTGAACATTTTAAGAGCTAACTTGCGTCTAGTTACTTTGGTGTGCAGTAAAGAATTTGTGGATATAGACTGTTTTCACTTATTTTTCCCTGAAAATACAAAGAAAGAAAGAGCGCTAAGTCGTGTCTGACTCTTGTAATCCACGAACTGCAGCCCGCCAGGGTTCTCTGTCCATGGAATTATCCAGGCAAGAATACTGGAATGGGTTGCCATTTCCTTCTCCAGGGGATCTTCCTGACCCAGGAATGAAACCAGGTCTCCCGCATTGCAGGCTGATGCTTTTCCGACTGAGCTACACGCAGGAGGGGGTAAATTTCAGACACTGATGCTGGTGCTGATACAACACATTAAATTGTAAGCTAATATCCCAAAGGACAGCACCTCCTCCCGATCAACAACACCAGAGAGTCAAAAATCTCAATGTAGCAACAAATATTCCCAATTTATAACCAGGGAGGAGATTCCAAATCTCAGATTGGTACATGCAGACTGGGTAACTCAAGATGTTATATATTCACTGAAAAACTGAGACACTTCTCACAGTTACTTGCCAGAGGTTCCCCAAAGCACCCTATCCCCAAACTGATCAGGGTGAGGTGTTCCAGAATGCTCTTTTCTGTTTTCTGTTAGGGCATACACATTACCACTCACCTCTTTGCATTTGTTACCGACACACATTCCCCTAATGAGAGAATACATCATCTCCTGAGTCTCTTTCAGTTCAAAACTTGAGAGTTCATTGATTCTACAAATAAAAACAGCTGCTCACCAAAGAGCCTGCTTCTCTCCAAACTCCCGAATTTGTTAAAGAGTTTATGTTAATTCGGTGGGATCAAAACCCTTTGACAGCTAACCTCGAGGTTGCCTGGTTTGGGAAACCCACTGTTTGGAATCTGCTTTGCAGTACAACTGGAAATTCAGGTTAAAAAAAGAAAGAAAACAGAGTGAAAGAAGAGAGTGAACCAGGTACCCTGTGGAGACACAGCTGCCACAGCCCATGGCATAGCTACTTCCTGACAAACACCAGTTTGCTGCCCTGGGGCCCGTGTCTGTCCCACCAGTGCAATGCAACTCGTGTCTCCGTGCCTTATGCTACTAAATAGTATCAAAAGCATCAGGAAAGCAGAGCCTTCATCCTTTGTGGAGATTACAATGTGTGCACCCCAGGAATCCTTACCTCTGTTGTCTTTCTAATCTTTAAGCACAGAAAAGAGTCATTTTTGCTGAATCATCCTTAGTGCCAGGAGATAGTTAATGGAATATCTCTGAAAACATCTGAGTCCCAGAGAGTGGTTTTTACTTTGAAAAATTCCAATTCAAAATTCTCATCTTGCTGCTTTTTCAAAAATAGCTCATGGTGGGGGCGACACGGGGGGAGGTACAGGCCATCTCTTATTTCCAAAACAAACCAGGGTGTGGGTAGCAGGACTCACTTCCCTTCCCAGATTTCTGGAGCACCTGAGGCCTGCTCTTGGAAAATGCAGGTGTGACTGGGAGCACGCTTGGGAGCAGGGTTGAACCCTTGCTTGGCAAAGTACTTCTGGATCCTGGAAACTGCCCTAGGTTGAGGTGACATCTAAGAAATAAGTGTCTGGCAGTGTGTTTACTCAGTGTTTTGTTTTTATTTGTGCTTTTAGGGTTAACAGAAAAGAAATCTATTGGGAGCTTATCTTGGCCCATTCACTGAGAAGCCACTCATCAGAAAGCTGTAGAGGAGGTTTGTGGATATCATGGCAGAAAATGAACTTGCATTTGTGGCTTGATCTGCGAGTGTAATTCTGACCGCGAATGAGATTTCCACATCCATTGGCTGGACTTGGGGATTAGCAATTTTTCAGAAGTCAAAACCGTGCCAAGTTTCCAGCTCCATTCTTCAGGCTTGAGTCTGTGGGTGGCACTGAGCAAGTGTGACTCTCTGCAGGAGCAAGGAGGGGAAGGGGAAGATTATTCCAAATTAGTGGAGGAAGACCAGGGATGACTTTATTTGTGACTTGTGGTTGGGTTTAAGAAACTCAAAGTGGGCTTACTGTTACAGTATTTTGGAGAATTTTCGTTTTAGTATCTGTGTTGTTATTGTTTAGTCGCTTATGGACAAAGCCTGCCAGGCTCCTCTGTTCATGGGATTTCCAGGCAAGAATACTGGTGCGGGTTGCCATTTCCTTCTATGGGGGATCTTCCTGACCCAGGGATCAAACTCACGTCCCGGGCATTGGCAGGCAGATTCTTTACCACTGAGTATCCATAGCACTATCTCATTTTTAAAAAATTGGCTGTATAGTATTCTCTAGCATGGTTCTATGTGTGTGTGGGTGTGTGCAAAGTGGATCTTGCTTTTCAATCATTCTTTCCTAGTTCTCCCTAAAGTAAATTCCTTTCCAAAGTTATACTAATTGAAAGTCTATCAGTATAAATGCAAGGATAACAGTAAGCTCATCTTCTCGGTTGGTGATAACCTTAGGGGAGTTGTGGTAAGTTAGTTCATGTTCACACTAAATTGTGAATAATGCCAGCAGGTTACTTTCCTTCTAACACCTGGCTTACACACTGCCCTGGGAAGGGAGTGTTTGCTGTCTGAGAAAGAGGTTCTTGGAACCAAGGAGATTTTGGAAGGAGGGTTCTGTGTGAGGAATTTTTAGTTGCTGGCAAACAAGCGGATGGAAATGGGGGAAAGGATGCTCATGAGAAAGAAGGGCAATGCAGAGAGAGGGGCAGGAGGACTCCAAAGATAAACTTGTACTCGTATTGCAAACGTAGACCAAGCTGACCCTGGTTTGGGGAGAGGAGGTGTATGCTTTCCCAAGTGTTCTTTGCCCCCCCTCCCCCCACCAAAAAAAAAGGGGCAGGGGCAAAGGTAAGCGAGAATTTTATAGGCACAGTCAGTTATGGCAGCTGCTGATGTGTCGACTCCTCTTCAAGTGTCCCTGAAGTCAGATTTTGTGGCAAAAGACAGTTTTAATGTCACATTAATTACTTGGCAGGAATAGCCCATGTCTATAATCGACCGACTTGAGTGGCCACATGTAGTTAATGAAATGACTTAAGCGTATTTAGACTGGGGTTTATGAACTTCGCTGAATGTGTGGTTGGCATTTGGGGAGACCCACAGACATACAAAAACTCTGAAAGACTCTATAAAGAGGCCGGTGGGTAATGCGTGCGCCCACTTGGAAGCCATGTGCGCATGCACAGTAACGGTGGCGCCATGCTAATTAAGACTAATGGCCAAAAAGAGCCATTGCGGATGATCCAATTAGGCTGATGGGAGTTAGAGATTACACAGATAACTCTGATTAAGACATCAATCTAGCTCAATTTTACAAGGCCTCTATTTAAAACGAGGTGGTATTTGACTATAATAAAATAGTATAATAAGTAGTTTACTGGGTCTTACCATTGTGGAAGCTTGAGAGTTACTAACAGCCTTAAAACTTACCATTTAAGCTTGATTCTTTTTGTTTCAAGGACTAATTATGTGGATGGCTTATTACCAAGTTCTTTTTTGTTCCTTATGCCTCCTGCTGTCCAGTTGAGACTGTTTTACAGTTCATTAATCCCTTGACTAGAAGGTAGAGTGGAAGAAGGCAAAACTCACATCCATCTGCCTAGCCCAGATCTGATGAGCTATTATATTTGGTGGAGAAGATACTGAAGCTCTTGGCTAAAGCAGACCGTTGTGTTCCCCGTGGGTTAAATTTTCCTTTGATTTCCCTGGATCCCTGAAGTTGGAGAGTGCTAATAATTAGCTGAACTGATTATTTCTTGGTAGGATAAAATGTCAGTTCTTGGTAGGACTTCTGCTTTATAGGACGTTAATTTTGTCACGTGTAAGGAGAAACACCAATAAACCCAACAAGATAGTGAAGCTTTTAAAAATTACACGTGGTTTGTTCTGTGGTTAGACTCATCAAACTGAACGTTGCTTAACTCTGTAAATACTTTTCAGCAAAGAGTCTGAAATTTCCTGGAGCACATTATTTTTAAGATCTGTGAAAATACATATATGATTGTATCGGAATTAATGGTGCCATGAGAGATTAATCAGTTCTTCATTACGACATAGGAAAACGTCACCAAGACATTGCACTGTAGCATTTGTTGCTGTTAAATCACTGAGTCATGTCTGATTCTTCTGTGACCCCATAGACTATAACGCACTAGGCTGCTCTGTCCATGGGATTTCCCAGGGAAGAATACTGGAGTCGGTTGCCGTTTCCTCCTCTGGGAAATCTTCCTGACCCAGGGGTGGAACCTGCATCTCCTGCATTGGCAGGTGGATTCTTTACCTCTGAGGCACCTGGGAAGCCTGCTTTGTGGTGTAGAAGCCTTCAAACATTTAAAGAAGAGAAATCACAGTGCTTTACTGGTGGGAATTTCCTCATGAGACTTAGACTAGAAGCAGAAGTTTCTCTGCCTCTTGCCATTAAGCATGGATTTGGGGGCATGGAGAGAAAGAGAGGGTGAGGGGATAAAGAAAAGGCAGGATGGATGTAGGGTAAGGGAGTTAGAGAAGGCGAGGTTCGGAAAAAGAAGGAGACTGGCGCTTTACAGGAACAGATCGCCTTTAATGAGGCGACAAGGAGCAGCGGTCAGATTAGTGAGCTGCTGCAGTAACCCACAAAAGAGAAAGTATATACAGGCATATGTGTGGACATCTACTGTCTTAAGAGGGCCTATTCTTCTCCAAGGTTATTCGGAGTAGTTATCTCTTAAATGGCTGGGGCAAGGAATTCTGGAGATCGGCCAGAGGCTGGACTGGCTGGGAGCTGGGTGTTATCATCCTTAATGTCCAGTTATCATTCTTAATGTCCATTTTTTTTCTTCGGAGCTGGGCATTAGCAACCTTAATGTCCTTTTTTTTTTTTTTTTTTTTTTTCCCTTCAGGTGAGAGAGTTCTTAGTTTTGCATAAAATGGTGGAGAGAACCCGGAGGGGAGTTTTAACTCCAGGCTGTTTTGAGCCATGTAACTTTCCTTCATTGGGTACTGGAGCCTCAGTTCCATTTTTATACTTTTAGGAAGGCACCCCTTCTAATTACTGCTACATGATCAATTCCTCAGTGTGCTCTTCAGTTTTGTGTCCTAATACAAGACAATGCCAGCTTAAAGAAGGACATACTTTATCCGTCTTGGAAAAAGAAATAACAAATCATTAAGGCCACAGCTCACAGGGACCCAAGTTTATTAGCAATAAAGGGCAGCTGTACGGACAACTCTACCAATTAATCTGCCAAAAAATGAGCATGTCACTGTTAGAAACCAGGGCTGGGGCACCCGGGGATCTATATAAAGCATAGATACCAGTCTTGAACAACAGGGGCAGCTCCGTGCTACCCACCCTGCAGCAGACAAAGTTCTACATTCTTGTCCAGGAAAACTCCTTTCTATGTGGAGAAGCCCCAGCCTGAGTCAGTACACACCTGGTCTCTTCCCGATGCGCTGGGTCTCTTGAAGGTGCTGGTAGGAACAGAAAACAATTTTGAAAGTTAAATTTGTTGAGCACCTGGGGCATGTTCAGCTATGTTATTTCACTGAATCCTCACCATTATACTGCTAGGGAAATATAGTTGCTCAGTCGTGTCCAACTCTTGACAACCCCATGGACTGTAGCCCACCAGGCTCCTCTGTGGGAGCCTGGAATTTTCCAAGCAAGAATACTGGAGTAGGTTGCCATTTCCATCTCTAGGGGATCTTCCAAACCCAAGGATTAAACCTAGGTCTCCTGAATTGTAGGCAGCTCTTGAGGGATAGTGAAGGATAGGGAAGCCTGGCACACTGCAGTCCATGGGGTCCAAAAGAATTGGATATGACTTAGCAACTGAACAACAACAAGGGAAATATAAGCATCTTAGTGCCCACAGGTGAGGAAACTGAAGCACAGAGCTTCCTAATTCAAGTCTCCCTCATTCCCATATCCATTCTTCTCACACCACAGTTGTATTTCCAGATGAAGCATCAAGAAATGCTTGTTCTGGAGACTTCCCTGATGGTCTGGTGGCTAAGACATCATGCTCTCAGTGAAGGAGGCTCAGGTTTGATCTCTGGTCAGGGAACTACAGCCTGAATGCTGCAACAAAGACTGACGATCCTGTGTGCCATAACTAAGATGCAGCAAGGCAAATAAATCAAATAAATATTTAAAAAGGAAATACATGTTCTAGACCTGGCTGCCATAAATTCACGATGTGACTTTGGGTAAGTTCCATAACTTTACTGAACCTCAGCTTTGCATCTGAAAAATAAGAGGTTACTCTTGTTAAACTAAACATACTCTTACCATACGATTCAACAGTCACACTCTTTGGTATTTACCCAAAGGAGTTAAAAACCATGGTCCACTCAAAAACCTACAGGCGGGTATTTGTATCATTTTTATTCATAGTTTCCAAAAGTTAGAAGCAACCAAGATGTCCTTCAGTAGGTGAATGAATAAATAAACTGTAGCACCAGCAGATGATGGAATACTCTTCAGCACAATAAAGAAATAAACTAAGTCCTTAAAAGACATGGAAAAAAGCTTAAATGCACATAACTAAGTGAAAGAAGCTATCGAGAAAGGGCTATATACTGTATGATTCCAACTCTACGACTTTCTGGAAAAGGCAAAACTATGGAGACAGTGAGAAGATCCATGGTGGCCAGGGGTTGAGGGGAGAGAAAAATGAATAGAGCAGGGGATTTTTAGAGCAGTGAAACTACTCTGTGTGATACCATAATAATGATACAGATGATTATGTGTGTGTACTCTTTGCAACCCCATGGACCATAGCCTGCCAGGCTCCTCTCTCTATGGAATTTCCAGGCAAAAATGCTGGAGTGGGTTGCCAGTTCCTTCTCCAGGAGATCTTCCTGACCCAGGGATTGAACCCATGTCTCCTGCACTACAGGCAGATTCTTTACCGCTGACCCATCAGGGAAGTCCCACAGGTCATTGTACATTTGTCCAAACCCACATAACGTACAGTCCCAAGAATGAACTCAAATGTGAACTACGGACTTTGGGTGATGACCTGTCAATGCAGGTTCATCAGTTGTAACCGATGTACGACTGGTGGGGGTTGTTGAGAGTGGGGAAGACTGTGCATGTAGAGGGGTATACGTGGAAAATCTCTGTCCCTTCCCTTCAGTTTCACTGTGAACTTAAAATTTATCTAAAACATAAAGTCTTCATTAAAAATGATTTAAATGAAAGGAGAGAAACCCAAAGTCGTCTTATTGAAGTGCTTCTCCAACTTTCATGAGCACAAGACTCACCTAAGTATCTTGTTCTGTGCAAATTCTGATTCAGTAGGTCTAGGGAGAAGCCCACGGTTCTGCCTCTAACAAGCTTTGGGTGATGCCAATGCTGCTGATTGAGTGCAGAGGTCGTAGAGCATATCTCTCTGGGATTCGCAGACAGCAACTATGTCTTCCAGTCACTGCTGCAGGCCCATGTTTGGCAGATGCCTTGCATAGTTAGTTCTCAATGATGTTACAGACACTGGGTCTTGTTAGTACAAGTGACTCAAAGAAACACGGGCTAAGGGAAATTTGTAACTTTGACTGATCAGTGATTCTGTAGTTCCCTGAAGCCCCATCCTTCAAAGGCCAAACCAGAGCCTGGCGTTCTCCTCTTCTCCCACCCCACACACACAGCAGATTCCCTGATAATCCTTTCTCCTTGGTGAGCTTCTCCCCACCCCACCCCACCCCCCCCAACTCTATCAATCCACAATTCACACTGATGGATGTGTTCCAAAATGAGGTCAAACTAACCTGGTAAATGCCGCTCAGCACCACCTTACTCTTCCAAAGATTTTTATTTATTTTGCAGAGAAAAATCACATCCTCCCATGCTTCCCAGGTGGTTCAACAATAATCTGCCTGCCAATGTAGGAGACGCTGGAAATCCTGGTTTGATCCCTGGGTCAGGAAAATCCCCTGGAGGAAGGCATGGCAACCCACTCCAATATTCTTTCCTGGAAAATCCCATGGACAGAGGAGCCTGGCGGGCTTCAGTCCATGGGGTCACAAAGAGTCAGACATGATTGAGCATGCATATTGTGTATATTATATATCACATGTATGTTGTGATATTGGAGAAGAAAATGGCAACCCACTCCAGTATTCTTGCCTGGAGAATTCCAGAGACAGAGGAGCCTGGTGGGCTGCCAGCTATGGGGTCACACAGAGTCCGACACAACTGATGCAGCTTAGCAGCAGCAGCAATGTTGTATAAAGTTGTGATGTATAAAGTTTCTTTCTTTACTTTGACTCCCCTCTTTGTTCTGGTAACCAAACAGCACTTGATTAGCCATCTGCAATAGCTCTGTGCATTTTTTCTCTTGTGCAGAGGTAGTTACTACTCTTAGGAATGGTTGCAGAGGCCAGACTTTCATTATCTCTATGGGGAAACATATGTATAAACTCAAGACAAAAATATGGCAGGCGTTCAGAATTTCTTTTGTCTTTTTTTAAATCCCTTTTTAATCCACTTGTTTAGAGTTGGATCTAATTAGAGTACTTCAGAAATAAGGGCTTACTGTGTTGAACCTATAAAGAAGCGGCTACTATTTTTTTAACCTGATCTTTCCTTATAATGCCCGAAAGGACAGCACCATGTATTTTTGTAGGACCGTCAAGGGACAAAGACAGCTCCAAATATTTGACCTAGATAAACAGATTACTATTCATTTCATCTGGAAATATAGGGATAATTAACTTGGACAACCATATAAACAGCAGGGGTCTCCTCTTGAGTGTCCATCTTCTTAAATCAGCGTGGCCACAGTGTGGCCATTCAGCTGCCTCTTACCGCTCTATTTCCCACTGTTGGAATGAACTGTGTGGTATTGTGGAAGGGACTCCTGGGCACTTCAGTCTTCTGGGGTTTATTCCTAAATCCCAGTCCACTCATGTTTATCCATTTGGTAAGTTTTATAATGAGCTTCACAGGTGGCGCTAGTGGAAAAGAATCCACCTGCCAATGCAGGAGACATAAGAGATGAGGGTTCAATTCCTGGGTCCGTATGATCCCCTGGAGGAGGGCATGGCATCCCCACTCCACTATTCTTGCCTGGAGACCCTGATGGACAGAGGAGCCTGGCGGGCTGCAGTCTAAAGAGTTGGACATGACCGAAGCAACTTAGCATGCATGCTTGCAAGGTTTATAACGGATTCATTCACTTGTGTTAATATTTTCCCCTTCACTTTGCAAAAGTTGGTGATTTAGTCTGATATTAGCCATTGAGCCCTTGGAGTCAAAGACACCTGGGATCACAGTGTTATGGCAGACCTGAAGGGTCACCTGTCCTAACCCCTGCTCCATGCCTGATTTTTGTAGAATCTCTGCCCAGTGGGCTTCACCATAGTCTGAGCTCTCACCTGTGCAGGGACAGGTTGTTAGGTAGTCTTTGAAGTGTTCTTCTTACACAAACGTTCTATGGAGTTTAAGCTGAAATCCGTTTCTCTCTGTCTAGTTCATAGCCTTTGATAGCAATGCAGAGAAAACAGAACGGTATCATTTCCTTTTACACCTGACAGGACCTTGGGTATTTTAAGCACCTGACTTGGTGTTCTTTGCAGGTTGTCCTTCTGTCAAAGGTCAGACTCTTCACCATTCTGGTCTCTCCTGTCTGAACAGGCTCCTAACTCAGCAACCTTCCTCAGGTTTGTGGCCCAGAGGTGGTGAAAGTGAAAGTGTTAGTTGCTCAGACATCTCCAACCCTTTATAACCCCATGGATAGTAGCCCAACGGGCTCTTCTATCCATGGAATTCTCCAGGCAAGAGAATGGAGTGGGTAACCATTCCCTTCTCCAGGGGATCTTCCTGACCCAGGGGTCAAACTCGGCTTGCACTGCAGGCAGTCTTTACCGTCTGAGCCACTGAAGAAGTACAGGTTTGCGGCCCCAAACTGGTACCAGGTTGGAATGGGACTGGCCTTCTGGAGCGGCTGCTGTCAACCTTGGCTGCATGTAACAATCACCTGGACAACGCCTGTCTCCCCGCCCCAAATTTGGAGATGCTGACTTCATTGACCTGGGGTTTGCCCTGAGCCCCAAGATTAGTATAAACTTCCAAATGTAGCTGAGATTGAAAACAACTGCTCTGGAGTCTGTACCAACCAGAGGCATTGCTGGCTGCCCAGGCTGAGTGCAGAGAAAGGATGAGGAGGCAGGAGGGTGGTGAGGGTCAAGGAGAGGCTGTAGCCTGTTGTTGAACAGGTGGGTCTCTCCAATAAGCTGAAACTCATACTTGTTTCTTGAGTTTTAGATTTTTCATCCTGAAGTTTCGTACACTGATACAAAACCAGTGTGATCATGACTTAAGTTTCACAGTGAGCTTGCTGAGCTCATGTTTTTGTATTTTATTTGTCATGTTTCTGGCAGATAATTTAATTTCGCTCTCTGGGATGTCATCACAAGACATCTGGGGACATGGGATGCAGGAGGATGTACATCTCCATCCTGAGAGATCACTCCCCTCCCCTACCTCCATTACACCATTTAAATGACACTTGAGCAGCATCATTTGGTGCATGGTGAATTTGCTACACACTTAAATCCCAAGCTGTTTTTATTTCTAAGCCATTACCCCTATCTTATATTTTGGCAATTACACTTTTTTTTCAATTAAAAATTCACCTTTAATACTGATAAAGGCTAGGTGGGAGGATGTGGCTTATGTGTGCTACAGCATCGAGCTGCCCCATCCTGGACTCCAGAATTAGACTTTCCTGTGGGTCTAGAGGCAATACTGGAAGAACCACAGACTTCCCATGTGGGGACTGTCTTATAAAACGTGCAACACTCAGAGGTACCTGATCAGTGGGGTGTCAGTATAAAAATGAGAGTCATGCCCTTTCTACCACACGATAATGCTGAAGTAAGAGAGTCGGACACGACTGAGCGACTGAACTGAACTGATGGAGCCACAGACCAAAAAGCGTGCTCTCTGCAGACACCTCCAAAGACGAATTGCATTTTAAAAGGAGAGAAAAAGAGGAAACTGCAGTGTTGTTGTTCAGTTGCCAAGTCGTGTCTGACTCTTTGCAATCCCATGGACTGCAGCATGCCAGGCTTCCCTGCCCTCCGCTGTCTCCCAGAGTTTGCTGAAACTCATGTCCATCAAGTCAGTGATACCATCCAACCGTCTCATTCTCTGTCACCCCCTTCTCCTCCTGCCCTCAATCTTTCCCAGCATCAGAGGCTTTTCCAATGAGTCAGCTCTTCACATCGAGTGGCCAAAGTATTAGAGCTTCAGCTTCAGCATCAGTCCTTCCAATGAATATTCAGGGTTGATTTCCTTTGGGATGGACTGGTTGGATCTCCATGCTGTCCAAGGGACTCTCAAGAGTCTTCTCCAATACCACAGTTCGAAAACATCAATTCTTCAGCACTCTGCCCTCTTTATTGTCCAGCTCTCACATCTGTACATGAGTACTGGAAAGACCGTAACCTTGACTATATGAACTGTATATTTGACTATACGGAAACGGCAATACATTGACCTAATATGTGCCACATTCATGGTATTCACTGGCAATGTATGGTCTTATTTAACCTATACAATAATCCTGTGATGTGCCCATTTTACAGATGAGGAAAATGGGGACTTAGAGGTACCTGATCAGTGGGGTGTGCACTTGCTAGGTTAGGAAAACCTACTCCCCTGTGATGAGATGCAGAACACTTAGAAGACACTCATCCTGTCTTTGAGCAATTTGCTCTATAAGGTAGTAAGTCAGACCATATGCTTGTGAAACTAATTGATCCTATATTCTTGACCCTGTGCATGAAAAGTAGGAAGAAAAAGGGATTTTTTTCCCCCTGAGTGTGTCTGAATGATTTATATAAGTAGTCCCCAGCTTGAAACAGGCAAGGTGACTTGCAAGGCAGATGTTTGATCATTTAAAGATGTATTTTGCCCTAGAAATAGTATTTTCTCTTCTGGCTATCTCCATTGTCTTTTTAACCTGTGGAATACTGTATATGGTATACTCTCTATGAGTATACTGTGGATTATTGTATTCCTGTCTTCCCCCAGAGTGGCAAAGAGCTTTTTTAGGTCCCTGGAAGATCACAGACCTGTTATGCTCATTAAACATGCCCAATAATGAGTTCTTGACATTCGTAAATCCAGCAAGTATTTTCCTGATGAGAGGTGAACTGTTTTAATGAAGCACAGAACCAGACCTCAGAACTGCAGCACATTCAAGATGCAGGTACTCCTTTCTCATCCTGTCAGTTTCATGCCAAACTTACTGGCATTTAAGGATCATTATGGAGCATTTTGGGCTTCCCTGGTAGCTCAGCTGGTAAAGAATCTGCCTGCAATGCAGGAGACCCCGGTTTGGTCCTGGGTGGGCAAGATCCCCCTGGGTGGGGAAGATCTCCCTTGGGGAGAAAGGAATAGGCTACCCACTCCAATATTCTTGGGCTTCCCTAGTGGCTCAGTTGGGAAAAAATCTTCCTGCAGTGCTGGAGACCTGGGTTTGATCCCTCAGTTGGGAAGATCCCCTGGAGAAGGGCTTGACAACCTATTCCAGCATTCTTGCCTGGAGAATTCCATGGACAGAGGAGTCTGGCGGGTTTCAGTCCATGGGGTCATAAAGGGTCAAACACTACTGAGTGACTAAGCACAGCACAGCACATGGCGCATTTTGGGGCTTCCCAGTGTTGCTAGTGGGAAAGAACCTGCCTGCAATGCAGGAGACAGAAGAGATGGAAGTTTGAAACCTGGGTCAGGAAGAACCCCTGGAGGAGGGCATGGCAACCCTTTCCAGTATTCTTGCCTGGAGAATTCCATGAATGGGAGGAGCCTAGTGGGCAACAGTCCAAAGGGCCGCAAAGAGTCTGACATGACTGAAGTGACTTAAAGCATGCACACATGCATGTAGCATTTTGGAGCAGAATTGTGTCTCAATACAATGGACTGTTTTTAAAAATCCCTTTGCATGTGAATACCCACTTCTGCACTTTTCTGCACATGCTTTGGAATGCAAAGGGTCCCTTCCTGCACTTACCTGCCTTTCTCTGAGGCTGGTTCCACTGGCTTTGACATTTATAAAAGTCTCGACTGCTTACCCAGCAATTTTGACAGTGGGTGGCTCTTTGGGAAAGGGCTAATTAAAAATGGAATTAAAATGGATGGTAATAGTAAATGGCTCTTTAAGTAGAATGACCTGACCGGGGCTATTCTCCCAGGAGGCTGAAAGGGGTCCAGCTGTGAGCCTCTGCACAAGACCTTGAACCTCCATCCCTCTGCTCTCACTCACTCTGATCTGCTCTCCTCTCTCAGCAAAGCATGTAGACTCTGCCTGAGTTGAAAGGTGCTGCCTGTGTATATGAGGTTTCCAAGCACATGAAGCCATGCCTTTCCAGGTTTCAGACTTGATTTCTGATAGACTGCTCATGCCGTTCCATCAATCCAGCCCAACTGGGGCCCTGGTCAGAAAGTTCATGCAGCCTTAGAGATGCAGATGATGGCTATGTATGCATGTGTGTTTGTGTGTGTAACTAAATGTGTATACATGTAGAAGCCATATGAATGCTACAGGAACAGTTGGCAGCATTTGGGACAATTCCTGTGGGCTAGACTCTGGTGACAAAAGGATGGAAAGATACAGTTCTTGTCTCTATTACAGTGAGAGATAATAAAGGTGGCTTTCAAGTGCAGTGGAGTACAGGAGAGGGAACCCTTAGAAGTCAGGCTTCCCAGAGGAGCTAGAGTTTTGGGCTCCCCAGGTGGCTCAGTGGTAAAGAATTCGCCTGCCAATGCAGGAGATGCAGGTTTGATCCCTGAGTCAGGAAGATCCCCAGGAGGAAGAAATGGCAGCCCACTCCAGTATTCTTGCTTGGGAAGTCCCATGGACAGAGGAGCCTAAGCGCTACAGTCCATGGGGTTGCAAAGAGCTGGACAGGACTGAGCACACACGCCCCCACAGAGGGAGAGTGAAATGTGGGTAGGCAAGCAAATTGGGAAAGGCGTTCCAGGCAGAGGGAAGCATGTGTATCACAGGAGCGTGCGACAGTATATGAGATCTGCAAGATGCAAGTGCTCTGATGTCTGAGCCGAGAATGCAGGAAGAAGACAAGACAAAGAGGTGGGTGGGGATCCCACCTGGAAAGCCTTGGGTGCACGCTGTCCTGTTTGTCTTATACTCTAGGCGGTGGGAAGCTTCTGAAAAGTTTCAGGCTGGGGAAAAGACACAGCATGGCTTGTGGGGCATCAAAGCTGGGGCATGTATGCTAAAAATAATCCCAAATCAGAGGGAAGTAGGATTTTTTTTCTTCATCACTGGAAAAGTAAAAATAAAATAAAGCTCTTACCTCGGCGTTGGGGAGATATCTCTGCTTTTCCTCCGGAAGTACAGCTTCATCTTCTCCTCTGTGGTTTGTGTGCTTTCTGAATCTGCTCTCGGAAGGGAAGCTGCCAGTTGGCTCCTGTCCCACCCGCTGTCCCAGGCACGCTTGCGTGTCGGGGTTGATGGATGACCTAGCCCTCGTCTGTCTGACCTCTGCTTCGCCACCTTTGCCTCTGTGTGGACCATCGCGCGTGGAGATTCATGAGCCCCCTTGAGAGCAGACCACTCCTCCTCAATCACTTGTCAGAGGAACTGAGAGGCCGCTACTTAGCGGAACATTAGAAACAGTTTTAGTAGTTTGAACTTTGACCTCAGTGAGTTGTGATCGCTCTCAAGTTGGGTCTTTCTCTTCTGCTCTTTGTTCCTTTTCTTTTTTTCCTTTTTGCTCACTCCACCCCCAACTTTTTTTTCCTTAGCTTTTGTGAAGTTTGTAGGCTGCATGAACCTGGTCAGGAAGAAGTGAGCCCTTCTGCTTGTTGTAGCTTTTTCCTCCTAAGGAAAATCTAGTATTGTGATGAGGGGGTTGAACAAGTCATCCAGCCCTTGTCTCCCAAACCGAGGGAGTTGTTGGAACCATCCTACAAGGTTCCTGCTCAGCACTCACCCAAGAGTGTGCAGGGTGTTACTGACAGTTTAAGTGTAAGGTTCTCGTGGGCACTGGTGGGAAGAAAGAACAGGAAGGAAGAAGCGCAGTAGCTCAGAATGAACAGGACCGCAGAGGAGAATGGGTGAGGGGAGGGGTGCAGGGGGGAGAGAAAGATGAGAATGGAGAGGCTGACAGTCTAGGAGTGGAAGGGAAAAGGGAGAATCAACCGAGAAGAAACACATGGTGTCTGGAGGGGTGTAGAAAAGACAAGATAGGACTTCCCTGAGTGACCCAGTCCCCTGCATTGGCAGGGGACACAGTTTTGACCCCTGGTCCAGGAAGGAAGATCCCACGTGCCTTGGAGCAACTAAGCCCGTGGGCCACAACTATTGAGCCTGTGCTCTGCAACAAGAGAAGCCACCGCAGTGAGAAGTCCACGTACTGCAACTAGATTCGCCCTCGCTCGTACAGCTAGAGAAGGTCTGAGTGCCTCAGCAAAGACCCAGGGCCGCCAAAAGTGAATTTAAAGCTTTTTTTAAAAAGGGCAAGACCAAACAAAAACATGAAAAGATGTTCAACATCACTTATTATCAGAGAAATGCAAATCAAAACCACAATGAGGTACCATCTCATACCAGTCAGAATGGCTGCTATCAAAAAGTCTACAAACAATAAATGCTGGAGAGAGTAGGGAGAAAAAGGAACCCTCTTACACTGTTGGTGGGAATGCACACTAGTACAGCCACTATGGAGAACAGTGTGGAGATCCCTTAAAAAACTGGAAATAGAACTGCCATACGACCTAGCAATCCCACTGCTGGGCATACACACCGAGGAAACCAGAATTGAAAGAGACACGTGTAGCCCAATGTTCACTGCAGCACTGTTTATACTAGCCAGGATATGGAAGCAACCTAGATGTCCATCAGCAGACAAATGGATAAGAAAGCTGTGGTACATATACACAATGGAATATTACTCAGCCATTAAAAAGAATGCATTTGAATCAGTTCTAATGAGGTAGATGAAACTGGAGCCGATTATACAGAGTGAAGTAAGCCAGAAAGAAAAACACCAATACAGTATACTAACGCATATATATGGAATTTAGAAAGATGGTAACGATGACCGTATATGCGAGACAGCAAAAGAGACACAGATGTAAAGAACAGATTTTTGGACTCTGTGGGAGAAGGCAAGGGTGGGATGATTTGAGAGGGTAAAGTTGAAACATGTATATTATCATATGCGAAGCAGGTTGCCAGTCCAGGTTCAATGCATGAGACAGGGTGCTCAGGGCTGGTGCACTGGGATGACCCTGGGGGATGGGATGGGGAGGGACATGGGAGGGGGGTTGTGGATGGGGGACATGTGTGTGCCCATAGCTGATTCATGTTGATGTTTGGCAAAAACCACTACAATATTGTAATTAGCCTCCAATTAAAATAAATAATTTTTTTTAAAAAAGGACAAGACAAATCGGATTCTCTTGACACATCCGCTGGCACTCATAGAGTGGTTCTGTCGAGAGCAGTGCAGACTGCAATGTTGTGGGAGCTGGTCACATCTGACTCTGATGCTAGTTGCCGGGACCTCTGTCAGCTCCTGGAGTTGGGAAACTTAGTGCCCTCATTCTCTCTCCCCAACCAGTCATACCCTGCAGGACTCGGTGCTGCTCAGCCGGCCCAAGGGCCTGCAGCAGTCACTTCAAGCCTTTTGGTTCACTAAATGATGCGCTTGGGGTTTTTACCCAGTTTCACAGGGATGGGAGAATACTCTCTCAGCCCTGGGACTTGTCCTTATGATTATTTTCTTTAAACAGAGTTCAGTTCAGTTCAGTCGCTCAGTCGTGTCCAGCTCTTTGCAACCCCATGGACCACAGTACGCCAGGCCTCCCTGTCCATCATCAACTCCTGGAGTTTACCCAAACTCAATGTCTATTGAGTAGGTGATGCTATCCAACCATCTCATCCTCTGTCGTCCCCTTCTCCTCCTGCCTTCAATCTTTCCCAGCATCAGGGTCTTTTCAAATGAGTCAGCTCTTCGCATCAGGTAGCCAGAGTATTGGAGTTTTCAGCTTCAACATCAGTCCTTCCAATGAACACTCAGGACTGATCTCCTTTAGGATGGACTGGTTGGACCTCCTGGCAGTCCAAGGGACTCTCAAGAGTCAACAGAGGAGCAGCTTAAAACAGCCCTCCGCCCATCCGTTTTCATAACAGTTTTGTTTTATTATTTTTTTTAAATTTTATTTTAATTGGAGGATAATTACTGTACAATATTGTGATGGTTTTTGCCATACATCAGTGTGAACTGGCCATAGGTGTACATGTGTCCCCTCCATCTTGAACTCCCCTTCCCAGCTCACCCTATCCCTCCAGGTTATGATGGATCTTCATACATCAAACTCCCACTGGCTATCTGTTTTACATATGGTCATGTATGTTTCAGTGCTATTCTCTCAAATCATCCCGCCCTCTTCTTCCTATTTTAATTCACGACTGGGGTGTACAGCCCATCTCCTGTGTGACCAGGTGTGGAGCTGGTCACCCTCCAGGTAAAGCACCAGGCAGGGAGAACTGCGAGTCAACAGTGGAAAGTGTGTTGGCTGTGCTGAGATGCTCCACCCACGAGTAATTGCTATGCTGTTTTTTAAACGTCTCTTCAGGATGGGCAGACACTCAGCCAGGAGAGCCATGGGGGTATCCCTGCCTGTTGATGAGTGCTTGTGCCAGGATCTTTATTAAATATTTGAAATATCACCCCTGGATGTGGGGTTCGGGCTGCAGACGTGCGTGATCACAGCTTCTTTGATTGAGCTGGTACTTGGGCTGTGGGATTTTTTTTTTTTTTTGGTTTATTTTTAGTTAAAGGATAATTGCTTTACAATATTGTGTTGGCTTCTGCCGTACATCAACATGAATCAGCCGTGTGCTGTGCTTAGTAGTTCAGTCGTGTCTGACTGTTTGCGACCCCGTGGACTGCAGCCCGCTAGGCTCCTCTGTCCATGGGGATTTTCCAGGCAAGAGTACTGGAGTGGGTTGCCATGACCTCCTCCAGGGGATCTTCCCAACCCAGGGGCTGAACCCAGGTCTCCCTCATTGCAGGTGGATTCTTTCCTGTCTGACTCACCAGGGAAGCCCTAGGCATATACATGTCATCTCCCTCTTGAACCTCCTTCCCACCTCCCACCCCATCCCACCCCTCTTGGTTGTTACAAAAAGTTGCATGAAAGCATATGTAAGATACATAGCCAATGCAAATTTGCTGTGACTCAAAGCACTCAAACTGGAGCCCTCCAGGATGTTTTAACATCTGAATTTAACCTTGGCCCTCTCAGAGGGGAGGGAGTACAGGTCCCACCCACTCACCCTCCTTCCCCACCGCTACTCTGCCAGTTGTGCCCCTTGGAATCCACGCCCCTTGTGCTGTTTACAGGCTTCCGTCTCTTTTTTTTGGAAGGCAAGTGCTCCACATTCAGGCTCTGAATAGACAGAGGATTAAAGGCTTTTGAAATCAAAACTAGGTCTTCAAAGCTGCCAGCGATGGCCAAGGATTTCCCGCCTGGAGCATGGGTCCCAAGCCCAGCCCAGCCCGAAGCTCCCAGATGCCACAGGAGGCCCATTTCCTTCATGCCCCGGGGTCTGTGCTGTCTAAGGGTCTCAGACTCAAATGCCGCCAAACAGGCATGGCTGGAGGGAGGCAGCTTCTGTGCCCTTGGAGACCCTGCAGGGTATGGGGTGTGCATCCCTTACCTGGGATTCTCCAGCATGTGCTGTCGGTCTGGCCTCTGAGCGTGCTGCATGCAGGTCTGATTCTGAGTCACATGGGTTCTTTCTGAGTTTGGGTCACTGGCCTGAATGATGAGCATCAGACCCGTGGACTCACATGTGCCAAGCGTGCCCTGTGCTATTTGCTCCCCGGCCATCTGGAAGCCATTAGCGTTGGGACGGTTGCAGTCGTTTACTGTGTTCTCGTGTTGCGAGAGGCACAGCCTGGCAAGCCCCTGGTCCTAGGAACCAGGGGCCCTTGGCTTTCTGTCAGAGTTCCAGCATCAACCCCAGTGCAGCCCTGCCCTGCAGGCCGCCATCCAGTCCCCTTCTCTCCCTTCCCTTTCCTCCCGTCTTGGACCCTAAGAGCAGTGACTCTTATAGGGGGAACCTGGCCTCTGTCTTCATTCCACTTCTTGACCGCTTTGCAGTTTTGAAGGGAAAGGGGTGCAGATAAGTCACTTTTTAAAGAGCCCCTAGTAGGGAACTTCCCTCGTGGCCCAGTGGCTAAGACTCCATGCTCCCAGTGCAGGGGGTCAGGGTTCGACCCCTGGTGAGGGAACTAGATCCTGCATGCTGCAACTGAAGATCCCACAACTAAGACCTGGTGAAACAAACAAACAAACAAATATATATGATGTTTTTAAAAAGCCCCCAGGAAAGGAGTTGCATTTCACATTGTATAGGTTTCATAAAATGAATACCTCAGGAGGGTCCTCAGAAGAAATCAGGACTCAAGACTGTAGCCACTTAAAGTCATGCTAATTTTACTCCTAGTTTTTTAGGGAATCTCCGTACTGTCTTCCATGGTTGCTGTATCAATTTACATTCCCACCAACAATCCCACTACTAGCATATACCCTGAGGAAACCAAAATTGAAAAAGACATATGTACCCCAACATTCATTGCAGCACTATTTACAATAGATAGGACATGGAAGCAACCTAGACGTCCACCAACAGATAAATGGATAAAGATGCTGTGGTACATATATACAATGGAATATTACTCAGCCATAAAAAAGAGTACACTTGAGTCAGTTCTAATGAGGTGGATGAACCTAGAGCCCCTTATACAGAGTGAAGTAAGTCAGAAAGAGAAAAACAAATATCGTATATTAACGCGTATATATGGAATCTAGAAAGATGGTACAGATGAACCTATTTACAGAGTTGGACACGACTGAAGCGACTTAGCAGCAGCATCAGCAGTGGAGACAGAGACGTAGAGAACAGACTATGGCCATGGGCAGTGTTGGAAGGGAGGAAGCAGACGGTGGGACAAGTGGAGAGAGTAGCATGGAAACATATGCACTACAGAATATAAAATAGATAGCCAATGGGAATTTGTTGTATGACTCAGAGAACTCAAACCAATGCTTTGCAACAACCTAGAGGAGTGGGAAAGGGTGGGATGTGGGAGGGAGGTTCAAGAGGAAGGGGATATATGTATACCTGTGACTGATTCATGTTGCTGTATGGCAGAAGCCAACACAATATTTTAAATCTATTATCCTCCCATTAAAAATTGGAGGATAATTGCTTTATTATTATTAAATAAATTTATTTAAAAAATAATAAAGTCATGCTAATAACTGCATCGTAATAATAGCTGCCTGTGTACTTGGCAATGTGCTCGGAGCTGCATTTGCCTCACGCTAATTCTAGTAATAGCCCTGTGGACAGGGACACCGAGTTTCAGAGTTAAGCAGCTGGAGGTGTTTGCAGCTTCAAAGCCCACACCCTCTCTGCATTTGGAAGTTCATGCCCCGTTTAGGCCCAGGTGGGGTGGAAGCCCGGGGCGGACAGAGGAGCAGAGAAGGAACACACATCTGCAGTTCACGCTAGATAGTCCAGTCGTGAGTTTTTCTAAGGAAGCAAAATGATCTTTTGAAAGGAAACTCACGCAGTCTGTCTGCTCTTGCCAACTCCACTCCAGTACAACCTGCCAAAAACAGCCGAACCTTGTTTTGGGTATGAAAGCAGCTGTTATAATAAACTCCTCTACTCTGCCTCTCTTTCCTGTTATGGTGGAATGACTGTTTAAAGTAAATGTCTCCAATACTCGGATTTTCTGGGGTCATGAAAACATTTTTTAATTGGCAGGCTCTGCTAAATTTTTTGGTCAAGTTAGGAAGTAAACAGAATGCCACACGCCATTTCAGATCCATGCAGTAGAAATGTTTCTGAATTCTGCAGACCTGGTCCCCTAATCCCCACCCACTTGGGCTGGAGCTTTCTTGGGCTTGGAGCTTATTCCAGAATGAATGGATTTCTGCGCTTTCTTCTGTCCCAGGACTTCCAAAGCAGAACAAGGGAAGTGAGTGCAGAAAACATACAGTCAGATGGGTTTGAATCCTGGTTCTGCCAACCACTAGTGTATGACCTCAAGGTTACACTGAGCCCCAACTTTTTATTTCTGTAAGATGGATATTATAGGGACTTCCCTGGTGGTCCAGTGGTTAAGGCTTCACCTTCCAATCCAGGGGGTCCAGGTCCAATCCCTGCTCAGGGAGCTAAGATCCCACATGCCTCAAAGCCAAAAAACTAGAACATAAACAACAGAAGCAATATTGTAACAAATTCAATAAAGACTTAAAAATATTTTTAATAAAAAATTTAAAAATGCATATTATAGTACCAACTACTCATTAGGTTTGTATGGAGTTTAAAAGAAAAATAAAATAATAGCAAATATTTACATAATTCTTATTATATGCTCTGTGCTTTTCAGGTGTTTTATGTGTCTTTCATTTAATCTCCTCAACAACCCTGTTTGGTATCCCCTGTGCTGGTCATATTCTAGTCATACAGTAGAGAGTACAGCTCACAAAATCTCTGTGTACATGAAACTTACATTCTTGTTGGGGGGGCAAAAGATAAGTAAATCAGATTGTTGTTATTGTTGTTCATTTGTTCATTCGCTCAGTGATATCCGAGTCTTTGTGACCCCATGGACTGTAGCACTCCAGGCTTCCCTGTCCTTCACTGTCCCCCAGAGCTTGCTCAAACTCATGTCCATTGAGTCAACGATGCCATCCAACCATCTCATCCTCTGTTGACCTCTTCTCCTCCTGCCCTCAATCTTTCCCAGCATCAGGGTCTTTTTCCAGCGAGTCAGCTCTTCGCATCAGGTGGCCAAAGTATTTGAGTTTCAGCTTCAGTATCAGTCCTTCCAGTGAACCTTCAGGGTTGGTTTCCTTTAGGATTGACTGGTTTGATCTCCTTGCTGTCCAAGGAACTCTTAAGAGTCTTCTCCAGCACCACAGTTTGAAGGCATCAGTTCTTCAGTGCTCGGCCTTCTTTATGGTCTAACTCTCACATCAGTAAATCAGATAGTGTGTTAAATGGTGAGAAGTGCTCTAGAGAAAAATAAAATAAGAAAGGGAGATGGGGAGTTGCAATTTTCAAAAGGTTAATCAGGAAAAACCTCTCTAACAAAGTGATGGTTGAGTAAAGACCTGTAAAAAGTAAGAAAGGAAGCGAGAGAGAGCTGCGGGTTATCTAAGGGACAGAGTCCTAGGCTGAGGAAACAGTAAATGCAAAGGCCCTGGGGCCATGTGTCTGGTATGTTCCAGGTGCAGTGTGGCTGGAGTGGGAGTGAGCTGCAGAGTAGCCGAGGTCAGAGAGGGAAGGTTTGGAGAGAAGATGGGCCTTGTGGGCTCTTCATCTCAGTGAGGTGAGAAACTACTAGAAGAACTTGAGCAGAGGGGAGACGTGATCATGATGAAGTCAGATGTGTAGAAAGAACTCTTCTGATTCATTCATTACAGCTGCTGCTCCTGCTGTTGGTTCCCACGAGGACAGCTGCCAACTGTTTGAGACTGTTTAAGTAGGACATTTCTTAACAGGACATCTGGCCCTCCACTGTCCATGATGTACTTGCTGATTTTCGACAACAGATGAACTTTGCCCAACTCCTCTTGTATCCACATCCAGCCTCCTCCTCTCTTCTGGATGATTCTGTCCTTTGCTATCTCTCTGCATTGGGTTGTCTTGATGATGCTACTTAAGTGGCTGCATAGACAACTGTGGTCTATACTTGTGATTCGTATGTTGTTTTGTTGAGTTAGTTATTGGGATCAGGGACTTGCAAGTAAATATTGCTTGGGCTGCACAATCAAGAGAATCAACAGAGAGGAAAGGTGAGAGAGGATTTTTCAATGGAATTGCCCCTCCATCCTATTCCATGGGGGATAGAAGTGTGTTTGTATGACCGACAACTTACCAACACCGATGCATTCTTGTGGGAAAGGACTATAACATCCTTATGCATCCCCTGAGAGGTCAAGCATCACTAGTTCTGTGCCCCATGTCTGTGAGTAGCACCTGGAGCCCATGGATCTCTTGAAATCATGTCCAAATGGATGTCTGTGCACATTTTTGTGGGGCTAGGTCATAGTGTTCATGTTGCTTGTTCATCAAATGACTTTGTCACAATTGTAGGCCGTATTTGCAACATGGTATAACCTGTATGCAAGCATGTGAAAATGTACACATGTGATAAAGGGGTTTAAAGGGAACTTTTCGTTCCCTAAATATTAAGAATCTGTAAAATCTGTATTTGACAAATATTGCTTATAGTGTTCCCAAGATAGAAGGATAAATTATGGTCCCTGAGAAGATGTCTTTTCAAGGACCTCAAGGTGTACCATCACTCAAGGTCTGTTTTGCCTCCTTGCTCAGTGACTAAGTCTCCAGGAAATCACTCTCTGTATTAGATCATTTGTTCTCATATGTTCTTCATTGCCTTTGAAACACCTCCAATTCTAGCAATGCTTTACATGAGCCAAGTGGTTTGAAACAGCAGCCTAGGCCTGAGGTATTTGGAAGACCACCCTCCCAATCCCCCTGGGTCCTTGGCAGAGCAGGGCCCACACACTAGACAAGGTCCAGGCTCCGAAAGGGAGCTACTTTGCTTAGTATGGTGGTAGAAATATGCATTCCTAGTCACGTGGCCATGCGCTGGCCTCTTCTGCAGTTGGAGGCAAGGCATGCACCTGGTGTGTCTGTTGTCTGATGCTCCCCTGTGCATGTGCTGTGAAGCACACTGGGCGGAGATGATGGGGGTGGGGTGGAGGCGGGAATAGGGGGGCATTCCTGGGCACTAGAGTTCTACCATGGTAATCAGTTCCTCCCAGTTCAGGGAAGCCCTCAAGGGCTTCTTAGCTGGGACTTAAGGAAGTCAACAAAAGGATTGTCGAGAATGACTGATCCCATGCCCTGGAATGCAAAGCCTGCACAGTTGGTGGTACTTAATTATATACAATAAACTAGGAAGGACATACAGTGGGTTTTGATATCAGGTTCCAGTTGCTCCTCACTAAGGACCTGGTAGAAACCCTTCATCAGTGTGGCTAAGGAAATGGTCCCAGTCTTGTCTGACTCCGGCTGTATGTCCACACTGCCTCCCCGCACCTTTGCTATCGCTGGGTGTCTGCTCCTCCTGTCTCGCCTGGAAGCATCTGCAGACCCCCTTCCTGATCACTGTGGAAGGGTAAAGGTGACTGTCAGAAGCATGCAGAGGAATTCCACGTTTTTCATCAAGATGGGAAGTTAAGAGGAGGAAACCGATGAAAAGCGCCCTGGCTACGGATCGAGCTTTTGTGCCCATCCACCACCACCGCCAACGGGTTTTGTCCTCATCACAGGGGAGACGTGGTCTGGGCTCCTCTCTGACTTGAATGAACCATTCAGAGGTAAACTGAGGCATATGAAGAATGTTAAGAGTTTATTTGAACAAAAACCCATTCTACTCTGGGGGCATCAAACCAGAAGTGGTTGAGAGCATCTGTCTGGCAGGAGCTGTGGCAGGACTTACAAGGAAAAGGTGCAGATGCAAAGACAGAAAGTTGTTGATCTGCCCTAGCTTAAAGCCTGAAAAGGGAATGTGATTGGTCACTAAGTCATGTCCAACTCTTTGTGACCCTATGGACAGCAGCCCGCCAGGCTCCTCTGTCCATGGGATTCTCCAGGCAAGAATACTGGAGTGGGTTGCCATTCCCTTCTCCAGGGGATCTCCCCAACCCAGGGATCGAACCCAGGTTTCCCACACTGCAGGCAGATTCTTTACCACTGAGTCACCTGGGAAGGTGTGCAGGTGTAAAACCTTAATATTGGAAGCAGGTTGGCCATTTGGTAAATAAGAATCCCCGCATTTTGACAGTGGATCTTAGATTGGCACTCATTTCTCTGCCTGCCATGCTGGTTTGATTTTGACCTAGATGTCATATAATAATTTACATGACTATTGTGCAGATACTCATTTCATGTTCTAGTTTGCTTGTCCTTCACTCTCTAGAAACCACTTTTTATCATTAACAGAAATAATCTTTATCACCTCTGTGCCCCAGTGAGCAAATCGTAGACACTCCACCTCAGGGTTTCCCGGCTTGTTGGGACAAGAATGACTTGATGGTAGGAACCTTCCTTACAGTCTGTGAAAGCCTGTCGTTGCTTACTTTCATTTCCCTGTGGCCACAGCTCTCCCTGTTCTAGTCTTTCTTTTTTTGTTGCTGTTCAGTTGCTAAGTCATGTCCGACTCTTTGTGACCCCGTGGGCTGTAGCACACCAGGCTTCCCTGTCCTTCACTACCTCCTGGAGCTTGTTCAAACTCATGTCCATTGAGTCGGTGATGCCATCTAACCATCTCATCCTCAGTCACCCCCTTTTCCTCCTACCCTCAGTCTTTCCCAGCATCAGAATCTTTTCCAGTAAGTCAGTTCTTCACATCAGGTGGCCAAAGTATTTGAGCTTCAGCTTCAGCATCAGTCCTCCCAATGAATTTTCAGGGTCGATTTCCTTTAGGATTGACTGGTTTGATCCCTTACTATCCAAGGGACTCTCAAGAGTCTTCTCCAGCACCGCAGTTTGAAAGCATTAGTTCTTTGGTGCTAAGCTTTCTTTGGTCCGACTCTCACATCTGTACATGATTAATGGAAAGACCATAGCTTTGACTATACCGCCTCAGACAACCTATTCTGTCTAGATAATCACAAGCCTTTGCTCTTTTCTTAAAAAAATGTCTTGTCTCCATCCCCTACTCTGTGATCCTTCCCATCCTCCCCTGGGCCTGTGCAGCAGAAGCCATTAAAAGAAGGGGCCTTCTCAGAGCCCCAGGGTCCACCTGGAGCCCTTGACTTTTCCAACTCCATTTGGATAAACATTTCTCTTCAGTGCTTTGTGCCCCGTTGGGATGTGTGTCTGGGAAGTAAGCAGGAGTAGAAACAGATAGATCTTCCCACCAAGCTCAAAGTTGGGAAGATTAACTCCTATGTAACAGTCCTATGGATAAAAATTAGTAAAAATGCAATCATACAGTCATTTGGCTGCACTGTCTACCCTAATAAATTAGTACGTCTAATTTTATAAGCACTGTCATAACTGTGGCTGTGAGTGGGATTTTTCCTCTTCCTTACTAGGTGTTGTTTATTAGGTGTTGTTTCCCCTAAGTGCTGTATAAAGGGACAGATTGTTTCAGGGCAACCAGTTGGTTGTATTTACAGGTGGCTGGCTGTCTTTACTAGTTCTGCAGCTGTAACACAACTGCTTTCCAGCAGGAAGGAGCATCACAAAGGAGCTGGAGCTATGCAGTCCAGACTTCATCTGATTCCACACTTAGCAATGGATGTTTTGTGAATCACTGAATCCTTCTTTATCAGTTCCTCTCCAAGGCCACACATAACATGAAGTCAATGAAATAGTGCTGTCTTTGTGCTCATGAGATGATACTGCTGGCCTGTCATCAGTAGGACCTGAGGTTCAAGTGGCTTTTCCAACAGTAAGATTGGGAAGGAAGAGCAATGCTCAGGCCTCATTCTAGAAGGTGGCTGGGGGCATCCTTGGTCTGCCAGTAAAGCCCATCCCTGCATCACATAGTGAAGTAGTGAAAGTAAAAGTCTATCAGTCACGTCCAACTCTTTATGACCCCGTGGACTGCAGCCCACCAGGTTCCTCTATCCATGGAATTCTCCAAACAAGAATACTCCCTTGGCAGCCATTCCCTTCTCCAGGGGATCTTCCTGACCCAGGGATTGAACCTGGGTCTGTTAAATTACAGACAGATTCTTTACCAACTGAGCCACCAGGAAAGCCCATATCACTCTGTATAGTGGCTGCTAAAGACAACAACATCTTCTTAACCAACAGGGACTGCTTTATAGTAAGAGATTTTATTTTATTTTATTTTTTATCTCCTAAAGATAGAAACTTTTTAAAAAAGTGTTTATTTTTTAAAACTGTTGGTTTTTAAAATAGAATTCAAACAAGATTTACAAATTGTTATTTGGTTGATACATTTCTTAAATCTCTTTTGATCAGGACACACCTTATTTATTTATTTTTTTAATATAAATTTATTTATTTTAATTGGAGGCTAATTACTTTACAATATTGTATTGGTTTTGCTATACATTGTCTTGAATACACCACAGGTGTACATGTGTTCCCCATCCTGAACCCCCCCACCTCCCTCCCGATCCCATCCCTCTGGGTCATCCCAGTGCACCAGCCCCAAGCATCCTGTATCATGCATTGAACCTGGACTGGTGATTCATTTCACATATGGTAATATACATGTTTCAATGCCATTCTCCCAAATCATCCCACCCTCGCCCTCTCCCACAGAGTCCAAAAGACTGTTCTATACGTCTGTGTCTCTTTTGCTGTCTTGCATACAGGGTTATTGTCTCCATCTTTCTAAATTCCATATATATGCCTTATTATACTGTATTGGTATTTTTCTTCCTGGCCTATTTCACTCTGTATAATCGGCTCCAGTTTCATCCACCTTCTTAGAACTGATTCACATGTATTCTTTTTAATGGCTGAGTAATATTCCATTGTGTATATGTACCACAGCTTTCTTATCCATTCGTCTGCTGATGGACATCTAGGTTGCTTCCACATCCTGGCTATTATAAACAATGTTGTGATGAACATTGGGGTACATGTGTCTCTTTCAATTCTGGTTTCCTCGGTGTGTATGCCCAGCAGTGGGATTGCTGGGTCATAAGGCAGTTCTATTTGCAATTTTTTAAGGAATCTCCACACTGTTCTCCATTGTGGCTGTACTAGTTTGCATTCCCACCAATAGTGTAAGAGGGTTCCCTTTTCTCCACACCCTCTCCAGCATTTACTGCTTGTAGAGTTTTGGATCACAGCCATTCTGACTGGTGTGAAATGGTACCTCATTGTGGTTTTGATTTGCATTTCTCTGATAATGAGTGATGTTGAGCATCTTTTTATGTGTTTGTTAGCCATCTGTATGTCTTCTTTGGAGAAATGTCTGTTTAGTTATTTGGCCCATTTTTTGATTGGGTCATTTATTTTTCTGGAATTGAGCTGCAGGAGTTGCTTGTATATTTTTGAGATTAGTTGTTTGTCAGTTGCTTCATTTGCTATTATTTTCTCCCATTCTGAAGGCTGTCTTTCACCTTGCTTATAGATTCCTTTGTTGTGCAGAAGCTTTTAAGTTTAATTAGGTCCCATTTGTTTATTTTTGCTTTTATTTCCAATATTCTGGGAGGTGGGTCATAGAGGATCCTGCTGTGATTTATGTCGGAGAGTGTTTTGCCTATGTTCTCTAAGAGTTTTATAGTTTCTGGTCTTACGTTTAGATCTTTAATCCATTTTGAGTTTATTTTTGTGTATGGTGTTAAAAAGTGTTCTAGTTTCATTCTTTTACAAGTGGTTGACCAGTTTTCCCAGCACCACTTGTTAAGAAGATTATCTTTTCTCCATTGTATATTCTTGCCTCCTTTGTCAAAGATAAGGTGTCCATACGTACATGGATTTTAAAGAATAATTTAAAGAATAATAAGCAATGAACCCACACTATATTCTAAACTATATACAGGTTTCTGGGAGTTTATGTAAACCGATAGGTGCTACATATTAGAAATAAAATATTTGAATGACTCCCTGGTGGGTAATCCTGCTATTAATTCTAAATTCCACCTTCACTGGAGTACTGGGGAAAATCCTGAGCTGGATGCAGATTGGACATTGCTGTGAGAAACTTGTCCAAAGCCTCTTCTTCTTTCAGTCTGTTTTTAACCAATTTACAGCCCTAATTAAGAGTGTTGGGCCATTTGGGCAATAAAATTCATTTCTTTGAGCATGAAATACAATTAAATGATTTTATCCTAAGCACTACATACTGTCGTTCAGTTGTGTCCGACTCTTTACGACCCCATGGACTACAGCCCACCAGCCTCTTCTGTCCATGGAATTCTCCAGGCAAGAATACTGGAGTGGGTTGCCTTTTCCTCCTCCAGGGGATCTTCCTGACCCAGGGATTGAACCCGAGTCTCCAGCTTTGGCAGGCGCTTTCTTTCCTACTGAGCCATCTGTAAAATGTGAGGAGATACAAGCAGTTAGAGTAAGCTGGCTCCAGCACAGCCCTGAGAAATGATGGGAAATCATGAATTTGATTTTTGCTTTAGAAATGCTTTTTAAAAAGCATCTCTACTGTCTGAAGAAAGTCACTGTGTGTGTGTGCCTACTCAGTCACTCTGTCATGTCCCACTCTTTGCGACTCCATGGACTATAGCCCCCAGGCTCTTCTGTCCATGAGTGTATGTGTGTGTATACATATACATACATGTCCTTATCCATCTTTTCATCTAGTTGTTTCAGTTTTAAACAGATTTCTAAATTTAACACTCATTTATGAACTGTTTACAAAGGCATGGCAGTGTTAATAAGCATGTACTTTCCCACTTTACATTTACTTGTAATTGGTTGCATGCCTTCTGACTTTCTAGTGCAGTGATTTTCCACTTTTATTTTCCAGTTTCTTTCCTTTGACTGCTACACCCAGGGCTGAATGCCCCATACAAAGATATCTTCCTCTGTTTGTCCTTTGTCCATTTTTAATCACAAATGTGAATACCAAGCTGGTGAACAGATGCTCTTCACCAAATCTGGGGACCACACCCCCCTCACAACTCATCCCGTGGTCTGTACAATAGATCCTTCTCATTTTCCTCATTACTTATTTTTTACCAGCTTTCCCCTACCGCCCTGCATCTGGGTCATTTCAAATCCATCGACTTCTCTTCAAGGTTCTGAACAGAGATTGCCTTCCTCACGGAACAGATAATTCCTTTAAAACGCCAACAGTAAAAATCTGTCTCTCTGTCTTGGCTCAGTTCAGTTCAGTCGCTCAGTCGTGTCCGACTCTTTGCGACTCCATGAATTGTAGCACACCAGGCCTCCCTGTCGATCACCAACTCCCAGAGTTCACCCAAACTCATGTGCATCGAGTCAGTGATGCCATCCAGCCATCTCATCCTCTGTCGTCCCCTTCTCCTCCTGCCCCCAGTCCCTCCCAGCATCAGGGTCTTTTCCAATGAGTCAACTCTTTGTCTTGGCTCACTTTTCCCTTAATTCAAGTGTCCTCAGCTCTCGTCTTCACTTGAAGAAAGTGGAAAACATATTCATACAGAAATGAAGAGTATGTGTCGGGCTGATTGGTATTTTCACTGACACTAAGGTCCTTTTATTTTTTTCTTCATCAAAGCAGTAGTTTTGTTGGTTTGAAAAAAAAAGAATCAAGTAGGTCTGTGAGAGAAGCATAGATTGTCTTTTTTATTTTTTTCCAGCACCTGCTCTGAAGCATAATTTCCACATGCCCCAACACTGCTTCAGTGATAAACAACAAACACACTATCATTAACTGAGACTTAACTGAGACTTGCCCGCTCAGCGCAGCTGCCCCCAAATGACACTGTAAAAGCAAGCACGCTCAAGGCAAGTGTTGGGCTGTGAGTTTGCTTTCTCACCTCTGTTCTGTTGGTTTTAGTTCTGTGAGAGCTGAGGGATGCCAGACACAGCCTTGCAAGCCAGAAGGGTCTATAGATCTGCATTTCTTTGGTTAGTAAATCCCACTTCACCGCCCTCCCCTCCAGGGGTGAAAAAGAAATGCTTGCTCTGGAGCCCAGGGTTCCTGCTTGTTTGGTTGGAAGGTGTCCTGTGTGTCTGTATTTTGACCCTTAACTGAATGCCTCTCCTAGGACATCTACACCCTGGCCTCCAGGACACCGAGCTCGGCGCATCCCTTGTCACACAGGAAGCTGGCCACAAAGTGGGGGAGAAGAGTGTGAAAGCCTCATACATGATGCTATTGCCAGTCACGTGACTGGGGCCAGCTGAGGGGTGACGGCACGTGTGTCCATGGTGGGCTCTACGCTCCAGGCTCATGTATGTGAATCTGAAGGGCGTATAGGGGGTACAGAAGGCATTTGGTTTGTTCAGAGAAAGGCAAAAGCAGCCCTCACCTTCCCTGGTGGTTCAGACCACCAGAATTTGCTTGCAGGGCGGGAGACCCCGGCTCTATCCCAGGGTTGGGAAGATCCCCTGGAGGAAGAAATGGCAATCCACTCCAGTATTCTTGCCTGGAAAATTCCATGGACAGAGGAGCCTGGCGGGCTACAGTCCATGGAGTCGAAAAGAGCCGGATACGACTCAGCAACTAACACACATACACACCCGAGTGGTAGCCAAGATGATGGCATTTGAATTATTTGAAAACCACACAAATGAACCTAATAGATTTTCATCTTGTGACTTTCAGAAGAACCGAGGGGGTTCAGGGCTTGGGGGAGGCTCGTTAGGAAAAGATTCATCCAGGAAGAAACTTGTGAGGAAGGTTTTTTTAAGAAGGCGGCATTTGGTAAGAGAAGAGTGTTGCAGGGAGACAGAAGGCCAGTCTTAGGATGTGGAAAGGAAACAGGCAGACCCTGAGGGTGTGCTGTGAGCACCCAGCCAGACACTCCATGCTGCTTCCAGCTTGTGCTCAGATCTTCCTCCCTGAAGCCTTCTCTGACCACCTGTTTCCACTGCCATCCACCTGCTCTCCACACACCCTCTGTCCATTTCTTGCTTTCCCTGGAGAAGGAAATGGCAGCCCACTCCAGTATTCTTGCCTGGGAAATACCATGAACAGAGGAGCCTGGTGGGCTACGGTCCATGGGGTCACAAAAGAGTCAGACACAACTTAGCAACTAAACAACAACAGCTGCTGCTGCTGCTGCTGCTGCTAAGTCGCTTCAGTTGTGTCCGACTCTGTGCGATCCCATAGACAAGAGCCCACCAGGCTCTGCCATCCCTGGGATTCTCCAGGCAAGAGCACTGGAGTGGGCTGCCATTGCAGTGTTGTTAAAATATCCTCCCACTCTCGTGTAAGTTCTATAAGGACAGAGATTGTCATCTGTTTTGTTCACCGTGATACCCAGTGCGTGGTATAGACTAAATGCTACATCCTTGCTTCTTGAATAAATAGGATATAGTAAGAAAGAAGTATGGTGGGCTGTGTTTTGGGATTTAAAGAACTTAGGCGGAGAATTCAGAGACCTGAGTCTTGAAGCCAGGGCCAGCCTGGGAGGGCGGTCAGGTTCACCGAGCTGCAATTCCCTCACTAGTAAGATGGACACTGGCTGAGTCGACCACTGACCTCTTCTGGACTGTGCGGGTCTAAGGACCTGCATGGTCAGAGGATGCTAGCAGTGAGCATCTGGAAATCTACTCCAAACCACCTGGAGCTGTTAGTGTGGCAGTGGATTTCTGAGCCACGGGGTCAAGCTGGTGTTTGTAAAAAGAATTGGATTTTTCTGAAGTTCTCCAAGTAGGTTTTTTCAAAAAGGGGGGTTAGGAGGCTAGATATTAATTTTTTAATCACTGTATTTATTTATTTTACTTTTTGGCTGTGCAGGATCTTCATGCTGTACAGGCTTTTCTCTAGTTGCAACGAGTGGTGGCTAGTCTTCATTGTGGTGCGCGGGCTTCAGCAGTTGCAGCTCCCAGGCTCCAGAGCACATGCTTAGTGGTTGTGGCACACAAGCTTAGTTGCTCCGCAGCATGTGGCACCTTCCTGGACCAGGGATTGAACCTGTGTCTCCTGCATTGGCAGGCAGATTCTTTACCAGGGAGCCACTAGGGAAACCCGCTTGATACATTAACTTTTTATTACCACTTAAGAAAGCCTTATTTCACTTCCTTCCTTTCCACTAACTTATCTGACCCAACTCTTGCAGCCTTGAACCACCAGCAACTATTTGGGTCCGTAGATGGGTTAGCCATTGACTTTTAAGGCTTCTATTTCAGTGAACTAGAACTTTAGAAGAAAACTCAACAGGGGCAACCAACTTTTGGTTTCAAGCTCAAGGCTCTGCATGCCTCATAGTTTACCTTGAAATTACTGAGTATAAATCTACCTTCTCAGGGACTTCCCTGGTGATCCAGTGTCTAAGACTTTGTGCTCCCAATGTAGGGGACCCAGGTTCGATCCCTGGTCGGGGAACTAGATTCCACATGCCACAGCTAAGAGTTGACTAAACATCCCGCATGCTGTAACTAAAGATCCTATGTGCCGCAACTAAGGCCCAGCACATGCAAATAAATAAATAAAAATATTTTTAAAAAAATAAAATTATATTCTCTTCCCAGGCCACTCCATTCCAGAAATTTCACCACCACTGGGGGACGATTTCTCTGAGGGGCCAACAGACCTTACCAGCCAAAGCTCTAAGCCAGTCCTGACCCCTCCAAGAGATAATGAGGATTTATTTAGAGTGGAATAAACATGCTGCTCAAGTATGTCACCATAGAATAGGAAGAGAAATTATAGCCTGTAGAAACCTCAGGCCTGTAATGGTTAACTTGCTGGAGACCAAGTTTTCCTGCTCGTTCCTGTTGTTGTTGTTCAGTGGCTCATCATGTCCAGCTCTTTGTGACCCCATGGACTGCAGCACGCCGGGTTTCTCTGTCCTTCACTATCTCCCAGAGTTTGCTCAGACTCATGTCCATTGAGTCAGTGATGCCATCCAACCATCTCATTCCCTGTTTCTTCATTTCTGAGAAAGGCTCATCTCTCAGTATTTGAAAGGATGTTTCTATAGCCCTGGATTTCAACAGAACATTCCACAAGTGTAACCTGTTTGCCTCCTCCGATTTATCTCTTTAGGCATACTTCACTTGGCTTTGTTTTGCTTTCACCTCTGGAGGTCAGCAACCTTGGAGGAGCAACCTGTGATCACTTGGGTTTAGGTCCCAGCTCAGCCACTTACTGGCCTAGGTACTCAACCTCACTGACCCCCACTTTCCTAAAAATCTATAAATTGCGATCAGAAGTCCTGCTTGGCAAGGTTATTAAAGGGCGTGGTTTCCCTGGTGGCTCAGTGGTAAAAGAATCTGCCTCCCAATGCAGGAGCCGCGGGTTTGATCCAGGGATCAAGAAGATCCCTTGGAGGAGGAAATGGCAACCCACTCCAGTATTCTTGCCTGGAGAATCCCATGGACAGAGGAGCCTGGCGGGCTACAGTCCATGTGGGTCACAGAGTTGGACACGATTCAACAACAAAGTAGCTGGGCAGGGGTACGTGGCACACATCGGGTCCTCTAGACTGGCCACCATCCTTAGCAATTCCTCTTCACGTTTGCTGCAAGAGCAAACTCTCATCCACTAAGCAAATATCTCGTGGCTTTCCTCCAAATACCTGTGCAGTCCAAGTGTCCAGCTCAATTATACGGCAGAGTCTTAAGGGCCCAAGCTGGAGCCGAATTTTCATGCGTCCTTTTAATTAAAAGATTGAATGCCTGATCACAGAAGGACATTGTTTGGTGATGCTGATAATGAAGTAGTCAGGGCTGCTGAAGTGTATCATTAGGAGGGCTGACAATAAATTCCATGCCCATGGAATGAAATGAACAGGAAGAGGGCCAGGAGGAAGCGGCCAGTGCGAGAGGCAGATGTAAGAGACGTGATGGATGAACTGCCCCCCGGGGTGAGGATTCCTCTCCTCAGAACTGAAGGCATTTGTTTACAGTTCATATAATAAAGGATTTCTTATTATAAAACTACAAGGAGAAAGTAATGGCATTCTTTTGAAACACTATACATCCTGGCAGACATTGTATGTTCTGAGTAGCATCATTATCTAGCTTTTGGCTTTAACAATTCTTTTTTTAGCAGACAAGGTATACATTATAAATTTTAAACAAATAATGCATGTATACTTTTTACATTAAAACCAAAACAGAACTGGCTTCCATTTATATACATATATGCATGCTTAGTCGCTTCAGTCACATCTGACTCTTTGCAACCCCATGAACCATAGCCCACCAGGCTCCTCTGTCCATAGGATTTCCAACCAAGAATACTGGAGTGGTTAGCCACTTCTCCTCCAGGGATCTTCCCGACCCAGGATTTGAACCAGTGTCTTTTGTGCCTCCTGCATTGCAGGGGGATTCTTTACTGCTGAATCAATGGGGAAGCCCCATGCATATACATGAAAAAATATTAATGAAAGAAACTATACATTTAGTAAATGTACAGAATATTAATATAAGCTCAGGAGGAATGCGGAAGATTTCAAATTCATAAAACTCATGTAAATTATTTTTCTGATTTGAATATACCTTTATGAATATTGAGATGTGGTGAGGCTTTATTTATTTTGCACAGAAAGTTATTTTGTTTTTAATTCTCGTCCTCCTGTTATCATGATTACCTGCATTGTTTAAGAAACGGCATAGTAAGGTGTCCATGTGTTTGCTCAGTCATTTCTACTCTTTGCAACCCCATGGACTGTAGCCCACCAGACTCCTCTGTCCATGGAATTTTCCAGGCAAGAATACTGGAGGGGGTTGCCATTCCCTTCTCTAGGAGATCTTCCCCGCCCAGTATGGAATCCAGGTCTGCATTGCAGGAGGATTTTTTACCATCTGAGCCACCAGGGAAGCCCCTAGTAAGGTTTCCAGGGATTTGTATTTTGGAAACTAAATACTCATTAATAATTTTTTTTTAAAAAAAATGCTAGCTAAACCCATATCCCATCATTTAGTAAATAGTCTTTATAATAAGGAAAAACTAATTGTTCAAGGGATAAAATGTTTTATGTATTTAACTTCTATTCTAGTGATATTGCCCAACATCCAAGTAACTAACTAGGATGTTAACTCTTACCGTTTTGTTGCTTTTCATGGCATTTTAATCATAGGGCTGAATTTGAATCATCAGTTTTACTGTTAGGGCCAAATCATTCTCATGGGTTTATGGGAATATATGCCACCAGGAAGTAGATTAATAGCTATAAAAAAACCACATGGAAAGGTTACTGCAAAACTCAGATTAAAACAAAAAAAAAACTCAGATCAAAACCTGTGGTTTTCTGAATTTGCCATCTACCAGCTTTCTGAAGCTTCTCTGTGGTAACATGATCTTTATGGCAACACCACTGAGCTCTGGACGCTTATGGTCATTAAAACAGCTGGGAAGTGCCCTGCATTCGTCCGCAGCACCAGCCTTCCCATAGGGAGGAAGGCCGCTTGCTGATCAGTACGCGTCCGTGTTAACAGAGAGCCCTCCTTTGGTAATGGTCGAAAAATATGATAGTGAAAGAGACTCTTGTTTTCCAAAAAAATTAGAGAAACAGACTAGATTGGGGCTGAGGCCACAGAACTTGGGAGGGCTCTTTATGGAGAACTGCAGCAGAAAGGAATTCTCTTTGCTGGTCAATTTTTCTGGCCTTCTGCACCATCATTTCCCGCAGCGTTTCAGTGTATCCTCTCCAACCAGCTAAGTACCCCATGATTGGCAGCCCCATCAACCCCCATCTTCTCACTTTAAACAAATGTGTTGTTGGAAATAAGGGTGAATCAGGGAACTTGGAGTTTGTGGACTGGGGACCAAGTTGTCAGCCTATTCTGAACTTCCGTGGAATCCTCAAGGAGTTAGCCAGAGGGATTCTGACTTCCTTTGGCTTCCCCAATGTTTTTTGTGTAATACAGCCTTGGAGACTGGAAGATGCATTCAGAACAGGAGCCTAGAATCCAATTCAGTGGGGCTAGAGCAAGGCGGGTAGCCTGAGGGAGGGCACGGATCCTGTAGACACGTTCTGTCTGTGGGCTGCTGAATTGCAGATGTGCTATTTGGGTCAGGCTCTGTAATAAGCTGGCTCTCTCGGTGGTGAGGGACACAGAAGTTTCACTTCCTGAGCTAGAATCTCTTCTCCACAGCCTCGCCTCGATCCATTCCCTGCCCTTCCTACCCGCCCCTCACAGTGGGAATTAAGTCCCCCATCTCTGGAAAGTAATGCTAAGAAAACAAACACTACAAAGGCTGGTAACAGGGGGATATCTCTCTTGAATGTTTTCTGTGACCATCTAGGTCCAAGGAGGAGGGGGTCCCCCAGCTCCGTGAGCCAGCGGGGTCTCTTTGTAGTAGGCATACGTATGTTTGGCCAGATGTCCTCCCAGCGGAGGGCAGAGAGGGAAAGATAAAACAGAATTCTTATGAAAAATAAGTCTTGGGAGGGAGAAAAAACAAGACAGAGAAAGTGTGTCAAGTGGGACGGGAGGTGCCATCTGATGTTGATTAAATGCTAATAGAGTCAGCAAGGAGAAATGCATGTCACAAGGAAGTGACCCTGCTCTTCGGCATGTGGGCCAGTGACAGCTGTCTGGGAGCAGAGCTGTCAGACCAAGATATCCAGGGATAAACCCAGAGCCGGCTGGCATGGCAATCAGGGGAGGGAAGGACCCCTACACCAGGAATCAGGATGCGTTCTTTCTGATTCCGCTGTACCTGGCCTTACTCTCCCCATCAGTAACAGGATGATGCTTGACCAGGTGACCTCTAGGCAACCCTATAACCCCAGATTCTGTTATCTACTGTCATCTCCCTTCTGACCAAATCTTCTAAGGCTCTTCTAATGGAGTATAAGAAATTGCCCTGGAGAGATGTGAGAAGTTCACCCCCCACCCCCCGCCAGGGTCCTAAAACCCAGAAGGAATGCAACCTCACATCAGCCATGAAAGTGTCATCTAGTCTTTCCACTGCAGCCTGGGGTCTCCTCTCCTGTGTTTTACAGTTGCCACCAAAGCGTGTTAACTGTTTTCTGAACATGAGATGCAGCAGGTCTGTGGGTCTGCCTGTGCTTTTGTTGTTGTCCAGTCGCCAAGTCATGTCTGATTCTTCACGACCCCATGGACTGCAGGACGACAAGCTTCCCTGTCCCTCACCATCTCCCTGAGTTTGCAAAAGTTCATGTCCATTGAATCGGTGTTGCCATCCAACCATCTCATCCTCTGCCACCCCCTTCTCCTTCTGCCTTCAATCTTTCCCAGCATCAGGGTCTTTTCCAATAAGTCAGCTCTCTGCATCAGGTAGCTAAAGTTACTAGAGCATCAACTTCAGCATCAGTCCTTCTGATGAATATTCAGGGTTGATTTCCTTCTACCTGTTCTTCTCCCCTCCCAATTCCAAAAAATATTTTCACTCTGCATGCGTGCTGTCACTTCAGTTGTGTCCGACTCTTTGGGACCCCATGGACTGTAGCCCGCCAGGCTCCGCTGTCCCTGGGATTCTCCAGGCAAGAATAAAGGAGTGGGTTGCCATGCCCTTCTCTAGGAGATCTTCTTGACCTAGGGATCGAACCCATCTCCTGCACTGGCAGGCACATTTTTTACCACGAGTGCCACCTGGGAAGCCTGCATATAAGAGGACTTTGTTTCATTTTAAACTTTCAAGATTACAGAGAGTTTAAGAGCAGATGAATGTGTTTGTGTGTGTGTTCGTCCTTTAGTTAAGAGTGAACCGTTGAAAGTTTTCTTTTTTTTTTTCTTTCTGGCACCTTCATGAGGTCAGCAGTGTTTTGTTACAGGGTGAGGCTGGATTCCAGTGGGAATGGAAGAAGATTCTTCCACTGAGATGAGAAGATCTCACACTAGGACGGGGGCTGTGGAAATGGATAAGAAAGCTTGACCAGAGAGACACTGGCACCGTGATGTAGGGGAGATATCATGGTGTTTGGAGTCTGACAGACCCCGGTTTAAATCCTAGCTATGTTGTCTGTGGGATGTCATTTCAGCTCTTGCTCCCTACTTGAAGGGTGATTACGTGAAGTCCCTAGATCAGAGTCTGGCATGGTGTAGGCAGTAAAGTCAAAGTGTTAGTTGCTCAGTTGTGTCTAACTCTTTGTGACCCCATGGACCCCATGGACCACCAGGCTCCTCTGTCCATGGGATTCTCCAGGCAGGAATACTGGAACAGGTTGCCAGTAAGTGAACATCAATAAACTGTAGATGAGATGATCATGACAAAAATATCTATAGGAAGATTAAAAATATCTGGTGGTTGATTGAATTAGAGAATAATTATAAGAGAAGACTTCAAGATGTCTGAGTTTGAGTACCTGAAGGATTGGGATGGTGGTAGTATTTAGGGATGGAAATAAGTAAGTTGGGTGGAAGTTGGAGATCTGGCTTGGCAGGACTGGTACCAATGTTAGTTTTGGACACAGGAGGTGGCACTGAAACATCCAGGTGGTGATGGAAGAAGGAGGATGGGAAGGAAAGGAGAAAAAGAAGTGAGAAAAACACGATACTGAGAAGCTGGTTAGCTCTAGGTCTGTTTGATCAATGAGTCTCATTTTACAGATTCACCTTCAAGGGACTGGTTAACCAAAGGTTGAGCCAGCACGACCATCTCCTAAAACAAACCTTAGCGCCTCAAATTGTGTTCCTCCAGTGAAGCATCTCCTAGACCTAGTTAGAAATGCAGAGTCTTAGCTCCTACCTCAGACCTACTGAATCAGATCTGCATTTCTACATGACCTGTGAGCACTTTTTGAAAAGCACTGTTCTAACGCATGGCGGCCAGACCTGCAGCATCACAGCCCCTGGGGACTTGTTGGAAGTTCAGATTCTCAGGTGCCTTCTCAGACTTCCTGAATTAGAAAGGCTGTGTTTTAACGAGCCCTTCAAGTGAAGCAAGTGGGATGGGATGGTGGTAGTATTGAGGGATGGAAATAAGAAAGTTGAAGAATCACTGCTCTAAGCCATGAATCACTGCTCTAAGCCATGGAAGGGAGAGCTTGAACCCCCCACCCCTTGGGTGTATAACCCAGAACACCGGAGGGATTGGTTAAACCCGGGAAGTTAAATTTGAGGCATTGTTCTATGCTGTTTCTCTCATCATTTTGCATTAAACACAGCTGAAGGACTCTTTTCACTGAAGAAGGGCACTAGGCATAAAATTACAAACCAAAGGGGAGGAACTTCAGCTGTGGCTTAATCTTCACAACTTATCCATCAAAAGTTATTGAGCACAATTCTAGGAGATCAGTCCTTTATGTGCTATTGCTCCTGGGGGACTCTATTAGTGAGATGCACATGGGAAAACCAGTCAGGGCAAGGAGGACTGTCCTGACATGCCTTACAGTGTGATTTTCGCATTAAAGTGTCCAGAGCCTATGTCTTCTGTGTTTCTAATAAAACTATGGCAAGTTCCCTTTTTATGGGTTAGTTTCTGGAGTCCCTTGCAGAAGTGATGGTGGTTTACCACTTAGACTAGAGTGTTTTTCAAACAGTTCAACTGTGAGCAATAAAAATTTACCTCTTCTCATCAGAAATGTCTGGTTTTTCTGGTTGTTCCCTAGTTGTTATTCATTATCACTGTGATAAATAAGGGTCGGTGTCTGTTTCCTGCATATATGTAATGTACAAAAGTGGTTATATATTGAGCATTTTAATCCTAAAATTACCTATATTTTCTGCTATAGTAAGTTATAGTACATTATTAAGTTATATAGTACATTATAGCCAGTGGCATGCTGGTAAACCAATCTGGGATGCGTGAGGGCATCATGTATAGTGTTTGCAAATTTCCATGGTGTAAATAGTCCCTCCAGGGTTGATTTCAAGCTGCCAACAATTTAACAACCAACTCTCCAAATTCCTACAAATTTGACAAGTGACTCTTGAAAACAGTAGGAATTAACTCAAGCACCCCACTGAAACAAACGTCAAGGGAAAAGTCACTTTTTTTTTTTGGTTAGCTGTGTTTGAATTACTGTTGGTTCCACAATGGCCGAAACAGGTAGATGTGGGTGTTTTACGTCTTTTGTCATATAGAGATCTTATGATAATGGAATGTGATTTGGAAACTGTTCTATGAAACAAAGTTCTGTGCTATTTTCAAGTGGTTAAATATGTTTATAATAACATAATGGCAATATTTAAGTTGGGTTACATGTGTTGCTCAAGCGGTGAGTACGTTTGATTTTAAAATACCACTCAACCTATAGAAAGGCATATGTGAAAACTATATTCTTATAGTATTTAAACCAAAATGCAAAAATTTAATTCTGAAATGGTGTTTGTGGTTACTGTGGTTAAGATATGCCTTTTCTTACAGGTATTCAAGAAGGAACACAATGTACCAAATGTAAAAATAACTGGGCACTGAAGCTTTCTATCATACTACTATACATTTTATGTGCCTTGCTTACCATCACAGTAGCCATTTTGGGATACAAAGGTAAGTACTGTTTTCTTTTTCCTTCTAAAAAGCAAGTTTCCTGTCGTTCATTTACGCCTGAAAACACAAGTACATTTGCAGGCATGAAGTAGTTCATTAACACAATTCAGATGCAAAACTTAAACCTCCGAAGCTCCATCTTTCTGTCTTGAGCTTCTTATAGCTGTGGAATCTGAAAGGATAGAAGGAGCAATTCCTCTTGAGTCATCTCAACCATAATCATGGTCCTTTTATGAGTTGTAATTTTTTTCCCTCTTTATTGCTTTTTCCTACTTATTTCCAGATACTCCCTCTTCCTCTGCCTTTTTTCATCTTATCTTTAAGAGGCCCCACAGAAACCCTGGAGTCAGCACACAGGAAAACTCTATTGACAGAGGGTAAGACCTCCAGAGACACGACTTACGTCACCCGAGGACTGGCCTTATAATTCCCTTTTTTTCTCTTCAGCGCATTTACTGTGGTCACTGCTGTTTATCTAGCTCCAGAAAAACACTGCCCTGTAGAAATGAAACACAGAGCTGGCACCACCATGTCAGCTGTACTTTACAGCTTATCAGATATTCTTTGAACGTGTCTGGTTTAAGGTTGGTGCAGGATTTTTGCCTGAATCCCCCAGACTTGCAGATAAAGTGGGTTGGTTCGCCCCACCCTGACAGGCATTCCAGACACCACAGGTGAAGGTGTCCTGATTCAGAATCATGAACTATGTAAACCCTTTTATAGAAAACAGCCACGGAAGCCTCACAGAGACACGTGAAACAGACGTGTCGTCTGGTTTCAGCGAGAGAGGCAGACATGGGGTCTGCTCATCTTCACCCTGACAGGTTAAGAGTGGAGAATTCCACAAGTCCCCATCTCTGTTCCCTGCCCCGACGATTGACCTGGGGACAGAAAGATGCTAAGTGAATTCCCTCCAACTTGTAACTCCTCCCACTATTCTCCCAGGATTTAGTGGCTTCCTGAGACAACAGTGTACTGGAATGAGAATGGTCCCTGTTCAGTTCTTGAGTCCACCATTTGAAGAGCAGTTGCTAGTGTTTATTAAGTGCTCGTTGACGGGCCAGGAATTACGCTAAGTCCTTGCGTGGCTGTGTAACCTGGGTATGAATTGTAACCTCTCAGTGTTACTGACTTTTTACTTTCTAAAATGACAGTAATGGTGCCATTCTTCAAGGTGCTTGTGATGAGCAAAGATGATATAACTGAGCCACCTGTTCTGAGGTTGGGCCCAGTACAGCGGCAAAATCTCTCTCTTCCTTGTTGTTGTTTAGTTGCTAAGTCGTGTTGAACTCTTTGCAACCCCGTGGACTACAGCACGCCAGGCTCCCCTGTCCTTCACTGTCTCCCAGAGTTTGCTCAAACTTATGTCTGTTGAGTTGATGATGCCATCTAACCATCTCATCCTCTGCCCCCCTCTTCTGCTTTCGCCTTCAGTCATTCCCAGCATCAGTGTCTTTTCCAATGAGTTGGCTCTTCACATCAGGTGGCCAAAGTATTGGAGCTTCAGCTTCAGCATTAGTCCTTCCAGTGAATATTCAGGGTTGATTTCCTTTAGGATTGACTGGTTGAATCTCCTTGCAGTCCAAGAGACTCTCTCTTCCTTTCTTCTTCATAACTGTGTTTTTACAGTTCTAGCCATGAGAATGGCAAAACATATTAAAAATAATACAGTCGAGGCTTATGGAGTCCACTTCTAAACCTATTTCCATGGAAAATTGTATGTGTTCCCATAGTGTGTTGACTGCTGAACTTGGGCAGGTGGAAATATGGAAAATTACCAGGCCATTTTATCCAGTTGCAATGAGTTAATCTCACCCAGGATTAACAGAGCAAGTGTTAAGAAAGGCTATTAAATCATGGCGAAGGCTGAACAGGGGAAGGCGGGGGAGGAAACCTAATGGGGAAAAGGAGGGTGTTTTATGTCCTAGGTAATTCGGCCTGGCTACCTTCCTTTACTAGGTTATTGAGGTCATTACTCACTTCTCCACAACTTTTCCTAGTGAACTCAAATAAAGGAGAGGCTTGAAATCAAACTGTCATTTAACTGGTATCTGTAAGGCTGGGCACTATGTGATGTCACGAAAGTAAACAGAGATGAGAAAGGTTTGAAGAAATACCTCTATGTGGTATTTTGTCATTTTTACCTCTGGGGGAAAAAAAAAGTCTAGACTCTTTAATTATACAGATAGATCCAAAGGAGGGGGATTTTTTTGTTTGTTTTTAAAGTACAGGTATTTCCTCTGTTTTTATGAGAATGGAAAGGCCTCGGCTCTGGCCTGTTTGTGGGGGTCCATTTGCCTGGAACACATTTTCCCTCTTCTCCACCTTTTTCTCATGACTTGCTCTTCCTTCTTTCCCATCATGTCTCCCTCAGACACGTGTCCTGCCAGCAGTCCCTGAGAGCTGAGTTGGGTGCCCACCTGCTGGTCCCCGTGGCGTTATTTTTCACTCTAGACCCTGTTGCACTATATCATTACTGCCAGTGGGTCTGTCCCACCACCCAAACTGTAAGCTCCAAAAAGACAAGAGGCTATCTTTTGTTTATTAAATCTCCTACTAGCACGTGGCTCATAGTACATAATTGGGACCCAATAAAGTGTACTGAGTGAATTAATGAGAAGATGGATGGATGGTTGAATTGTAAATTATGACTGACTTCTATAAAGGCAATCAATCAATACTCAGTGACCGCTAAGGCAATTGCTGTGACTCAGGGCCCTCCCTGAAAGCTTAAAATCCCAAAGATTGCTTGGCCTGCTCTGGGTGTATCTCACCAGGATAAAGGAGGATGAGATTGAGAGGGTGAGACAAATCAGAGGCAAGACCATGTCCTTATTCGTCTTTCTCTACTCCAAGGCCCCATCACTCAGGCGTCTTCTGACAAAAAGAAGATAATACAACATGAAGTTTTTGTCTTTAAACACAGCCTTGATGAACTTAAATCCTGATATTTTCCAGATGTGTTTTCTCTTTACTTTGAACAGTGATTCCTCTTTCTTGTTGATAAGATTCCGGTAAGAATCAACATGGTAAGAGGCAGAAAGATAAGTTCTTCCTTCACACACATCCCTTTGAAGTCTGGAGAAACACACTCAACTTTAAAATAAAAAGGAAGAAACGAAAAAAGAATATTCAGCGAAGGAAGAGGTTTCTCTGAAGGAAAAGTTGGAAGGAAATAAAATAGAAACTCTGTTATTTATCAGAGTTTGTAAAGGCATCACCATAGTTTTTTCTTCAAAACTGTTCTTTGTGTGTGTGTGTGTGTGTGCGTGTGTGTGTGTGTGTGTGTGTGTGTATGTTAGTCACTCGGTCATATCTGACTCTTTGTGACCCTGTGGACTGTGGCCCAGAAGGCACCTCTGTGTATGGAATTCTCCAGGCAAGAATACTGGAGTGGGTTGCCATTCCCTTCTCCAGGGGATCTTCCCGACCCAGAGATCGAACCCAGATCTCCTACATTGCAGGTGGACTCTTTACTGTCTGAGCCACCAGGGAAGCCCCAACTGTTCTTTAGTTCTCTTTTTATGTCACTTATGCAGATACAAGTTAGGATATAACTTAAGTTCCTTCCAGAGAATTTGCTGAACAAGTCAGAGAACTGCTGAGTCACCCAGACAGGTCAGGTCAGCACACTAGTGGTGACTATGGGACATGTCAGCCACTTTACAAAAAGCCCATTCTTGGACGGTTACAGCTTGGTGCACCCTCTGTCCTGGACTATTTATCATCCAGGCTGAAGCCACCTTCTAAGTTATGGGTTATTTTTTCTCTGGAACATTCCCTGAACAGGAAAATCTTATTTTGTGGTCCTACCCAGCAGGATGCTACCTTAAGGGATTTCAGATAAAGAAGAAAGACAGACATCTGAATCTTTCTCAGTGAGAACCTCCTCTAATACAACATTCCTAGTCACAGATATCTGCCTTGCTGCTCAGTTCTGCAGGGTAGCATTACAGCTGGGTAAGCAAGCTTTCAAATGAGCATCAGACCACACTGTGTAGGTGTTGTTAGAATCAAGGATAACACCTTCTCACCAGACAGTATTTTTGTAATGAAACCTGAAATAGTGTTCAAGGTAGAAATGTCTTTATTACATCCCAGGGGAATGTACCTGGTATTAATGGGAAGTCCCAGATACCAATGAAGGGTTGTGTTTCCTACAGTCAAACTGATAGACATCATCCTGAGGACCAGGCAGGACTCTCTTTTTCTTTCCTGTCCTGGAGGCTCGGTCATGAGCTATGTCTCTGGACCCTCCACGTCCATGTTTGCCCCAAACATGACAAGTACTTGGTGGACCTCTAAGAATGATGAATATAAAAGAAAGATAAAGAAGACATAGTCCTGGGACTTCCCTGGTCATCCAGTGGTTAAGAATCTAAGAGTAGACCAACACAAGGGACTCAGGTTCAATCCCTGGTCAGGGAGCTAAGATCACATGTGCTGTGGAGCAAATGAGCCTACGCAACTCAACTAGGGAGAAGCCGCGTGCTGCAACAAAGAACCCACGTGCCACAGCTAAGACCCAACCCAGCCATAAAAATAAATATTAAAAATAGAAAGACTAGCAGACCATGAGTTGGTCCTCTCAACAAGAAAAAAGACACAATTCTCCTCCTCAAGGGATTTTTCTTGGAAGAAACCACATTTAGGAAAAAGAACTACTCCATGAGAGGTGGAGTGGAATTACAGAGTAAACATGGATGTTGGAGTTAGATCTCCGGGCCTGGAATCTCACTTAGTCTCTTATAAGCTGTGTGACTCTAAGGAAGTTACTGGACATCTCTGGGCCTCAGGTTTTTTCATGTGTGAAATAGCAGTCATAAGGATTAACCGCAATGATGATGTGATACACTTTGGAAAGAGTGAGGCCATCTGTAGGGGCTGATTTTATCGCCATTCGGATACAGAGTCCTGTTGGTGTGGAATCGGATCATCAGGGAAGGCTTCGCACAATGGGCCAGTGAGATTCAGAGTGGACCTTAAAGAATGGCTGGAATCAAGACAAGGGAGGAAGAGGTTAGTGGCCCAGATCAAGGGCTTTTATAGGGCTTCCCTAGTGGTCCAGTGGTTAAGAATCTGCCTGCCAGTGCAGGGGACGCAGGCTCAAGCCCTGGTCCGGGAAGTCCCACATGCAGTGAAGCAACTATGCCTGTGTGCCACAAGCACTGAGCCTGTGATCTAGCGCCATGCTCCACACAAGAAAAGCCACCACAGTGAGAAACCCAGCTGCCGCAACTGGAGAAAGCCACGAGCAGCAACCAAGACCCAGTGTAGCCAAGAGTAAATAAGTCTTAAAAAACACTGGAGGGGACATATGTATATCTATGGCTGGTTCATGTTGCTGTATGGTAGAAACCAATACAATGTTATAAAGCAATTATCCTTCAATTTAAAATAATTTTTAAAAACCAAGCACTTTTATAGAAAAGGTGTTATTGTTGGATTATCCTAGAGAATTGAGCTTTTGGGGTACTTGAAGAGGGGCAATGTTTCATATATATGACACCTAAAGTAATACTTTGAAGATAAAAGTCTGTCAAGGAACACTTTCTAATAAAGGGGACCAGGTTAAAAAACAGACTGCTTGGACCCTTCTGTGCTCCTTCTCTGTTTTCCTCATGTGAGAACAATCTACACACCGAGGTCTCCCTCCGAAGACGGGGAGTTTCTAGGCTCAGAGAGGATGTCTGCCACTATTTTCGTGACTGAGGATTTGTGCTAATGAGTTAAGAGTAAAAACTGGTGAAAATGCTGTGTGTTTTTACAGTAAGTGTTACTTCTGGTCTCCATCAGTCTAGCATTTTTAAGCAGTCCCTGAAGTTTGCAGCTTTATATCCAAATCCTATTTTCAAACACAGATACACCGCCTTGGTGCCTACAACCAGTTCATTAGCCCTCGTGGGCGAGGCAAAGAGTTTTCTAGCACCAAACAGAAACCTAACGGATTTTTTAAGTGAATGTATTTATTCCTTTTACTCTATACAAACCTGAATGATCTGTCTATGACAGTTCTGGGTTTTTAAAAAGTAAAATGGAAGACAAATTAGAGAGGGTTGAAAATGACTGCCTGTCAGCATATTCAGAGGTTTCTCTGGCTTCCAGGAAAAAGGGGCAGGACTCAAGGTCCCTGTGTGTGGTTTGAGGACAGACTGAGGCTTGTGTTTTGATTTGAGAATCAAAACTGAACCTAAACTTGTAAACATTCCATGTTTTATTTTTTTAAAGGGTAGCTTTGCTAAAATGCAGATGAAACATTTTGTTCTTTGGAGTTTCTAGGAATAACCATGCCTGTCAGACAACCCTCAGATTATTTTAACTGTATCTCTGGGTCTATATGGTAATTTTTTGAAAAAAAAAAAAAAAAGATAATTATTCAACTAAATGCCATGCTCATTGCTGATGCCAAGCCCTCCCTGGGTTGGTTTGTATGTTTGTTTGCATAACCTCTAGCTCAGTTGATTCTTTTTCCACAGGCCTCGGCAGCCAGCAGGCAGATTCTTGTTTATTTAAATAAACAACGTAATGAATAAATCTGTGATGGATACCTACTACGTGCCACACACTGAGCTAAGAGCTGGGGATAAAACCAGCACCAATTTTCCTGCCCTAAGGGATACTGGGGACTTCCCAGGTGGCGCTAGTGGTAAAGAACCCGCCTGCCAAAGCAGACCTAAGAGACTTGGGTTCAATGCCCGGATTGAGCAGATCCCCAGGAGGAGGGCATGGCAACCCACTCCAGTATTCTTGCCTGGAGAATCCCATGCACAGAGGAGCCTGGCGGACTACAGTCCATAAGGTCGCAGAGAGTCAGACACAACTGAAGTGACATAGCACACACGCACGCAAGGGGTCTTGAAGTAGCGAAACCATGACAACACCGTGATGGGAGTCCTGTGATCAGGAGAGAGACCCCAGCAAGATAAACTTCAGCATAGGTTTCTTACAGGATGTGACCAGCTGAGTCTTGAAGAGCAGGGAGGGCTTAGCTTGGGGAAGAAGCCTGGGAAGAACATTCTAGGTGGGGAGAAGCATGCATGGAAAGGCTTGGGGGAGAAAGTGATGCAAGCCACACATTTCATTATGACTGAACTGGAGAAGCCTGGGGAAGAGCACAACCAGCTTCTCCAGGGAAGGTGCCGGGAGCCCTGGGGCTGGTTCAATTTAGGTCACACATCTGCTCCTTGACGAGAGCTCCAAGAATCTTCTCACGTGGTCCTGCATGGCTGGAAGGCTTGCTGAATAAAATAGACTGGATCCATTGGCCTACAAGTAATATATAAACCATAGCCATGCTTTAAAAAATGAGTCATCATTTTTTCAAAAGCTGTCGATACCAAGAGGGACAGTCAGCCTTGATCTCAAGCTGCTGGAGGTTGGATTTCATGGGAGTCACTTCTGGAGAGAGACACTCTTATTTGACATGCTATTCTTTATTTTTCACTTTGTATACTTTATTTGTTTCTACATTTTTAGTGGAGATATTTGACTGACAATATTATATTAGTTTTGATGTTGAACATAGTTGATTCAATATTTTTACAGATTATATTCCATTTAAAGTTATTACAAAATAATGGTTATATTTCCCTGTGCTATACAGTATATCCTTGTTTTTTATTTTATTCATAATTTGTATCCCTTAATCTCCTACCCCTCTTGTCCCTCCCCTCTTCCAACTGGTAACCACTAGTTTGTTCTCTGTATTTCTGAGTCTGTTTCTGTTTTGTTATATATACTATATTAGCTTGTTTTATTTTTTAGATTCCACATATAAGTGACATTATACAGTATTCATCTTTCTTTGTCTGACTTATTTCACTAAACACAATACCCGCCAGGCCCTTCCATGTTGTCGCAAATGGCAGAATTTCACTCTTGTTTATGACTGAGTGATATTTCCTTCTGTACGTGTGCACCACATCTTCTTGACCCGTTCTTCCACTGATGGGCACTTAGTTGATTCCTTATCTTGGCTATTGCAAATATTGCTGCTATGAACATTGACGTGCCTATATCTTGTCAAATTAGTGTTTTCATTTTCTTCAGGTACATACCCAGATGTGGAATTGCTGGCTCATGTGGTAGCTCTGTTTTTAGTTTTTTTAAAGAAGCTCCTTATTGTTCTCCATAGTGGCTATACTAATTTACACTTTCACCAATAGTGTACTAGGGTTCCCTTTTCTCCACATCCTCACTAACATTTGTTATCTGTAGACTTTCTGACCAGTGTGAGAAATTGTGGTTCTGACATTATGGTTTTGACTTGTGTTTCTCTGGTGATGTGGAACATTTTTTCACTTACCTGTTGGCCATCTGTATATCTTTTTTGGGAAAATGTCTATTCAGGTCTTCTGCCCATTTTTAAAATTGGCTTGATTTTTGATATTGAGTTGTATAAGCTATTTATATATCTTGGATATGAACCCCTATGAATCATATCATTTGCAAGTATCTTCTCTCATTCAGTAGGTTATCTTCTCATTTTGTCAGTGGTTTCCTTTTCTGTGCTAAAGTTTTTGAATTTAATTAGGTTCTATTTGTTTATTTTTGCTTTTTCTTCCTTTGCCTTAGGAGACAGTTCCTAGACATTTTAGAATGATAAATTTATAACCATAGAGAATTAATTCTTCTGAGAATGAATAAGAACAGTGGCTTTCATTTAACACTGCATCACTAACTTTTCCAGTAATATACAGTCAGGAAAATGCTGGGGGAAAAGTCTTCTTGGGAAATTATTATTATTTGGAAACCCACTTAGGCATCTTCTTGTGAACTGTTAAAGATTCACATGTCACTAAGGAGAAGCAGATTGTCAGGCCTTCGTGGTGAACTCAGGACAGAAAGTGGCAAATACCCTTGACTTTGCATCTCTTTTACTAGGATTTTATGTATAAACTTGACCTAGATGTTCTTTGCTGTGGAATCTCCTTGCAGATAAGTGAGTCACACTTGCCAAGAATGGCAGGGAGTCTGAGTGACACAATTTTGTAAATAAATTACAATGTTATTCTTCCACCAATGGAAATTAATATAAATGATAATACAGGTTGAGGACTTTTATAATACAAAAAAATTTAGGGAGTTCTAAACTATTTCTAGAGTCCCCAAGGCACTACATAATCATGAGAACAGCTAAGAACCTAGAGTTCTCAACCGACCAAACTGCCATTGGGATTTGCAACAAGTACGTTATTTATTTTCCTAAAAGAACGGCTTTTCCCCTAGATTTGATTTCATTTATACTTTTTGTTTTATTCTGTTTCCTTTATTCTGTCATGAAATGATCTCTTGTTGAAACTGAAAGATAAAATGTGAGCAGGTATGTGCATTAATCCATTGATTTCCAAATCTTAGTTGTAGAGAAAATGGACAATGTTACAGGTGGCATGGAGACATCTCGCCAAACCTATGATGACAAGCTCACAGCAGTGGAAAGCGACCTGAAAAAATTAGGTAATCTGCAGTGAGAGTGAACTATGAAGTTGAATCCCTGTTAACTCAGCAGTCCCTAACCTTCTTGGTACCAGACACTGATTTCATGGAAAACAGTTTTTCCACTGACCAGGGGTGGGTGGGAGGATGGTTTGGGGATGATTCAAGTGCATTACATTTACTGTGCACTTTATTTCTATTCTTATTACATCAGCTCCACCTCAGGTCTTCAGACATTACATCCCAGAGGTGGGGGACAGCTGCCCTAACTCAACTCTATGTAAATAACCAGTTTTTTTTTTTTTTAAGAATGACATGGTTCTAAACTCACATTCACCCAGAAAGACCTTAAACTTTCATGTTGTGTGTTAATCTTTCATCATGATTTAATTCAAAAGCTTTAAAATTTTAAAATTAAGGACCAATTTTGAAGTTGAATCCCCTCCCCCAAAAAAATACTATTGTGTACCAAATAAAATCTGAAGATCAATCCTGATGGAAAAAAAATCACAGATTCCCTTTATCAAAAGCTCTTTTATAAAATGCTTGGTAAATTCTTATTTGAAATATTTTAAACTGCACAATGAAGAAGGCAATGGCACCCCACTCCAGTACTCTTGCATGGAAAATCCCATGGATGGAGGAGCCTGGTAGGCTGCAGTCCATGGGGGTCGCTAAGAGTCAGACACGACTGAAGCGACTTAGCAGCAGCAACGGCAGCAGCAAACTGCACAAAATAATTGTAGAAATTAACTTTAAGAAATAGAAAATTCCAGCCTATTTTATCCTGTGATTTTTTTCCCCCAATTTTTAAAAGAATAATTTTGGTGAACTTAACAAATAGAAGGTTATTGCCTTCTTGTCATCCTTCCTAGTGCTCTAGAAACAAGTAAATTCCCCCTCCTTCCATGAGAAAAGTGTTCACCCAAGTTAATCTGTGCTGGTATTCTGCACCCTTTCCAATTCCTGAGGACCCAGGTTTAACAGAGATGTAGATTTTACTAATGCATGCAGTGAGCACATCACACAAGTTTTCTGTCCGAAACAGAGCACATTCCAGTTAGGAATAAAACTCTGTTTTATTCTTGGGAATCTGTGACCTCACTTGAACACGTCTCCATCCCACCAACCTGAGTAACACATGTGTCTGATTCCAGGGGACCAAACGGGAAAGAAAGCGCTCAGCACCAACTCAGAACTCTCCACCTTCAGGTCGGACATCCTGGATCTCCGTCAGCAACTTCGTGAGATCACGGAAAAGACCAGCAAGAACAAAGATACGCTGGAGAAGCTGCAGGCAAGTGGGGATGCACTGGTGGACCGGCAGAGTCAACTGAAGGAAACTTTGGAGAATAACTCCTTCCTCATCACCACTGTCAACAAAACCCTGCAGGCCTATAACGGCTACGTCACGAATCTTCAGCAGGACACGAGCGTGCTGCAGGGCAACCTGCAGAGCCAAATGTACTCTCACAACGTGGTCATCATGAACCTCAACAACCTGAACCTAACACAGGTGCAGCAGAGGAACCTCATCACGAATCTGCAGCGCTCTGTGGATGACACGAGCCAGGCGATCCAGCGCATCAAGAACGACTTCCAGAACCTACAGCAGGTCTTCCTTCAGGCCAAGAAGGACACGGATTGGCTGAAGGAGAAGGTGCAGAGCCTGCAGACGCTGGCTGCCAATAACTCCGCCTTGGCCAAAGCCAACAACGACACCCTGGAGGACATGAACAGCCAGCTCAGCTCCTTCACAGGGCAGATGGACAATATCACCACAGCCTCCCAAGCCAACGAGCAGAACCTGAAGGACCTGCAGGATGTGCACAGGGATGCAGAGAACAGAACGGCGGCCAAATTCAGCCAGCTCGAGGAGCGCTTCCAGCTCTTTGAGTCAGACATTGTGAACATCATCAGCAATATCAGCTACACAGCCCACTACCTGCGGACGCTGACCAGCAACCTGAACGAAGTCAGGACCACGTGCACGGACACGCTGACCAAACACACGGACGATCTGACCTCCCTGAACAACACGCTGGCCAACATCCGTTTGGATTCTGTTTCTCTCAGGATGCAGCAAGATTTGATGAGGTCGAGGTTGGACACGGAAGTGGCCAACTTGTCAGTGATTATGGAGGAAATGAAGCTGGTGGACTCCAAGCATGGTCAGCTCATCAAGAATTTTACCATCCTGCAAGGTAAGTGGAAATTCTGAACTTACGTTGTTATCTATGATTGTAGAACAAATGACCCTAAAGCTCGACAGTTTAAAACAATAAGCCTGTATTACTGTGTAGTTCCTGAGGGTCAGGGATTCGGGAGTAGCTTAGTGTAAGTCGGTGGTTTGGGCTCAGTATCTCTCATGAGGTTGTAGTTAAGATGATAGCTGGAACAATAGTCTTCTTATTTATCTATTTTTGGTTGTGCTGGGGCAGGGAGGTCTTTGTTGCTGCTCACAGGCTTTCTCTAGCTGCGGCAAGTAGGGGCTCCTCTCGTTGCAGTGCACGGGCTTCTCAGTGCAGTGGCTTCTCTTGTTGCAGAGCATGGGCACCAGGTGCTTGGGGGCTTCGGTAGTTATGGCACCTGGGTCTAGTTGCCCCAAAGAATGTGGACTCTTCCTGGAACAGGGATGGAACTCATGTCCCCAGAATTAACCACTGGACCACCAGGGAAGCCCTGGGGCTGTAGTCTTCTGAAGCTTTAATTGGGGCTGAGGAGCTGCTTCCAAGATGGCTCATTCATATGGCTCTTGGGCTTGTTGGTTATTGGCAGGTGGCCTTGATTCCTCATCATGTGAAATTGCTTGAGTGTCCTCACAGCAGGGCAGCTGGCTGCCTCCAGAGCAAATGATCCAAGAGAAACAGAAAGAAGGAAGCCAAGATGTCTTTAGCCTCAAAAGTCACATACCATCATTCCACCATATCCTCTCCTTTAGACACAAGTCACTAAGTCCATCTCACACACAAAGGGGAGGGGAATTAAGTTCTATTTCTTGAAGGGAAATAGAAGGGAAGCATAACTAAGAATTTGTGGACAGTGCTTAAAAGTGTTCCATTAAATGTTTGTGAATGAAAGACTGGTTAATTTGGAATTTTTCAGTGCCTAGCTATTTCAATGCCATTACAAATTGGGCTCCTTTGGAAGAAAGGTTCAATCTCCTAGATCATGGAGTGACCATTAAGAGATTGCTATTTCCAAGTGCCACGAACAGTGGATGATTGGCCATCACAGTAACTGTCAGGCCACAGAGGAGGGAAATGATGTGACTTACATATAAAATCTGAGTTTTACTCCAAACCAGGGCATCCATATAAACTGAAAGTCCTTGGACCAGATTAGATCATTTTTGAGCCTTCAGGAAAGCAATAATCATCAGAATGACTTCACTAAGAAGAAAGCCAATGGATTTCATTTTATTTCCTGACAGTAACAGAGATAGTATATTGTTTAAACTAGGAGAATGAAAAATAGCATATCTGGACTTCAGCGAGGCTCCTGGCAGTGATACCCTTCAGAACAAGGTGGAGCAATCAGTGCTGGATGAATGATCAGTTAGATGGGTTTATTGGTCGTATTCATTTGCATAGCAAATTACTAAAAACTCAGCACTTACAGCTCCCATTTCTCATCTCACAGTTTCTGTGGTCAGGAATCTGGGCACAGCATAGGTGTATCCTTTGCTTAAGGTCTTGCCCAGGTACAGGCTCAGTGAGGGGCTGTGGTTTCATCAGAGTCTTGACTAGGGAAAGCCTCATTTCCACACTCCTTCAGGTTCTTGGCAGAATCCATCTGTTGGCAATCTGGATGGTAAGATGGGCTGTCAGGTCCTAAAGGTCACCTCAGCCCCTTGCCATGTGGCCATCTCAAACCATTGCAGCTTCTTTACACCCAGCAAGGGAGTCTCTCACTCCAGCCTGCAAAGATAGAGTCTTATATAATGGAACCTAGTCAAGGGAATGACATCCCATCACCTTTACCATATACAGTTGGTCAGAAGCAAGTTACAGTTTCCATGCTTAAGGGGAAAGGATTATACAAGGGCATGAGTCACTGAGAGTCACCCTTGGGTGTGACTGCCATGCTAGTTGAATGAATATAAAGAGTGATAGTTAAATGAGGCCCTCTGAGCCTGGAAGCAGAGCTGAGTGGCAGATGGCAGGGACCGCTCAACAGCTTTGCCAGGACTAGCATGAGGACGTGGATGACGGCCAATACTTGTGTGATGTGAAACTGTGTATACTAACTAACAGGTCAGAGAATGTTGATCCAAAATGATCTGCAGAGGCTGGAACAGTAAAGAGATGCCAACAAAATGAAATAGATGGGGGAGACATGAAAATCCCCACTTGTAGATAGAGAAGACCAAATACAAATGTTGATGGGGTGGCTGGTGGGCATGACTTTCAGAAGAAGTGTGCATGAAAAGTGTGGGGCATTTTAGTAGACTGTAAAGCAACTCAATGTGTCTGCCAGGGAAGCTCATGTGATCTTTTGCTGTATTAATAAAAATATGATATCCAAAATGAGGGAGGTGATACTCCCTCCTTTTAGCATGGCAAAACCACTCCCCAAGGATAGTGTGTATGTTGGGAAGCCTGATCAACAGGGGATGCTCACAGACCAGCACGCTCAGAAAAATAGGACCAGGGTGAGTGATGGGGTCTAGAAATCATGTGCTGTGAAGAAGGATCGAAGAACCTGGAATTTTAACCTATAGGAGAGACTGCTTAGTGGGGAATAAGGCAGCTGTTTATAACTATTCAAAAGGCTGTCATGTGGAAGAGATTTTAAATGACATCTGAGGCACTCCAGAGGATGAAACAAAGACTAGTGGGTACTCATTAAAGGAAAATGTTTTAGTGTTTATATAGTGTTCCTTATAAAAATTGCTGTTGCTTGAAAATATAATGGGTTCTGTGAACCGTACATGTGCCCCAGCTATAGAGGGGCTGGACAATGCCTGTCAGGGGTACTGTAGGTGAGAGTCATACTCTGAATAAAGAGTGGGCTTTCACACAGCCAGACAGTTCTTCAGTGTTTGATTTATTTATTACCTATATTTATTATTTATTTCTTTTCCCCTATTCCTTCTCAACTGAAATTCAGAATGAGGGGAAATCTCAGCAGACTTGCAATCTCATAAAATAAGTGCTTTCTAATTGTCTCTTAAAGTTGTAATACCCTCAACAATCCTAACATGGTATTCTGGATATTTTCTAGCTATAAATGTCTTTGGAGATGTCATTTCCTTGGAGAAGGGGGGCTACAGTCCATGGGGTTGTAAAGAGTTGGCCACGACTTAGCGACCAGACAACAACAATAAATGACAATAAATAGATTAACAATATCCAGATTCAGATATTTATTAACAATAAATAGATTCAGAGCCTGGCTTTAAATGAATTAATGTTTCCGTTCTGATTATTTTTATCAACTGAAGTTAAGTATGAGTGTAATGAGGGCTTTTCATGAATTACCCCTGTGACACCCACTCTGTAAAGCAGGTGCTCAAAAACTCATTGCCAGTTATACATAAGGAAACTAAGCCTTCTAGGGGTTTAAAGAACTTGCTTAAATTTACAGAAATGATAAGTAGCTAAATGGGATCTGAGCCCAGACTGTCTGGTGCAAAGCCTGTGATGCAAACCCCACAGATAATCACAGAGAATGCATGCCCTTCCTCCTGGCCACCCCAGGGGAGCCTATGAGGCCAAGGAGATGGGATTTCACTCTAAATGTGAGGGGGAGTTTTAAGGAAGGTGGTGACATGACCTGATTTATATTTTTGAAAGGTCATCCTGGATGCTGGGGGAAGAACAGATAACCAGGAAGTGATCCTGGAGGCAGTGTTCCAGTGAGGGGTGACAGACCCATTGTGGGTGACTTGGGATGGATGGTAGCAGCATGCATGACCAAAGTGGGTCTTCTCAGTCAGGAGGAATTCTGGAGAGAGAATCAAGGGTAGCCCTGCCCTTCCCCAGATGATAGCCCTGACTGGCCTTCTGTGACCGTGCCTGCAGGGTGAGGAACACATGGGCTGGAGGGGCTGTGAATGTTCAGAGCCCACCCAGATCCCTTTTTGATCACATTTGGTGTGCAAGACCCTGGATTTCTCTCTCCAAAGTGTCCCAAGCCCAAAGGGTACATTGATGGAGTGGAGTGCTGTGGGCAGAAACTGGACACGGGATCAGGCCAGCTTTGAGGAGCTGGACAAGGCTCATGGATGGATCAGACATGAGCAGGGCGGAGGAATGGGCATCTCCTAAGTGTTTAGCTTGAGCAACAAGGTGGATGCTGGGAAAGATTGAGGCCAGGAGGAGAAGAGGGCAATAGAGGATGAGATGGTTGGATGGCATCACCGACTCAATGGACATGAGTTTGAGCAAACTCAAGGAGATATTGGAGGACAGGGAAGCCTGGCGTGCCGAAGTCCATGGGGTTGCAAAGAGTCAGAGATGACTGAGCAACTGAACAACCACAACAAAATTGAATCCTGTCAACAATGATCTCTACCTCCATAAACCCCAGAACCTTATGAAAGGCTTTTATTGTTGTTGTTGCAGATAATGTAACATTTTTTAATCCTAATTTGGCACATGGAAGACTTCATACTTCATAAAACACACCCTTAGGTAGCAAGTTCACCTCACACCCTAAGCTACTGCTACAATACATGCAGGTGTAAGTCGCATCCTCCTAGTACAACCAGACAATTCCCTGCACCTGCTCTTCTGGGAGGACCGTGAGGTTTAGTGATGAGAACGAGAGCCGTAGAGCCGGAGAGCCCTGGAGATGAGTACCAAGTATCTGTCCACCTATTACAGTTATAAGGACTTAATGAGATAATGTAAATAAAACAGGGCAGTGCCTGGCAGAGGCTTAGCTAATATTCATACCCAAGTGTGAGTATGTTCAGTTCCTGTCCAAGTTTTTCCCTCTGCTGTAGCCCCAGCCAGTACATCACCATGGAAGACAACATTCGTGCCCACAAAGAACACAGTTGTACAGACGCAGGCTTTAAGGTTGACAGGAGTTCAGAAGTTCTTACTGCTGGCTTCCCGGTGCCCAGCCCTGGAGAGGAATCAGACTGGCTGCTGCCACTCTCTGACTTTCCCTCATTTTTGATCCATGTTATCTATTTGGTTTTGGCTCTACTCTAGTTACGGTGTGCGGGCTTCTCATTGCAGTGACTTCTCTTGTTGCAGCACCCAGACTCTAGGATGAGTGGGCTCAGTAGTTGTAGCACATAGGCTTAATTGCTCAGAGGTGTGTGGGATGTCCCCAGATCAGGGATCGAACCCATGTCCCCTGCAGTTGGCAGGTGGATTTTTAACCACTGGACCACCAGGGAAATCCTGATCCACGTTTATTGAGTGTAGGCATTCGAAGGCGTTGAAGCACACCGTGGCCAGTTGGTGAGAAACAGTGGCTTAAATATATCCTCCTCTGTGGACAAAGAGCTTCCATGGCTTTCCAGATGTCTGACTATCTTGAACATGAGGTCAAGAACCAAATTATTCTTTAAAATGTTTGCCAAATATCCTGTCTTAAATTTCCTTTTTATTTGTATATGCCTTTTCACCTAAGCCCTGCAGAATGACTTTTTCATATGTGGGTGTTAAATAAATGTGATTCATTTCACTGCGTGAGAAGAAAAATATGTCAGATGATATTACTATTTTTCTGTATCTTCCAGCCTGACCACTTGTGGTTCTAAAATAAAAGTCTCCACGATGTTGAGTGGCAGTAAGAATTAAAGTGTTTTCTCTATTTTCCGTTAGGCACAAGCAATTTTTTTTGGAAAACAAGTTGTAAAGTTATTTCAGGGGTAGGATACGGGGCTTGGCCCTTAAAGCCTGCAGCTTGGTGGCCAAAGCAGCAACAGCACAGTATTTAAAGTCTCCTATCCTCTTTAAGATGTTTGTTTAAAGGATTCTAGTGTTTAAAGCTCCTGGCTCTGGAGCCTAGAAGCCTGGGGAGGAGGTTTTGCTGACAGTGCAAACACAGCTGTTCTGAGTTCTGGTCTTGGTCATATACAGGCATTCCTGGAGCCTTCATTTGACAGCTTTACCAGCAACATGGTATCCTGGCATTTCAGAATCCCAAGCCAGGGGAGCTCCCTGGTGGTTCAGTGGTTAGGGCTCCACACTTCATTGCACGGGACACGGGTTCAATCCCTGGTCAGGGAACTAAGATCCCACAAGCCACATGGCAAAAAAAAAAAAATCCCAAGCTAGGCAGCCAACCACGTGGCCTCGTTTTCTGTTCTGTACAGGACATCATGTCTGCCCCACATGTAACGTCACCATTTTCTCAACTCTGAATTCAAGGTATTGCATGGGCTCATGAATACTGTCTTCTCATTTATTTCAGAGTTTTCACTTTTAAGGCACTATCAGTGGCTTATATTTTATTTCATTTTACTTTGACTTTAACAGCTGCCCCCACCAAAAAAAAAGAAAAGATTCAAGTAATACCTAAAATCCTAGGATCATCCAGATGCCAAAAGCTATACTGGCATCCCAGGTCCTTGAGGAAGATATACCCCTAGCATTAGTGATCAGCTTTGTAGGGGGATCCAGTCCTAACTTTTGAAATGGTTTTAGCTCTTTTTCTTAGTGATTTTTAGAAAGAAAGAAATAGCAAATATCTAGGTCTTAAGGAGCAAGCAAAGTATTGTCTTAATGAGACAAGTATATGAATGAATGAATCCCCAAGGACAGGGCATACAGAGTACATTTTCCCATAGCCCAGTGTTTGAAGGCAGAGTTCCAGCCTCCGGCTCTAGCTCTGTGATATTTTCCCAAGGCTGGGACAGCTGTGGATGAAGACGTGGGTCCTAGCAGTGTGCCTGCTAGGAGTTTATCCACAGCCATGGATATAAAACATTATATTAAACTTTTCAATATAACAGAGAACATATTTGTTTTTTTAATTGGAGGATAATTGCTTTACAAAGTTGTATCGGTTGCCCCTTTTGAGCCTCCCTCCTACCCCCACCCCGGCTCTCTAGGTTGTCACAGACTGCTGGGCTGGGCTCCCTGTGTTATAAAGCAGCTTCCCACTAGCTATGTATTTTACACATGGTAATTTATATATTTCAGTACTACTCTTTCAATTCATCCCACCCTCTCCTTTCCCAACTCTGTCTGTTCTCCACATCTGTATCTCTCTTTCTTCCCTGCAAATAGGTTCATCAGGACCCTAGACTCCATAGGTAAGGGTTGATATATGATATTTGTTTTTCTCTGACTTACTTCACTCTGTATAACAGGCCCTAGGTTCATCTACCTCAGTTCAACTGACTCAAATTCATTCCTTTTTATGGTTGAGTAATATTTCATCATATATATATACCACAACTTCTTTATGCATTCATCAGTTGATAGACATTTAGGTTGCTTCTAGGTCCTGGCTATCATAAACAGTGCTGCAGTGAACATTGGGATACATGTGTCTCTTTGGATATGCAGATAATCTATTTGTGATGGATATAGTGCTTCATATGAAAAATTCAGTTTTTATCCTAATCCAGCTAGGAAATCCATCACAAGTAGGATTTTAGACTTTATCCAAGGCAAAAACTTGCATCTCCTCCCAATATTTTATTCCCTTCCTTCTCAACATCTGGAAATTAGTATCAGTTGGTATTTTGTGTTGACTGTGAGGTCTGCATTTTTATGGCATTTTAAAAATAAGCCATAAAAAATTTAAAAAAAGAAAATAAAATAAGCCATGATTCTTTGTGGAGGGAGTGAGGATATTCAAGTGTAGCTTAGGTTCAGAGAGAAATAGCCAAACACCATATATTACCTGACCCCAGAAAGAAAGAAGATTCATGAAAAGCTGTCACCCCAGGTAAAGGAGTCTTGGATTCATGTCAGGAGGGGAAGAGAGAATCGTATGTCTTTGGAATTCTGTTGGCAACCAGAGGAGGGTGTTCTGGAAGAAATACAACTCTCTGCCACATGGGTCTGTCGGAACATTCAGAACAGGAAGACAGGCCCTGGAATGGGCACCATTTCCTGGCCATGGGTGGACTCATTTCCCATAACTTGCGAGTACAGCACCAACCCGCCATGAATGATAGAGTGACACTGGTTATTGGCAAATCCATAGAGAGAATAAAGAACTTCTAAAGCACTTGAATTTCCCGACAGATCTTCCTCATTATTTTGATTTCTTAAGGTCAAACATAGAACATGAACAAAACCGAAGTAGTTGTGTGTGTGTGGTGGGGGGGGAACTACTTTTATTTTTGCCCTTATTTCAAATAAATCAGATTTCTGTTTGTTTTGGCCTATTGTCAGAATCGTTCCACTAGAACCTTCCATCATGCTGCGTGCTTTACAGAGGAACATACAGGCCACCTTCCCCACTAATACTCTCTTAAGGCATTTTTTCTCAACTACACAAAGGAGCTAAGTTACCTTTTCGAAGGTGAAGGTGAAGTCACTCAGTCGTGTCCAACTCTTTGCGACCCCATGGACTGTAACCTACTAGGCTTCTCCGTCCATAGGATTCTCCAGGCAAGAATACTGGAGTGGATTGCCATTTCCTTCTCCAGGGCATCTTCCCGACCCAGGGATCGAACCCGGGTCTCCCGCATTGGAGGCAGACGCTTTAACCTCTGAGCTACCCTTTTTAAAGGAGATCCATCTTGCAGTAAAAACTCACCCTCTGTCTTTCCTAAATGGGTAGGCTGTTTAATGAGTCTCCTCAGGTTAAACAGGAAAAAAAAAATCAAATTATGGATATAAGATCACAGGATCGGTTCAGAAGTATGAATAGAGTTGGGAAGATATCTCCCCATGGCCAGTCTTACTGGCAGCCAGGGTCAACCTGATACATAGATTGAGTGGAGGTGGCTTCTTAGAATGAGGTAAAGGTCACCAGGCAGGACACTGTCACCCTAGAATCCCTCCCTTCTAGTCTCTGCTGGACCCAAAATGTTAGCACTAATGCAACAGGCTTTCTTTTTTTATATACATAAAAATACTTATTTATTTATCTTTGGCTGGGCTGGGTCTTTGTTGCCGCGAGGGCTTTCTCTAGTTGGGGCAAGCAAGGGCCACCCTTCCTTGCTGTGTGCAGGCTTCTCATTGCAGTGGCTTCTCGTGTGCTCTAGGGCACGTGGGCTCAGTAGCTGCAGTTCCCAGGCTCTAGAGCACGGGCTCAGTAGTTGTGATGCGTGGGCTGAGTTGCGCCTCAGCGTGTGGGCTCTTCCTGGACCAGGGACTGAATCTGTGCCCGCCACATTAGCAGGTGGATTCGTTACCACCAGGGAAGCCTGCGGGGTTTTTGACCCATGAGGCACATTGATTTGAGAAACACTTGCTAGATAATGACTGTGGCCTGTAATCTAGCTACTAGATGGGGAAGGGTCCTCGAAGAAGAACAAGGACTAAACATCACAGAAGGAGGGAAAACTTCCACCTGGAGTGACCTGGGAGGATTACATGGGGGGTGAGCAGGAATTTTCCAGATGGCTGTGGGCAGAGGGAATTCTGAGAGAAGAAATTTGCACAGGTGCAGAGGAGGATGAATCAACACACGTGAGACCAGGTCCTGGAAGCCTTGACACCAGAGGACCAAGAGGGTATCCTGGAGCAAGTGGGGTCCCGAGCTGAGTGCAAGGAAGACAGATGTGCGAAAGACGCAGAGTGAGATGCATGGAGAGGGATCAGGTAGGAAGGGCAGTTGAGAGGTAACCGTAAAAATCTACCAGAAAGACAGAGGGGATGGGGGAGAGAGGAAGAGAGAACCCCGGCGCTAGGATGGTGATGAGACGGCTGTGATGGTGCAGTGGGATAAGAGATGACGGGAGGAGGGCATGAACAGCAGAGGTGACGAGGTCAGTGTAGACACGCCAGGTTGGAGATGCTGGTTGGACATCCCAGAGAAAATGGACCACCCACGAATGGGATGGAGATGAGGCCCCAGAGGCCTGGAGAGCTGATGGTAGGGAGGAGTCAACAGGAGCAGATGGACAAAAGTCAGTAAGATGGATTCAGGAAGAAGGTGTTTCACCCTGAAGTCTCTGACTTTTGGCGCAGATAACCCTAAAAGGAACACACTGAAGCCAGCGCTAGCCCTAGTGCGTGCTAGTTTGGCATAAACTCACTTACAGCTCCGTAGAGGGTCCGGCCTGAAAGTCCAGGGGCAGTGTCATGGGTAGGCTCAAGGGAGCAAAGCTGAGCCCAGGACCTAGGCTTCTGCAGAGGAAGGGCAGAGATGGAGGGCTGGCCGTGGCTGTGGCTGATATGTGGATGCAGTGATGTCCACCAGGGCCTGGGGTGAGAGGGAACAGAGGTGGGAAAGGCTGCTTCACCATTCTGTCCTGACCAGCCAGTGGGGAGGTGTGCTGGTGAAGGGGGACAGGCAAAACTGAGCGTGGGAGCCCCGCCAATCCTGCCTCTCCCCTGCACTTCCATCCTCCCAGCCTCCAAGGCTCTGGGCTTCCATCCAGAGAATGGGTGCGGAGCTCTTACGCTTATTCCTGTAGAATAGCGAGATCTCAGATGCCCTAAGATTCCAGGCAGCGGACTATTTGAGCACAGTGTCCTCCATGATGTGTTCATTTCAACACGAGAAGCCCTGAATTCCTGCCCCAGCTCCTCCCCCTGATGGTAACTGGACGTGTCTTACTCCCATGGGTGTGCTATGTCAGTCACTCAGTCGCTCAGTTGTGTCTGATTCTGCGATCCCACGTTAAGTGAACCGCCTTTTGGAGCAAAGAGAGATGAGCAAGTATTTGCTTCCCTTCCCCCAACTCCCTCCCTGCCTTTTTAAGGGGGAACTGCTTTTTCCTCCTTTGGAAAACGATTTTTTTTTTCCTCCCTTGCCAGTGAGATGCTGCACCTGTTTCTTTCTCTAGTCTACCTTCCCTGTGTGCTGTGCTTAGTCGCTAAGTTGTGTCTGATTCTTTGCAACTCCATGGACTGTAGCCCACCAGGCTCCTCTGTCTACGGGGATTCTCCAGGCAAGAATACTGGAGTGGGTTGCCATGCCCGCCTCCAGGGGAATCTTCCCAACCCAGGGATCAAACCCAGGTCTCCTGCATGGCAGGTGGATTTTTACAGTCTGAGCCACCAGGGAAGCCCAAACCCTATTTGCATTATTAGACGCAGTTGATGCACCGTTTGCATCACTGGGAAAAATGAAACTGGCCCTCCTCAGCTGGCCCTGAGAGCACCCCCAACAGAGATCTCCCGTCCCGGTGATCTGGTCCACAGTGAGGCCCGGCCCTGAGGACCTCCGTGTTCCCGCAGCACCATTGGAGGGACGGGAGCACCACAGGGGAGGACCAGAGAGGAGAGGCCCGGCTGGCGCAATGGGGGAATCACAGGACAGTCTCTCAACACTCTGTGGCATCTCTTTAGTCCAATTCAACCCCTTACCCCACACCTTACATGGTGCTTGTCATGCAACAGGTAGTTAATAAATATTTATCAAATCGATGGAATGAGGAGGAAATAAGAGAGAGGTCATCTCAAGGAAATGCAACCCACTCCAGTATTCTTGCCTGGAGAATCCCATGGACAGAGGAGCCTGGTGGGCTACAGTCCTTGGGGTTGCAAAGACTCAAACATGACTGAGCGCACACGCACACACACACAGACACAGACAGACACACAGACACACATATAGCGATCCTAACCCACACAGCCTTCCTGCTGTGAAAAAAAGGTCCCAGATGACCAGAGGTGTCCCAGATTTCATGCTTATGCCTTTTGTCTTCTTTTTATGTTTCAGGTCCTCCTGGCCCCAGGGGTCCAAAAGGTGACCGAGGACAGCAGGGACCCCCAGGCCCCACTGGCAACAAGGGGCAGAAAGGAGAGAAGGGGGAGCCGGGCCCGCCTGGCCCAGCTGGTGAGAGGGGCCCAATCGGGCCGGTTGGCCCCCCTGGAGAGCGCGGCAGCAAAGGCTCCAAAGGCCTGCAAGGCTCCAAAGGCTCCCGAGGGTCTCCTGGGAAGCCTGGCCCCCAGGGCCCCAGCGGGGACCCAGGCCCCCCCGGCCCGCCGGGCAAGGATGGACTCCCAGGCCCTCAGGGTCCCCCCGGCTTCCAGGGACTGCAGGGCACTGTTGGGGAGCCTGGGGTGCCTGGGCCACGGGGGCTGCCAGGCCTCCCTGGGATGCCAGGCATGCCAGGTATCAAGGGTCCCCCTGGTCCCCCGGGCCCCTCAGGGGCAGCAGTGCCCCTGGCCCTTAAGACCGAGCCGACCACAGCACCTGAGGACAACGGTGAGTCTGAGCCCCTCACACCCGGGATGGGGGTGCTCCCCGTGTTTACCTCACACACCCAATCTTATTAGCAGTGAAGGCATCACACAGGGTGGGCTTCCGCCCCTGCTGCTCGCCTAGCCCCTCACTAGGCAGCATCCTTCAGGCACATGTGTTTATCCCTAAACAGCATCAGCTCCTCTAGCGCTCATTTATCATTAGCTAAGTCAGGTCCTCAGGGACAAACTGGTCCCAGACGTTGAATTCAGGAAAATCTGAGGCTGGCCACCCCAGAGCCGTCCCTGTCTTCATTCTCTGCCTTTCACCTGGGGATGGTCAACCCTTAGTTAATGTGCAGATGGAACTTTCTGTTCCTGAAGCCAGCTCGCGTTTCTTTTTGAGAAGGTATTATGGCACCTTCTCATCCTTTGATAATGAAAGCTTTGGGTTTGCAACCAAGCCTGTCTTTCTCCCCTTGGACCCACAGCTGATTCTGCTTGGTTTCCTGCAGTCCCCCTTCGTTGCATTTTCCTGTGAGCCTAGCTCTCCCAAGCCTCTTGTTTACAGGTTCTGTGTGATCCCGGGCTGATGGGGACCACCTGAGCCTGTGCTGCTTGTTATTTCTGTGTCTGTTACTTCTGTCATTGTGAAGACTAATCCAGACACAAAGGCCCGCTTAAGTGGTTTTAACCACCATGTGTCCTGCAGGCCACCTACTTCCTGGGACTGGTCTTGGCCCCTAGAATGTTCAGGAACATCAGTCACAGACTCAGCATACGGGCAGTGGGGAAGCCGGGCTGCAGCTATGCCTCCTAAAGGCATAGTGTTTTCAGCGTGTGTGTGTTTCCATCGGCATTTTTAAACTTTCCATTCCTAGGCTGCCTGCCTTACTGGAAGAACTTCACAGACAAATGCTACTATTTTTCGACTGAGAGAGACTTTTTTGAGGATGCAAAACTTTTCTGCGAAAGAATGTCTTCACATCTCGTTTTCATAAACACAGGAGAGGAGCAGGTACGTGTGTGGCATTCTTAGGGTTGGAGAAAACTGTAATTTAAGGATCGCTGACATCTGGAAAGTGCATGCTTATTCAAAGATACCATAAATTCATAGTCACAGAAACACCGAGGGCCACATGATTGAGATTTGGGCTTTATCCAGGGACAGAAAGCATTCACGGCATGGGGGTTGGGTCGTGCTAGCACCTGGAAGCTCTTGCTTTATCAAGCCTGGAGCTGTATGGCTTTTCCCGGAAAGAGCGGGAAGCCTGCAGGTCGGTACAAGTCTCCTATGGAGAGGCAGAGAGCCCTGAGCACTGGAGGGGTGGGGCCGAATACCAGGGTCCAGACATGTGGCCTTAACAGGGTCAGGAAGGGCATATATGGTCCTGGGACAAAGCCCACACATAATAACCACTCATTTGGTTCCTAATGTGTGCCAGGCATTTTCTCCTATAAACCTAACCACACCCCAGGAGCCTGTGGGTAATATTATCCCCATCTTACAGACAGGAAAACTGAGGCCCCACAAAATTTGAATGATTAATATATGAGACAAATAAATGCAGAGCTGAGACTGAAACTGAGGTCCATCTAGCAATAACACCAGTGCTTTCTCTTTAATGCCGCACTGTCACAGGGGCCTCCTTTCTTTCCCCTGCATGTCTCCGGCAGATAGGACCCTGAAAACGGATGCTTCTGCAGTAATTGACTGGAAATGAGCATCCATAAGACAGGGGTCAGGCGCCTGGGCCTGACCCCAGCTCAACCACTTTTCACCTTTATTAGGCTGGTGGTTGTAATGGCTCAAAGACATGTTACGTGTGACACGCTGGACATGGGACCCGATCAAGAGGAAGGGCTTGATAGTGCCGTGGCAGTTACTATTGTTAGAACATCGGAGGGAGGGGTTGTGGGAGGGGTGGAGCCTGGTGGGATTCATGAGTGATCTGGATAGTTTAGGAGTATTGCTTATAAACTTGTAAGAGGAAAATATATCAAAGACTGCCCTGCACCCCCACCCCACTACCACCAAAAAAAACCCCAGGGCAAAACAAGTGCAATAAAAAGAGGATAGCAAAATAGAGCACAAGTTATGACAGGCATCCTCTCCGAAAGTGTCCCTCATTTCTAAATACTGAAAGTCCCCCAAACATCTGTTCAAGAAATAGTAACGCACCATCTATGATTTTATTTTCCAGCAATGGATCAAAAAGCAGATGGTGGCGAAAGAGAACTACTGGATTGGCCTCACGGACTTGGAGCGGGAGAATGAATGGAGGTGGCTGGATGGGACATTTCCGGAGTACAAGTGAGTCTCAGAAACGTCCAGGTTGCTGGGCAGGCTCTCACTGGTCTGTTTCTTCCTGAACGACCTTGTGTCCAACACAATCCTCGCACTCAGCCTCTGGGTACCAGCTGCGTGTTTATTTCCATGGAGGGAAATCAATATGGGGTAAAAGTCAGGTTTTTTCCTCTTCTTGCAGAGTGAATTTTTCTTCATTTCTACCATGAAAAACAGAAAAACAAACAAAAATACAGACTCATAAAACTGCCCAGGGTGGTAGGGAGAGAGATGGCAAAGTGTGCTCTTTAAGTGCTGCCGCAAAAGCCAAGGAACCCCGGCTCCCCCAGCTAGGTCGAGCTCCCCAGATGTGTTTCCAACATGGGCAGGGCGCTCCCTTCACGATGATACTGTTGGTGTCCCAGCCCTCGCTGGGCTTCTGGCCAGAGTGTGGGGATGAACTACGAGTTGATGACTCTCCTACACATAGAAAGTTCAAGTGTACCACGAACGAAGGCCCTTGTGGGACGACCATCTCCCACAGGTTTGAAGGGTCCCCGTAAGTCCAGTGTGATCTAGTTCTATAAAGGCAGCAACAGAGAACAGAAGAAGTTCATAGAACCTTCTCAGAGCTCCCAGGGGTACAGAAATGTCCATGAGCCTCACTGGACCCTGGTGCCTACTCCTGTCCTAATCCCACCCCAGGGTCTGAAGAGGATGAAATTGCGCCCATTTCAGTTTCACCTCTTCATCCTCCTCTTGCTTTGCCTCTAGCAGATGCAGAAATGTGAAACTGTGGAACACACACTGTACCAAATAGGGCAGAATTTATAAAAACCCACCAGAGGAGACATGTCTTACAGAGGCTCAAGCAGGCATGTGGGCATCTTGGCTTCAGGACTGTGTCCTGAGCTGGAGTAGCCGCAGCATCCTTGGAACCTGGAGAGGAGAAGTTGAGGGTGTTTCAGGTCCAGGACAATGTCACAGGCATCATGGCGGGAGCAGTTGTGGTCAAGGACAGGAAGATGGGCTCGAGGGGTGGAGGGGTGAGGTAGAGTTTCTGTGTGTATGTGCGCGTGCCTGTGTGTGTGTGGGTAGACAGCCTTCTTTATGCTTTTAAATCCTCTATGTGAAAAGCATGATTAGAGGATATAGATGGGAAACCAGAGTAAGGCCATTTCTTTTAAAGGATTTTTTTTTAAGTATTTATTTATTTGGCTGCATCAGGTCTTAGTTGCATCATGTGGGCTCAGTAGCTAGTGGGCTTAGTTGTTCCATGCCTTGTGGAATCTTAGTTCCCCGACTAGGGATCAAACCCACAGTCCCTGCATTGCAAGGTGGATTCTTACCCACTGGACCACTAGGGAATCAACCACCCAGGCCATTTGTTTTAGAATAGCAACCGAACATTGAGGTGGAACATTTGAAGATCTGGGGTTAGCGCCAAAGGTGAGCCTCAGACTGCCCCCAGGACAAATGGATATCTCTTTCCTGGCTCAGCAGACAGCCAGTCTGCTCCCTGTACACCCATCCTCGGTGGGAGGAAGCTACACCACATCCTGGCCCTCGGAAACGTGGCTGACACCCAAGGAAGTTATCCATCACGGCAAGGATACGCTTCAGGAGACTCAAAGCAGTTGTGAGAGTTGTCATCTACAACCAGAGCGGTGGAGGGACTTCCCTGGTGGTCCAGTGGCTACCACACTGTACTCCGAATGCAGGGGACCTGGGTCCAATCCCTGGTCAGGGAACTAGATCCCACGTGCTTACAACTAAGAGTTCACATGTACTGCAACTAAAAGATAAGAACAAAACAAAGATCTGGTACAAATAAAGAAACAAAAGATTCCACATACCTCAGTTAAAACCCGATTCAGTCGAATAAACAGATAAATAATTTTTTTAAATAAAAAAGTCAGAGCAGTGGAAGTGGGGAGGGGAGGCCACAGTTAAAACCTGATGCAAAGAAATAGATAAATTTTAAAAAATAAATAAAATCAGAGCTGTGGAAGTTGGGACAGAAGGCAGAGAATACTAAGGGAAAGATGAATGTGTCACTTTGACAGTCAAGAGTATGGATGATTTTTTTAAAGGAGTCAGTGGGGAGCTAAAAAAAATAATAACTTCAGTCTCCTCATTTCTCACGGTCATGAAAAAAAAAGGTCTGGGTTAGACTTACTTAGAAATTCAATCTGAAGCCCTCCTCTAAGGACAAACTGGGTTGGCCCACGTGGTATGGATTGAGCAGGGACAGTAGCACCCCTGCCAGCTCTCCCAGGGTGGAATTTTCTCCTGTCTCCCAGGCTCCAGCAGGAAGTACTGATTGGGATGACAGCCCAGCCTTGATACCTGGGATAGGAAAGAATCACATCACCTGACACCCTCGGGGAGCTCTGTTCCCAGCCACAACTGCACAGCACCCCAGCCAGGGCCCAGGCTCTGCTTCTTGTTTTCCACCCAAAGGAACACACAGACATGTAAAAATCCCTGGGATCAGATTTTAAAAGCAAGAATAAATTAGGCAGACATATTATGAGGCCTCAATAGCCGAAGGCTAATTGAACTTGCCATATAATAATAAACGCGCCACAGACAAGACAAAGAGCCAGTGCAGCAAGGGAAGGGAGCATCTGCCCTGGAGTTCACCAGGTCTGGGTTCCAGGCCTTCAACCAGCACTCAGCAGCTACGTGACCCTGTGTAAGTTACCCAGCCATGTGAACCTCCATGCCCTCATCTAGAAGTGAAGATTACAGAGGCACCGACATCGGTATTGTAAACATTATATGAGATGATACATATCAAGCACCAATGACAGTGAGCCCACGGGAAGTGCTCAAGAAATGCTATCTGCTAGTATTTGTATTATTACTCCTATTACTTGTCTAAGGCAGAATGCCGAAGAATTGATGCCTTGGAACTGTGGTGCTGGAGAAAACTCCTGAAAGTCTCTTGGACAGCAAGGCAATCGAACCAGTCAATCCTAAAGGAAATAAGCCCTGAATTCTCATTGGAAGGACTGATGCTGAAGCTGAAGCTCCAGTATTTTGGTCATCTGATGCAAACAGTCAACACACTGGAAAAATCCCTGATACTGGGAAAGATTGAGGGCAGAAGGAGAAGAGGGCGTCAGAGGATGAGATGGCTGGGTGGCATCACCAATGCAATGGACATGAATTTGGGCAAACCAGGAGATAGTGAAGGACAGGGAGGCCTGGCATGCTGCAGTCCATGGGGTCACAAAGAGTCGGACACAGCTGGGACTGAACAACAACTCCTGTTGTCGTCCCCATCATCATTTTCATGTTGATCAGTTGCTAAGTTGTGACCCTATAGACTGTAGCTTGCCAGGCTTCTCTGTCCATGGGATTTCCCAGCACAGGGTACCCAACACAGGTACCTCCCCATGTACTCAGACTCACCTGCACCCTCCTTCTCTTTGCTTCTGTGGCCTCCATGCCCGGTCCATCACTTCCCTTTCCCCTGCCGTACACAGTGGTTTCTGGACCTGGCCCCTCCCCATGCCTCACCCAGGTTACAGAAGAAATCAGTCTCCCTACTTTGCTCTTGCCTTTTCTCCCCTTCTGAAATTGTTTCAGGCTGTTGGGGGTACTATTAAGGAGGAAATAGAAAAGGGATGAAAGGCTCTCTCCTCTGTCTCTTGCCCCTACTTGAATTTTTATACTGAGAGCTAGTTGAGGAAGATGGTGCTGGAGTAACCAGACAAAAAGCAACAGTGACATGGATTGGATGCTGAAAGTTTAAGGTACATGTGGACTTGAACAAAGGTTTATTTCCAGCAAAACATACAATCTGACTCGCTGTGTCTCAGGATGGTACCTAGGAACAGGTTTCCAAGTGCTTTGGGTCCACCCACCAAAGTACTTCCAAGAGAAAGACTGGAGAGCTGACACGTGTTGCCGAGATTTTATTTGCCAACTAAGGACATGGGTTTTAAAAATCACCCATTGGGACTTGCCCAGCGGTTCAGTGGTCAAGACTTCTAGTACAGGGGGCATGGATTTAATCCCTGGTTGAGGAGCTAAGCTCCCACATGCCAGAATGCAGCCAAAAAGACAAAAATCGCCTATCAACAAATCTCAGCACAAAACAACAAAAACAAAATCAAAAAAGACAGTTGGCCACCACCCATACATACACACAAGAGTTGTCCTCATTTTTCTCTTTTCACAACAGACCTGTGAAACTTCATTCTTGACCAGCTGATACCAGTCCCCTGGCTGGACACTGGGATCTGATGGCCCACGGTCTCATGATAACATTCAGTGAATTATCCTGGAGTATCCACCATGGCCCAGCCCCTGTGCCAGCCTGGAAAATCTTTTCTAGAGTTTTGGGCACAGTCTGAGTGAGAGATACTGTTCCACTCATGTAAAAATAGTCTGATTTGCAGGACCCTGTCACAATTAAGAAGACAGACACCTTGACCCTAAATGTGCATATGGTGAAGAGAAGGGCTTCAAATGAGCTTTCAATGCTCTCTTCTCAGTAATTAATAGAACCAAGTAGACAGAAAAACCAAGAGGAACATAGCAGACACTATCAACTAAACTTCCCCGGTGGCTCAGTTGGTACAGAATTGCCTGCAATACTGGAGACCACCTATAATCAGGGGACCCGGGTTTGATCCTTGGGTTCGATCCCCGGGTCGGGAAGATCCCCTGGCAAAGGAAATGGCAACCCACTCCATTTCTTGCCTGAGAAATCCTGTGGACCAAAGGAGCCTGTCAGGCTACAGTCTATGGGGTTGCAAGAGTCGGACATGACTTAGGGACTAAACCAACCAACCAATCAACTAACTTGATTTCACTGATATTTATGGAACCTTTCACCCAACAACACATTCTTTTCAGGTGCATATGGTACATTCACCAAGATCATCAAACAAATGCTGGGTCATCAAAAAAGTCTCCAAAAATTAAAAAGCACTGGAAGAGAAACTTTGGCTTCATCTTATGCCATAATCACTCTTCATGCGACTCTGGCTTTGGCCACTAGAGAGAAACCTCTATAGTGGGAGAAAATTCAATCGCAAAGAAATGCTTCTTGCTACTAAGATTTTCCTGTCTTGAGGCCAGGCTCTTACCAGAAGAATTTTCTCAGCCATGAAGCCTCCATCAATCTTGCGGTTGATGAGAAAGTACTAAGTTGTGTGGTTGGGAGGGGCTGATTGCCAAGCTTGAAAGTTTGTGTTCTACTCCGTGAGGATAAACCCAGAACAGGGAGGGTGGGGATGGGGAGGGGGTGCTTCACACCCACCAGCTGAGATGCTTCATGATTCCAGCTCCTGGAAGAGTGAGTCTAGGTGCTTTGGTAGTCCCCCGTGTACTCAGAATACACTGTCCAAGTACATAACGCGTGTTGCTATCCAACCACTTCTGCAACTCGTGTGTTAAAATATGGGATTCAAGAATTCGGCACCCAGGCTTCAGCCATTTCTCTTTCCAGAATCTATCTGTGGAGTGAGGTTTAGGCACTATTTAAGCTGGAATTCTTCTCCAGAACATATACATTCTGTTTCTCTGACCATATACAAGACAAACTACCCCTGCAGCCTGGCTTCAAGCTACTCCATCTCCCACCCTTGCTGGTCTCACCTGGGTCACTCCACTCACAGCCACATCCTACCCTTAGTCCTGAAGGATTACTTCAAACACCACATTGAAGAATTTCCATGACCTGGATAAAACAAATGGAGAACGGTGATAAAAATGATCTCCTTCCATTATCAATTTGTTCTCTTTCGTCTCATCTGTCCATCCCCTTTTTTTTTTTTTTGGCCATGCCACGCCAGTTGTGGGATCTTAGTTCCCCAACCAGGGGTCAAACCCATGCTCATAGCAATGAAAACAGGGTCTTAATCACTGAATTGCCAGAGAACTCCCTGTAAGCCCCTTTTACCTACTGAAAAGGGCAAGGAAATGCAAGGGGAAAATACTAAACAGATCGTCTATCAGAATTCCTATTTATGCAACTTTCCAATTAACTGTGAGATAAAAAATATCAAATGTCCCATCATTAATGCATCCAGAATAACAGTCTCAAATCTGGTAAGCAAAATAGGAAGGGAACCCCCTCATATAACTGTAGAAATGAAGCAAGTGTACATCCACGCCACCAAACTGCCTGGGCACCGTGGCCATTTCTAGGAAGGTCTGTCAAGGTAAGAGAGAAACACACCAAAAAAGCTTACATAAAAGTTTCCTTCCAACGTCACCTTTTCTTGGCATCACAGTCTGAGGTCTGTAACTGCTTTGTTTCTTGCCTAGGATGCAAGTTCTACGAGGACTGGCAGTCTGTTCTCTACAGCACTCGTGTTGCCATCAGCTAGCTGTAGCCCTTGCCTGCAGTAGACACTCTGTGGAATGAATGAGCAAATGAATGACTATTTCTGACTCTTCCACCTAAGTACCATCCCATTTATACTCATTGCTTGATGGTTTCCTCTAAAATATCTCTTCATCTCTAGATTTATCTAAGTGAGGTCATTTAAAAAAACCATTTGTTGAGTCATTTATTCGGCTGTGGCAGGTCTTAGTTGTGTCATGTGGGATCTTTCGGTGTGGTTCACACACAGACTCTCTAGTTGTGGTGCATGGAGTCTCCAGCCGTGGCGTGCGGGCTCAGTAGTTGTGGCACGCAGACTTAGTTGCTCTGCAGCATGTGGGATCTTTGTTCCCTAACTAGGGATCGAACCCACATCCTCTGCATTGCAAGGCAGATTCTTAGCCACTGGATCACCAAAGAAGTCCCTCACTTTTCATTTTCTTAAAAAAAAAAAAAAATCCCTAAATATACAGTTGGTGCAGGGGAGTCAATTCGACCTCATTTTCCCATCCTTTGACTGTAAATTTTGACTCCTCTTTTCCCACTGCCCTGATTTTTGCTGGTCTTGTCGTCATAAGATGGAGGGCAATTTGGTCTTTATCCTTGGGTGACCCTGGTAAGAACCTGGCTTCAAAATAGGAAAATCTTAGTAGTGAGACGTGCTTCTTTACTGTAGAACTTTCTTTGGCCTTCAGAGTCTGTACAGTGGAAGATTTCTCTCTAGTGGCCAAAGCCACTGCCACTCTGATAGAAACAGGGAGTGTGGACCAGAGTGAGCGATTACGGAGTCAGATGCTGCTGCTTGGGAAATGAGTCATCGTTTACGGGAAGCACCTCCTGCTGCAGATGTTCTCTTCAGACCCTCCGCACGAGGCAAACTTGTCCTCTCAGGAGGTGACCACAGGCTTCTGTTCAAGGACTTGGCTCTTAAAGAAAATGTAGCCTTTCGAGTTTTGACTCGTGGAAGCACATCTAGTTGATCGCTTAGAAAGAGAGGCAGGAACAGTGAACCCTGACGAGGGGGTGCTGGGAGCATCAGCAGACAAGTTAACAAGCCCCAAGTTGAGCTCATCTTAAAGACAACTTGTTTTGAAGAATCTCTCTCCCAAAAAAGGCAGTGAAATGTATGAGTCATTTTCAGTAAGATTAAATTACTATTTCTTTCTGAAGCAATTAGCTATCTGCAGCTTAGCCAGAAAACCATAACCAAGTGTTCATAGGGTCTTCTAAGTGTATATCAACGTTCTCTCCATTTTAAATATAGTAGTGTGTATATGACCTTTCCAAAGTCCCTAAATCCCCTTCCCCCTCAGCAGCCATAAAGTTCATTTGGTAAGTCTGTGGATACAAGAGTATGTATGGCTGAGTCCCTTTGCTGTTTACCTGAAACCACCACAACATTGTTAATCGGCTATATCCCAATACAAAATGAAAGGTTTAAAGTTTTTTAAAAAAAGGGGAGGGGTGTCTCTCTCTCTGCCTGACTCTGACTTGTTAGAGACAAGATTTCAGAATGTACAAAGATTTCCTCTGAGTTCTCATAAGTGTGTGCATGTTTGTGTGAAGGTATATCATCCTCAGAATGTATATATTCACACTCAAGCCCAGAAGTCACCATTCCAGTACACATTAGAAAGCTGCCATTCATCGAGCTGTGTTGAAGACAGATTTACTTCCTCAGCAATGTGATGAAGCAGCTCCGTGAGCTGACTCTACTGTGGCCAAGATAACAAGCCTGCAGAGAGAGGCTGTGTCACACGCTCCTCTGTGAAACAGCTGCTGCTTATTCAGAATCAGAGCGTGTGCAGGTTTTTAAACAGCGCGTTTTCATTCTGGGACGCGTGACAGGCCTTGGTTTTGTTTTTTACATTTCTCTGCTGCTCTTGGGTCGAGCAAACGTCTGCGTGACTTTGCAAATAACACTCGCTTTCTGTTTTCTTAAAAGAAATTGGAAAGCTGGACAGCCAGATAACTGGGGTCATGGCCACGGGCCTGGAGAAGATTGTGCTGGACTGATTAATTTGGGGCAGTGGAATGATTTCCAGTGTGAAGACATGAATCACTTCATCTGCGAGAAAGACAGGGAGAGAGGTAAGCGGTGGAAGGGATTTAAGAGAGCATTGCAGAGCTTATATCTTATTAAAGGGCAAGAGGTGAGTATAAGGGCTCTGAAAGTAGGTTCTGCAACTGGATTCCAGTCCTGATTCTGCCACTTAGTATCTCGGCAAGCTATTAACCTCAGGGAAATAATAATAGTAATCCTCTTAATGGGGTTTTTGTGAGGTCTTAAGTAAGTTAATATATGTGCCTAATGTAGAGGAAGTACTCAGTAAATTTTAGACTAATGGGTGGGCCTAGGTCATTACCTTATAATATTGTCAGGCAGTTGTTCTTTATCATATGGCACCAATGTCATATGTCTTTTCATATAACAAACTATCAGAGAAATTGGGAAAACAATACCACTTGCAATTGCATCAAAAAGATAAAATACCTAGGAATAAATTTAACCAAGGAGGTGAAAGACCTATACACTGGAAACTATAAGACATTCATGAAAGGTATTGAAGAAGGCCCAAATAAATGGAAACATATTCTGTGCTCACAGATTGGAAGAGTATTGTTAAAATGTCCATTCTACCCAAAGAAATCTACAGATTCAGTGGAATTTCTATAAGAACTCCAGTGTCATTTTCCACAGAAATAGAGAAAACAATCCTAAAACTTGTATGGAACCACAAAAGACCCTAAATAGCCAAAGTAATCTTGAGAAAGAAGAACAAAGCTGGACATATACTCCCTGATTTCAAAATATATTGCAGAGCTATAGTAATCAGAACAGTGTGGTAGTGACATAAAAATAACACATATCTCTATCAGTGAAAGATAATAGAGAGCACAGAAATAAACCCATGCACATATGGTCAATCAATTTATGACAAAGGAGCCAAGAATATACAATAGGAAAAGACAATCTCCTTGATAAACGCTGCTGCAAAAACTGGACAGCTACATGCAAGAGAGTGAAACCAGACCATTCTCTTAACCTTACACAAAATAAGCTCAAAATGGATAAATGACTCAAATGTAAGATTTGAAACCATTAAATTTCCAGAAGAAAGCATAGGCAATAATCTCTTTGACAGTGATCTTGGTAATGATTTTTTGGATCTGAAAACAAAGGAAAAAATAAACAAGTGTAATTACATCAAGGGGCTTCCCCGATGGCTCAGTGGGTAAAGAATCTGCCTGCAATGCAGGAGACACAGGAGACACTGGTTTGATCCCTGGGTCAGGAAGATCCCCTGGAGTAGGAAATAGCAACCCACTCCAGTATTCTTGCCTGGAGAATCCCATGGACAAAGGAGTCTGGCGGGCTGCAGTCCATGGGGTCGCAAAGAGTCAGACACAATTGAGCACAATAGCACTACTACATTTGGGATTTGAATTGAGACTAGGATGCCCCAGAATAGGCTCCTTTGAAGTGAATTTTACCTTTTATTGAATCTGAATAAGAACTTCGAGGCATTTATTTGAAAAAATAATTATTGAATGATGTATTTGGAATGTTTTCTTTAAAAACACACACTCCTTTTTCTGAATTGTCCATTAACATTGTTCTTTAAGAAGAACTAACACCCATTCTTTTTCCTCTCTTTTAGAATCAGCAATTACATTATAATGGACCATGATATCATAATAGGAGCAAACTGTCGACAGACAGTTCTCGAAAGCAAAAGATACTTCTTTCTGATTGCATCACCTTCTCATTAGATTGAGGGGGAACGCACTGAAGACCAATTACTGAAAACATTGAAAGCCCGTATTCTCTACCATCTGCCTTGCTCAAGGACAAAGTTTGGAACAAAAGTGTTCCCCTAGTGTGATACATGGATTGTCAGTAAGCAAATGGACTGAATCACATAGATTTTTCTCAGCCAATAACCATACAGTTATGCAAATCATATCTTCCAGAGTATGGAATGCTCCAGTCAAAAAAAAGATTATCATTGGTTGTTGAGCTTTAGGAAGAACTGAAAACATACACCGTGTAAACGGTACCTTACATTTCTATTGATAAAATCCCAAATGTAGGAAAAATATGCAGACATACAGATATATAGGCCAACTCTTAGTAACAATATGAAATATACTTAAAGAGCTTTTAAAACTTTGTATTTTTGTACAAAATGTTTGCCTTTTTACAATTTTTTTCTTTTTATTTTTGTCATTTTACCGATATAGTACATGAAGCCAAAGAAAACAATAATGGTACTAATAAAAACTCATAGGGTTTCTTGTCAGATTTAATTCTACACAGTGGCAAAGAAATTTTTTCAGTTGTGGTTGAAAAAAATAATTAAATATATGTGTGTATGTATATTTTAATGTATCATTTTCTCAGAGGAGTCAATCACTTGAAATGTCTAGAAATGGCCCTGCAGATTTTGCCAGTGGAGGTCAAGCCTGAACATGTATGTGGCTCAGTCAAGTGGGCTATGCCTCCAGCCCATCACCAGCCAACACCCTTGCTGTGTGTCTGCCAGGGTCAGAGAAATGGTCAACTCAGGATGTGCTTTTACTTCATTTTGGCGGAGTCGGGGGTGGTGGAGAGGCATCTGTTGGGAAGGGTGGACTTGTATCTGGCTTTTAATAGAAGGTCCTGTTTTGTGGCTGAAACATGAATACACTTGGTTTCAGGCCCATACCAGGGCAGATATTAAATGTCATGAAAGTATGACATCATATCAGCCAGAGGTAGAGATGCTAAGATGGGGACAGCTCTATGCTACCTGGAAATCTTATGTTTTCTGAAGTTAGATTTCAAAAACACAGAATTCCAACGCACATGCATGATGAAATGCAAGAACACAACCTTGGCCACTGTGTTGAACTCTTGCAAAGAACCTTTTGTCAGAGCCCATCTGCCTTCTACTCTTTAACTTGCCATGGAGAAGTCTAACATGCAATGTGCTGAAATCAGGCCTAAATGTAACTGATGCTCAAAGGTAAGATTTCCACCCACCAGATTCCCTTCCCAGGACCTCCCCAGCCATGCTGCTACCTACCCCACGTACAATGGTAAAAGAATAAAGACAGAGTTTGACTTTCACGCCTGCAGCCGTGTGGACTGTGTTGTCTCGCCCTGGTCACCGTTTATGCTGTCTCTGCAGCCCAGGAGTGGCCATCTCCTCAGCACCTGGATGCCCTGCTATCCTGTCCATGGGGTCTGGTCAGACTGGCAGGACCTGCCGTCATCTGGGCCCTGGACCCTGGTACCTCTTCAGGCTCAAGACCGTCTATAGACTAAACTCTGTCCTCATTTTCATCCTCTTCTGGTTTCTTAGGTGTCAGTTAAGATCATGTTCAGATGCAACTTGAACTTAAGCGTCTGATGCCATCATCAGAAGAGAATGTTGCTGATTCCCACAGCTGAAGGTGTTCCTCTCCTGGCCCTTATACCTTACCCAGGGTTTATCATCTCTCAGGCTTCAATCAGATGTTCTCATGTCATCCTCCCAACAGCCCTAAGAAGTGGGGCTTCCTACTTACTCTCCCCATTTTATAGAGGGAGGCACTCAGGGAGGTGACATCATTTCCTGGGTCATATCATCACCAAGGAGTGAGGCAGGATTCAGACTTGAGCTTTGAAAATGTTCTAGGGGACTTGGTGGTCCAGTGGTTAAGACTCTGCACTTTCAGTGCAGGTGGGGAAGGGTTTGATCCCTGGTCAGGGAACTAAGATCCCACATGCCAGCCATGGTGTTACATAGATAAGTAAAATTTTTTAAATGTTCAAAAATTTTTAAAATGTTCCTTCTTTCAGAAGCAAGGTCCTTCTTAATAACAGAGTAAAATCAGATGAAAATCACACATTACCAGATGCCTCATGTACTGCTCTATATATTTAGCTATTTATATACCAGGTTTCTATTCACCTACTCACCACTGATGCTCTTCTGGGAGGAGAGTTTTGGTAAAATGTCATGAGGTTTTCAGGCTATGAGAAGTTATGAGTTGCAATGAGAAGATGGAAAGTTTTTATTTTTGTCCCCATCCCTCAGCATGTGGGATCTTACTTCCCCAACTAGGGATCGAACCCCCGCTCCCTGCAATGGCAGCTAGTCTTAACCACTGGAACTCCAGAGAAGTCCCTGTTTTTCTTTTTAAATGTCTCTTGAAGAATGCACAACCAGAAAGAACAAAATCCTTTCTTTTCCTCTTCTGCAATCAATGTTCACCTTTGATCAATTCTTCCGATATCCATCCGAGTTTAGCACTTAAGAGTTTAAAGCAGACAACAAATAGTACAACCTGCTCTCATTTAAAAAAAAAACCAGATGCTGAAGGAAGTAGAAAGGTACGTCAGTCATACATCCTGCCATAAATCAGGTAACAATGCTAAAGCAAGTGTATTTTGCCTCAAAACCGATTGATCTCTTCTTGAAAAAGTATGTTAACTCATTCATGGCTCAATAATAAGTCTAATAATAATAGCAAAAATTAAATATATTTAGCACTTTCACATACATTATCTCTTCTAATCTTGGTGCAAAACCTTTCCCTCTACTTTAGGAATGAGGACGCTGAGGCGAATTTGAAGACTTGCTCATTGCCCACATCCCAGTCATGCAAATCTGATCAGGCTCGTCATTCTTATGTTCCCTAAATCTATGTCCATCCTAACCCTTATCCCCAACTTAAAATCTTCTGAGTTGCCTGCAGGACATACATGCAGGGGCCCTCGGGACCAGGTCCTCAGCTGTACCTCCAGCCTCCCCTCTGCTGTACCCTCCTGCTCCCTTGCCTTGAGCTGGAACAGCCTTACAAGCCACCTGCAAAGTTCCTCTGTGCTCCTTCTTACTTTTTACTGTGCTCCTTCTTAGAAATCCAAACTCTTACCTGGATTTCCATTCTCTGCTTCTTTAAGATTCAGCTCAAGCATCGCTTCTAGCCTGAATCCTTTCCCAGCAAATGCATCCTGAAGCTGAGACTTCCCTTCATGTCAAGTACTACCCACACGTGCTCCAGGTACTATGAAAGAAAAACCCTTTCATGGCGTTAGACCATCTACAGATTGGCCAAGAGGCCCAAACATCGCTGAATTAAGAAGAGAAGGGTGAATGGAGCCAGTCAGCCACAAAATCTTAAGAGAACTGAAGAATGGGAGACGCCAATCAAGAGAAATGAAGGCATTTGTGTTGATAGTCGGTTATTATACATCTACTATATTGGACATATGTGTAATATATCTATTAGGAATGGAAGACTGAGTGAAGAGAATCAACTGGCAAAAGAGATTCATTCTACATACCGACATATGGCCCTGAGTCAGGGAAAAACTTTCGAAACCTTTTCTGAATTACAGTGTAAGGAAATATCTCTTTTCTGTTATGCTCAACAGTTTTAGAAGTATAGGTGAACTCTGGCCATCTCTTTAAGAGGGGATTTTTCTATACAGTAACTTCATTTTCCTGGAAAGCATCCTTTAATGGCACAGCATCACACTTATTTTATAAATCACAAAGCAGATGTAGAGATTTTGCTCCACTCATTCATCCTTCTTCTCTTCCTAGATACCCTTGTCAAATAAATATTAATAGCATGCCCACGTTACACAGGTAGCCAAGAGTCCAAGGAAAAGCAGGCTTAAGATTTAAGCCTTAAACCAACTTAAAATCTCCAGATGCAGAGCTCCTGGTTTTCACATTTTTCAATGAATGAGTTTATGAATGAATTATCTCAGTTCAGTCCTTCCTGCCACAGCCAGGGCGATGGCCCAGCCTCCAGCCTTCCTCCGAGGACTTATGAGCCCTGAGTTTGTAAAACAGGGATCACCCGTGCAACTTGGGCAGGAGTCAGCTGCCAATGAGGAAGCTCCCGCCAACAACTCATCCAGAAGGTCATTAAATAGGCTTAACCAAAGGAGCTTGCTTTAGTCCTCTTGGCCAGGGATGGAGAATTGTCCTTTGGCCAGTCTTCCAACCACTGGTGCCAGAGTTTGCTGTCTTCTTTAATCATCGCTTATTGCCATGACCCACTAAATCATGCCTGCAAGCTGCAAGGAATTATAAGATTGTTAAAACCAGTTCCTGTGCCTGAGAGCAGAGGAGCCTGGCCAGGCCTGACACAAACCAGCACAACTGCAGAGTAGCTGTAATAACACCTCACGACTCCTAGGAACTTGGCATGTCCTGTCTCCAACCACTGTGCAAGGGAACTAACTGAAAATCAGACAGGTTAAATAGTTTCCTAAGAACTGGGATTTGAACCCACCGCCACCTAGCTCCCATAGTCACCTTCCTGAGAGTCTGGGCTTTCTATGTTGTATTCTGTTCTTTGCCACAAGAAATAATTCAAATCACCAAGTCTCTCTCACAGAAGCAGGGAGATAATGGATGAATCCTGATTTGAGCTCTTTACATGAAAGTTCTGCACCAGGGACTTCCCCGGTGGTCCAGTGGCTAAGACTCCACTCTCCCAATGCAGGGGGCCCGGGTTCAATCCCTTGTCGGGGAACTAGATCCCACAGGCTGCAACTAAGAGTTCACGTGATGCAACTAAAGTCCCGTGTACCGCAGTTAAGACCTGGCACAGCCAAATAAACAAAAGTACTAGATCAATCGCTTTGTTATCTGAGCAAAGAAGCAAAAGTCCACTTGGCTCCCATACCATGGATGTCCAAAGAGGTCCAAAATTGGAGAAACCACCCTAGATGCCAGAGTAACTAGACCTCTCACAGAGTTCTCTGATATAAATTAGTGTCAAATGAAAAGAGCCAAACAGACCCAGGTTTGACTCCTGCTGTCTACCTCCTTGTTATAAGACATACTCACACAAGTGTCAAACAGCTTTCTTCCCTTGTCTCTTTCTTTCCCACCAGGCCTTCTGCTCTTGGACAGAACCAGCATTGGACTTGGGAGGAAAAGGCACACACAGAAGCCTGATGCTGTGGGAAATCCTGCTCACACAGACAGAAAGCAAGAAAGAGTCTCCAATGGACTTGCTAACATGTTATTATAAAGAACACGTTTATAGATTTATTAGATTATAAATCTATAATCCTGCCACCATTCCCCCCAAAATATCCACCATGATGTTCATAGATAGTAAAATGAGTGGTTTTTCTCTTGCTTACTCAGCATATACAGAGGTCATACGCCTATGTGCTGCAGACACACACTACCCTGCTTTTGATGGTAATAATAATTTGCTTCTAAGTAACTATTTGCTATGCCTCCACTGGGGCTTCCCTGCTAGCTCAGCTGGTAAAGAATCCACCTGCAATGCAGGAGACCCCAGTTCGACTCCTGCGTCAGGATGACCCCCTGGAGAAGGGATAGGCTACCCACTCCTGTATTCTTGGGCTTCCCTCGTGGCTCAGCTGGTAAAGAATCTGCCTGCAATGTGGGAGATCTGTGTTTGATCCGTGGATTGGGAAGATCCCCTGGAGGAGGGCCTGGCAACCCACTCCAGTATTCTTGCCTGGAGAATTCCCACAGACAGAGGAGCCTGACAGGCTACAATCCATGGGGTTACAAAGAGTCGGACACAACTGAGCGACTGAGCACATGCCTCCATTCAGACAATACTTTATGAAAACAAGCTGTTTTTACTCGAAAGATACGGTTTGGGGTCCATTTCATAAAATAGTCAGGATTTCAGGCCCACAAGATGCCATCTAATCAACAGTCTGCAAAGAAATAATCCGAATGTCACATATTTCAACCCCACACCTACCACCTTGGTACACTTGGTGAACTATACCAAGGGGCTTGGATCAACAGGCATGAGGAATAATGATCAGTACCTTCATACAAACCTTGGCATTCCTCAGATGAAAAAAGGGACTAAAAAGATTACATGATGGCTAGATAGATGGAAAGAAATAAGGGAAAAGGGAGGGAGGAACATAGATGCATAGCTAGATACACTGATGCGTAGAATGCGAGAGAAAAAGGAAGATGGAAGATCAGCTAAGAGAAAGCTGTTACCATTTTTTCTTTCTTTTTAATCCCAGAACCCATTTGAAAGAGTTCTGTCAGTGGAAAAAGCACTGCCTTAAAGTCCACTGAAGTCCTCCACCTTCCCCCATCCGCCCCTGATGACACCTTGGGAGCAGCCAGATCCACGGCACACACGCGTCTGAGGGGATGACCAAATCATCTGCCCAGGATCGCCTGTGCTCACTTTTCCACTCTGCGGCTCCAGCATTTGGAAATCCCAGAGCCCAGAATCGCCTTTTCCTGTTTTCGTTTTCCATCGCCTGCACTGTGTGTTTCCACAGTCTGCAGTGAGGACTGGCAGCTGGGTCAACCGGCCCTGGCATCGGGGGTTGCTGCTTCCCTCCCGCTTTGGAAACAGTTTTCCTCCCTCTGTGATTTAGCTCAATGACACACACCCTGAAACAACCACACCTTGTGAGACCAGGAGCCAGCAAGTTACCCAACACCAGGTGGGGATGAACCTCCCCAGGAGCAGATCTGCCAGGGGCAGGCAGACCCCCACGGGAAGGTGCTGGGCACCTCTGAATAGCAGGCAAGGCTGATCTCTCTGAACATTTGCATGAACTCCAGATTCCCATCCTTTCTGGTCTAGCCTGGTCTGGGCTTCCCAGACGAGGCATGGTGCTAGTGGTAAAGAACCCGCCTGCCAGCGCAGGAGACATAAGAGACATGGGTTCGATCCCTGGGTCAGAAAGATCCCCCTGGAGGAGGAAATGACAACCCAGTCCAGTATTCTTGCCTGGAGAATCCCATGGACAGAGGAGCCTGGCGAGGTACAATCCATAGGGTCACAAAGAGTTGGACGTGACTGAAGCCATTAGTACACAGTGGTCTAGCCCCATTGCTATTTTTGAGAAATAATCTACTTAGTGTTACAGATTATATAAGAAAATATCACCTCCCTTAAGAAAATAAGCCAATCCCCAAGTACTTGAAGGATAATGTCCCAGACCACACAGCCTGACGTGTCCCTAAGCGTCACATTCTCCTGGGGTCTCCCGGGTCCCTGCTGTCATCACAGCAGGAGGGGGACACTGCTCTGTCAACACCCACACCCGAGCACCTACCTCCCTTTCCGTCTCTAGGTTAGAAGCTCTGAAGAAGGCTTTAGTCAAGGCTAGAGCACAACAAAAGATAAACAGTCACAGAGAGCATCCAGATGCTAGACAAGCAGAGCTTGCCAGCCAGGGAAGTCTCACCTGGACTGCTTGCCTTGCTCCAGGGTGCCACCTGACATCACCTTGAAAGCCCTCTGTCGAGAACCTTTTGGGCATCCAGCCCCCTGAAGTGCCCCTCTCTTGGACATCTGTCTCTGGTTATTCACATGACACAGATCTCAGCCTGCAGACAAGATCCAGTCTCTCCTTTCAGGGTTGGCACCAGAATAACCAAATCTCAATAATAAAAATCCAAAGCCACTACTGTAAGAGACAAGGAGGGACAGGGAGGGAGACAAGCCTTAGTAGAAAGGCTGGAAGGTGAGACTTTACCCAAAGGAATGTGATCTCCAAAGGCCACGTGCTACACGTTAACCCACAAATGTTCCATGAGAGTCCTCAACACTTCTCAAATGTGAATTAAATTGAGCACCTTTACTGCACAGGTGGCTCAGATGGTAAAACGTCTGTATACAACGTGAGACACCTGGGTTCGATCCCTGGGTTGGGAAGATTCTCTGGAGAAGGAAATGGCAACCCACTCCAGTACTCTTGCCTTGAAAATCCCACGGACGGAGGAGCTTGGGGCAGGCTACTATCCATGGGATCGCAAAGAATTGGGCACGACTGAGTGACTTCACTTTCACTTTCACTGCCCAGGCAATTATTCATTCATTCATTCACCAAAGATTCACATGGTCAATCTCTATGGCTTCCTTACTATGTTCTAGATCTCGTATTAGGTATTAGGAACTAGGAATCTTTTTTTCTTAATACGGGATTCTCTATATATTTTTCTGTAACTCATTTTTAATATAACTTTATTTATTTATTTGGGGGAATCTTAGTTATGGGGAGGAACCTGGGGATAAGAGGATAAAGCACATATTTTTATCAGGCTAGTGCCAAAAGCAAATTTTATGCTAGTTTAATCATGTGGACAAAAGGCCAGGACAATGAAGAGGTCTTCTTCGACTACAACAACAGGGTGTGAAAAGCTGCCAGGTGAGTGAGGCAGTAACTGTGGATGCTTTCACAACACCTGGAGAAAGTGCTAAACCCTAGCTGTGACTTCAAGGTCATTTATTGCTTACTTGTTTACTGTCCTTCTGAGTATTTCAGTCTCTTCAAACATGCCACCAAAATTCTAGCAAACGAGAATGGGTGAGAGATATAGGAGTTGAGAATCAGTGAGCCAGGCCGTCAAAATGTCAAAACTAAGAGCAAGTAAAGAAGCTGGGAACAGAATGAAAGACGAATAAGATTTCTGACACTAGCTGCAAAGCCTCTGCTTTGGGCGTTGGGCTTCTAGGCGTTAATGCTCTAGTGGTAACCAACCTGCCTGCCAATGCAGGAAACATAAGAAATGTGGGTTTGATCCCCTGGGTCAGGAAGACCCTCCAGAGGAGGGCATGGCAAACCACTCCAGTACTCTAACTTGGAGAATCCCATGGTCAGAAGAGCCTGGTGGGCTACAGACCACAGTGTCGCAAAGAGTTAGACACGACTGAAGCCATGTAGCACGCACGCACTAGGCAAAAACATCTCTAAGTCCTTCCAGGCCTAAGATTATGTCTCAAGAAGACAGCCCATTTGTTGGAGAATTTATGTCCCACCAACTGATCCCAGGAGAGAGAAAGGAAGGGGTGGAGGGAAAGTAATTTTCATGGAGCTATATCACGCTTGTTGTTTATTTGGGTCATTTTTGGGGATAAAGTACATGGGATCACTTAAAAACTAAATTCATTTGGTCCCTTTCAAACACATTCAGCTGGCTTACGTGTGGAGCAATAAAGTGCGAAAGTGACATAGCATCCAAATTGCAGCCATGTGTGACTTGGCTTTTTTATTTGGGGGGAAAGAAAATGGTTAAGCCTGAAGGATTGTGTTTCTCTCTTGTCACTCTGACTCTGAGTAAATAATGAGTTCCTGCTGGTGACACACTGGCTTGGGGAGGCGGGCGCAGAGGGGGTTTGGTGCACTTCCAAAGCTGTGTGTGAGTCTTCACCACAAGACCCTGATTCTGGGGGAGGAACAGTGGGTGAACCACGCTGCACAGAGGCTGGGTGAGCCACATGTTAATGTACAGACCTTCCCTGAGAGACCCCAGCACTCTCAAATGTGAATTAACTTGAGTTCCTTTACTGCAGAGCTCAGGGCACAGTTATTCATTCAGACAATCGTCAAAGATTCATATGGTCAACCTCTGTGGCCAACTTACTACATTCTAGATCCTGTACTAGAAGCTGCGAATCTTTTTCCTTTTGAAACACTCATGGATCCTCTCTACGTTTTTCTATAACTCATTTGTAAATATAATTTTACTTATTTATTTTCGGCTGTGCTGGGTCTTTGTCACTGTCACTTTTCTCTAGCATGGTGAGCAGAGGGCTACTCTCTAGTTGAAGGGTGCAGGCTTCTCATTGTTGCGGAGCCCAGGCTCTAGGGCTCACAGGCTTCAGGACATGCAGCACATGGGCTCAGCAGTTGTGGGTCCCAGTCTCTAGAGCACAGGTTCAATGGTTGTGGCACACTCACTTAGTTGGGATCTTCCTGGACTGAAGATTGAACCTGTGTCTCCTGAATTGGCAGGCAGATTCTTTACCACTGAACCACCAGGGAAGCCCTGGGAATCTTTCTTGAGTTGCCTGGAAAGCAGATCCCAAGATAAAGGCCTCATCTACCTCCCCCATCAACCATTCTAGATGTCACTCACCCTTAGCCACTGGAGGCTACCAGCCTGATGGACTGACCTAGAACCTGAGCCCTGAGTCCTTAGCTGCTTTGGCCTCATCAAGCCATAGCTGTTGAAGCTGCCCACTTACTGTTATCCCTGGCAAGAAAGAACCAAGAGACACCCATGCAAGCTCTCTGGGTTCCAGTCAACTCCTCCATACTTCCACTGTGTAAGAGCAATCCTACTCCTCTTGGTAATTAGGGTCAATTTTGTCCACCAAGGGAATAATTCTTTTCTTTGTCAGTTCTTTCACTGACATGAGGAGCCTCAAATGACCTCATGCAGTCACAGCTTCAAGTTGAATTGCTGCCTGGTGTTCCCCTTGTGGAAACCAGAACCTTTAAAGTGGTGGAGTCTACAGTTGCAAGCTTGATAAGCAGCAATCCTGAGAGGATCCACACCAATTTCTACTTTTTGGTTCTTGTCCCTGTGAATTCCAGTTTTCAGAAACAGCACTATAGCCTCTGAGTTAGTGCATATAATGTCACCCTGGAGGATAGCGCTGTAACCTTACAGGTTATTGGCCCAAGGCTAGAACCCTAGCTGAGCCTTCAATAGTCCTTCCACCATCCCATTAGACTAGCTACTTCTGATTGATCGGATATCTGGGGAGACTAGTGGATCTCATGGTCATGTGCCCATTGCCACAATGTTGTGCAAGCTGCCATTTTTAATAGATCAGGAGTTCTGGAGGCCCTTGGTTGATAGTATTTATAGAGACATGTGGGTAAGGTAGGAACCAATTCTGGTAAGGACAGAGTGATGTCCTTGTGACGGGCGCAATGAAGGACAGAAAAGGTATGGACCTGACAGAAGCAGAAGATATTAAGAAGAGATGACAAGAATACACAGAACTATAAAAAAAGATCTTCATGACCCAGATAATCACAATGGTGTGATCACTCACCTAGAGCCAGACATCCTGGAATGCGAAGTCAAGTGGGCCTTAGGAAGGATCACAATGAACAAAGATAGTGAAGGTGATGGAATTCCAGTTGAGCTATTTCAAATCCTGAAAGATGATGCTGTGAAAGTGCTGCACTCAGTATGCCAGCAAATTTGGAAAACTCAGCAGTGGCCACAGGACTGGGAAAGGTTGGTTTTCATTCCAATCCCAAAGAAAGGCAATGCTAAAGAATGCTCAAACTACCGCACAATTGCACTCATCTCACATGCTAGTAAAGTAATGCTCAAAATTCTCCAAGCCAGGCCTCAACAGTATGTGAACCATGAACTTCCAGATGTTCAAGCTGGATTTAGAAAAGGCAGAGGAACCAGAGATCAAATTGCCAACATCCATTGGATCATTGAGAAAGCAAGAGAGTTCCAGAAAAATATCTATTTCTGCTTTATTGACTATACCAAAAGCTTTGACTGTGTGGACCACAACAAACTGGAAAATTCTGAAAGAGATAGGAATACCAGACCACCTGACCTGCCTCTTGAGAAACCTGTATGCAGGTCAGGAAGCAACTGTTAGAACTGGACATGGAACAACAGACTGGTTCCAAATAGGGAAAGGAGTACATCCAGGCTGTATACTGTCACCCTGCTTATTTAACTTATATGCAGAGTACATCAAGAGAAACACTGAGTTGGATGAAGCACAAGTTGCAATCAAAATTGCTGGGAGAAATATTAATAACCTCAGATATGCAAATAACACCACCCTTATAACAGAAAGTGAAGAAGAACTAAAGAGCCTCTTGATGAAAGTGAAAGAGGAGAGTGAAAAAGCTGGCTTAAAACTCAACATTCAGAAAACGAAGATCACGGCATCTGGTCCCACTGCTTCATGGCAAATAGATGGGGAAACAGCGGAAACAATGACAGACTTTATTTTGGGGGGCTCAAAAATCACTGCAGATGGTGACTGAAGCCAAGAAATTAAAAGATGCTTGCTCCTTGGAAGAAAAGTTATGACCAACCTAGACAGCATATTAAAATGCAGAGACATTACTTTGCTAACAAAGGTCCATTTAGTCAAAGCTATGGTTTTTCAGTAGTCATGTACGGATGTGAGAGCTGGACTATAAAGAAAGCTGAGCACCAAAGAATTGATGCTTTTGAACTGTGGTGTTAGAGAAGACTCTTGAGAGTCCCTTGGACTGCAAGGAGATCAAACCAGTCCATCCTAAAGCAAATTAGTCTTGAATATTCATTAGAAGGACTGATGTTGAAGCTGAAACTCCAAACTTTGGCCACCTGATGCGAAGAACTGACTCACTGAAAAATACCCTGATGTTGAGAAAGATTGAAGGCAGGAGGAGAAGGGATGACAGAAGATGAGATGGTTGGATGGCATCACTGACTCAATGGACATGAATTTGAGTAAACTCCGGGAGTTGGCAATAAACAGGGAGGCCTGGCATGCTGCAGTCCATGGGGTCGCAAAGAGTCGGACATGACTGAGCAACGGAACTGAAGGACAGATTGAAATTGAAATCATTTGGCCACCAAGTGGATGGTCTGGTCTCCCCAGGGTTCACTGTATATCTACATCCACAAGATGAGACATCTTATGTACTTTGTGGCTGAAAGCTACCTCTCAGGTGGGGGTTCTCTAGTGGACATTAGTGTGAGATACGAAGATACACACACTCTGTGCCCACAACCATAAGTTCAGACTCATGCCTCTTCCCCAGATTTCCTTACCAAGCCCTCTGGGTTCCAGTCAACTCCTCCAGGCTTTCACTATGCTGGAGCAACCCTACTCCTTCCAATTTGGTTCCTTCTGGGGCCTGACCAAGCAGATTCACCCTTGTCCAAGAATTCGTATCAACCTGTATCTCAGGCTGCTTTTCCTTTATAAAACGAGCCTTTATAAGGCCCCTCTGAGTGGAGCTACAACATGGCCCAGCTCCAGTCAGCACCAAGATCGTATGATCTTTCTCTCCACTGTTCTGGTAATGGATAGTAGGTGGCTGGTTAACTTTCCCACTGTGGTAGGTTCAGGGCAGAGATGTGAAACGAATGAGGCTCTTTAGCGGTAACGTCTGTGCTTTTCCTTGGTGCCCCGTCCTGCCAAACCAGGGAGTCGTGCTGGGCTAGAGAATACATAGATTATCCCATAAAGTCTTCACCCAGTGGGTGGTCACTATTACTCTAGTGACTGCTAGAACATGACACCCTCTACAGAGCAAGTCAGAAAAATATCTGTGTGCCAACTCCTACTCTGTCCAGTTTTAGAGGGCACACTTGATGCTGTGGCTGTTATTACTGGTTTGAATGCCACTGCTATAGAAAAATGAAAAGAACCACAACTTGGTTTGGGCCAATCCTGGTTCACAAATTGTGTTCCAGCAGCTGAGCGACTGGCATTTCTAGGAGAATCAAAAAATTAAGAATCTGCAAGAGGTCTGCCTTGTGCTGATTTTTCCAGGGACTTAGAAGTTAACTGGATGCTTCAAAGTATTGAGTGACTAATTTTCCATCCTTTTTTCTCAGATCTCACACGGTAAGCATTTATTTCCTGAAAACCTGCCAAAAGAGTCTTTTTTTTCAGAGTTCCAATAGTATTTTAAAATATAAAATGAAGTCCTGATAGCAAAAATGATCAATGTAGACCCTTGAATCTACCCACAGCAACTTAAGAAGTATTGCCTTCTTTTTGGTTTCAGGTTTGGGGAGTTTAAAAGAGAGACAGAAAGAAAGAGAAATTTTCAAAAGTTTCTGAAGTGCTTATTTTCTTCTGACATTCAGGCTTGTTTATTGGATAAGAATGGTTGATCCAGGACAGTTGGCATCTGCAGGTAAAAATTTGCCTACGATTTGTTTTTAGTTGTGTTACTGAGCCTTCCAAGCCAAGGTTGCAGGTTGGCAGTGCCCTGAAGGAGGGAGAGAACTGGATAGCACCCATGCCTCCCATTAGGGAGGCCTCCAGACAGAGCCTGGAGCAGGACTGTGCTGGGACTGACCCAAGCCAGGCCTTCCTGTGCTGCCCAGAATCAGAGCAGCACCCTCAAAACCAATCTTCACTCGTGCCCACTGTGGATAGAACAGTCTCAGAGCATTTACAGGTTTGCTAAATGGGTGATTGTACTCTGTCAAACCCATAGTTTAGGTTGGAAGTTGGTGATCAAATCCTACAGGAACTACCCGCTGGCTTTCCTATTTAGTGGAGGCATAGGCCTTTCATTCTAGAAAGTGCTGATTGATAGGAAGGCATATTGTCTCAAGAAACAGATGTACAGTTAACCTGGAATTTTACAACATCTTCCCCAAATACAATAAACCTTGTTTTCAATGAAACTGGTAAAGTGCCTTGTGTATTATGAAATTATTTTGATGAGTAAGTCAGATTATTTATGGACTGTTGGAAGACCAATCTCTCCCTGTACAAACTGCCGATGGATCATTTGGGAAAGGAGCCAAAGGGTCAGGAAGAGCTCTTTATCACGCTAATGCACAAAGACACACAAAGCATGACCCAGATATAAAAAGGGGCCAGCACACTGCTAGCAGATGCCATTCATGGCTGAGCCGAGGAGATTGCCTGGAAGCTCTGACAACAAAGAAAATGATGGAGGAGAAAGGAGGGGCGGGAAACACTCCCCAGGGAGAAACACAATAGGGAGATCAGGAGGATCTGGGCAGGGTCTAGCCTCAGTAGAAAAACAAGATATAAAAGGACCCCGTGGGGAACTTCTCTGGTGGTCTAGTGGCTGGCACTCTGAGCTCCCAATGCAGGGGCCCCAGGTTCAATCCCTGGTCAGAGAACTGTATCCCACCTGCCACAACTAAGCATTTTTATGCTGCAATTAAAAATTCCATGGGCTGCAATGAAGACCCAGTGCAGCCAAATAAATAAATTAAAAATATTTTTTTAAAAAAAAGGAGCCCATTTTTCTAGTTTCTTCCCCATCCTCTCCCTCCTGAAGGTTTGAATCCAACTAGGCAACATATTTGATTGCAACTATCTACCCCTTCCATGCATTCCATCATGGTTAGAGTTATATTAATTTGGATAACACTAGCTGCTATCATAAACAGCCCCTCAAAAAATATATAATGGCTCAAGGACCATAAACGTTTCTTTCTTTCCCATAATTTAGCATAAAGGAGATATTGTTCGGCAGCTCTCTTCCACAAGGCGATTTAGGAACCCAGGCTGCAAACATGTGACTGTGTCATTTCCTAGGGCCCTCTTCTGCACTGAGACACTAAAAGGGAAACAAGTATGAAGAGGGCACTTAAAACCCCTTGCTTCTTAAAACTCTAGTTTGACTTCTCACTAACCATTGGTTAGAACCTCACTGCATTGTAGGTGCTTGCTTGCAAGGGTGGAAGAAATATAGTGTATGCAGCTGTCTGCCCAAAGAAAAAAATGGATATTTTTGATGAATGGCTAACCATCTGCTTGGAAGCAGGTAAACCTTTTATCTATTTTTGCAGGAATGCCTTCTGCTGTGCATTGTAGGGTTGAAGTGAAGTGAAGTGAGGTTGCTCAGTCGTGTCTGACTCTTTGCGACCCCATGGACTGTATAGCCCACCAGGCTCCTCGGTCCATGGGATTTTCCAGGCATGAATACTGGAGTGGGTTGCCATTTCCTTCTCCAGGGGATCTTCCTGACCCAGGGATCGAACCCAGGTCTCCCACATTGTAGACAGACACTTTACCATCTGAGCCACCGGGGAAGTCTTAAAACCCATCAAAAACATTGTAGGATTAGTAGCAAGCAAACATTAGTGAAACAAGGGGTGTCTGAGTGACTGCTGAGATTCAGTCAGTTCAGTTCAGTTGCTCAGTCGTGTCCGACTCTTTGCAACCCCATGGATCGCAGCATGCCAGGCCTCCCTGTCCATCACCAACTCCTGGAGTTCACTCAGACTCACATCCATCGAGTCAGTGATGCCATTCAGCCATCTCATGCTCTGTCGTCCCCTTCTCCTCCTGCCCCCAATCCCTCCCAGCAGCAGAGTCTTTTCCAATGAGTCAACTCTTCACATGAGGTGGCCAAAGTGCTGGAGTTTCAGCTTTAGCATCATTCCTTCCAAAGAAATCCCAGGGCTGATCTCCTTCAGAATGGACTGGTTGGTGCTGAGATTAGAGTAACAGTAACTTTCAGTAGGTCTGAGCCAGAGTCTTCATCTGTAAAAGTACACAAAACTTTGAGGATCAAATAAAACAAGGTGTAAATAACTTACAAAGGTGCACATGTAAGCTCTCAGTACATTTATAGTTATTATTACTCTGATCTCAGTTGTCTCTTATTAATGTCATTTGGAAGTTTTGCTGCTATTTAATTCATATATTTGCTTTTAGTCCTGTAGTTACATAAACGTCATATACATGAGATGTTTATATTTAGTTTTATGTTTGTTCACTTAAGAGACATAAAATAATTTTAATCATCACAAGGGATCTGAGGAAATGTTATCCTTTTTTAAAAAGGGGTTTATTCATTTAAATTTGGGAAATCTTATAGCAGAATCAGGCTTGATGCTATTCACATCACAGCCTCCCCACTTAACCACCAGTTTATTCAGTCTTTGCTGGTCCCTACCTCCCCCTCTGTGAAATGGGCACAAAACTAACACATCACAGTCACTGTGCTGGGAATTGAGATAATGCATGTGACAGACTTGTCTAACACTTAACATATCCCCAGTAAATACAAATTCCCTTTCCTGTCTCATAATATTTTCAAATTGAGTGAAAGAAATTACTTGAAATGCAAAACTAACAAGGTCATGTCTTTAAAGAATTCCTCCCTTTTAAGAAAATGGAATCATAATTTGCCTGGACATTTCCAGAGTCTCATCAGCTAGAATACTGATCGAGATGCAATAATAAAAAAAAAAAAAGAGGAAGAAGCCCCTGCAAAATAGGAAAGGCAATGGTCATATTACAAATGTATGTGAAAGTCTAGCTCCCTGTTTTTGAGAAAGAAATGAAAATGAAAGAAAAGTAATGTTGGAGATACAATCCCTTGAGGTTTCCACATAGCACGCTCAGAATAGCAGTAAGCTACCTGATGGAAAGGATTTTAAGAAAGGAGCATTGCTTCTCCTGGTTTGCCCATTCTGAGCACCCAAGTCCTTCCTGCAGTTCAGGTGGGAGTTGTTTTCCTTCACTTTGAAAGCCTTTTTGGTTCCTATATTTGCAAAGGCTCAGAGTTCATTTCAGGTCTAACCTTCAATACAGCCGCCCATTTTATTTGTTCACCCGGGTAATATTTTTCTATTCTGTTAGTCCTGCAGCTCCATCTGGGTGCTCCCTCTTGAAACTTCAGTTACTGCTCAATCAGTACTCTCCCAGTGATTATATCCCAGGGTCAAAGGAGATGGACTTATTTTATTCCCTATTTTGAACACACTTCATTGTTGGGGTTCAGGCTAAAAATGGATTTCCACACATTCTTTTCTGCAGGACCAGAGCAATGGTTCTTGCGGCATGACATTCATTAGCAGTCACCTCCCAAATCCTCTCACACATACACGTTGAGAAAAACTACTCTGTGACTCAGAGTGGGGGCCATGAATACAGTTGAACACATCAGGAAGGGTCAGCCACGGTAGTGATGACTAATCACTGAATCTTACACAAGAAGGATCAGATCAGTTAGAGCAGGAGAGAGAGGCATTCTGGAAGAGGCAAAAATGTATGCAAAAGTTATTAGACACAAAAGGAACTGAGAGTAGCTTAGTCTGGCTGCAAAGTATGTGGTTAGAAGGCGAGGCAAAATAAAAGAAAAACAACGTATAATTATGACTCTGGAGTCAAATACACTCAAACTCAAATTCTACTCCTGTAAAGAATTCTTGAAATTCTCTGAGTCTTGGTTTTCTCATTTGTGTAGATTTCTTAAAAAATAAGGAATCAATGAGCTCATGTACATAAAGCATAAAAAAATGATGGCAAAAGAAACCAATGTATGCTTAGCATATGGTAACTTATTATGAACATAAATATGTGTGTGCTCAGTCGCTCAGTGGTGTCTGACTCTTTGCAACCCCATGGACTGTAGCCCACCAGGTTCCTCTGTCCACGGGATTCTCTAGGCAAGAAATACAGGAGTGGGTAGCCATTTCTTCCTCCAGGGAATCTTCCTGACCCAGGATTGAACATGCATCTCCTGGGTTGGCAGGCAGATTCTGACCACTGAGCCACCAGGGAAGCCCAAATATGAATATATCAATATATGAAGCTGATGGGTTGGGCATGGACATACTATGAATAGTTTTGAACGTGGCACTTAATCCAATGAGGTCTTGAAAGCTATTTGGAGCCACTGAAGGACTGGACTGGTCAGATTTCTGTTTTCATTAAGGCAGATACTCAAGTAAAAGGCAGTGTGCTAATCACTGTGGGACACGTTTGAATACAAATACTATCTTCGACTCCCAGTCTCCGCTTCACTGCCATCAACTGCTGAGGATTTAGTGTGGGTCCGGTGCTAACTTCAAAACAGGAAACTCTTCCCTACTTTCCATTTACAAAGTGGGAGGAAGGAAGACAGAGTTGGGCAAAGAAAGATTGTAGTGGAAAGTCTAACCAGAACCAGCCTAGCCCCAAGGGCAAAGTGCTTCATTTTCCTCCAAGAGTTATGAATAAAAATAGCACATGCTACAGTGAAGGTCACAAAACCTCATGAAATAGTCATGACTTAGTAATTCCCCTTGATGTAGGTCTTTTTCATTTCTTTTTGAAATTGACATACACAGCTATTAGAGGAACTCCTTAAGAGAAAAAACACCAACAAAGTCCAGCTGAGTCTTCCTGACTCCTGCAGCCTGGATGGACCTGTCAAGTTGCTCAAAATTAAGGAAAAGGAAGTGTTCTAACACAGCATAAAACGTACATACGTACCATTTTTTCTGTAGTAATAATTGACTTACAATTTGCATTGACTAAAGAAGTTAAAGGTCAGTACCAGAATGCACTTCAGATAGAAATACATCTAAATACAAAAATTTCTCGTCTCTTCCCTTTTAGAGGAGATATTTCCGTGCAAATGCTGACCTCTTGTGGTAAGAACCAGTTACTTCAAAGAGGGTATCATTCCAAAGGAATTTAAGATAATTTGTGTTACCATAGATAACAGAGTTTTGCCAAGAGTCCACAGGTCATAGAAAACACCCTCTTCCAACAAAACAAGCGATGACTGGATACATGGACATCATGAGATGGCTAATACCGAAACCAGATTGATTATATTCTTTGCAGTCACAGATGGAGAAGCTATAAACAGTCAGTAAAAACAAAACCAAGAGCTGACAGTGGCTCAGATCATTAACTCCTTATTGCAAAACACAGACTTAAACTGAAGAAAGTAGGGAAAACCACTAGGCCCTTTAGGATGACTAAATCAAACCCCTTACCGTACAAGTGACATAGATTCAGGGGATTAGATCTGATAGGCAGAGTGACTATGGACGGAGGTTTGTGACATTGTACATGAAGTGGTGATCAAAACCATACCCAAGGAAAAGAAATATAAAAAGGCAAAACGGTTGTCTAAGGAGGCCTTACAAATAGCTGAGAAAAGAAGAGAAGTGATAGGCAAAGGAGAAAAGAAAAGATTTACCTATCTGAATACAGAGTTCCAAAGAGATAAAAAAAGGAGAGATTAAAAAAAAACCTTCCTCAGTGATCAGTGCGAAGAAACAGAGGAAAAGAATAGAATGGGAAAGAGATCTCTTCAAGAAAATTAGAGATACCAAGGAAACATTTCATGCAAAAATGGGCACAATAAAGGACAGAAACAGCATGGACCTAAAAGAAGCAGAAGATATTAAGAAGAGGTGGCAAGAATACACAGAACTGTACAAAAAAGATTGTCACGACCCAGATAATCACGATGGTGTGATCACTCACCTAGAGCCAGACATCCTGGAATGAGAAGTCAAGTGGGCCTTAGGAAGCATCACTATGCACAAAGCTAGCAGAGGTGATGGAATTCCAGTTGAGCTATTTCAAATTCTGAAAGATGATGCTGTGAAAGTGCTGCACTCAATATGCCAGCAAATTTGGAAAACTCAGCAGCAGCCACAGGACTGGAAAAGGTCAGTTTTCATTCCAATCCCAAAGAAAGGCAATGCTAAAGAATGCTCAAACTACCGCACAATTGCACTCATCTCACATGCTAGTAAAGTGACGCTCAAAATTCTCCAAGCCAGGCTTCAGCAATATGTGAACCTTGAATGTCCAGATGTTCAAGCTGGTTTTAGAAAAGGCAGAGGAACCAGAGATCAAATTGCCAACATCCACTGGATCATCGAAAAAGCAAGAGCGTTCCAGAAAAAGATCTATTTCTGCTTTATTGACTATGCTAAAGCCTTTGACCGTGTGGATCACAATAAACTGGAAAATTCTTAAAGAGATGGGAATACCAGACCACCTGACCTGCCTCTTAAGAAACCTATATACAGGTCAGGAAACAACAGTTAGAACTGGACATGGAACAACAGAATGGTTCCAAATAGGAAAAGGAGTATGTCAAGGCTGTATATTGTCACCCTGCTTATTTAATTTCTATGCAGAGTACATCATGAAAAACACTGGGCTGGAAGAAGCACAAGCTGGAATCAAGATTGCTGGGAGAAATATCAATAACTCAGATATGCAAATGACACCACCCTTATGTCAGAAAATGAAGAACTAAAGAGCCTCTTAATGAAAGTGAAAGAGGAAGTGAAAAAGTTGACTTAAAGCTCAACATTCAGAAAACTAAGATCATGCCATCTGGTCCCATCACTTCATGGCAAATAGATAGGGAAACAGTGGAAACAGTGTCAGATTTTATTTTTCTGGGCTCCAAAATCACTGCAGATGGTGAGTGCAGCCATGAAATTAAAAGATGCTTACTCCTTGGAAGGAAAGTTATGACCAACCTAGACAGCATATTTAAAAGCAGACATTATTTTGTCAACAAAGGTCTGTCTAGTCAAGGCGATAGTTTTCCAGTTGTCATGTATGGATGTGAGAGTTGGACTATAAAGAAGGCTGAGCACTGAAGAATTGATGCTTTTGAAGTGTGGTGTTGGAGAAGACTCTTGAGAGTCCCTTGGACTGCAAGGAGATCTAACCAGTCCATCCTAAAGGAGATCAGTCCTGGGTGTTCATTGGAAGGACTGATGTTGAAGCTGAATCTCCAATACTTTGGCCACTTGATGCGAAGAGCTGACTCATTTGAAAAGACCCTGATGCTGGGAAAGATTGAGGGCAGAAGGGGGACAACAGAGGATAAGATGGTTGGATGGCATCACTGACTCAATGGACATGGGTTTGGGTGGACTCCGGGAGTTGGTGATGGACAGGGAGGCCAGGCATGCTGAGGTTCATGGGGTCACAAAGAGTCAGACACAACTGAGCGACTCAACTGAACAATGAAGGAGACCTGGGTTCAATAAGTAAAACATGATCACTTCAACAAAAGAGATTTATTCACACTGCAACAAATACATTTAGCTCTTTCATTTTCTCTGCCTTAAAAACTCAGCAAATGAATATTTTAAAATTTATTCAGCAATTCATTGATTGACACTTTATGTTTCCAATTCTGTGGCATTACCAGCAGTACCAAAATAAAATACGTGCACATGTCTCTTTGTATGCACGTATAAAAAATCCTTTTGCGTTTATACCTAGAGTAGAATTACGGGATTGAAGGGTATTACATCTTCAACCTTACTAAAATGCCAAATCATTTCCAAAATGGTTGCAACAGATTCCATCAGCTGAGTACAGGTGCCCAACCTCCTCACCAACATGCATTAAACTTATAAGCTCATGCCAATCTCATAGATGAGAAAACAATATCACAGTATTGTATTATGCATTTCCCTGATTGCTCAGGAAGCTAAGCATCCTTTCATATTTCCCCTCTGTATGAATTTCCTGTTTATGTCTTCTGCCATTTTAACTTCAGTTGGTTTTTAAAAGTGTATGCTGCTGCTGCTGCTATGTCACTTCAGTCGTGTCTGACTCTGTGCGACCCCATAGACGGCAGCCCACCAGGCTCCACCATCCCTGGGATTCTCCAGGCAAGAACACTGGAGTGGGTTGCCATTTCCTTCTCCGATGCATGAAAGTGAAAAGTGAAAGTAAAGTTGCTCAGTTGTATCCGACTCTTCGTGACAGCATGGACTGCATCCTACTAGGCTCCTCCATCATGGGATCTGCCAGGCAAGAGTACTGGAGTGGGTTGCCATTGCCTTCTTCGTTAAAAGTGTATAGTGTGAGGTAAACATTTGATTTCATTCCTCTGCGCATGGATGTCCAGTATCCCCAATGCCGTTTTTTTTTTTCTTTCGCTACACCATGTGGCAAAAGGGATCCTAGTTTCCCACCCAGGAATCAAACCTGCATCTCCTGCATTGGAAGTGTGGAGTCTTAACCACTGGACCACCAAAGAAGTCCTCCCAACATCATTTATTGAAGAGACTATCCTATTCCCATTGTGTGTTCTGAGCACTCTTATTGAAGATATGTTGGCCGTATATAAATATAAAATATATGACCATATATTTATTTGGGGGCTCTCCATTCTGTTCCATTGGTCTACACATCTGTTCTTATGCCAGCACCATATTATTTTGATTACTGTAGTTTGTAATTTTTTTTTTAAATCAGGAAGTGATACTTTCAGTTTTATCCTTTCTCAAGACTGCTTTGGCTATTTGAAGTTTTATACAGTTATGTACTAACTGTTTATACAATTGTGCACTAACATAGGAGGAAAAAGAGGTGCCCAATTAAAGAGTTTATGCATTATTGGATGTCTGCCTTTGGAATGGTATTATTACATATGTAGAAAATTTATGCTATAAATGACAATATGATCCTCACCCTTCTCTAATTATAAGGAATAATTTATGAGACATTAACTAGGTCCATAGCTTTGTAAAGATTTATGGGTTAAGATTCAAGAAAAATGCAAGCTTTGGGATTAAAGTTAGCGGTTCAAATTCCAAACAGCTTTCTCTAGACATATGACCCAGGACAGACAAGCCTGTTATGTACAATGTCATGCTAAGGAGGAGGAATAATACAAGAAAAGTGTCTGGCTCATAGGAGGTACTCAATAAAACTCGACTATTACTTACAGACACTGTAACAGTATAAAGAACTCAAAAATCCTAATCAAAACCCATGGGTAGTCTCATTTGGCCAATTACCTCTATCAGGAACCCTATCTCTTTGAGTTTGCTTCCTCATGTGTAAAATGAGCATAATAGCTGTGTTACTCACCTTAAAATATCATTTAGAGGATCAAATGTCTTACACATTAAGTGCTTGGGAATTATAAGGCATTTCAACCATCTAAATGCTAAAACATTTCTCTGGTAGTGATTTTTGATGAGTATCTTTTAAAATTGCATTGCCTACTTCCTTGTCTTATTGCCAGCTCCTCAAAACAGCAATTAATCTAAATCATTTTGTCCATTCAAATGAATAGTTACTATTCATTCAAGAAATACTGTCCACTGCCTATAGAGAGCACAAGTGCACAGCAAATGTCTGATTTAAAAAATCCCACAATTCTAAGTTTTTGGCTAATTTAAATTCTAGACTTTGATGGATGCATCAACTAACTCAAGCTCTTCTCCCGTTTGGATTTTTATTATATATATATATATATATATATATATATATATATATATATATATATAATTTACCTCTTGTGTAAATTTTATTTACTTTGCAAAGAGAGATAAGAAAGCCTTCCTCAGCGATCAGTGCAAAGAAATAGAGGAAGACAGCAGAATGGGAAAGACTAGAGATCTCTTCAAGAAAATTAGAGATACCAAGGAAACATTTCATGCAGAGATGGGTTCGATAAAGGACAGAAATGGTATGGACCTAACAGAAGCAGAAGATATTAAGAAGAGGTGGCAAGAATACACAGAAGAACTGTACAAAAAAGATCGTCATGACCCAGATAATCACGATGGTGTGATCACTCACCTAGAGCCATACATCCTGGAATGTGAAGTCAAGTGGGCCTTAGGAAGCATCACTATGCACAAAGGTAGTGGAGGTGATAGAACTCCAGTTGAGCTATTTCAAATTCTGAAAGATGATGCTGTGAAAGTGCTGCACTCAGTATGCCAGCAAATTTGGAAAACTCAGCAGTGGCCACAAAACTGGGAAAAGGTCAGTTTTCATTCCAATCCCAAAGAAAGGCAATGCCAAAGAATGCTCAAACTACCACACAATTGCACTCATCTCACACGCTAGTAAAGTAATGCTCAAAATTCTCCAAGCCAGGCTTCAGCAATACATGAACTGTGAACTTCCAGATGTTCAAGCTGGATTTAGAAAAGGCAGAGGAACCAGAGATCAAATTGCCAACATCTACTGGATCATCGAAAAAGCAAGAGCGTTCCAGAAAAAGATCTATTTCTGCTTTATTGACTATGCCAAAGCCTTTGACTGTCTGGATCACAAAAACTGTGGAAAATTCTGAGAGAGATGGGAATACCAGACCACCTGACCTGCCTCTTGAGAAATCTATATGCAGGTCAGGAAGCAACAGTTAGAACTGGACATGGAACAACAGACTGGTTCCAAATCGGAAAAGGAGCATGTCAAGGCTGTATATTGTCACCCTGCTTATTCAATTTCTATGCAGAGTACATCATGAGAAACGCTGGGCTGGAAGAAGCACAAGCTGGAATCAAGATTGCTGGGAGAAATATCAATAACCTCAGATATGCAGATGACACCACCCTTATGGCAGAAAGTGCAGAGGAACTAAAAAGCCTGTTGATGAAAGTGAAAGAGGAGAGTGAAAAAGTTGGCTTAAAGCTCAACATTCAGAAAACTAAGATCATGGCATCTGGTCCCATCACTTCATGGGAAACAGATGGGGAAACAGTGTCAGACTTTATTTTTTGGGGCTCCAAAATCAGTGCAGATGGTGACTGCAGCCATGAAATTAAAAGACACTTACTCTTTGGAAGGAAAGTTATGACCAACCTAGACAGCATATTAAAAAGCAGAGACATTACTTTGCCAACAAAGGTCCGTCTAGTTAAGGCTATATTTTTTTCCAGTGGTCATGTATGGATGTAAGAGTTGGACTGTGAAGAAAGCTGAGTACCAAAGAATTGATGCTTTTGAAGTGTGGTGTTGGAGAAGACTCTTGAGAGTCCCTTGGACTGCAAGGAGATCCAACCAGTCCATTCTAAAGGAGATCAGTTCTGGGTGTTCATTGGAAGGAATGATGCTGAAGCTGAAACTCCAATACTTTAGCCACCTCATGCGAAGAGTTGACTCACTGAAAAAGACCCTGATGCTGGGAGGGATTGGGGGCAGGAGGAAAAGGCGACAACAGAAGATGAGATGGCTGGATGGCATCACCGACTCCATGGACATGAGTTTGGGTAAACTCCGGGAGTTGGTGATGGACAGGGAGGCCTGGCGTGCTGGGATTCATGGGGTCGCAAAGAGTTGGACACGACTGAGCGAATGAACCGAATTGAACAATCATCCATAATATGATAACAATCGGATTACACCAGCTCTTAAATCAGTTATTACCAGTTGATCTGAGCAATTTGGCAATGTACGTTGTACAATCAAACCTGAACGATTCTATTGATTCTGAAAAAACCGCGCTCCAGGTAGCCATCACTGTTCACAATTCCCACTCAGGGACAAGATTATGCAAAGTTATATTTTTGTTAGCGTCCTGTACTCTCGCTGGATATCCACGAAGGGAACCAGGTAAAGCGCGCCAGGCTTTCACTTAGGAACACGTGCAGGTGGGTAAGAGCTGGTAGCAAGTGTTTGGGTCAGTGCTTCTTCCCCCACCACATAATGCCAACGGAAAGACGACTGCCCCTTGGCTTCTCATTGGCCAGGTGAATGGAGACGAGGGAGGAAACCGGGCAGAACACTAGGTCTTGCGACAGGTGCCTTAACCCTGGGACTTGGCGCCACCGACTATCCAATCAGCGGCGAGTACTGCGTTCCTCCACAATCTTCCTCGTTCAGTAGAGCCCTCTATCTGCCAGCAAAATGAACGAATCCCCACACATTACGTTGCTACACAAGCCACGCTTGCATTCACTACTTCATTCACGCTCCTCAACAACCCAGGGATACAAGCATTATTTTTATTTCTCAGAAGATGGAACCCCACCTGAGCTACAGGGAGCGCGACCTGCAAGGCAGATGCGCGAATCCGGAGCTGGGACCACTCCTGCGGGAAGAAGGACTTTGATCCGACGGCCACTGCCGTCACCTCCCCAGCCCGGAGCTCCCGGATGAGCCGCCTGACTTGGATTCTCAGACGGCGACTACCTTCCCTTGCGGCCCATCGAGCCGTAACCAGCCGCCATTCACCCGACTTCTCAAACCAGGAAAACCCCCGCCAAGAGCCCGCGCGTCCCGGCTTGTAACCCGCAGCGTGTACAGGGCGAGGCCGCGCGTCTGCAGTCACCCCACGGGTTGTTACCCACGAACCCGGATCGGGCGTTGAGTGGCTAACCCTAGCTCCCAACACCCTCCCGACCTCCGTCACCAGGGAAGCTCCCAAACGCCACCGGACCCGCCCCTGCGCCCACAAGCCGCTCTAGCCGCGCACGGAGCCCGCACTCTCGTTGCTCCCGGCCTGACGTCATCCGCGGGCGCCGCGACGAAGTGGCGGGCACGCGCAGCCAAGAAGATGTCTACGACGCCGCCGCTCTTCAGTTTGCCCGAAGCGCGGACGCGGTTTACGGTGAGTTGCGGACCGGTGGGCGCGGTCCCAGACCAACGCTATTTGTTGCTCTCCTCTCCCTGAAATTACTTGAATTTGCACTGGGGTAAAGCGGGGACAGAGGCGTTGCGCCGCGGCGACGGGTTCCCGGCCCTGTCGTGGGCTGAGGAGGCGGCAAAGGCGCTTTACCTGCCTCTTCCAAGAGTCCTCTGCGGTCCGCCGCCTCCTTTCCGCTGGCGAGTCCCGGAACCCTCCGCCCTCCGTGGAGGGCTCACCCGCAGACTACCTCCTTTTGGTTCCTGCTTCTCTGCGGTGCTCCCTTAGCCAGGCGGGTGTTTCCAGAACTGGCAGGGGGCTTCTCTAGAGGGAAGGCAAGAATGGTTTTAGTCCAGAGAACAGGCTCCCGCCCCGCCTTCTAACTGCCAGGTGGCTCTTCTCGCCACTTATTCATCACCCTTTAACCCTTTGTATCTCACTCCTTAGAGATCGATGAGGACGGTCCTGAGTGGGGCGAGACAAACTGATCAGCTTGGGAAGGGTTGTCAACTGTCATTTTATTCTTCCGCCTTGGGGAACAGTAATTTAAGCATTTGGGGAAACACTTTACAGAGCGTTTTGATCTTAGCTTATTTAACTCAGAATAGCTCTGTGAAGTAGGGTGTTTAATTATGCACAGTAGATGAGATAGAAACTGAGACAGCCCGCCCCCCAGCCCCCGCTTATGTTGTTGTTGAGTCGCTAAGTCGTGTCCGACCCTTTGCAACCTCATGGACTGCAGCATGCCAGTCTTCCCTGTCCTTCACCATGTCCCGGAGATTGCTCAAATTCATGTCCATTGAGTCGGTGATGCCACCCAACCATCTCATCCTCTGTCACCCCCTTCTCCTGCCTTCAGTCTTTCCCAGCATCAGGGTCTTTTCCAGTGAGTCGGCTTTTCGCATCAGGTGGCCAAAGTTTGGAGCTTCAGCATCAGTCCTTTCAAAGAATATTTAGGGTTGATTTCCTTTAGGGTTGACGGCTTTGATCTCCTTGCAGTCCAAGGGCTCTCAGGAGTCTTCTCCAGCACCATAGTTTGAAAACATAAAAGTTAAATTATTTGCTTCACTGTTTTTTCTGACTTCAGACTCAGTAATCTTTTTATGTTGCCCATCACCAAATGAAGAACCCTGTTCTAAGTCGTTTGACTGTGTTCATCCCTAGTTTTCTGTAATTCTGCGAGGAGAAACTGTTAGGTGTGTCCAAGGTCATATCATTCCTGGAAGGGACCATTTGATAGGAGATCATCTAGCCCGGTGCTTCTTAAGATTGAGCATGGGTTGGGATCACCTGGGGATCTTGTTAAATGAGATTCTGGTTCCGTGGGAATGGGGCCTGAGATTCTGCATTTCTAACAAGTTCTTAGGTGATGCCACTGCTGCTGGTGGTAATAAGGATCTACAACAACCCATATATGTAACTGGTGAGGAAAATGAAGCACAGAGACAAGGGGTATGTTCTAGATTACGGACTTCCCAACTGCCAGTGGAGGAGGTGAAGGAGATGTGGGTTCATTGCCTGGGTGGGGAAGATCCCCTGGAAAAGGGAATGGCAACCTGCTCCAGTATTCTTGCCAGGAGAATCCCATGGACAGAGGAGCCTGGCGGGGTACAGTCCATGGGGTCACGAAAAGTCAGACACCACTGAGCTTGCACGCACCAAGATTACACAGCCTACTCACAGAGTCAGGAATGGACCGTTTCCAGTATAAATGTAACTCCTGTGAGGTAACAAGAGGATTTTCCAAGTGTATGTGAATTTTCACAGAGTGAATGACTTGGCAGTATTTTTCTTTTTCAGTTACGACTACTTTGTGACAGTCAGCAGGTTTAGTACTTTAAGACATCAGTGTTTACTTGATGTCAGGGACTGTGCTGTGCAAGCTACCTAGAGGAGGTGGGACTTCTGTTGAGTCTTGAAGAATGGATAGAATTTGCATGAGCATGTGGGAAGAACAATGTGCATGGATACACTAGAGTGAACTTGATAGAAAATGATGGGAAAAAGGCTACAGCCTAGTGGAGAGTATATGTTTGGGGTTACTGGGAAGTAAGGTTGGATAGATTGAGTGGGATAACATTATTAAGGACCTTTAGAGGAAGCTGTGAAACAAAACCTGTAAATAAGGGGCCACTTAAGAGATATTTTTTAAAGCAGAATGAACAGCATATTTAAAGGAAAGATAGGCGGGAAAACCTGGAATGAGAAAACTGAGCTTGGAAGCTCTCAACAAGCTTCAAGTGATGAGTAAGTAGCATTTGAATGAGAATTACTGCTGAACTGACTGACAAGTAATTTTTCTCAGGTATAAACATTTTTTAGTTAGACATACAATTAATGAGTGGTATGTTTCTCAGTGAACAAAAATTCCTTCAACTTATGTGCTTTTTTTTTTTTTTTTTCTTCTAGAAATCTACAAGAGAGGCCCTAAACAGCAAAAATATCAAGCCCTTGTTGAATACCTTTAGCCAGTTACCTGGAAGGTAAGGTATTAATATCCATGACATGGGCTCATTGAAATCTTTATACTTACCCTGAGCTGTTTTAAAAATGCAGGTGTTTTTTGTTTTTAATAGTGAAAATGAAAAAAAATGTACCCTTGACCAGGCTTTTAGAGGTGTTCTAGAAGAAGAGATTGTAAGTATGTTTTTCCTTTATTTATTGTTAAAATTTTGCTGGCAGATTAGTAAATATTGTTTTTTAATTTGCTTTTATTCTTAGAATAGATGTTTAACCTTGACTATTTTTTCCTGGAGTGAACTGCTTAGTCTGTGAAACCTAACCTGGTCATAGTTAGCATAGGAGTTACATAATGAATAAGGGTTTTGATAGCATAGGTGCAATTTAAGAGTTTGGTTTAATAAATTAGCAGAGCCCTCTGCCATTGAATATGTATAAGAAAAGTTGACACGAGGTCTTCCTGAGCAAGAACTAGAACTTGAAGATGGGCCCTGTCTTTGCTGTATAAAGAGCGACACATCCTGGAGTGGATGAGAAGTCTAGTCCAAGGATGTTCGGCACGGATTCCAGGCCCTCATTTTCCTTATCAGCATCCTCCTTCTCAGTTAGTAATAGATAACAAGAGCCTATCCAACTTCAGTACAGAAATTTAAACGTGAAAAATCTGACTTTGTGTACCATTAGTGGAGCACTCGAAAGGAAAACTTCCAACAGTTTATTCTTCATTTAGCAAAGCTTGGATCCCAAGAAGCTAGATTCTTTTCCAGTGGCCATAAAACAGTGTCCCATTCTTTAGGACAGTTCTGTATTCATTTTGTCTTCTTCTTCAGACCTAGTCACCTGTTGTCAGGCATTGGGCAAAGTTACCTTGCTTTTTTGAGCCTCAATTTCATTTGTAAGAGAGGAAACACCATTTTTACAGGGTTGCATAAAACGACACTTAATAAACACTCAATAAATGCTGGTTTTTATGATATTATCACACCTAAGCATCATCTCTCTTCTATTATTAATAAACCCTTCCCAGACATATTGATGCACTAGTATAGTTAATCCCCCTGGCCCAGTCTTTTGTCTGGTGCCTTTGAGTGACTTATTGGCCTCAGCGCATCTGTACTTGATTAGCTTAGAGGCTTAATCATGCTAATATAACCATCTTCCCAAGACTCTTGAATTTTAAGTGAATCACCTGCTGCTTATTTATTTAATATACTTCTACAGTTAGGGCTCTTATCATTCATTTAAAAAATATTCTTAGTAATTTTATCCTCTGTGAGAAATATCCTTATCCAGTGTTTGTGATAATCAATTTAATGTCAGAGGGTATGTTTTTCTTATTATCAAATTAGTCTAAATTCTGGTTCCTAAATTAAGTTGTTTTCTCCTTTGTTGGTAGATAAATCATTCATCATGTGAAAACGTTTTAGCTATTATTTCTCTTGCTATTGGGGGAGTAACTGAAGGTAAGTATGGTTTGGTTTGGTTTGGTTTTAAAATAATCCTAGACTTGACATGCTTTGTTGAAAACGTATTCTCCCCATACCTCTCTACCTAGTTGATTTTGTTCGTTTTTCAAATTCTGCCTACCGACCCCCATTGCCGAGAAGTCCCACTGAAATTAGCTCACGGTTACTTCTTATCACTAGTATACAGTGTACACTTTGACATATCTTTGTTCGCCACTTACTTCGTTCATCCAGTGCCTGTTTATTGAGCATCTACTATGTGCCTGGTACTGAGCTAGGACTTGGAGATTCAGTGGTGAATAAAACATATTCCCTGCCCATAAGGAACCTAGTGGTTCATGGAGGAAACACATGTAAATATCTTACTGGGGGTAATTGAAGTGGGAATGAGGTATAGTTGAAGTGATTCTTTAAACTTCAGAGTCTGAAGGGACCAGGATGGGCTAGAAAGAAAACTGTAACATAGGAGCTGGGGCGTAAGGGCTGTAAAAAAGCTGGAGCAGGATGGTGAGAGGATGATGAGAACCATGAGGAAAGAAGCAGGAGGGTAAGTTAGGATCATTTGTAAAGGGCTTTGTATGCTGTGCTCAAGAGTACCTGTGAGAAAGGCGTGGGATGGGGAGAAACTGCTGGCAGGAAAACTCGGTAGAGGTTGGTTAAGATGGGCCAGGAGTAGTAGGAGGTAGTTTCAGCAGACTTTTAAAAAGGCATGTAGTAAGTACACAGTGACTAATACACAGTAGTAGCTCATTAAATATTTTCATAAAGAAGCAATGAAAAAGTAGCTCATCAGTACTCTTTTTTATTAGTATTGTTAAAATAGTCCTTTGATTTATTCATATAATTTATGTGAAAAGTCCCTTTTAATCTGTAAAGCACTATTACATTTATTATTTTGATACTTATTCCTACCAAAAAACTGAAACATACAAGGTAAAAGTGATCTTCCAGTGTAGCTGCAAGCAATTTTGTGAACTTAAGTAGTTCATAAATTTTGGCTTTAGGAGTTAAACTTGTATGAAATGCTTATTCATCCATTTATTAAGCATATTCGAATGAGTACTGCAATGGGGTGTTCCTTGCCAGTTCCTGTCAAACAGTTTGCAACATCTACTTCATTGATTATCCTGATATGATTACACTTGTAAACTGGTAATGTTTTTAATGCTTCAGTCAGTTCAGTCCAGTCACTCAGTCGTGTCCTACTCTTTGCGACCCTATGGACTACAGCACGCCAGGCCTCCCTGTCCATTGCCAACTCCTGGAGCTTGCGCAAACTCATGTCCATCGAGTCGGTGATGCCATCCTACCATCTCATCCTCTGGTATCCCGTTCTCCTTCTGCCCTCAATCTTGCCCAGCATCAGGGTCTTTTCCAATGGCTCAGTTCTTCACATGAGGTGGCCAAAGTACTGGAGCTTCAGCTTCAGCATCAGTCCTTCCAATGAATGTTCAGGACTGATTTCCTTTAGGATGGACTGGTTGGATCTCCTTACAGTCCAAGAGACTCTCAAGAGTCTTCTCCAACACCACAGTTCAAAAGCATCAGTTCTTCAGTGCTCAGCTTTCTTTATGGACTCTCACATCCATACATGACTACTGAAAAAACCATAGCTTTGACTAGACAGACCTTTGTTGGCAAATGCTTGAAGTTATACAAAGTCTGTGTTTAAAACTTTTACTTTATTTGGGAAAGATAGGGACTTAAGAACTCAGTTAAGCCATGAATAAAAGTTTAAATACCTTTTTATTTTAATTTGATGGGAAAAATTTCTTCTTGAAACCAATATTATTGTTTATTATGTGACAGATTTTCTAATTGTCCATAAACATGTTTTGTTAAACTCAACTTGGCAGATATTTATTGAGCTTCTGTTGTGTCAGACTCTCCACTGGTGAAAACCTTCAAAAATGCCTACCTTTAAGAAGCTCATAGTCTACATAATAATAAACAGTTTGGATATGATAAGTACTATAATTTATGTGCAATGGCTTTCAGAAGCAGAGATGTGGTAGTCTACACAGAAGTACCAGAAGAGTTTTTTAGATGCAGTATGTACTATATGCTTTGAAAGACTGAGTAGGAATTTACCATGTGATAGAGAGGAAGAAGCCTATTTAGGCAGAAAACATCGTAAACAAAACCAGGCAGGCTTGAACATAGCAAGGTGTTTGGGAACTCAGGAGGGGTATCTGTGGCCAAGGTTAAGATGAAACTCAGAGGGCAGCATAGAGGCTGGGACACGGGCTGTGATAGTGTTGGGGAATCGTGTGATAACCCAGCTCATCAGAATCACCAGTGAAGCTCCATTTTCAAATTAATTGCCAGGCTTTCACTCAGTTTTACTGAATCTTTGAGAGTGGAATCTAGGTAGTTTTCTTAAGTTCTGTAATTAAATGTGTGTGATTTTGCCAAATTATACTTCAGCTAAGGGCAGGGAGTATGTCTCTCTAATCTCTTGGATATACAGGACACAAAGTATCACAAATCTAAGTGTTAAAGGACTTTGGAGGTCATCTGGTTCAGTCTTGTCTCTGGCCTGTCCTGTCTCCCTCAGTAACTGAAGCTCACCGTTTGATTTCTCTTAGCTGGTTCTGATGATCAGATTCCCTTTGCATTGAGTTGAACTTTGCTGCTTTATGCCTCACTAGTTCTAGGCAGTATCCCTCGTATTACATTCCAGCTGTGATCTTTCCAGTGCAGTGCAGAGCTGGAAATACTACTTCCTGTTTCTGAACTACTGTGTTAATGCAGTATTAGGGGCTAATAATGCCCCTAGATACTTTTTTTACATATCATGCTGAAGTGGCTACTTTTCCTAAACCCGTAACAAGTATTAGTATCTATTACCGAAAAATAGAAGGAAGAATGAGTAGGGAAATAAAAGCATTTTTAACTAGCCTAGATGACCTTAAAGTCTTTAGTTTATTGCTTTAGTAAGGTTGAATTTAGACATAGCTTTTTATTTTACCAATTTTTTCTTTGAAACAACAGTATATTTTAAAAGTATAGTAAGAACTGAAATTAGTATCAAACCTTTTTGTGATCTTTTTTGAACTAGATCTTTTCAAATGACAAAGACAATTTAAATTTAGCATTATTACAGAACATTTGGAAATGGGAAAATACTAGTTCCAGTTCTTCTACTTCAAAAAACTACTATTTATTTTGGTATATGATTTTAGCTTCTCTAGTCTTTTTAATAGATTTTATTGTTATAACCATAATACCCATACAGTTTTGAACCCTGCCTTTTTCACTTGACATTAAATCATAAGCATTTTCCAAGTTATTATAGTCATCATAACCATCGTTTTTAATTGGCTGCATTATATTCTTTTGAATAGCTTAGTGGTGAAGAAAACAGACTGTGGAGCCAGACTGCCTGGGTTCGTATCCCAGCTCTAATGCTTACCGGCTCTATGATCTTGGGCAACTTATTTAACTTCTCTGTGTCTCAGTTTTCCCATTCTGTAAACTGGAGAGAATGTTCTCTACCTCATAGGGTTATGAGGATTACATGTGTTAGTGTATGGGAAGCACTTAGTGTGCCTGACATATACTAAATGCTCTAGAAGGGTTATCAAGGATGACACATACCGAAACTTAAATACACTTAAGTATATCTTCCTTGGGGACTTTTAGGTTGCTTCTGTTTCTTGCTTTTCACAGCCTTGTTAGGATGGACAAAGTGTACCTTTAAGATTATCTTCAGAATTTTTTGCATGAGCTTTTTTACTCAGCCGTATTGTAAACTTTTAAATTGGCTTGTGCTCCACTTGAAGGTATTTGTACGGCATCTACACCTTTTGTATTGTTGGGAGATGTTTTGGACTGTCTTCCTTTGGATCAGTGTGACACAATATTCACTTTTGTGGAAAGAAATGTTGCTACCTGGAAATCAGTAAGTGCCTTAGTTTCTTTTTCTGCTATCTTTAGCTTTCTATAGATCCAGAGTTCTGAGCGTAGTTTGTTTTGTTTGTGGCTTTTATTTCTGACTTTGCTGATTGCTAAAAAGTTTACCTTTATGAGAATTATGTGTTCTGCTCTCTTGGAAAAGCCAAGTAAGAGTCACATGGAGATAAAAATGACAGTACAAAATTCGAGTAGAAACAGTTACCTGGAAAACACACACTTTTACATGTTTTAAAAGTTACTTAGAATCGTCTTTGTTATATGTTTGAAAATAATTCATTAAAAATGTTATTTGCTTGGAAGAATTGAAAGCGGCATAGTAGATTCAGCACATATTAGTGTTCTTTAAAATCTTACTTCCTGTGACTTACTATTGAAGAATGTGCAACAACTTCAGAACAATAATAATAATTTCTGTCTTAATTTCAGAATACATTCTATTCTGCTGGGAAAAATTATTTACTACGTATGTGCAATGGTAAGTAACTGAGCAGTAAATGATTGGTTTTTAAGAAGGAAATATGGCCAGGAAACCAGGTGGTTGAATTAAACACAAGAGATAAAATTTTTTTTAAGTAGATTGTATCTTCATTTTAAAATAGCAATCTGATTTATTAAAACTGATCATTTGCTTTAAATTTATCTATTCCTGTTCTAGGTATAAACTTAATAAAAACCAAAAAGTTGAGTTAAGTTTATCTTGTCCATGTTAAACTCATTTTATTTTTAATTTTCTAGTCCTTTTTTTTGTGACAAAAAATAGTTTCTACCCCCATTTTGAGAACTACTGCTTTAGGAAAATACTTTTGAACTGGTTAAGACACTTGGGTATATTGTAATAAATATAGAATGATCTCTGCTGTGTAACCTTTGTTTCCATTTGTTGTTAGATCTCCTACGAAGATTATCAAAATCCCAGAATACAGTCTTCTGTGGACGAATTCAACTCTTTTTGGCCAGGCTTTTCCCTTTATCTGAGAAATCAGGTGAGCTTTTGTAAATAAATTGCTTTGCAGGAAAATTTTTACCTGTTTTTCATGGACTAGAATATACCATGATGATTTAAAAAAAAAAAAAAAGGTTCTACAAAGTTGAGAGATAGCATAGGAAATTGTCACTTGATTTTCGTTTACTTGTAAATAGTTGTACCTATTCCAGTGCATAATACAGGTAACACTCAAATAAAGCCATTGATTCTTCAAGTTCAAAGCTTTTTAATAATAATGTACAGTTGAATCACACTTAAATAGGTAGACATGAATCATGTTTTTATTTTTCTGCTTCCGTTTTCTTCTTCAATCACTGTTTAGCCACATTTACTTTTGTTCATTTATCATTGTGAAATATAACAGTAGTATGAAAAGTGCATGAAGTAAGCATATAGTATAATAATTATAAAGGATATAGTTGTATTACCACTGTTCAGGTCCAAAAGTGAAGCATGACAGTTCTCTCGAGCCCTCCACAGTCTGTTCAGATATGCCAGATTTTAACTGTCTATTTGCCTCAGTCACCCCTTCCTTAATATCAGGCTAATCTACCACCTACTTCCCATGTTGTAAGGATTAAATGAGTTAAAACATGTGAAGAGCTTACAGCAGTGCCTGCTTGTGGTAAGACCTATAGTTTGTGTTAGCAGTGGCAAAATTACCTGTGACTTTCTTTTTGTCCTGCTGTATCTCTGCTTTTTTTCTTTCCTCTTATTTAAATGTGGTCAGGATTAATTTCAATTTACCAGTGTATTTACAACTTGTATTTCTGATCCTTTGTCTGTGACTATTTTCCCCTTTAGACTTTTCTTTAGTGCAAATTTTGTTTTGTCTGAAAATCTTTTTCTTTACGAAGAATGGTTGAAGATTAGATAGAATGGTTGAAGTAGGTTGGCACTGGATATAGGATTTCATTTAGTGGAAGGTCATCATTACTTTGCCTTTGTCTTCTAGAGAGGAGTCAGATCTCAGTCTGACTCCTTTGAAGATAATCTAGTTTTGTTTTTTTGTCTGTTTACTCTTGAAATTTTCTTTTGCTTTGAATTTTTGTTTGTTCTTTTGTTTGTGGGGTTTTTGGTTTTTCAGTTTTCTATAATGTATCTAAGCATGGATTTTTAAAATTTATCATTCTTCAGATTTGTGGGCATCTTGAGTTTGCGCATTGGTTGTCCTTCATCCACTTTGTAAAAATTTAAGCTGATATTTCTTCAGATATTGTGTATGCTGCTTTCTCTTTATGGAACTCTAGTTAACATTCTATACCTTGTCTGTCTCTTACACTTTCTGCATTTTTCATCTGTCTCTCTTTCCATCACATTCTTTTTTTTTTTTTTTCTTAATTTTATTTATTTATTTGGCTGCTCTGGGTCTAAGTTGTAGCATGTGGGATCTAGCTCCCTGACCAGGGATCGAACCTGGGCCCCCTGCACTGGGAGCTCAGAGTCTTAGCCACTGGACCACCAGGGAAGTCCCATTTCCATCACATTCTGCGTGATTTCTTTGGAAATGTTTTCTAGTTTACTACTCTGTTCATCTATGAATAATCTGCTGCAAAATGAGTTCTTAATTTCCATAATTGTATATTTCATTTCTAGAAAGTCTTTTTTTAAGTCTGTGTGTCACTTTTTAGTTTCTTATTCCCTGTTTTCAAGCTTGTTTTTTAGTTGTCTAACCAGGGTAGGCATTGTTACCTTTATCTATGTGTCTGATAATGCCAGTGTCTGAAGTCCTTGCGGCTGTTCGTCACTCACACTTGTGCCTGTTTCTCACTCATAATGTCTTATCTCTTTGTGTGTTCTGGTTAGCGTTTGATGTTATGTTTGAGAAGATATTTGAAGGAATAATTCGGAGGCCTGGGTTAGATACTTTTCTCCAGAAAAGGGCTTTCGTGATCTGCCAGGCATCTTAGAAGGTACTACGACTAGTGTAAGCTTACCATCATCTAGCCCAGCTCAAGGTCTGTGATTGCTTAGGTCATCGAGAACGCTTGGCACTGGGCTGCAGTTTGGTTCATCCCTACCCAAGGACGTAGCCCTGTACGTCCCAGCCCAGAAGATGGTTGGGGTAGGATTTGTTAGATTCCACACCTTCCTTGGACTCAGATTTATTTTTAACATCCTCACTTCAGGAAGCTGCTAAAAGAGTGGCTCAGTTTTGCAATGGATTCTTCCTGTTTGACAGACAGAAGTGGCTTTGAGTGCTGACGCTGCATTGCTTATCTTTCTTGCCTTCTTGGTTTTTGCCATATATTCCTCACTGAACGTTAGCTCTTTACAGTTTTTAAGAAAAACCAATTTTTCTATTTCATTGTCTAAAACAGTGCTGTGAACAGGGTTTATGCTCTGTAAGAATTTATAGAATTAATGTAATTGATCCAAGTTTGTAGTTGTCCTTAGTGAGAGGATTAATCTGAATTGTTAATTAGCTAGTTAATTATTAGCCTTCTGTTACTGGAAGCTCAACTTTTTCTATTTTTTAACAGCTTTACTGAGATGTGAATTCACATACCATACAGTTCTCCATTGAAAATGTGCAGTTTTCTGTTCTTTTTAGTATATTCACAGGGTTGTGCAGTGATCACTGCAGCTGATTTTAGAACATTTTTCCTCCTATAGGAGCCCTGTGCCCACTAACTGTCACTCTGTGCTTACCCCAATCCCTGCCTCTCTCCCAAGCCCCGAAGAACAGGTCATCTACTTACTCATCTCTCGATTTTTCCTATTCTAGACATTTAAAAAAACGGAATAATACAATATGTGATCTTTCGTGACTGGCTTTTTTAACTCAGCTTCGCCTCTTCAGGATTCACCTGTGTTGTGTGCATCAGTAGTTCATTCTATTTCACAGCTCAGTGATATTCTCTGTATAGATAGACTGCAATTTGTTTATCCATTTGTCAGTTAATGGACACTTGAGTTGCTTCTGCCTTTTGGCTATTGTGGCTAATGCTGCTGTGAACATTTGTGTACAAGTTTGGTGTGGATGTATGTTTTCACTTCTCTTGGGCATATCCATAGAATGGAATTGATGGGTCATATGGTAACTGTTTTACTTTCTCCTGGAGGTGTATATAAGAGTAGAATTACTGAGTCACGTGGTACCTCTGTGTTTAAGTTCTTGGCGAGCCACCAGACTGTTTTCCAAAGTGGCTGCTTCATTTTACAGTCTTACCATTGATGCAAATCCCTTCCAGTTTCCAAACATCCTTACTAACAGAATCTAGGTCGGCATTTGGGGATATCTTGTAGTACTTTTTTTTTTCTTGTGTTTGTAGATGCTGAAGAGTCAATAGAGTATATCCCAAGACCTTTAGAAAGCTGTTTTAGCATGTAATTTATCCATTAAATTTAGTTAAGTATGACTGAAATTTTTAACCTAATGGAGAATTATGTCATGCGCCATTGAGTAATAAGAGGCTAGACTAAGATATTTTAAGTAAGTAATACAGAATGGTGAGCCAAGTTCATTCACTAGCTTAATGACTTCATATCTAGCATATTGGTTTTTCTTTAAAAAAAAAAAGAGGCTTTTTGTTTTAAAATAATTTTAGACTTAAAGTCTAGAGTATATGTAAAGATACTATAAAGTACCTGATGTACATTTATCAAAACTGAGAAATCAGCATTGGTGCAATACTTTATTTAGACTTTATCAGTTTTATCACTGCTTTCTTTTTTGTTTAAGGATCCAATCCAGGATCCTGCATGTAGTTGTGATGTCATTTTAATCTCTCCAGTCAGTGACAGTTCCTCAGCCTTTGCAGTTTTTTTTATGACCTTCATAGTTTTGAAGAGTCCTGGTCAGGTATTTTGTAGAATGCCCTTCCATTTATGTTTGTCTGGTGTTTTTCACAGTTAGATTGTGGTTGTGGATTTGAGGAAGAAGACCACAGAGGTGATGTGCTTTTCTTGGTGCATATTTCAGCATGGTGTTGATGTATCTTTTTGCTGGGGATGTTATCCTTGAACACCTAATTAAGATAGTATCCTTGAGTGCTATATTTCTCTACTACAAAGCTACTATTTTCCCCTTTGTAATTAAATATTTGGAGGGAGATACTTTGAAGCTTTGCAAATATTCTTTTCCTCCTTAAATCTTTGCCCACTGAGTTTAGTAGCGTTCATCAGTGGATCTTGCCTAGAGCGATGATTATTAGGTTTCCTGGTGGTAATTTTCTATCTCTTTCATACCTTCTACATTTATGAATTGGGATTCTTCTCTAAAGAAGAGTTGTCTCTGGAATTCCCTGACGGACCAGTGGTTAGGACTTTGAGTTTTCACTGCTGAGAGCCCAGGTTTGATCCCTGGTCAGGGAAGTAAGAGCCCATAAGCCATGCAATGCAGCCAAAAAAAAGAAAAAACAGTTGTGTCTTCCCCCTTGCTTACTTGTCAGTTCAATCATCTATTTCAAAATGAAACTCATGAATATTTACTTTATATGAATTATAATCTCACAATATCATTATTTACTTTGTTCAGATTATTCTAGTTCTCCCCATCAGATCTCTTTCATGCATTCCTGATATAAAAGGATAGTCCAAGTGCATCATGTATTTTTCCTTTTCAGCCACTGGAATCGGCCGCTTCTCCAAAGAGCCTGATTTGTCTTATTTTTAAAATGGTGTTTAGAAGACAAGATCTGGGCCCTAGATATGCTAATTATTACTAGAATATCACTGCTTCTAGGCCGTCTCAGTGGACAGAGCTTGGAAAGATATGTATAAATACTAACATATACATATGCATCTTTATTTATGTTATCTGTCTACATTTTTTTTAAATGACCAAAAACAGTGATATCATAGTGACTGATAACTTGTGAGTCTAATCCCACACCAGTAGACCTGCTTATTTCTAACTTCTTTCCCTGACAGTGAGAAACATGGCTCTCACTATAACTTTCTTTGTATATATTATTACACATTTATACTATCTGAGTGATACAGTTTCTGATTGTGCTTCAGCAAAATCATAAATTAGTACATAAAGCATTCTGTAAAATTGTTCTAGAGCACTCATAAATAACAGATCACCTATATCTGTATTAGTATGTATAGAATTCTGCATACTCTAAAAGCACCTTCAAGAAATGACTTTTAGAAAGAATTTGAAAATCAAGTGTGATATTATTTCTGACTTGATCTTTTGCTTAATTAGTTATTTATCATTTTATATATTTTAGTTATATGACAACAAAGTTGTATTCTTAAACTGGTTTAGGTGTTTGGGTTTGCTTTGAAAATCTTTTGTTTGTTTGTTTTTTTAATAGGTCTTAACTTGCAGAGTCAATTTAATCTGGAAAATGTCACTGTTTTCAATACCAATGAGCAGGAAAGCACCTTGGGTCAGAAGGTGAGGCTGATGTGAAATCAGCAGAACATATTTTAAGTTTGTTATTGAGATAACTAGGACTTCCCAGGTGGCACAGTGGTAGAGAATACTCAGGAGACATGGGTTCAATCCCTGGGTCAGGGAAGATCCCCTGGAGAAGGAGATAACAACCCACTCCAGTGTTCTTGCCTAGAAAATTCCATGGACAGAGGAGCATGGCGGGCTATACAGTCCATGGGGCCACAAAGAGTCGGACCCGGCTGAACATACGTGGCATTGAAAACAATCCAGGGTTGGCGAATGGTTGGACATTCTTTACCTGCTCTTCATTTAGGAGCAAGTTATAAAGTTTAAAAGTTTTTCAATTAGATATAACTAATATTTCACATTAAATTAATCAGAATACTTTACTTAATTTATCTCTTAAATTGTAATCATTGTCAGTTTGGAAATGATACTGACTTTAAGATTTTTTCTTTCCCTTTTATGTATCTTTTAGGTATTTCTTGGACTATTCTATGTAAACTAGTTTAAAATTTTTCAATATGGAGCTGGACACCAAGCATATCCTAAAGTGTTCCCAGATAATAAGTGTTATGTGTATGAGTTGGGGAAGATTTTCAGAATTCAGTTAAAGTTGGGGACAAAAACTACTTAAATTCCCTTTGAGAGTTAGTTACTGTGATTCATGGAGTCCTTAGTGTACTAATGATCCTCTCACTTCTCACAAAAGATCATTGTGTACTATATTTCCAAATCATGTTTTGCCATAGATTCTCTGTTCATGGAGAGAATCTACTGACCATATTTGGAAAAGTACTGGTTTAAAACTTTACACTGTGTCTTCATGATTATCTTATTGTCATACGGCTCTTGAGTTCTTGGATCCCTGTCATATAGAATTCTCCTCTGCCTGACAACTGCTTCATGACCAGATGTACATTTTTTGAAATTTAGCACACAGAGGACAGAGAAGAAGGAATGGATGTAGAAGAAGGTGAAATGGGAGATGATGAAGCTCCAACAACTTGGTGAGTGTTTAGAAGTTCAGATTTCTTGATTTACACAGAAAATACCTTAATGATTTACCAAGTAAAAAGTTATGACCAACCTAGACAGCATATTCAAAAGCAGAGACATTACTTTGCCGACTAAGGTCCGTCTAGTCAAGGCTGTGGTTTTTCTTGTGGTCATGTATGGATGTGAGAGTTGGAGTGTGAAGAAGGCTGAGCACCGAAGAATTGATGCTTTTGAACTGTGGTGTTGGAGAACACTCTTGAGAGTCCTTTGGACTGCAAGGAGATCCAACCAGTCCATCCTAAAGAAGATCAGCCCTGGGATTTCTTTGAAAGGAATGATGCTAAAGCTGAAACTCCAGTACTTTGGCCACCTCATACGAAGAGTTGACTCATCGGAAAAGACTCTGATGCTGGGAGGGATTGGGGGCAGGAGGAGAAGGGGACAACAGAGGATGAGATGGCTGGATGGCATCACTGACTCGATGGATGTGAGTGTGAGTGGACTCCGGGAGCTGGTGATGGACAAGGTAGCCTGGCATGCTGCAGTCCATGGGGTCGCAAAGAGTCGGACACAACTGAGCGACTGAACTGAACTGAAGGTAGAGAGAGGAAGGAGGTAGGAGAATGTAGACAAGGAGGAAGGAAATAATGCTTACAGATTCCTTTTATTTGTAATTTTATATATATGTCTTAAAATTTTAACTCCTAAATCACTAATGGACTGAATCAATTGGTTTCTGAATTGTGTGCAGGCAGTCTGTTGTTTAGGTGTGGCCGACCTTATACAGATGCCTAACGTTTGAAAAGCTAACCGCAGGCAGCTCCTCCCTTTCTCCCTTCCATTTCACTTTGTAATCATAGTGGTATATGGGTCACTAAACCTAGTTCCTGTTTCCTGTATAAAATTACAGTGTTTCTTGGAATATTTGTCTGTGCATGAAGCTTAGCAAAGATGCTAACTATAATCCATAGGTTCAACTTTTTAAGGTTTATTCAGAAAGAATGGAATAAGCTAGTATGCAATTATGTTTATAGACAGAATTAATTTTAAGTGGTGATGTGGAAATATTTTTGTAGATATTGGAGGATATGAAGTAGTTGATACTGCAACCATTTTTAACATATGGTTAATACTAAAAGACTTAATTGGCTGTTTCTAATAACAGGATTTGCTGATATAAAGTCTAAATGTCTGTTTTAAAATCAAAAGTTGAAACAGTTTATAGCATAATGATTGCTTACAAAATTAAAAATTAAAAGAATATGTGTTCACACTGAAGATTTGTAATGTATCCAGATTGAACTAGTAATGCCATTTTTGTAATCCTAAATTGACATATACCTAATGTGTTTGTTCCCTACTAGGTCTCCTTAACTTAGTGTGTTGTTTGGGATATAGCACCTTTGACTTTTAACATTAGAGTCAAATGAACATTAGTTTAAACCACATAGAAATCAACTTCTTTCTCATGTAAGAGTCTGAAGACAGGTGCTTCAGGGCTGACGCAGTAGCCCTTGAGGGAGGTCGTCTGGGCACCCAGGTTCCTTCTAACCTCTTAGTCCACTGTCCCTGGGTATTTGCTTTTTTTTCCTGTAGTCTTGGATGGTTCATCATCACATCTGCCTTCCAGCCAGGGAAAAGGGAAAATGGTGAAAAATGGCCCACAAAGGACATGTGACTCCCACTCCCAACTGACTGGGAAGAATCTAATCACACCTGGTGCAAGAGAGGTTGGGAACATAGCCTTAAATTCTGAATGTATCCAGCCAAAATTCAGGGGTTCCACTACCGAAGATAAAGACAGAGTAAGGGTCTGAGAACCCCTGAAATTATTTATAGTTTATATAAGTATTTTATGAATTTGTATTCTTCTCAGGGGAAAGAGGCTATGGCTTTCATTAGCTTTTTAAAAGAATTTGTGCCCCAAGGAAAACTAAAGCATTTAGATACTTCTAAAAGGACTTAAATGATTTACTGAATGTAACATTTGTTTTATCAGCTCCATTCCAATTGATTACAACCTGTACCGAAAATTTTGGTCACTTCAGGATTACTTTAGGAACCCTGTGCAATGCTATGAGAAAATCTCATGGAAAACTTTTCTCAAGGTGAGTTGCCGTTGTAGAGTACCAAAAGCCCATTATTTTATAGCTGATGGCAGAGTCAGAACTTGACTCTTGTCCAGCATACTTTTCACTATTTGGTTCTTGTGCCCGTTATGTTTTTATACCTATTTCATAATATAGAAGGTAAGCTGTAGATTACTATGTAAACAGTTGATTTTGAGAGTAGTTTATAAATTATTTGAGGATTTAAAGGTTAGTAGTTACAGCTTTGGTTTTTTATATTGGTTTGGTTTTTTACATAGTATTGTCAACATGCATTGGTGAACTGTTTGCAGACTACATTCTGCCTTTATTTTGCACAGAATTATTTTGCCTATCCTGTTAGAACAGGACTCTGCAGACTGTGGCCTTGGACCACATCCAGCCTAATGCCTGCTTTTGTAAATAAAGTTAATACAGTATTGGCAAACAGCCACACCAGTGATTTACCTATTATCTGTGATTGCTTTTGTGCTATGACGGCTGACTTTTGTAGTTGAGACCATTTGATGAGTCATATGGTCTAAAATATTTGCTGTCTGACTTGTGCAGGAAAAACTTGCTAACCTTTTTTTTTTTTTTTTTTAAAGAATTCTCTGTATTTCTTTTCTTGGCCACTTAAAGATCAGTTTGTCCTTTTTGTTGTAATAAGAATCTAAAATTAATAGGTATAGCTTTTAAAAGTAGAATAGTATGTATTCTGTGTTACTTTTTAAAGTTTTATATGCAATAAAGTTTTTATTTTATATGCAGTACTTTTTTTTTCCTCTATAAGTGTCCAAATTGAGATTAAATAGTAAGTGAGAAGTCACTTGGAATTGTCCCTCAACTGGATAGGGTTTGACATCATGTTTTTATTTAGTCACTGTCTTTAGCACAGAAGAGGCTTGAGAGTTCCCAAGCTGATTAGACAGCTAACTTTACTGACAAATTTCTTTATTCTCTCAAAACATTCCCTTCTCTGTTTTCTCCTTATACATACTACTTAAGAAATCACATATCTTTAGAAGTAGAGAGCTTATTCCTAGTTTTAGAATAACCATAAAGTCTGACACAGAATAGTTTTATCCTGTTTTGCTGTCATAATTTTGCTTCCTTAATGTGCCTTTAGTATGCGTATATGGTTAACTGGGAATAAATTATAGATTATTTTGATATAGAGAAGCACTAAGCAAGTGATTGGGCAACAGTGCCAAATTAATTTGTATTTTTATTTTGCAGTATTCTGAAGAAGTCCTAGCTGTTTTTAAGAGTTATAAATTAGATGATACTCAGGCCTCAAGGAAAAAGATGGAAGAATTGAAAACAGGAGGAGAGCATGTATATTTTGCAAAATTTTTAACAAGTGAAAAGGTATGAATCTCCTTTTTTCATGAAGCACAGTAAGAAATATTTTTGTTTTTTTTTATTTAGATGATACCCTTGTAAGTTAAATACAGTAGAAAAGTTTCTGTCTTTATTTTTTGTTAAAACTGATAAATGTTAGTTTGAGAGTCCTGTTTTTTTCTTGTAGAAGTAAGACTGATTTCAAAGGTAAACAATATTGTTCTGCATTGTCTGTTTTGTAAATTTACTTTAGAATAAGTGGGTTTTAGTTACTTTCAAGTACATATATTTGAACCTTTAATTAGGATTTAATTTGCATTTATGAAAATATTTTGTAATTACCATTTAGGTACAAACAAGGGGCTTTAAAATTCCCTGCTAATTTTATTTATACAGTTTAATAAGTAAGTTTTTTTCAGTTACAATGCTAAAGGATTGTGTAAATTTCTAGTCAGGATGGCACATTGAGTTTGTTTCAGCTCACTTCTTTTGCTCCAAACACATAGCAATGATAGGTAAAATATAAAAAGAGAAAACCACAAAGACAAAGCCAGGCTTCCTTATCCAAAGCTGGATAAATATCTTCATGGGCCAAAACTGCCAAGTAGTAAGTGAAAAGAAAGCCTTGGGCCTCCTAGATTCTATATTCTAAGCAGGTGGTGGCACCCAAGGGTTTGGCTATAAGTGAGACCAGGTGGATTTCCGTGTGGGACGAGCAGCCAGAGCCACATTCACCTGTTGGAAGCCAGAGACTGGGGTGGAAATTAACCCACTTTTGAAAAGAAGGTAAGATAGATATTACCATTCTTCTGCCAAAGGCTGTCCTTCCATTCAGAACTCTCTGATGAATTCTGAAACCCAGTGCTAAGAAAGATCGCTGACAAAATCAGCTATTGATGTATATGTTCCAAAACTTTAAAATACGTATGTTTTGGATAATCAAAGAGATCACTGACAATAGAACATCCTTTGAGAATGGGAAATTGTGAAACTGAAAAATTTGAGCAGAAATGAAATAAACAGTTTAATATGACAACTAATTGAGAGTCTTAAAAATGAAAAATATGATCATTGAAAGCACAGCACATAGAATTAAACAGTAGATTGGACATAGATGACAAGAGAACGAGTGATGGAAAGTTGACCCAAAACACAGCACAAAGAGACAGGCTTTTGGCTAACCTGAAAGCAGTTAGGAGCCATGGATGATAGACTGAGAAATTCCAGCATGTATTTAAGGAGGATTTCCAAGGAATAGAAGGGAGAGAATGGTGGAAAAACTAAGGGACTGAAGGAAGTCCCAAGTTTTCACATTGAAAGCGTGCTGCAGCTGCCAAGCAGGATAAAGAAAGGTGAATCCATACTTCAGTACATTATGCCGTTACCTATGAGTATAAAGAGAAAACCTTAAATAGGCTACCAAAGAGGGGAGAGGGAAAAAAAACCCACAAATATACTGGAACAGAGTCCTAACAGCTATCAACAATAGGTACCAGAAAACAGGGGAGAGAGATTTCTGCGGAGGAAAAAAAACAACAACAAAAAAACTATCTATCTAGAATAGTGTCTCCTTTACTGACTCTGAGCGTTTTCACCAGTGCAGACAGCATGAGCTTTCCGGGTTAAGTGCTGGAATCCCATTAGGTAATATTATGACAGAGGTAAAAGCAGCTTTTAGAAGCCTAAAACTTTACAGTATGGAAGAAGAAAAGGCACAGAGGATTGCAGCAAAGAATGTAAGGAGTGATGTTTTGCATTTTTACTTCCATTTCTTGCCTCTTAAGCAGCAAATTTATTTTAAATTTCAACACAGAACCCGTCTTGTGCAATCTTCATATTTTCCCCATGTATTTCCAGTGTACAGTGCAGGCATTGATGAACCTTTAGAGTTTTACTAACTGCAGTTTGTTTGAAGACTTTTGCTGACACTCATGCCAGTTTTAACGTATGAGTGTGTTTCCACTCATCTGAAAAGGCAAACACAATTACTAAACCTTTTATCAGTACAAATCAAACCAACCTGAAACGGTCCTCAAGGTGGGAGGCCTGAGCTGCCATCTTTCTTGTAAACACTCTTGTACTCTTTGGGTCTGACGCAGGGCAGCTCCATGAATATCAGTGAACATAGTGGAAAGTTTAGGGCATACTCATCATTCTTTCTTGTTTTTAGAGTCCCTTCCATTTGTGAGTCAAGCCATAGTTATGCAAACAAGATAGAGTAAATCCTTTGGGGCTGCCAAGCAACCATGACTAAAGATAGGGTTAAAAAAAAAAATACCCTGCCAGTGTAGGCTCTGGATCTGGAGCCTAATTCTAAAGAAGAACAAATTCTAAAAGAATTGGCAGAGATGACTGGTTAACTGATACAAAGATAAGAATAAAGCTGGAATGAGAAATGACCCATTGTGACTATGTTATTAGCCAGAGTAATAGAAATTAATAATAACTATAGCAAAAGAACCATTCAAAATGTTAGCTCCTTTAGAAATGAGGGCACTACATAGTCAGGATTTACACAGAAACATAAGTCAGTATATTTATAAGTGCTGACAGGCATTTGAAAACAAATATTCACAACGAGGGTGGTCACTGCCACAACTTCCCAGGATTATGTAGGAACTCGGTGGTCCCTTTAAACAATTGAAGAAAGAACTGTAGTACACTTGAGAGAGGTTATGTTTTCCTTGAAATCTCTCAGGATACACAGTTGATCAGTTTTATACAGTATACTCATTTTTTTATTGAGAAATAGGCAGCTTCTGCAGCAATACTACTTTTATATCAAAGACTGCTGTCCTGTTCCCTACTCCCTGACAGACAAGTCAGTGGGCTTTCACAGAAAAGGCTAATCAACAGAAAAAAATTAATATTAAAATTGATATATTATTTTTTTCAGAAATTATTAGGCAAACTGGAGATTATATACAAGCACTCTTACTTGAAGTAAACATTCTCAACTAGCTCAGATAAGGCAGGTAGAAGCCCACGTCACCAAAGGCCCAAGAGAAAATCTTAGATTCATGTGCTAGATTGCTGTTGGTCTGTCTTCCAGGGAATAGTGGTTTCCTTTTAAAGAGATTTGCCTTTTATAATCTTACCCTTCTAGTTTCCTTGCAGTGCATAGCTAAGCTTTGTAATTCCATTGGTTTGCATTAAGAAGCAATAAAAATAGACCTAAGAAGCTTTAAACTTATGTGGAAAAGAGAACACAAGAGAAATTTAACAACTGGAATATAGAGCACATGCATAATAATTTGCATCCACGGAGGATGTATATAAGTAAAAACTGATCAAAAAAGTTGAAGTATTAGGGTGGAAAGAGACATACCAGGCAAATACCAACAAAAAGAAAGCTACATAAACACAAATAAAATTTAAGGCAAAATATGTTAAGTAGGATGAAGGAATGAATGCATATAAAAGGAATGAGCCACCAAGAAGATACCATACACTTACCTGCACTTAATAATATACCCTCAAAATATATCAGGAAAAACTTCAAACAATATGAGAAATTGGCCAGTCCACAGTTATAGTGGGATATTTTATGCCTTCATCAAAAACTGATGGGTTGAGCAAACTAAAGATTCATAGGTATTTGGAAGATTTTAGCAATAATGAACTTGAGTACCTGATAGTTCAGGCAGACCAAGATTAACAGGTATATGATAGGTTTTCATAATAAAAAATAATCCTGATGTATATATGGAAACTTGTACACAACAAGTAGAGATAATGTTTTGAGTACACATGGAATGTTCACAAAATTTGTGTACTAGGTCATAAAGGGAGTCTCAGCGTATTTCAGAGATTTCTTGTTGTGCAGAATACACACATTCTCTGGCCACAAGGCAATTAAATTAGAACTGTGAAAAGGATAGTTTTAAAAGATGTGAATGTATGGAAACATGAAAAGCGTTCTCCAGGAACTAAAGAGGAAATCACAATGGAAATTCTAAATTTGTTATAAATATGTTATCACACAGCAGGTTGGAAGTATTTTATGTCGTGTGTGGGTCACAAAGTGAGAGGTAAAAATATTACTTGAAATGCACTAATGAAAAGTTTAAGAAAGAATGACTGAGCATTTAATAAGCTCAAAAAGATACAGAATAAGCCTTGAGAGAAGTAGACAATAACACAAATTAATGAAATATATAAGAAGCTATAGAACATAGCAAAACCAAAAGCTTGAAGAGAAAAATATTATAAAAAGAATTTTTGTAACAGTTTTCATAGAACAAGGCTGACCGAGGAAAAAATAAAAAGATACCAATAAACATTGTTAGCAATAAAAATAGGAGTAATTGGAAGTCAGGAGACAATAAAATGTGTAAGAGATTATATTCTGAACTGCTGTATTTTTAGATTTAATGAAATAGTAATTTTGTAGAATAATTAATTGCCAAATGGATTCACAAAGAAATTAAAATCCAGAATAAACATAGAACAAGGAAATGGTAACCAAAGTGACACCTTTCAAATTACATAAGGCCTTTTTTTTTAAGGTAGATATTATCAGTACCTCAAGGAATAAAGGAAAGGCAACCTAGGTTCTTATATAAGATTAACTTTTAAATGAAATCACAATAAGGACAAAACGAGAAAAAAATGTATATATCAATTTCACTTATGAATAGGGATGAAAAATACATTGTAAAAAGTAATAAATCAACTGTAATTATTTTTTAAAAATAAAGACTAAATAATAACTAGTACTTACTATAAAAACAAATCAGAGGGGAATTCAAAAGAATTCTCAGTAATTTCAAGAACAAGACACAGGTGTCTACCAACCATATTTCTGTTCAGTGCTGTAATGGAGGACCTAGTCATTTCAGTAAGAGAAAACAGAAAAGAAACGAGAGTTGTATGCCTCCCAGAGAAAAGACTGCACTGTCTGTATTTGAAGGCAATAGAATTGTCTACAAAGAAAATCCGAGAGAACCAACAGACTGTTTCAGTTGAGGAAGATTAAGCAAAGTTACAAAAGGAAAACATCAGTAGTGTTCCTGTTAAAATGTTGTTTAAAACAGCAGTGAAGACTAATACCTGGGAGAGATCTTCATGGAGAAAATGATAAAAATGAAGAGGTCTGATGACATTTATAGACCCACTGCTACTTCTCTCCAAATATGTCCATAAATCCCGTGTGTTTTGAATCAAATCCAAACAGCCTCTTTAAAGGAACTTGAATAGTTGATCTTAAAGTTTTTATGGAAAAGCAAACGCCAGGAGTAACTAGGAAAATTTAGAAGAAGGTGGGAATGGTTGTCCTGTCAGATGTTAAGCCCTATAAAGGTCTAATAATTAAAACAGAGAGTAAGTATCAGGACAGGTATGAAGAAGAAAAAGGAGCTAGAACTAGACAGCGTGAAAAGACAAGCCACGAACTAGAAGGTATTCACCACAGCCAGAACCAAGAACGATTACTCTCCTGAATATTCCTTTGACAGAAACACAGCCACAAGGAAAACTGGAAAGATGGTATGCACAAGTGACTTACAGATATAGGAACCTGCATGAGCTTAGAAAGGATGCTAAACATCTGTAGTAGGTAAAGAAACTTAAATGATGAGATAATCACGTCACACTACAAACTGGCAAAATTTAAATATCCTAACAAAAAATATATTGACAGAATTGTGGGGAACAGAGAGCTAGCACACACACCACTGCTGCTGCTGCTGCTAAGGCGCTTTAGTCGTGTCCGACTCTGTGCGACCCCATAGACGGCAGCCCACCGGGCTCCCCCGTCCCTGAGATTCTCCAGGCAAGAACACTGGAGTGGGTTGCCATTTCCTTCTCTACTAGTTGAGTATAAATTGAAAACAGCCACTTTGCAGAGCAATTTTATAATAAAGAGCAAAGTAAAACTTCTTTTCTAAGAAGTGGGCCCTAGAGAATCACACAAAAGACTCATTGATTGTAACCTGTGTGTTTGTGAGTGAAAATGTGGGAATGACCAAATGTTGGTAAGTAGGAGACTGGGTGGGTGGTAAACTATGGTAAATCTTTATCCCATTGAGTTCCATAAAGCACCGAAAATGGATGACTTAGAACAGGGGTCAGCACATCGCTCACTGCATGTTTCTATAAGTGAGTATTTATAGAATACTCCCAGCTACACTTATTTCTTAACGTGTTGTCTGGGCTGCTTCTGCCCAGCGACAACAGAGAGGAGTTGTGGTGAAGACAGTACAACCACAAAGCCCAAGATAATTTACAGACTGACCCATAACAGAAATTTGCCAACCCCTGAACTAGAGCTCCAAGCATTAAGCTGTACATGTCAAAAATAATGTATGAAACATAGCTTTTTGCAGAGTAATGCATGCATAGTTTCAAACTATAGTATAGTTTGAAAACATGCAAAATACCGTGATATATTATTTATTGATGCCTCGTATATATAATAGTATATGCGTTAGAATCATCAACACCAAATACATGGCAGTGCTTGCCATAGTGAAAGGAGCATCTAGAGGGGCGTCAACAGTTTCAATGATACTCTGTTTCTTTAACAAATGTGGAACAAGTAAGAATGTTAGGATTTGATATGTAATTGGATCATGAGATATGAATGTATTGTATTACTTAACTGTGCCTTTTTGAACTTTAAGAAATACTCCATAATTTGAAAATTAGGTATTTTGATCTCATGTATTAATAATGACAAATTAGTTAGGAATTTGATCAAAGAGAATGCTCTTAATATTTTGTTTTCTAGCAGAGATTTTTTTTAAGTATTTTGTATTAAAGTAACAGAAATGGAAGATTTCATATTTCAGTTTAATTTTACAAGGGGTATTGTTTTGTTTTTTAATTTTTTTATTATCAGAATTTTCAAATGTGCAGAAAGGGATATTTTTTACGCATACAGTTTATTGACAGGCACATAAAGATAGCTAAGCGTGGCCTGAGCCTTTTAGGTTTAGGATAATAATCAGGAAGGCTGAGGCTTGAGCCTAAGAGGTGCAGTAAAAACAAAGGACAATAAACAGCCCTTTATTCACAAAACAGACAACAACAAAAATATTTGACCCATTGCATCATGTAAATGTGTAACTTTTAAAATAACTGAAGAAAAGTAGAACTAGAAAATATATATTGTGGCAGAAGGAATACAATTGAGTGTTTCAGTTTTACCTCTTACTAACTGCTATGTGGGTCATTGCAGGGGTCATTTTAACTTGTTGAGGCCTTGTTTTCTTAAGGATAGTGTGAAGCATTAGTTTAAATGATCAAACTAGTCTTTCCCATCTGATTCAATGTCTTGTTGACTCCTGTTTTCAATCTTTTTTTTTTTAATTAAAAAAAAAATTATCATCCAACATAAAAAGTAAATGTGGAAAAGATGATATTTTTAAAGCTCAAGGTAGATGAAAAGTTCCTAAACAGTGCCTGTTTCTTCAAGCCAGGAGTTCCAGACTGAACTCCTCAGGGCCTTGCCCCAGCCTGTCCCTCCTGTCTCTTTCTTCTCGTATATATGTGCTCCAACTTTAGGTTTGCTCCTGTGGTTCATGGTTGCTGCTTTTTCCAGGAAGTCTTCCTGGGATAGTTTAGGCAAATAGGTGAACAGTGGAGCCTCTCCGTAAATTAGCCAACACTGGAGAAAAGTAGGCTTTGTTGGGGAAACTGGTGTGTTTTATTTTGGATGGAAAAATCTGATCGATTGTCAGTGGGACATTCAGATGAGATGTGAAGTAGCTTCTTGAGGACACAGATCTGGAGCTGAGCGAGATGAAAGTATAGATATGGTATATAGTTTGGTTAACAGCTTATATGTGGTAATTTAAAAAGAGTGTAGACTAGAAGAAAAATGCATCAAACCAAATCCTAAAGAAAATCAGCACTTGAGGGAGAAGGAAGAAAGGAGAGGAGAGGAAGAAGATTGAGAACTGGAGGAAAACTAGAAAGATGTGACTTCTTGGAAGTGGAGTGTATCAGGCAGGATGAGGACTATGAAGAGTGTTCACTGGATATAACAAGTAAGTCATTGGTGATCTTAATGAAAACATTTCCCGTGGGTTGGTGACGCAGTGCCCCACGGGTTGTAGCAGGCTGAGGACTGGATGGGAGCATTGAATGTAGCCAGTTCTTTCAAGAAGCTTTGCTCTTCAGGGAGGAGAAGGTGAGGCTGTGGAATCTTTTTGAGAGAAGTTATTAAATGCTCAGTGGGAAAGAAGAAAGGGTTGAAGGCAAGCACCAGGGTAGTTACTGATGGGACTTCCAGACAGTAGGATCAGCTTCAGTGGTGGTGATGTGGCAGAGGAACAAGGCAAATGAGGATGTGGGTGCAGTGGAAACATCCAGTTTAGTGACTTTTTCCTCCTCGTTGAAGGCAGGGGTGGTTACCCACTGAGAGCGAGAGGGCTGGGTAGCAAGTAGTATTCTGCTAAGTGCAGGGGTTGAAATAGTCGCTGTGGAGAAGCCTTGGAGGGTGAAGATGCTGATTAGAGATCAGGGAGACTTCTAAACTGGAGACAGTAGCATAGCGGTGGTTCCGTCTGCATGCCTGTGAGATTTGTATTTTCTTTGAAGCAGCTCTACCTGCAGCCTCGATGGGGAGCCTCAGTGTTAGGATAGAGAAGGTGACCGACAGTTGGTTTGATCCAAGTTGCCCTTTTGCCTGGTAGATGTGATAGAAGTATGGGACGAAGGTATGAAAGAAGTTGGCAAGAAGGTGATTGAAGAGCTAGACCATGTGGTCTAGGGCAGGGGTCCCTTGACTACAGCTCACAGGCCACATCTGGCCCACTTCCTGCTTGTTTTTTAACATTTTACATGTTTATATTAAGTACCTGCAAACTATCCATTACATACCTCTTGACTCAGATAACCTATTTAGGCTCTGGCACTGTAAGGAAACGTTTCCTGACCCTTTGTGTAGACTAAAATAGGGTTAGAGTGAAAACAGGGATGAGACTTAGAGATATGCAGAAAGTAAGGATTCAAGGAACGTAAGTTCTCAGTAAAGTCCAAATATTAAGTACATTGGGCAGTTGAGTGGCAGACCAGGAGGGATAGGAGCTCGTGAGTAAAGATTTCAGAGCTGGGGTGTCTGTGAGTGACGGCCAGGCCCAGCTGGGGCCATGGTAGTGGGGGACCAAGTATAAGGGGCAGTGGCAGTCAGTGGAGTTGAGGTCAGGGAACTGAGAGCCCAGGTGGAGATACAGAGCCATCCAGCACTGGAGGAAGGGAAGTCTGGGAGCATGCCATTCAGCTTCCTGGTTAGGGATGGTTAATATGATAACAGAAAAGACATGGGGCTTGCTTAAACAAGAGCCGGCCCTGGAGAAGTGGCTGGTGAGTCATATGGCTAATGACTGTTGGCCGCTGCGTGACCAGGTCTCCCAGGATGGCTGTTCTCTTGCTCTGTCTGTCCCCTGCTGGCAGTGCCTGCTTCATCTGCTCACATGACCTTCTGCACACCTGCCCCAGGCCCCAGCTAGTGACTTTTCTCATCTTTAGGTCAGAATGAGAGAGGGTGCCGGGAGACAGTGTAGCCCAGCTGCTGGGTTAGTAAATGGAAGCATCGCCCAAGGAACTTGGGACCTGGAGCTGGCGACAGGTTCCAGGGGCTGTCAGGAGTCTCACTGGTTATTCCTGTAGAAACCTCCCACTGTTGCTTTAGGTCTTGGGGGCAGGACAGCATGCGCAGGTGTGTAGGAGGTCCGTCGTGAACAGGGTGATGGTGAGGCAGACACTGCGACGGAGGAGGGACAGAGAGCAGCAGCTTGCCCTCAGCCTCCAGGGACTGATCAGAGGCTGCCTTCATCACTGAGGTCATCCTACAGGGCGACCGCTAGGTGGCAGTGTTGTTGAAGAGTGTCCTCAAATGACCTTCAAGTCCTTTCTCATTGAGATCCTGTGATAATACAGGTGTGATGATTTTCTCTAAAATACAGCAGTCCGTTCTATTCACGGGAGATTCTTCACTTCTGAATCTTCTCATTTTCTTGTTATTGAGCACCCACCCTGCTGCACGCACTTTTAGGGCTACAAAGAGCTGCATCTCTTGGCAGTGTTTATCCACAGTGACCCTCCTTTGGCCACTGTTTCTTTATATGACATTCTTTCTTGCCTTTACATTTTTATATGTCTCCTTTTGTTCTGACCTCAGGACCACAGATAGAACATTGTTAACGACTGACATAAATCTCATGGCATAACTGGTTAAGAATCCTAAATGAAGCTTTTGCTATACTCCCCTGGGGCTTGTGTGGTAATGGCTCACGTACAGTGAGTTCTCTGCGTGTTTCTTGAGTTGAAATCTTCCATTTCTGTAGGTGCCACCTGTACCTTTAGGCAGAGTATGAATTTAATATGCTGTTCTGTGTTGTGCTTGTTTTTTGAGTAGTTGATGGATTTACAGCTGAGTGACAGTAACTTCCGTCGACACATCCTGTTGCAGTATCTCATTTTATTTCAGTATCTCAAGGGGCAGGTCAAATTCAAAAGGTGAGTTAACATAGGTAGTAAATGCCTTATAAACGGCAGCAAAGAGAAAGATTGCTTGTTGATGTATTTGATGTTTTTTTTTTTTTTAATGTACTGGGCTCATTTTATTTGTAAGCCTCACATCCCTGAAAACTAGATAATCAAGCGTTTTTGTAAGATACAAGACACTAAGGAAATCGTTTGAGAGAAAAGGCTGTCAGTGTCTTTCCTGGTGAGCACCAGGCAGCCCAGAGTTCTCAGTTGTCGTAGGTCACAACTTCTCCCAACCTCATTTGCTAACTCAGCCAATAATGGTTTTCCTCCAGACGTGGGACTGTCTAGGACATTACAACTGAAAAAAATTAAATCTCTGAAGCACAGAGCTGTTCTGGTTTCTTGGACTCTTCAGAAAGCCTGCTCAGGACCTGTGCTGTGGGTCTCGTACCTCCTCCTCTGGTGCAGCCCATCCTTCTCGTCCCACACATCCCTGAAGCAGAGCTCCCCATAACTGCATGGAAGTGTGTAGGGCAGTGTTTTGTCAGTTGTGTAAAGAACGTGGCTTTCTTCCTGCTGGTTTGGAATCCCACTTGCCTCACGCACTAGCCGCACTTCAGCTTTCAGACTTGTAATTTTAAGGTAACACATAGGGAGCACTCAAAGAAAGGTGTTCTTATCCTTGTCTGTTGTGGGGGGTGTGGTATGGCATAGTAGAAACGAGGGGCAGACCTGGGTTTGAATTTAAGCTTCAGACCTAAGCTTTGAGCCCCTGTAGTCTGTTTAACATAGGCACATTTCCTCGTTTTGAAATTTAATAAATAATGTATGTGAAGTTCTTAGATCCTGGTATTATCAGTATTCATTGGATGGCTATAAACTACAGAGAACCTAGTACACAGTGAGAGCTGAACTAATGGCAGCTGCTAACAATTTGGGTCTGTCTTCAGCCTTCTCTAGGGTTCGGGGGTTTCATTTATCACATTTAGCATGCGTTTGAAAGGAACACAGTATGAGTTATTTGACTGTAACTTGGAGAGGAGTATGTTAATATTTCCTCTGAGACTTTTATGCCATATTGAACTTATTCTCGAAAACAGTCATTGCTCTGTTCATAGTTAATCAGATTGATTCATTGAATGTTTTATTCACCATTATATATTTTAATGGCTTCAATTCCAACCATCTTTCTAAAGAATAAAATACAAGAACTTCTTACAGTTTCATTGTCATTGTTCTCATTTTGGTAATTTTTGACACTTTACAGTACAGTTCACTTCTGTTACATGCTTTGTGTTTCAGACAGTAGATAAACGTTAAAGTTGAATAAACATTCTTGTAACTCAAGCATGCTTTTATTGCTTTGTTTCCTAGTTCAAACTATGTTTTAACTGATGAGCAATCACTCTGGATTGAAGATACTACAAAATCAGTTTATCAAGTAAGTTCATCACGCAACAAACCCATGATTGAACAAAATGAAAATTTAGAATTTTCTTTGTTTCAGCCCCAAATAGGAAAATAAGGATAAAGTTAAGCTCAGGTACAAGACCACAAACACTTCTTGGTTCTCTGCCTACAACCACTCCTATGATGCAGAAAGTTGTTGAAAGCTTAGTATATTCTTTCTAATCACAGCTACTATCTGAAAACCCCCCTGATGGAGAAAGATTTTCAAAGATGGTAGAGGTATGTGTTTTATATTTACATAGTCTTTTTAGCACCCAGTAAACTCTCAAAAGGCTTCATTATGAAAATGTAATTTATTTTCCCCAGCATATATTAAACACTGAAGAAAACTGGAACTCATGGAAAAATGAAGGCTGCCCAAGTTTTGTGAAAGAAAGGTAAATGTATACTTAGCTCAAGCAGTATGAGAAAGGCATTTCAGAATATAGCTTGACACGATCAGTTTACATGACATCCGGATCTGTCAGTGTGTTCATGTAACAGTATAAACTGTACTCTATAAAAATACAACTGCTTTGATTTACTTCTGTTATTATCGAAGGGAAAATGCTTGCTGTGTACCCACATCTTGTCGTTTGTCCCCTCATGATGAGTGTGATAATATGAAGCGTCCATGTACTTTAGGAAGAAAACAGTAACTAAACTTTCTTGAACGTTTAACATTGTTCCATCTCTGCCATCCATCTGAAGTCCCAGTGTGTTTTCACAGAACGTCAGACAGCAAGCCCACAAGAGCAGTACGGAAAAGAGCAGCGCCGGAGGACTTCCTGGGGAAAGGGCCCAGCAAAAAAATTCTGATGGGCAAGTAGGTAAACCTGGCTCCATAGCGGGGGTGTCATCACAGAAGCTTTTACATTGTGAAAATATTGCTCTAAGAACTCTCCAGGTTTTGTGTTTTTCCAAGTTTCTTGTGTTTGGTATGTACATATATGACCAAAGCAAACTACACCTGATGAGCCTGTAGGGTTCATACGAGACAGAACTTCCGTTTTGTCTCCAGCTTCCCAGGTCCATGGCTATAGGTTCTGCCTTATTTTCCACGTCAGACAGTCCACTTGCTGTCAGATCGATGCATCTTGTTTCTGGCTGTTGCAGGGTACTGTCATCCTTTCATTTCTTCTGCCTTCCAGTTAACTATTCTTTTCTTTATACTGCATTCGATTATTTTAGAAAGAAGTTAATGGTCATTATTACTTAATAAAATATATGCTCATATAGAAAATTTGCTAAATACCAAAATGTAATGATCAAAACTCATCACCACCCCAAAACTCACTATTTACTCCAAGTATTTTTATAGCTTTAACATATAAGAGAATGGTGTCCATAAACAACATATTTATTTTTGTGTGTTTTGTAGTGATGAGTTAACAAGGCTTTGGAATCTCTGTCCTGACAACATGGAAGCCTGTAAATCAGAGACAAGGCAAGTTTAAAATGTTTCATATGAAGTGTTGCTTTTCTCAAATGTTAACTAGCATAGAACTTTTTGTCAGCTATAAGCAGAGCTCAAAAGAAATTTTAAAATTTATTGTGGTTGACTTCGGCTCAGCATAATATAGCTTTCCATAGAACACCTAGAGGTGCTGATAAAATAATTGTAGAAATCACAAGAAAGAAGAATTCACAAAAGGGAGAATGAAAAATCAGAATAAGAACTACAGGTTGGTTACTTGTAGCTGGGGAGCAGTGCAGGTTGAGTCCCGCTTTGGGAACCAAAGAACGTGGGTTTTATAGCAACAGAGGACAGAAAGTAAGGCTTCAAGCCTGTAGACTGGTCACTGAGTGCCCCTGGGTAAAGCTGAGGCCCTCAACACACTCTGTAAAAAAATGGGCCATGCAGAAGGAAGAGGGACTCGCTCACTGGCACAGGAAGCAAGGAGCTTATCCACTCCCACCTGAGATGTGGGCAAAAAGAAAAAGGTATTCCCTGAGGAATTATAACCATATCTGCTGTTATGTGGCCTCAGAGTTTAAACTTATACTACCCGCAGCAGTGTGAAGGAACAACCTAAGCTAAGAGGGTGAACTAAAAACTCCCAGGTGGATGGCAGAAAGCTTTTTCTAGGGAGAGGGGGAAATCACATCTACCTAATTCACTCAGGGATTCTACAGTAAGTCTAAAGATAAGCGCACCATCCAAACCTAAAACCATGACTAAGAATCAACAGGTAGAATAAGCAACTAAAAGGAACATGACAGTCTCAAAAAGGACCAGGCAATTTGAAAAAAAAAAAACAAATAACTCTTCTAGCAACAAGAAATTATAGCCATTTTGTACAACACAGAGAATATAGCTAATGTTTTGTAATAACTGTAAGTGGAAAATAACCTTTAAAAATTGGATAAAGATTTGATGTCTTTTTTAAAAAAGAAAACAGTCAGTTGTCATTTCAGTATGACAAAATTTAAGTCTCTTTGGAGAGACCCATCTTTTAGCCTGCTTGCGTGTATCAAATTTTACTTCTAAAGACAAATTGAAGAAAGATGCAGTTAAAAATCAATCATGCCACCACGGTAACAATCTAAACTAAACTCAGTGTGAAACCATATTGTCTGGTTCTCATTTCAGTTTGGTTCTGGTTTTAAAAAAAATTACCCATGGATGTGGATGTGAAAACCTCCTGCTTGCTGGTCAAATTTAACTGCTCTCAAGCCCCGGGCCGCCCTCTGCTGCAGCGCTGCCATACATGGCAGCACACAGCGCTGTGTGTTCCCCTCCAGGCTAGACTGTATATAACCGGGGGCCGGGGGCACTACACTGCCCTCCACTGTCCCCTTGAGAAGTTTAGTTTTGCATCACCTCCTTAAAAATCTGAGTTCCTAAGTAATCCAGTTGTAAATCAGTGTGGTTAATACTAGAATCTTTTATTGCCTCCATTTTATGAGTATTAAGCACATACATGATCTTCACTGGTTATTTTAACACCCAGGGAATACATGCCAACTTTGGAGGAATTCTTCGAAGAAGCCATTGAACAGGCAGACCCTGAAAACATGGTCGAAAGTGAATACAAGTAAGTAATGTTTCTCATGAGCTGATTTCCTCTATCTTAAGCACTGCATATATACCAGAACACTAAGGGAGACCACTGATACAAGTAGTACTTTTCGCTTAGGTGAGGTTATCTTCCAGCTTCACGGTACTCTATGTCCTGATTTCAACGACCATTCCCATTTTGACAAGCAACTTAGAATGCTTTCTGTCAGAAGTGGAAAGATCCCCTTAGAACCCGTCTGTCACCTCTTTTCCCTGTTCCCCTTCAGTTCACGGTATGTCCAACAGCCACTGACAGTGAGCTACTCTTAAGACCTCGTGGGGGCATCCAGATCACTTGCAGAAACTTTTAAATGGAACAGATCTGTGCTCTGGATTCTCTGTGGCTCACCGATTTCTGGAACAGGATCTCTAGTCTTTCTTGCCATACTGTGCACCACCTGTTACTGCCACAGTGGAGCATCTGGCAGATTCTGTTCTTGGTGTCGGTGTTTACGGTCTAGGCTACTGGCTGTGTCCTTTTCAGTTTTGGAGTCATTTTTTATCCACCAAGGTTGATATTGAGCAAATGAAAGTTCGAACGTTATATAAATTTTTTTAAACAGCAGATAGTACCTTACAGGGTGAAATCTGTTGGGTTTATAAAACATTCTGAAGTTCACAGCTGCAGATAGCACCGCCAGTGAGGATAGAAACTCAGTGAGCAGTGAGCCTCTGACTATCAAGTGGTGAGGCAGATGGCATCTGTCCTGCACACACAGCATCTGGCCAGTCCTGGACGCCTACTAATTAACCTTTAAATGTCTGTAAACTTTTAAAATGCGTTTGCTGCATATGAACCTGCCCCTTTGGACTCTGCTGGTTTCTATTTGTAAGTGAACTGCATGCTGAGAGGTTCTTTAGGGTTACGGTCAGTGTGAGAAGAATGGTGCCTTCAGCTACTGATCTGAGCGTAGAGTTTCTTCTGGTGAACTAAGCACATTAACTAGAAGAGAATATAAAAATTATAAATAACTATATAAATCACAAGATTGATGTCTCTTTTTATAGGGCTGTGAACAACTCAAATTATGGTTGGAGAGCCCTAAGACTGTTAGCACGGAGAAGCCCTCACTTCTTCCAGCCAACCAACCAGCAGTTTAAAAGTTTGCCAGAATATCTCGAAAACATGGTAATAAAGCTAGCCAAGGAATTACCAGTAAGTAGGAGTGATGAGTGTTTTATCCTTCAGTTGGTGTTCTCTTCTTTTGTAAAACTACTGTTGCTGTTTGAGCTAAGAGCTGAATTTCACTTTAATCATGTGGAAAAAATATGATCCACAAACCCCGTTGTTTTAGAATGAGGAAATAATGCCTTTGAGTATACATTTATAGGAAGTATCAATACATAAATTGATGAAGTAACTTCACATGCTGTATAAAGTTATTATACTTTGGTTACTCTTCCTGTTGGTCAGTGCATTCTATTTTATCACAGGCAGGGCTCATGGGGTGGGGGTAGGCAACTTGGTCTATCTTCCTACTCTGTTCTCTTTTCTAATACAATATGGCAATAACTATACTGTATGCAAACAACCAAATAGTTTCTCAGAGCATGTTGTTAAGCACATGGTTGGTCCCCGGTCTGCCCTAGATTGTTGTTACCATGTATGTGCTGGGCACGTGCAAGTCATCGCACCAGGCGTCCTACTGGCTCCCTTCTTCCCAGGCTGGGGTGAAAGGGGTCCTTCCAACCTCTGGTTGTCCCCGTCCTTCCTTCTCCAGGTTAACACTGTCCCACTGTGATCCTTACCTGACGTTCATGTTTAACATTTAACTGCAATCTCTTATCTAAGATCAAACTACCCGCACTTCTCTGATTTTAGAAGCTGGTACTCTAAGACATTCCTTTTACTCATTGTAGCCTCCTTCTGAAGAAATAAAAACAGGTGAGGATGAAGATGAGGAAGATAATGATGCTTTACTGAAGGAAAATGAAAGTAAGAATTGAATTTTCTTGGCTATTTTACAAAATTGGAAAAGATTGGGGTTCTTTGTTGAGAGGTACGTTATTTGATCTACTTCTCAACTTCTACTGTTTATCTCAGCTCTGTTTCTTATAGTGAGGAATCTAAAGCATTGCTTGATAACTTTTCCAATAGTGCATTTTATACAATAATATAAAGTGTTGGGAAGGAGAGCACTTACATTTGAATGCACCTCATACTTCTTAATTCTCGGGGTTCAGATTGGGGGCCGCTGGTTTCAGGGGAAACCTTCATGATTATAACACAGGCAACAGCTTTAGTTTTACATCCCTAACGATCATAAGAATTCAACCAGGGGAAATATAAAAAGGAACTGTTTTACTTTTAAAATCAAGCTTACTGAAGTCTCAGTGGCCCTGTGTCCCATTATGGGCTTTGACTCATACACATCCTCGCATTTTGTTCGTAATTACTTCCCCTGTGTTTTCTAGGTCCTGATGTTCGGCGAGACAAACCTGTAACAGGGGACCAAATAGAGGTATTTGCCAACAAACTGGGTGAACAGTGGAAGGTCCTGGCTCCTTACTTGGAAATGAAAGACTCAGAAATTAGACAGATCGAGTGTGACAGCGAAGACATGAAGATGAGAGCCAAACAGCTGCTCGTGGCCTGGCAGGACCAAGAGGGAGTACACGCAACGCCCGAGAACCTGATCAACGCGCTCAACAAGTCTGGGCTAAGTGACCTTGCAGAAAGTCTAACTAATGACAATGAGACAAACAGTTAGCTTCGTCCTTTTATTATTATTATTAAAACTGTGATAAGGTTTTGTTACCAAGCAGCATTTGATAAGAGGTCCACTGGTTTTGGTAAACAATAAACATTTTTATAACAGTTGTACAGTTGGCTGGTGCTCCACGAACAACAGAATGTATGTTGGCTCTTGATGACTGACCTCAGGGTTTAGGGGGAGAAGTTGGGGAAACGGCCAGAATATTTTTGTTAATTATATATGTGTAAGTCAGTTAGCAATGTTCAGGGGCATGGTGTTCCCTGCATGCCATGAAGTTACAGAATTTAACTTGCTGAGAATCCCGCAATACTACTTTCTGAATCTGCATGACTGCTCTAGTCTCATATATGCTTTAAAGCAGAGGATCAGCGAACAGTGGTCCATTTGCCACCTCTTTCTGTAAGTCAAGTGTTTACGGCACAGCCACACTGATCCTTACTTATGTCCTCCCTACCTATGGGCTCCTTTCATGCTACAAAGGTACCTACAAAGCTTAAAACGTATGAAAATATCTGGCCCACTACAGAAAAATGTGCCAACCCCCAAGCTGAAAAGAAATGGGGTGAAGTATAAAACCTAATTCTTTTAGCCTCACAGGACTTAGGTCTCAAGTCACTTAAAACAGGGCTACATACCTCAGGGATTGCTGTGAAGTTCCAACGAGATGTGTGTGAAAGCGCCTTGCACACAGCTCAGCACTGTGGAGTGACGGCTGGCCCGGACCGTCTACTTCTCCCATTCCCACATAAGCTTACCCTTCAGGGCTCTAAGGTCGTCACTGTTTTAAATGCTGAGGGCGGTCTCAGCGCCTGTCACACTGTAAATGATCCTGGTGAGGCTTTCCCTTGCTGGCCAGTCCAGCAGTGCTCCAGCACAGCGCTGGTATCAAAAGGGCCTCGGGGCGGGGGCTGGGGGGTGCACAGCCTGTAAGGCACGCTCAGGAATTGCAATGTTTTTTTTTCCTTATTCTCCTTTTCAAAGATCTTATACACAAGGCTGAATTCTAAAATAGTCTTTAACAGTTTAAAAGACACCAGTAGAAGTCCAATTTCTTACACTTCAAGAAATCTTTGGAATAATGCTTTTTTGGATCAAATAAAATGAAGTCAAGTTTTTCATAATGACAGTTAAGAGATTACAATTTAAAATGCTAATCCCACGAAGGCTCCTATAACTTTGTTCTAATCCAACCTGACCTAGTAGCTACAGCATCCTGCAAATCATAAAATCTGAATCCTAATTGCTGAATTTTTGTCCTCAGAGTTCAGAACAAAATAAGACAGTGAATAAAAAAGTTCTCAATTCACAAGCATCATACCAATAGATAAAAGAACCACTACAGTTCTCATGAGCTCGTCCTCCCTTTCCCGTTCTGCACTCTCTCCAAGGCAAGAGGAGGACTGACTGCCAGTATTAAAGCTTAGCTGAAGAAGCTATTTACAGGTAAGTTTCCCTGAAATGCTTATTTTATCCTCTAAGTATTCTTAGATTACATTGTTCAAACTTGAGAGGAAAATGGCCACTTTTTGGTCACTGCTGTGCTCTGTAGAGCCTTTTAAAACAGCATAAGCAAAGATAGAGATTTCATGATAATCCCTACAACTTTATTATAAATACTAACGCAGAAAATAAGACAGCTGAATCCTATCCTTTCACTCACAATAAAACAAAAATGAACTGATTAGAGGGTATTAAAATCTACCATATACTGCAGAATCTCATATTCTTGATATTTCTACTAAAAATCACTGGTATTAAATTTTGAGATAGACATGAAGTTGGGAGTTGACAGAGTAGAAACAAACACCCAACTGAGCCAAAGAACAGATCTGATAAACATGGTTGAGTTCATCATCCAAAGAACTTGTTACTTTCACAACTTTGTGTTTCTTTTTAAACAGGCTAGAAGGTGAAGAAGATACTATTTTCAAATAGATGCTTGAGAGCATAATTAACCATCTGCAGAAACTATAATAGTATTAAACATATCTGAACTTCAGCCAAGCTCCAAAAGACAAAAGACTTGAGGTCAAAAGCTGTTAGTCCCTCTTTTTTCTTTTTTTATTAAATATCCTCATTTTCTAAAAATAAGCAACTGGAGCTTGTCAACATTTTAAGGTTCATTACTACAAAACCATAGCAAAGTTCAATGTACAAACCATAGTACATCAGAGACACAGTGACAAATGTATAATCAAATGTACTATTATTTGATCACAATTTATTTTAAAGTCATGAAAAGCCAGCAACAGTCAGGCTGGACAAATACTTGATTGTACCCATGTTTCCATGGGGGTGGGGACGCAGCACTGAGTTACACAATGAGATCAAACTTACTTCCTTTCCACCTTCCTGGCAACATTTGTGTTAGATAAGGCAAAGGATGGGCAGCTACTGAATCACTGGTGGTTTGAACCATGCAAGAACAAAGAATAGAGTAATAGGTGTGCACTAAACATCTGATTGCTGAATCTTGGGCTGAAAAAGACAGAAAAATTATCACAGAAGGTAATAATGGTTGAAAGGCATTTCAACTCATAATTTTTAAAAATTCATCCAAGCAATAAGCTTTTTAAAAAGTTCTTCCTGCCACATTTACACAGGGCAGCACAGTCCAAAGGCAATTTTCTCTTTTCTGTAATTTCTTAGGTCAATAACACGGAGTGGTCTGCTTCTGCCCTCTCTTGTTCCACATGAGGGGAAACACACAAAACCACCTAAACATCTTCCAAAGCTCTGGGTTATAGATATGATCAACAAATAACATTTATTTCACACCTAAGCATAAATAGCTAAAATGAAGATTACTGTTCACTTTCCTCTTCCATTATCTCCACTCTGCGAGGCCCATAGAGTAGAACGTAAGCTATGTGCCAGTCTCCACCACCAGAAAGCCGTAAAATATCCTCTGGTGTCACGATGCTGACCTTATCGTCGTCAAACTTGATCCATTCATCTAAAGTGTGAGACAGAAACACAAAATTTATCTCATAGATGACTTTTTCAGAGTTCCATTGCAAAAAAGGTACTGAGGAGTTTTAGGCACAGTAGTATTCCATCTGCCATACCAACAGTTCTCAAAGTGTGGTCCAGGGACTATGCACATTCAAGATCTTTTTGGGGTTTCCATGAAGATTACAATTATTTTCATAACACTTCTAAAGCATCTGCCTCCCCACCCCCACCATTCTCTGAAGAGTGCTTTGGAATTATCCAGAGGTTACACAGTGTGTGATAAAGCAGCAGAAGACAGAAGCAGAGACAGGAGAATCCAGCTGCCTCCTGTTCAGCCCAACAAACTCACAAAAATGTAAATCAACGCCATTAAATATTTTTCTGTTTTGGAAAAGATTGTTATTTTTAAAATGTTAGTTGGACTTCCCTGGTGGTCCAGTGGTTAAGAATCTGCCTGCCAATGCAGGGGGCATGGGTTTGATCCCTAGTTAGGGGAGATTCCACGTGCTGTGGGGCAGCCATGCCCATGTGCTCTACAGCCTGTCTGAAGCCACGGTAATGAGAAGCCCGTCTGAACAGCAACAAAGACCCAGCGTGGTGAAAAAAGAGTATATTTTTTAAACAACTAATCTGTAACAAATTATGTTAATATGTAATGACTCCATTAATGGCAGTCTCAAATTAATTTCTCAGTTTTCTATTTTAGTAAATATATTAAAGATACAATTCTTATAAACAAAAATTCTTCGGAATCCTCAATAATTAAAGAAATGTAAAAGAGGTTCTGAGATGAAAAAATTTTCAGGATAAATGTGCTAAAAAATTTAAACTTGTCAAAACAGTATGCAACAATTGAAAAAAAAAAAAAACAAACAGAATCTTTACCTGGTTTCCTTTTCACCCATGATACATAATGGCCTGAAGAGCTAGACCTTCCCTGATGCGTTAGCACTGCTTGTAAATCATAGTATCCGCAATTATTGGAGCCAATGTCTAAAGAAAGACATAAATCCAGTAATACTAGAGATGAACAGATACGTGCTTTCTCAAGTTAAGTAACAAGGAAGAACAACTTAAGTTTAGCCTACAGAATACTACCTTATTATTAAAATCCAGTTAAGAGACTATGGTGCACTTAGTGCTCCATGAAAGATAAGTATGCTATCATTTACAGAACGTATATTCACTGAAAAGTGATTTTTTTACTGTCTCATACTAAGGTAAATTATACTTTAAGAAACACAACTTTTTTTAAGCTTGGTATCTGAAAGAAACAGATTATGTGGCAAGACAGTAAATTTTTTTAAAAAACCTACACACAGTAAAACTCAATTGAAATGAAGATTTCACTTACCATCAGCAAAAGAAAAGGGTTCATACTTAACTTCTTTTTGGGGACTACTGTTTTTGTCACCCTGAGGGAAAAAAACTTCTTTTTAATTTTCATGGTACTGGAATTAAAATTTATATTCTTTTGAGTATATATCTCCACAAACATTTATTATCTATAATACAAATCACCAAGGCAAAGGAAAAATACAATCTCCCTTACACAGTGCTAAAATGATATAACTACAATTAACAATATTTTGGCTACCTGATCTGAAGAGCTGACCCATTAGAAAAGACATTGATGCTGGGAAAGATTGAAGGCAGAAGGAGAAGAGGATGACAGAGGATGAGACCGTTGGACAGCATCACGAACTCAATGGATGGGTCTGAGCAAGCTCTGGGAGATGGTGACGGACAGGGAAGCCTGGCACGCTGCAGTCCATGGGGTCACAGACAGTCGGACACGACAGCAGCAACAACAGTTAGCATCAAACTGTAAACCCCAAAGTCCTACTTTTGAACAATATACAATCTCATAGGTAGAGCAGCAGATCCTGATTACAGGACCAACTTCAAACCACTAAACTGAGAGCACATCGGTGAAGAGAGTCCAGATAAACACTGTTCTAGGGTAGAAAAAAAAGTCAATTCTGCCGCTTTGCCCACACTATCAAACCATGTAGGTGAGGATAACAGCTGCCTCACAAAAACAGAAGTAGAATTACAGCAACTTATATTACATCTATTAGCCATGGCCACCTGCCACTTCAGTCCAAATGAACTATTTAATTCACCAAGTATTTACCTAAATTAAAAAGGTTCACAACTTTAGACAAGAATCTTTGGTGGGAACTCCCTTGCCTCAACCCATTCCAGTGTGTAATACAAATGCACACAACTCATTTAGGCATATGGACACAAAGTTCCTTAAAATCTATAATACTGAAGACAGTGCCAGCAGTTTGAGTGACAGCTGAAGTGACAAGAAGCCAAAGCATCTTAAAAAGGCAAAATTAGGTCAACCACTCCTTTATATAGTTACTGAACACCTAGAGCAACTACAAAAAAAGCTACACAAGGAAATACATTAGAAAAACATTATATGTAAACCAAATTAGAATTCTAAAAAATGTTCACATAACTGACAAGTACAGAAAAAACAGAAACGAAAAGCAGAACAGAAGGCAAAATATAGGAAACTACCTTCAAAAATAATATGGGCAAATTTAAAGTAAACGAATGGAAAAAGATGTATCATGCAAATACTAACAAAAGTAGAAATGGAAAAATTAACATCAAACAAAGCAGACTTGAGAACGAAGAGAATTACCAAGAACAGAGAGGGGCACTACATAATAAAAGAATCATTCCACCGAGAAGACAGCCATCCCAAGTGTGTACACACCAAATAACAGAAAACATGAAAAGCCAAAGCTAAGAGAACCAAATGGTGAAACATACAAGCCCACAATTTTACTTGAAGACTTCACCACTCCTCAACAACTGATGGAACAAATGGACAGAAAACACCAAGGTTACAGGAGAATCCAACACCACCATCAACCAACTGGATCTAATCAACATCACAAAATACTTCCCTCAACAACAGTAAAATACATGTTCGTTTCAAGTGCCCAGGGAATAGATACCGAGACAGATCATATCCTGAGCCACAAAGCAAACCCCAACAACTTTAAAGGAATTTAAATCACCCACATGTGTTTTCTCACAATGGACTCAAACCAGAATCAGTAAAAAGTAACAGGAAATTTTCCAAACACATGTAAACTAAACAAGACACTTCTAAATGACCCAAGGTCAAAGGGAAGTCTCAAGGGAATTTATTTAAAATACAAGAAACATAATGAAAATAGAAATGCAATACAACAATTTGTTAGGACACAATTTGAAAGCACTGCCAGGAGGGAAATTTACACCACTAATATTTGAAAACAGGAAGTCTGAAATAAAAAATCCAAGTTCCCACAACTTAAGGACCTAGAAAAAGAGAAGGAAAATAAACCCAAAGCAAGCAGAAGAAAGGAAATAATAAAAGTGGAAATCAATCAAATTAGATGCAGAAAAACAGGAAAAAAAATGAAACAATATGCTAGTTCTTTGAAAAGAGCAAAAAAATGACAATCCTCTAGGAAGACTGACCAAAAAAAGACACAAATTACCACTATCAGGAATGTAACAGGATAGCACTACACACCCTGCAAACACCTGAATAACAGGAACAACTCTACATGTAAAACTGACAAGCCAGATGAAATGGAACAACTCCACAAACCAAATATGATATAAATTACTTGTATAGCCCGTAACTAAAGTTGAATTTTTAATTTAAAAACTCTTGAAAAAGAACTCTCCATGCTAAGATTATCAGACCAAGACAAATTCTACCAAACATTTAAGAGACAACATCAATTCTATACACAGTCTCTCAAAAAATAAGAGACAAAAAAAAGTCAATAAAACTGTTTCAACAAAGTAGAGGATACAGGTCAATATACAAAAATCAATTGGTGAATGCAAAAATGAAATTGGAAAAAGTATGCCATTTACACTGGAAAATTCCATGGACGGAGGAGCCTGGAAGGCTGCAGTCCATGGGGTCGCTGAGGGTCGGACACAACTGAGCGACTTCACTTTCACTTTTCACTTTCATGCAATGGAGAAGAAAATGGCACCCCACTCCAGTGTTCTTGCCTGGAGAATCCCAGGGACAGGGGAGCCTGGTGGGCTGCCGTCTATGGGGTCGCACAGTGTCGGACACGACTGAAGTGACCTAGCAGCATGCCATTTACAACGACATCAAAAATAATAACATAGCTACAAATAAATTTAAAGTACAAGAAACGTACACTGAAAATTATTAGACTGTTGAAAAACTTAATGACTTACATAAAAGCTATAGTAAGTTCATGGATTCTAAAGCTTAATACTATTAAAGTGGAAATACTCCCCAAATCGATCTACAGATTCAATGCAATCTCCATCAAAATTCCAGTTGTTTTTGAAGAAATGGACAAGCTCATCCTAAAATAAATATGGAAATAAAAGGGACTCAGAAAAGTCAAAACAATCTGGAAGAACAAAGCTGAAGTTTCGTACTTTGCTATAATCCTTACTACAAAACCACAGTAATCAAGACTGTAGAATTGGGCTTCCCTGGTGGCTTAGTGGTAAAGAATTCGCCTGGCAGTGCAGAGCACATGGGTTCGACCTCTGGTCTGGGAAGATTCCACATGACGCTAAGCAACTAAGTCCATTCAATGTAACTACTGAGCCCATGTGCTCTGCAAGGAAAGAAGCCACTGCAACGAGAAGCCTGTACACCACAACTGGAGAGGAGCTCCCACTTGCCATAACTAAGGAAAAGTCCAGGGAGCAACAAACAGCACAGTCAAAACTAAATAAATGCATAAAAAAAAAAAGATTGCAGTATTGGCCTAAGGACAGACATACCAACAGAAAAAAACTGAGGGTCCAGAAATACACGCACATCTATAGTCAACTGAATCACTACAAGGATGCAAAGACCTTTCAATGGGAAGAGAATAGTCTTTTCGACAAGTAGTGCTGGGACAACTGAATATTCACATGCAATAGGATTTGGACCTATACCTCATCTCACATACAAAAATTAACCCAGAATGAATCAAAAAGCCTAACTGGAGGAACCAGGAAAACCTTAGAAGAAAACATATGCATAAACTTTCACGGCCTGTGACAAGCTAATGGCTTCTTAGATATAACACTAAAAGCAAGAGTAACTGAAGAAAAAAACAGATTGAATTATAACAAAATTTAAAAATTTTTCCTCTTCAAAAGACCCTGTTAATAGGATGAAAAGACGAAGCTACAGGCGGGGAGAAAATATTCGGAAACCATGTATCTGACATAGGATTAGAATATAAAGAACTCCCAAAATTCAAGAGTAAAAGACCAAATGGCAAGTGGGTAGAAAAACAAGGGGCTTTCCTGGTGACTCAGATTGTAAAGAATCTGCCTGCAATTCAGGAGACCTGGGTTCAACCCCTGGGTCAGGAAGATTCCCCTGGAGAAGGGACTGGCAACCCACTCCAGAATTCTTGCCTGGAGAATTCCATGGACAGAGGAGCCTGGTGGGCTACAGTTCATAGGGTCACAAAGAGTTGGACACAACTGAGCAACTAACACATACACACACAGAAAATATGAAGAGATATCAAAGAGGGCACATAGACAGATGCCAAAGAAACACATGAAGATGTGCTCAACATCATCAGCCTTCCGGCCACATCAAGCATCACTGCAAACCTACACAAATGGCTAAAATAATAGTGACACTACCAAATTCTGGCAAGAATTCAAAGAAAATAGATTGGCAAGACATTGCTGATAAGAATGAAGGGGGTAGCGGGAAAGTGGACTTGGCTACAAAGGGGCAGCAAGAGAGAGCTTTGTGATAAGAAAAATGTACTGCATCTAGGCCATATCAATGTCCATATTCCAGTTATGACATTATATTATAGTTTTGCGAGCTGTTACCACTAGGAGAAACGAGGAACTCTATTATTTCTTACAACTGCATGTGATTCTACAATTATCTCAAAGTTTAATTTTAAAAACTGCTTTTAATACACACACAAAACCTGCAGAAGAATTTTATTTTAAAATTTGGCATGTAAAATCACACTGGAAATATTCCTAGTTACCAGGAAATATCTTTTTCCTTTTCAAGAAAACATGTAATTCAGCTGTGCCTTCTCTGAATTTAAAATATATAATTTATTAAATATGAAGTTGCTAAGGTTATAATTTTAACAGGCGCATACCATTAGCACTTATTAAAAGATACAACTTTCGTTGTCACAGTGGGCAATAAAGGAAGCAATATTCTGTAATACCAATCCATTTTAAGAAATGGAGGTAATGTCATGTCTTACAAAAAAAATAATAAAATACACTAAATTTTACAAGGCAAGATGTTATGTGAAATGCTTTGAGAAAATAAATTTTAAAAGAATATAAGCTGCAGATTTTTAGAGGAAAAGGAAATATTATGTTCATTCTATCATAAAGGACCCATTCAGCATAGCTAGAGTCCTTTTCCTTATGCTAAAATATATCTAAAACTTTAAGGGCTTTACCAATACATGTAGGATTTGTATATATGCCAAATATAGATTCACCCATTATTACTAACAGATTAACAATATAAAGTGAATACTGAACGCAGAGTAAAGATAAACATGTTAAGGTTAGAAAATGAACAATAAGAACCTACTGTCTTTGGCTGCTGATTTACTTTTTTATCCTCTAGATCCTTGAATTTTGATCGAAAAGAAACCATTTTCTCTTGAAGTTCTGGTGTACATAGTTCATACACATCCAACATAAGAGGAAATTTCACATCCTATATACAAGCCAAAAATAAAAAGTGCAAACAGAATTTAAAAGGTAGTTATTTAAAATATTTATCACACTTTTACATTACTGCTTTCATATTCAAATAAAGCTGAAAATAAGACCTGTAAAAATCATGTGGCGACCCAGGCAGTTGAAAATATAGTTCTTATTTTCAATCTAGCCCTAATTTTTAGACAAAAATTCTTTTCAACTTCTCCGTAAATATTTTAACCCATCAAACTAACTACAGAGGAGCTACCAAAATTTTAAACAAATGAAGCATTTCAGAAATACTAAACTAGCAGATTTCTTCAACTACATTTAACCTGCTTATACAACCCTAAGTATATCTGAAAATGTATTAATGAAATTCAGCTCAAGAGGTTAGAATTATATACCCATTCCCGAAGGATCAGTGTACCCTATGGATACACTGCAGAGCTACAGTTCAATGAAACGGACAAATCATAAGGCTTGCTCTGACATCAAATAATTATTCTTTGGGCACCAGTAATCTAACAATTTCCTTTCACCTGGAAGAAAGGAATCACATAGAACGCAGTGTGTTATATTGCCGCTTAGCCCACTCCTGTCCCCAAACCTACTGGACCGGTATCTCTGCAACTGAGGATCTGGTCTAGTGGTACTACTGGGGAAAGGAAGGCATACATCAGAATTACCTGGGACTCTTGAAAAACATAAGACCCGAGGCCCCACTTAATCAGATGCTTGGACAGGGCTGAGGGGCAGGCATGCATATGGTAAAAGAAAAGGGAAAATAGACAATTCCAATATATATTCTTGATTAATAACCACTTGTCTAATATTAATAACTTCTCTATAGTATTTTGAAGTGAGTTCTAAAAGAATAAAGAAATCTACTGTAAATAAGGAATTACCTTCAAAAATTATAATTATTACAGTAAATCATTACTAACCTTAAGAACTTTAGCATTCACAGATTCCTTCTCTTTGTAAAAAAATCGAACCATCTGAATAGTTAAGTAAGCAGGTAACCGGCTGATCTTTGACTAAGGAGAGAAAATGGAAAGAAATTCTGTAACATGAAAATGCCACACAAGTTTCTAATTCCTCAGTTTGGTAAAAACAAAGTCTGGGTAACATTAATTAACCAGCAATCAACCTTTCGATTAAATGGAATTGGATTCCAAAACTTACAGATTTGATGTACAAAGCATTTCTTTGCAATGTTGGAGACTGTTTGGTGATTTCTTCCTGAAGTCGCTAAAAAAGAACAGAAGACCAAACATTAAAAAAAAGTCTTCTGCAATACAGAATTATATCTTTAATTCTTTAAAAAATTAGGACTATTTAATAGATAATATATAGTAGGTCAACAGATTTATACCCCTGAGAAATACTGTGAATGAAGACAAAGTAAGAAGGCTTTTAGATATGGTTTAGTTCTTAAAAGGCATGAAAATAATTTGTCTTTATTTGCATGAACTCTTCAGAATGTAAATCATATTTGAGTCTTCTAATTTATGATCCAAATGGTCAGATTCTGGGAGTTTCTACTGTGTTTTATACAACATAAGGAAACCTTTCGTAGTATTCTTCTACTTACGGATCGTCAGAATATTTGCATTAGAGGGAAAGGCAGAGAATGTAAGTAACTCTTGTTCTTTATGTTTTATGTAGCTAAGCCTTCCAGAACCAATCAATTATTGTTAAATTTGAGAAAAGTCACAACACAGAAAACCTGTTAATCTAACAGATGTGGGAAAGCCTTCAGCCCTTGCATCTTCTAACCAGTGTCTGCCTTTCCATCCTTACAGTCTGGGTGACACTGAGCAACACAGGTCTCCCTCTGGGCATCATCTGTACTGGCAGTGACAGCACTTCACTGCAGTGCTGGTGTCAGAATTACACGAGTTAATACATGAAGAAAACCTGGAGAACTATTTGGTACACAGTCTATGCTCAGTAAGCATGTTGGGGGCTTCCCAGGTGGCGGCAGTGGTAAAGAATCCACCTGCCAATGCAGAGACACCAGAGACTCACGTTTGATCCCCAGGTCAGGAAGATCCCCTGGAGTAGGCACTGGCAACCCGCTGCCATATGCTTGGAAAATCCCATGGACAGGGAAGCCTCACAGGCTACAGTCCATATGGTTGCAAAGAGTCAGACACAACTGAGTGACTAAGCAGCAACAGCAGCAAGAATCGTCTTATACTCGCATAAAAATCGTTCCAGCGTTGATTTTTAAAACTTACTAGCCACATTACAAAAGGAATCATTATGGAGTCAGTTTTTAACATTTAACCAAGTTTATTCCACAATGAAGAGGTAAAGAAATGTGGAGCAAAATTACTCAAGGATAAAACCAATGATGACAAAGCATCTAAAATTACCAAGACAATTAATGTTAATATCTCATGAACACATGAAAGCATATCTGGTACTTTGTAAAATTTTTAACATGTGCTCAGTTATGTCCAACTCTTTGCATCCCCATGTACTAGAGCTTACTGATCAGGTTAACTATTTATTACTATCATCAATCCACCATCATCAAGATGTTCCAGGTATACTTAGCTTTCATTGAGTTTTATAAAATTATTATGAAAATATCCTGGAAAGTCCTTGTCAAAACATTCTATCTCACACTCTCCAATTAACATTTTGATGCCATGAAACTTGCCCCAATTCACTGCCTAGCCTTCAAAAGATGTACATACTTAGGAATACTGAGGAATTCCCTGGTGGTCCAGTGCTTAGGACTCAGCTTTCATTGTCAAGGGGGCATAGAGTTCAATTCCTAGTGGGAGAACTAAGATCCCATAAGCTGCAAGGTGCAGCCAACGTTTAAAAAAAAAAATTAAGAGAGATGTACATATTCCCCCAAACTATCAAATAAATGACAGGGAAGCAAAATTGTTCTATTTTACCAATGTGCCCACTAGAATAGGTTCTTTAGTATGACAGTGGGGAGACAGAACTAACTGAATAGTGAGAGAACCAAGTTTTAGATCTGGCTTTGCCACAAACCAATAAAGTCACTTAAATTCTAGAGCCTCAACTGCAATCTAGTGCAATGGCAGAATGTCTACAGGCCCTCATCTGCACGGGCCAATCCCAGCGTCTATCTCGCCAGTATTAACATATCCTCATTACAATGCCCCCCGAGCCTCCGTGGAGCCTCTGGTCATAACATTTTTGTCAACCCATCAATATAAAGCCTTGTTTTATGAGTCTTTCTGCTGTGTAATGACACCTTAACACACACTGTTGACGCAATAACACTGAACTCACAGCCAAGTACACTGTAACTCAACCCTGAATGAAGCTGATCTAACCCAACGTTATTCTCTCCTTAAGGCCATCACCACCTTCCTGCACTTAGGACACCAGACAGCACTTCAGCAGCATGCCAGAAGGCCACTATCCACAGCAAGATCGCCTACAAACGCACAAAAATTCAAGAAACGTGGCAATGAAATTACTGCAAGACGCATACTAGTTCCCACTGAAACTAGAAGGCAGAGGACCTCAGGTGAGACAGGGTGAGTCACACATCTCAGAATTTTTGCCACCTTGCGCATGTCTACAGGTGACCAGGAAAGAACCAGCAGTACTGGGGTTACAAATAAAAGTTAGCAAGTAGGTGTATTTGCAAATAAAAGAATCCACAAACCATGTGGATAAACTGCAATTGTCCTTACCAATTTAAGTCCTGTAAAAAGATACTTGACTTCTTGATTGATGAAACAGCTAAGCTGAAGCTGACTTTCCTTTCCTTTAGTGACTTCTTCTTCTTCAGATTCTGTACATTTCATGCTGTGCAAGGTAAGTTAAGGAATATGCCAACAGCCATTCAATTTGCTATATAATCTCTAACAAAATAAGTTATCCCAATGCTTTTAAAATTAATAACATCATTCACTGGTATTTAAAACATTTCAGTCTCCCAGCTCATTTCAATACTTAAAAATGCTCATTCACTTACCAACAATATGGATTAATGAATGTGTAAAATAGGATAAACTCTCAGTAAATAACTTGGTATTTATATAATCTTAAAATGGTCTTAATAACTCAAAGATAACTACCCATGATCTAGAAAATGCTGCTCTGCTAAATTCATGTTTATTAATTGCTTCCATTTCATGTATGTAATTTTGCTGATTTATCCCATTTCATACAATTAAATACAATTTCATACAATTTTCATACAATTTCATACAATTAAAAATTAATTCTCTGTGAGGTGAATTAATGAGGCATTCTGTTGAAGATATTCTTAGGAAAAAATAATGAATGTCCTTAAAGAGTCCATTTATCTAAAAACTTCAAGATCACTCCAATGGGCATTTTTTCAAATTCCTAATTTCCATATTTTTTAACCATAAAAACCTCTAAAGAATTTCCCTTCGTATCCCATCCACCACTCCAGTCAACAATACTATTTATACCAATTCATATTCAGTAAGTTATGATTACAGTTTATATGAATCTTGGCTTATAAGGATACGTCGTCTCAAATTCAACTCCAAAGAACTGATCAATTAAACTTTTCTTTTTAGAAGGTGTCACTGCTGATGCAGATGAAGAATCTGTCTGCAAAAATTTAGATGAAATAAAAATTCCAATTTTACTTCACACGGATATTAATGTACATCACCTCCCACACAATCCAGTTTAGTAATGCATATTTAAGTTTTTTTTTTAATGTAATCCCTGTCTGCAAAATCTTTCTACTGATCAAAAAATATTGCCAAAAAATTACAGATGCTGAGTAAGCACAACGGATTAAATTCAGTGAATAATATATTGAATTCAAGCGTCAAATGCAAGCTGTCAAATTCCAACTACAGATTCATTTATCTCAAGTATTCAAGGACATGTCTATCTATTAAGATGAACTTACTTCAAGACTTTTAGGGTGGGATGGAATGGAAACTCAAAGCCTACACAAATATATTTCAATTACCTCTTTAACAGTATCATCCTCTATAGCTTCCAATTTCTGCTGTAATACTCGCATCATTTGTACCCAACACTCATTAGCATCCTGTAATTTAAAAAGTGACACAGTAACTAATCCTGGCGGATACAGTGTTTGATTCACAAAATACTTCCAAAATAATTACTGTTTCCTTAGGGAAGGGGAAGAAAGTTGTTATGTTTTAAATATTAAGCCAAATTAAATATTTTATGACCTTCAAAACAATGAAGCATTCCAGAATAGTTTGTTTATTCATTCAAGAGATGTTTAGTGAACTCATTATGCTAAACACCATCCTAGATATAAGGATTACACAGCAGTCAACAGAGTAGAAAAAAGTCCTAGTGGGGAACATAAATAAACAAAACAGAACAAATTCAAAAGAAAAAAAAAGCAATATGGGAGTAGGAAGTGATTAGGGAAAGAGGAGTGTGCTCTTTCAGTAGGACTGTCAAGGAAAGCCTCTCTGATGCCTTGAGCCATGAGACCTGAATGAGGTGAGGAGGCAAGGCACATGCCTATCTGACGGCCAAAGGAAAAACAGCCAAGGCCCTACAGAAAGAGGATGTGTGGAGAGTTCTTTTTTTAAACAGCAAGGAAGCCAGTGTATCTGGAGAGAACTGCAAGGGGAACAGTGGTACATGACAAGGCAGGAAAAGCAGGCAGGCAGGAGACTGTTTGGGACCCAGACAGAAAACAAGGGAACCAACATAATCTTACATTCTTTAAAGGACTCTGGGGGCTATGCAGAGAAGCACCACAGAGGGCAGAAGCAAGACGGTCAGTTACCAGACTACTGCACCTCTCCAGGCAAGAGATAATGGTGGTGTGAACTAGAGGGGACTGGCATTTGTATTTCCAAATAGAGCTTAGTAAGTCAGTGTAGAACACCTAAGTTTTACACGTACAAAATGAAAACCACAGAACGCTTGCCCTGATTACCTGCTGAAGATACTGTCCTTGTTCACCCTTCTCTGCAAACTGTGGAAAAGCCATGTGCAAAAACTGCAGTAGAATAATTGGTGGAATACTAGAAGAAGTTTTATCCATGGAATCAAACAAATCTCTAAGGGCTTAAAAACAAAGCAAATACCTGCTTAGTAAAATAGTGACATAGTTAAGATAAATAAAAGCTACTGTAAATTAATTCTCAATTAATAAAGAGCTGCTTATTATTTTTAAGTATATCTATTCCTTTTGCAATTGCTGGATCCCTAATAAGAAAAAAAAATTGTTTTTAAATCTTAAAGAACTCATCAGAAGACTTCATAATGCAATAACTAGCTATAAACAACTTCTGGCTGGTGCACTAAATCTCTCTATCCAATGACAGCCTTTGCCTTCCTAACAAAGCAGTGTATATTCATTCAATACAGAGAACACACAACTTCTGCCCAGGAATCAAACAGGCTTAACTGCTACAAATGAGCCATTATCAGGACATTAGGTAGCCACTCCCAACACTCCTCCCTTTAAGCCTACACTTGGTTGCCTTATACTGAACTCCTGAATACTGCAATCTGAAATATGTTTAAATCCTTAAACATACTTCCTGAACACTTTTAAAACTAACTTGCCTTCTCTGATTTTGAAGGCAAGTATTCAGTAAACACTTTTGGTAGAATATACAGATACTGACCTGCAGTAATGTACTGTGCTGACGCCATCTCTCCTGAAGCTCTCAAGGCGCCTGCATACCTATGAGCAGTAGGACAGAGTTAGAGAGATTCTGAAACTCAGACAGGAAGAAACAAGTTCAAAGGGCTCATTAGGACACTGACACCCTCAACTGTAAGCTTCCCTGAGCTGTCCCCACCATTTTTACTTCTCTTCCAGTCTTGGTTCCTTTAAGAATTATATGGGCAAAAACGACTGCTAAGAAAAAGTGGAATTTAGGTAAATGAAGCCTACTTTACATTCTTTCCCATGTCTTAACTTATCTATAATATTTTCTACAAACTGTGCATAACAAAAAGGTACATATTTAACATCCATTATTACAAAGAAAACAAAATATAATTCCAGAAATGAAGAAAAAAGCTTTGGATCAAAAACATTAAATGGAAATCAATAAGCCTACATTCAGCACTAATTTCTTATAAACACAAAATAAATTTCAAGTCATTTTCCTCACCTATAAAATGAGGTGTGTGTGTGTGCGTGCATGCACTAACTGTGACCCTATGGACTGTAGTCTGTCAGGCTCCTCTATTCGAGGAGTTTCTGATTTCTAAATTCATTTTTATGAATCTCAGTTAATCTACAGCAGTACAAAGGACTGGTCACCCAAGGAAATATTCAAACCACCATATCTACTTAAATATTTCATTCAGATAATATTAAACACCGGGCAACGGGGAAGAGCTGAGCAGCTGACCAGGAAAAGGTACAATACAACACTAACCTGAGATGATAACAATGTTCCATTAATTTGACTATAAGATGAGTCATATAGAATTTGTCAAAATTGCTCACATCCAACACTTAAGATGCATACCTTTCACTAAATTATATTTCAATTAAAACAAAACAAAAACTCTGTGCTTATTTAAGTGAATGAAAGAGGTCACAGAAAATGGTAAATTATATTTAATTGAAGAGTCTTGTTTTTTTTTTTAACGTGTTTAGATCTTTTGGAAACTCCTACAACTAAAATATTCTTAATTTTTTAATATACAATAATCCGTGAAAGTGTTAGTTACTCAGTTGTGTCCAACTCTTTGCAACCCCACGGACTATAGCCCACCAGGCTTCTCTTTCCATGGGCTTCAATCCTCCAGGCAAGAATACTGGAACAGGTTGCCATTTCCTTCTCCAGGGGATCTTCCCGACCCAGGGATCAAACCCATGTCTCCTGCATTAGCAGGCAGATTCTTTTACTGCTGAGCCACCAGGGAAGGCCCCTAAATTATATATGTTCATTAAAAAATTAAAAATCGTAACAGTTTCCCTGTCAGACACTTTAGCACTTTTAAAGGGCACTTCTGAAGTTAAAATGGAGTACTCATAAAGCAAGTGCATCCCATAACATCACTGAACCATGTCATCACATAACGGGCTGCTGTTATGAATTTACATCTAGCTACAGGGTACCAGGGGCTTTCCCGGTGGCTGATCTGGTAAAGGATCTGCCTGCCAGTGTAGCAGACCTAAGAGACGCGGGTTCAATCCCCGGGTCAGGAAGATCCCCGGAGAAGGAAATGTCAATGTGCTCCAGTATTCTTGCCTGGAAAATTCCGTATTTTCCAGGAACCTGGAAACCTGGTGGGCTACAGTCCATAAGGTCGCAAAAAGTCCAACACAATTAAGCATGCATACACAAGCATTCACATAGCCATACACAGGATGTAACGATTCGACATTTATGACAAAAGATCAAAAGATGCATTAATGAATTATCAATCTCTTTTTAATAACTGGAAATAGGAAGATCATAGATAATTTAATACCATCTCCCCAAAACTGTCAATATAATGCCAAGAAAATATATAATTCCTAATTAAGGTAAGACTATCCAATCAGCCAAACAACATTCATAATGAACTTTACAAAGAAAAACCATTAATTAGAGAAGAGGAACAATGGACACAAGTACTGAGAGGTTTAACAGATAAAAATACTGAGTGTTTACAGACAAAAGAACCAATAGAGTACTTTTCCCAATCTTTGTCAAGTCAATAAATAAAAAAATGATATAGACAATCTGAATGTAATAAACTTCATGCTTATTATACTTGATCACCTACAAAAAGAGGATGTCTTGACTATATTTTAATCATTTGTGCAATATTCACTACCAATCAATCATAGATCAGATCAACTCAAACGTTCATTGACAGAAAAAAGAATAACTATTTGGTAGTACATGCATACAATGGTGGAGTCTACGGCATGAACAAAAATGAACACACACACACAACATGGAAAAGCCAAACACAGCCAGACTCAAATAATATATAATATGATGTTTCTGTTCATTCAGAGTTCAGAGTTCAAAAAAAGCAAAATTACTCTATGAGGTCAGGTGAATACAACTGTGGAAAGAAGGGTAGGGGCCGTGGACTGGAAGGGATTGGTGAGGGGATTTTCAGAGTGCTAACAGGATTCTGTTGATCCACGTTGGTTACAGGGATGTGTTCATTCTGGGATAAATCATTTCTACATGTTTCTGTATAATTCAATTATTAAAAACAAACGGGTTTTGCACAGCCAAGAAGGCCATAAACAAAATGAAAAGAATGGGAGAAAATATTTGCAAATGACACAACTGACAAGGGATCAATTTCCAGAATATACAAATAGCTCATTGAACTTACCAGCAAAAAAAGCCAACTCAATCCAAAAATGGGCAGAAGACCTATACAGACATTTCTACAGAGACATATAGATGACACATGAAAAGATGCTCAAGTTTTCTAATTATTAGAGAGATGCAGATCAAAGCTACAATGAGGTACCACCTTAACAACAGTCCTGGCCATCATTAAAAAGTCTTCATATAACAAAGGCTGGAGATGGTGTACAGAAAGGGAACCCTCCTCATTGCTGATGGGAATGTAAGTAGGTGCAGCCACTGTGGAAAACTTTATGAAGGTTCTTTAGAAAACGAAAAATAGAGCTACCATATGATCCAGCAATCCCACTCCTAAGCATATATCTGGACAAAACTAAATTCAAAAAGATACATGCACCCCAATGTTTATAGCAGCACTATACACAACGGCCTAGAGCTTTTAAAAACTTGTTTAATAAATCTGAATATTGTTTAAAAAGACTAGCACAGAAGCAAAGAAATTGGGAGCTCTCGAGCACTGCTGGAGAGGATGTAAAATGGTACTTTGGAAAACAGTTTGGCAGTTTCTCAAATGTTGTTTGATAGAGTTGCCATGTGAACAAGCAACCTGCTCACAACCAAGAGAAATGAAAACAACTCATCTGCACAAAAACCTGTACTTGAATGTTCACTGCAGCATCACTTATACCAGCTAAAACGTGGAAACAATCCGAATGTCCATCAACTGACGACTGGATAGCCAAAACACAGCATATCCACAGTGGAATACTATTCAGTCATTAAAAGCAGTGAAGAACTGATACATGCTACACGTGCTTCGTCACTCAAGTCATGTCTGACTCTGCGACCCCACAGACTGCAGCCCACCAAGCTCCTCTGTCCATGGGATTCTCCAGGCAAGAATACTGGAGAGGGCTGCCATGCCCTCCTCCAGGGGATCTTCCCAACCCAGGGATCGAACCCAGGTCTCCCGCACTGCAGGTGGATTCTTTACCATCTGAGCCACCAGGGTAGACCGTACATGCTACAATATGGATAAACCTAGAAAACAGTATGCTAAGTAAAAGAAACCAGTCACAAAAAGACCATATAGTGTATGACCCCATTAATATGAGAAGTCCAGAATTAGCAAATCTGTAGGATAAAAAGTATACTAATGGTTGCCTAGAGCTGGAGTTGGGAAAGGTATAACAAGCAAGTATGAGGCTTTTTTCTAGGCAGGGGCGTATTCTGAAATTAGACTGTGGAATACTTGCATACTCTTGTGAATATAATAAAGACCAACTAATTGAACACATGAACAGGATGAATTTTTGATAAATGAATTATATCACAACTAAGCTGCTAAATAAATATATAGAGAAGTGCAAAAGAATACTATTCATCCAAATGTGAACCTTCTTTACCCAAACAAAACATAAAACAATCTCTCTTCTGTCTTACCTTTTAAGGGCATCTTTGAGTTCAGGCACAGAACGAATACACTGAACTGTAGCATTCATGTAACAAGTATTGCCAAGGTTTGTCAATCCACATGGTAATTCCATCTGGTAGGGAAAAGGATTAAATCAGTTTTATACAATGACACAGCATATATAAATCATTAAGCACTTTGAAGCAAATGGTTTACCGACTCACACCAATTTATATTCCACACCAACAATGTTTTATTTTCCTAACAAAAAAAGTTGTACTTGCATCATGCTGACAATCATTTTGTTTTAATTCCTGTCGTGAAAATAAAGAATTTTATCAGTCCTGCCTCCTCTGCAGGTTTATCCCTAGAAGAGGGTAACAAAATAAATACTGAAACACTTCAAGGAGACTTCCCATGTGGTCCAGTGGCTAAGACTCTGCACACCCAATGCAGGACACCCAGGTTCAATCTCTGGCCAGGGACCTGGATCCCACACGCCCCAACAAAGACCGGGCACAGCCAAAGTAAATAAACAAATTTTTTAAAAAAGGAAACAATTCCAAAAATGAATGGTACTATATAAACGCTGGGCAGTAGAAACAATAATAACAATAATATTTGACAAGAATGTGTTGGCCAGTTTCTAAACCAACACTGCATTCTTAAATTAAGGATAAACTGTATGTATTTTTACCATGGAAGGTTTTGAGAATTTAAATATCCCAGCATTTAAACTGTGTAACTTCTTTAAGCTTGTTTTGCCAGAAAATAACAGTAAACACTTTAACAGCACTGTCTGCCAGACGCCTTTATTACAGATATTAATGACTTTGTAATGAATTGTTCAATTAGAAAAGGATCCCATGAGCCAATTTCAAAAACAAAACTCTGGTTTACTGCTGATAACATGCATCCTGATGTCAATTAAATCTTCAAAATGCACAGATACTACTTTTTGAAAGTCATCTTACTAACTATACTTCTTAAAAAGTAATAATCAGGTATATAAAACGTGGCATGTCTTACAGCAGATGCCAACTGTTCTTCTGTCATGTCTTCTACAAAGACAGTTTTAGCTGAGGGTTCCTCAGGAAGAGCATCTGCTGACCCCATCATTAGTACAGTCATTCCCTGTAAAAAAAAAAAAAAAATCATGAAAACTCAGAAGCTGACCATGTTTATGTTCAAGCAAATAAGTCAGACACAGAAAAACATACATCACGTGCTTCTGTGTACCAGAAAAGGTCAATCTAGACAGGTCAGTGGTTGCAAGGGGTGAAGATGGGAAAAGAGAGTGTCTGGAAATGGGAATACATTTCTTTCTGGGGTGACGAAAATATTCCAAAATCAGACTGTGGTGAAGGTTACACAACTCTGTAAATACACTAAAAATCATGAAATGCTAGGGTGCTGCTTCAGGCCAAAGGTCACCTGCGAAATGCTGGAACATCTGTATCTCGACTGTAGGAGTAATGACATGACTGCGTAAAGTTAACCAAATCCATGAAACTCTAAAGTAGGTGAATTTTACTCTCTATATACTATATTTTATTTATACCTCAATAAAGCTAAGGACAAAAACACTGTCACAAAGCTGAGAATGTTTTCAATATTGGAAAGGAGAGATTTCTTCAATCATTCATCTTTAGTGGCATCATTTCTCTCCATAACACACTAAGCAGTGGTAATATTCCTATGAAAGTCTATTCTGTAACTGTAACCATTATTTACAACTGAACAGAAAAATCTCCATTGTTGGAAATCATCAAGTCAAATATATAAATTAGTTCAAAATGTCCAATTTTATAATTCTACATATTATTAACCTAAGGAAATACTCATTTAATACAGATGTAACATTCCACACAATAGAACAAAGAAGACTGTCACCCTAAAACTCATAATCTTGAAACGTGAACATCATACTCAATATCTTAATTGGAAGACATGAACACCTGAGACAAAGAGGGTAGTGAGGTTTAAAAACAGGGGAGAAAAGTCAGAAAAATGTATTTTTTAAGAAAGACCAATAAGATAAAAATATCTAGATCATTAAATTAGGAAATAAATAAGGTCAACAAACTCAAGCCTTATAAGTACCTATGGACAATCATTCTATCACCTATTATTTTTACTTATACTTTCTATAAGATAATAGCAAAGGAGTACTAAGCAATCACTAAAGAATTTTTTTCCAAAGACAACTGTCTCAGGAAAACCAAATAGTTGAAGAATATACTAGCAACAGTCAGCTAGAAATGCAACTAAAAAGAATGAATACCAAATAATCTAAGAGTAAACATAATAAGAAATATATACTATTTTAATAAGAAAACTATAAAGCTTTACATAAGGATATTAAAAAACATCTAAATAAGCTGAAGGACACAACAAGTTTCTGGACTGGAAAAATTACTATAAAGATGTGATTCCAAATTATTATATAAATTTAATCAAATCCCTTTCTGAGACCTTACAAAATGATTCATTCATGCAATAAACTCATGCCTATGAAAACAGCTAAGAAATTTCTGAAAAAGAAGACTAAAACAATATCTTTAAAATTATTAACAGATTACATTTGAAGAATATTGATAATAATTTAGAAAAATATTCTAGCTCTTTACCTTATGACATGCCATGCCAAAATGAATTACAAATTGAGGACTTAAATGTAAATAAAATAAAACAATTATAAAACATCCAAGTTAATTTTTTAAAAATCTTGCCATTTTGGAAGGTTTTTCTAGAAATGACATAAAAGATGAAAGGACTAATGATACTAACTGTATAAACCTTAAAACTTCCCCATTATGACAATCACAATTTTGACAAACTAAAAAAAAAAAATCATAGTGTATATGGATACAACAGAAAAATGGGCAAAGCAGAAAACAAAAAAGGCCTAAAATTAATAAATCAAATAAGCTTTACCTTAAGAAGCTAGCACAAGTATATATTAAAATCAAAGTGAAAGGAGGAAATAGAGCAAAGAGGGAAAAATCAATAAAATAACAAATGAACAAGCAAAAGTTGACTCTATGAGGAGTAGGGGAAATCAATGAAACTAAACAACTTCTCCCTAGGTGACAGAGACAATGAGCAAGAAATCACAATTTGCCACTACAGAGCAGGGTAGGAGGGGATGTTGAAATGATAGCACTAGAGAGTCTAGAATTAAAGGTTATTAAGAGCATAGTATGTCATCAATTCAACAACTGAAACTAAACAGACCAACTACCTAAAAAACACAAATTACCAAAACTGGTGTAAAAAAAAAATGTAACATCTGAAGAGTCCTACATTTATTAAAGACCCTAAATTCTTAATTAAATGTCTTCCCACAAACAAAGCTCCAAGCCTAGAGAACATCACTGGAGAATTTTCTGCAACAGTTTCAGAATATGAACTCTTTCAGAAAAAAGGGGACATAGGACTACTTTTGACTCATTTTATAAGACAAACATTACACTGACAGCAAGACTCAGATAGTCCAAGAAACTACAGACCGTGTTTTTCACACAGAGAAACACAAAAATAATTTTAACAAAATACTACCAGTAGAATCTGAATTATATTTAAAAGAAAATACATTAAGATTGGTTAACTAAAAGGAAGTATAGTTCACTGCATTAAGAAATTAAAGGATAAAAAAACTAACATTTCAAAATATATGTAAAAAGTATATGACAAACTCAACTCACATTCATGATAACTTTCTACAAACTAGAAACAGAACTTTCCTTAACCTGATAAACATCTATAAAAAACCTAGAAGTAATCTGTAAAACAAGGGACCAAAAATCTACAAAAACTCAAGAGCAAAGAATATTACCAGGGATAAAGAGGAATAGTTCATTTTGATGAAAGGTCAACTCATAGAGCTATTAACAATCCTATACATGTATGCACCTAAAAACAGACGAAACTAAACTGATACAACTGAAAGGAGATACAATCAAATCCACAAGAGATGGAGATTATGACACATTTAATAAAAGACACACATAGAACACCAGTTAGGACAGAAAGAACATGAAGACTATACACCAACTTGACCTAACTGGCATTTACAGAACATTTTACCCAACAACCGCAGCATACCTTATTTTTCCAAAAGCACAGACAACATTCAAATGAATGGAATAAAACAAGTTCTCAATAAATTTCAAAGGATGGAAATAATATCGGATGTGTATGTGACCATGACAGAAATCAAATCAGAAATAAGTAACACAACCTATTAGAAAAAGCCCCATTTAACTGGAAGTGAAATACAGCTCTGAACAATCCACGGCTCAAAAGAGAAATCACGAAGTATCTTAGAAAGTATTTTAGCTGTATAATAAAAACAAAGCATATCGAAACCGCTAACTGTATAACAAAAACACAGCATATATAATAAAAACACAACCGCTAGATTCAGCTACAAGTGCTTAAAGAAGAATTAGTAATAATAGTTTTAAATGTCTATAAGAAGAAAATAGTTTTAAAGAAAATCAATAATCTAGGCATACACCTTAAAGAGCAGGAAAATGAAGTAACTTAAACTCCAAAGAGAAATAAATAAGAGTAAATATCAACAAAATAGAAAATGGGCAATATGTAAAATCAGCAAAATCAAAAATCAAACAGACTTATGATAAATCCTTACCAACACTGATCAAAATATTTTTATTAATAACAGAAATAAGAAGGATCATCGATAAATAATGATGATCTAATAGGATAATTAACAATTATTTCAGACACTAGGAACAACTTTATGTCAATAAATTCAATGTATTTAAAATAAGCAAATTCCTCAAAAGAAAAATATTAAAAAAACACATTAAACATTAAAACATTAAAAACACTTAAAACGCAAAAACATTAAAAAAAAAAAATCAAAATAGCCTGGTGTCTACTAGAGAAACAATATCAAATTCCCGTGAAGAAAACCCAAATCCAGATGTAATATATTGGTAACTTATTTCAAATATTTACAGAAAATAATACCAATCTCACACCAACTCATTCAGAAAACAGAAAGGAAATACATTCCAACTCTTTTAAATGAATGTCCCACATAACTCTTGATGACAAAGTGAGGATAATGCAAAACAAAACCACTAATATGCCTCATCAACACATAAAAATATCTTTTGAAATATGAGAAAACTAAATCCAGCAGTAAGTAAGAGATAAACACATCACGATCCAAGTGAGTCTGTTCTCAAAGTACTGTCTGTGAACCTCCAGGGGTCTCTCAGATTCTCTCAAGGAGCCAGTGAAGTCAAAACTATTTCAATAATACCAAGATGCTATTTCCCTTTTTTAAATGTGGTCATAGTACATGAACCGTGAACTTCCAGATGTTCAAGCTGGATTTAGAAAAGGCAGAGGAACCAGAGATCAAATTGCCAACATTTGTTGGATCACAGAAAAAGCAAGAGAATTCCAGAAAAACATCTACTTCTGCTTTATTGATTACGCCAAAGCCTTGACTGTGTAGATCACAGCACATTGTGGAAAATTCTTCAAGAGATGGGAATACCAGACCATCTGACCTGCCTCCTGAGAAATCTGTATGCAGGTCAAGAAGCAACAGTTAGAACTGGACATGGAACAACAGACTGGTAGTGGTGAAAGGAGTACGTCAAGGCTGTATATTGTCACCCTGCTTATTTAACTTATATGCAGAGTACATCCTGTGAAATGCCGGGCTGGATGAAGCACAAGCTGAGATCAAGATTACCGGGAGAAGTATCAATAACCTCAGATACGCAGATGACACCACTCTTATTGGCAGAAAGTGAAGAGGCACTAAAAGGCCTCTTGATGAAAGTGAAAGAGGAGAGTGAAAAAGTTGGCTTAAAGCTCAACATTCAGAAAACTAAGATCATGGCATCTGGTCCCATCACCTCATGGCATCTGGTCCCATCACCTCATGGCAAATAGATGGGGAAACAGTGGAAACAGTGGCTCAGTTTATTTTTCTGGGCTCCAAAATCACTGCAGATGGTGACTGCAGCCATGAAATTAAAAGACACTCGCTCCTTGGAAGAAAAGCTATGATCAACCTAGACAGCATATTAAAAAGCAGAGACATTACTTTGCCAACAAACGTCCATCTCATCAAACCTAGTTTTTCCAGTAGTCATATATGGATGTGAAAGTTGGACTGTAAAGAAAGCTGAGTGCCGAAGAATTAATGCTTTTGAAGTGTGGTGTTGGAGAAGACTCTTGAGAGTCCCTTGGACTGCAAGGAGATCCAACCAGGCAATCCTACAGGAAATCAGTCCTGAATATTCACTGGAAAGACGGATGTTGAAGCTGTAACTCCAATACTTTGGACACTTGATGAGAAGGACTGACTGATTTGAAAAGATCCTGATGCTGGGAAAGATTGAAGGCAGGGGGAGAAGGGGGTGACAGAGGAAGAGATGGTTGGATGGCATCACCAACTCAATGGACATGAGTTTGAGTAAGCTCCAGGAGTTGGTGATCGTCAGGGAGGCCTGGCGTGCTGCAGTCCATGGGGTCACAAAGAGCTGGACACAACTGAGCGACTGAATGAACAAAGAACTGAGTTATCAAGCCATGAAAAGACTTGGAAACTTAAATGCATATTACTAAAGATGTCAATCTGAAAAGGCTACAGACTATAATTTCAACTATACGACATTCTGAAAAAGGCATAACTAGAGGCAATAAAAATATCAATAGTTGTCAAGGGTACAGAGAGAGAAACATGTACAGCATAAAGAATTTTTAGGATGGTGAAACAATTTACACATCACTATATATTTGTCCAAACCCACAGAACACATAATCCCACGAGTGAACCTAACAAACCATGGACATTTGGTGATAATGATGTGTCAATGTAGGTTCATCAATTTAACCAATGTGCTACTCTGTGGCGGATGCTGATAATGGAGAAAGCTATTCACACATGAAGGTATAATAAAAATTACAAAGTACCAAGTAAGTTAAAAAAAAAAAAACACACTTCTGCATACCAAAATTACTTGATAGCTGTCTTCACAATAAGCCTGCACGAACATTTGTGTTGGAAACCTGACTACTTGCCTTTTTTTAACAAAATACAATTTTTACTTAAAACAACTGACAAATTATGGGTTTTTAGACTTGAGTATTTAGTAACATTTTTTCAAAAATGAAGAAACTGAGCTAGTAGTTTCAGGGCAAAGTACTGACAATATTTATAGCTGCCAATGACAAAATTCGAGCTTTTAAGTGAAAAGAATTTTCCATCTGTCACTATGCATCTGACAATTTTCTAGAATTAAAGACTTTTCCACTGAGGTTGATAGTGATATTAATAAATGCAATTTTGAAGAATTATATAATGAAATGCATGAGCAGTTCATGAAAGTACTTACATGAAAGATCTAAATAACTCAGAAAAACAGTTTTTCCAAATGACCAATATATGATGTTTCAAAGTCATTCACAAGTATAAGATCCATTCTTCAATGCAAAACAGATTTTTAACATACAAAAGGTCACTGATGTGGTTTCTAAGACCTCAAGTTCAGTTCAGTCACTCAGTCGTGTCCAACTCTCTGTGGCCCCATGGACTGCAGCACGCCAGGCTTCCCTGTCCTTCACCAACTCCTGAAGCTTGCTCAAACTCATATCCATCGAGTCGGTGATGCCATCCAACCATCTCATCCTCTGTCGTCCCCTTCTCCTCCTGCTTCAATCTCTCCCAGCATTGGAGTCTTTTCCAATGAGTCATCTCCTTGCAGTCCAAGGGACTCTCAAAAGTCTTCTCCAACACCACAGTTCAAAAGTATCAAACAAACCAATAAACCAACTACCACATGCTGAGTTTTGGTGTACTATCAAAGAAAAATGTTCACGATTTTAACTTAAAAGACATCTTTCTTTTCTAAATATTTAACTATTATGAGACCAGATATCTTACTTATACTTCAGCCAAAGCCATATATCACAACAAACTGAGACTGCAGAAACAAAACTAAAAATTAATTTATCTTCTATTAAGCTAGACTGTCAAGAGACTTGAAAAAATGTACAAGACCATTCTTTCACTTTGCTGTTCTGAAAAATATTTTTTAAAAATGAAATTAACAGGTTAATAGGTTTGTTACTGCTACTTTTAAATGAATAATATTTTTAATTTCTCAGCCTTTTTTTTAACTTTTTATTTTGTATTGGGGTATAGCCAATTGAAACGTCATGACAGTTTCAGGTGAACAGTGAAGGGACTCAGCCATACATATACAAGTATCCATTCTCCCCCAAACTCCCTCAGTCTTAATTTCTAATACAATAAATATTGATATAACCCATATATATGAAGTTAAAATAATTTGAGGGTTTAAAAATAATTTGAGGGTATAAAGAGGTCACAAAGATTAACAAATCTGAGAACAGCATGTCAAAAATGCAAGGTTTAATAGTGAAAAACCAGTGAGACTAGCCAGATTATCAGAGTAAGAGAGAAAAATATGATCCTTTCAATAAGCAGGAAAAGCACTTAAAATTCAATAGCCAATCATAACTTAAACAGTCTCAGTGAACTAGTAAGTGACAAAGATATCCACTTCCACCACTTTCTATTCAACACTGTATTAGAAGTGCCAGCAGTGAAGTAAGGCAAAAAAAGAAACAAGTCAAAGATTGGGAAGGGAAAAGTAAAACTGCCTCAATTTGAAAATAGTCATGCTTATGTTCATAGAAAACCCAGCAGAATCTACAAAAGAACTACTGGGAACTAATAAGTGAATTTGACAAGGTCACAGGATAAATATAAACTGTATTTTTATAAACTAGCCACGACCACTGGAAAACAAAGATTTTTAAAGTCGTTAACAGCCAAGAAATAAGTTCCAGAGTCTAACTAACAAAAACCATGTAAGATTTCCATACTGAAAAGTTATCTGAGCTAAGAGAACTGGACAACAACACGTTATTTAAGGATTTTGGTACTCGATACCTTTATGATGTTCATTCTCCCCAAACTGAACTGCAGATTCAATGCAATCTAAAACAAAATTCTAGGAGTCCATTTGTAGGAACTAATTCTAAAATTATAAGGAAAAGAAAAGGAGCTAAAATAATCTTGAGGAAATAGAAAAAACTGGGAGAACTTACACTACCTTATTTCAAAACTTATTATAAAGCTTCAGCAACCAAGACCATGTGGTACAAGATTAATCAAATATATCAATGAAACAAGAGTTCAAAAACAGGCCAACAACTGATTTTCAAGAAAGACTCCAAGGCAAATCAATGTGAAAAGGAAAATATTTTCAACATGTGATGCTGGAACAACTGGATAGACAGGAAAAAAAAAAGCATTAAAAATACATTTTGTGTAATAATTAGGGAACTGCATTATAATTAGTATTCTTAAGATAATACTCACATTTTTCATTTTGATGTTTCCCCAATCATCGTCCTGTTTTAAAGACAAATAATAAACATTTAACCATCCTTGTATAATCCAAACATAATCTAAAAATCAAGTAATTTTAGATTACTTCAAAAAAAATTTTCTGCATGCACATTTTAAAATTACTGTAATCAAAAATATTTTTAAAAAAGCAAACAAAAAACCTAATGCAGCCTTAAAACTAGTAGGTCTAATAACTGTTTAAACTACCTAAGATACCTTCTAAAAGACAGTAAATTTGGCAGCACAAAGGTAGTGAAACCCTTGATTGATGACATATGACAGACGCTAACTTTCTGCATGTTTGGAACCAGCAGAGCTAAAAATAATTTATGTGTTAAAAACAAAGAACAACTTAGGGAATGAAATAGGTCTACACAATTAGAATGATTATACAACTAATCACCCAAATCAAGAGACTTTGAGAATGCAAGTGCTGCTACAAATTATACCAGGAAAGTAAATAAGACCACCCAAGGCAAACTAACCATTACTAATATTTGCTGCATCCACAAATATTTCTCAGGACCTAAATTTCACACCCATGCATCAATTAACAAATACTTTAACTTCTGTATGTTCATTTAAACTGTGTTTTCTGAAATGCCCTGATTGGCACAGATATTTTGGCAGCTAAGCCCTTCCTTTCATAGGAGGTCAGTTCCTTATCACTCCTTCCTTTCCACAGAAGGTACCAGGCATTCCATATGGTTCCCTTGGGTGGTGCTACTCTCTCTTTTTGGACATCATGCTTCAAAGGGGGAAGTAAGTTCCTAAATCCCTTCTCAATTTAAGGATCATTACTGCTAATCAAAAGGCATGGTAACTACATATGCCCCTGAGATAATGTACTTCTCCAAGGTCACACAAAGTTGAACCCAGATCTGCTTGATCTGTAAATTCCATGTTTTTTTGGTCCCTTATATGTTACTTAAACCTCTCTGATGATCAGTTTCCTCTTTTATCAAATACATAAAATAATTTAGTTTCCTCATTTTTAAAGTACATACAGTTGAATACGAAAGAAAATAGAAGAATAAGTATTCTTATACTGTTTTACTGCCCAGTTAACAGGGGTAGCCAATCCTTATCTCTAAAATAACTAGAGCTCCTTAGCACTTCACATCTAATTCTTAAAGAAAACGTATTTTAAAATCTATACTTGCCCAGGATTACAAATAATAATAAAGATAATACCTTTACATCTTTTCTGTGGCCCTTCATCAATGATATTGGTAAGCCCGGACTCCTAACTGAAATCAGTGTGATCATTGTAAGTGAAGTAAAGGAAAAATTAAGTTGTATTCATTGATACCATGCATTTAAAATAAACACATTAATGCTGCTCAATAGCAGTGTTTTGAAACAGCTACAGTGTTCCTTTCTTAACATGAATAAGAGTTTTAATCCCATAGACTATATACAGTCACCAAATAAAAATACCTCAAATGTTACATATTCTGGTGCTAATTATTTTCACAAGTACGTAATGAAAATTTCAACTAAATTTTACCTTCAGTGTTCCTCCTTTCACCATAACTTTCTGTCTGGCCGGCTGGACTCCAGTCAGTGCAAAAAGCTGAGCCTTGAACACCATCGGAGGTTCATCAGTATTCAATTCTACACCTTCAAATTTCTCCTTTCCCCATTTCACAGTAACTGCAAACAAACCATAATTTTGTTTTCGTTTATAAAATAACAAGGCTAAAGATTTAGAAGATCCTTAGGACTACTAGGCTAGTTCTTGAACACCAAACTATGTCACTAACCTTTTTACTCTACTAATGCCTACCAAGTCAGAAGTGAAGTGAATGCAAAAGATCTTGGATAAAATTTAACTGGATCTAATCCAACTCTCATTTGATAAATAAGGAAACTGAGACTTAAAAGAAACAGACTGATTTATTAACGTCACAAAACTAGTCAGTAAATATTCAAGGTTTCTGAATCCTCCTCCAATAATATCTTCAAAAAATATCTTCAAAAAATGACAACACTGAAACACCTCCCAGAATAGAATAAGGTTCGCAGGCTTCAAAATGCGTTTCAGTTCAGTTCAGTTCAGTTGCTCAGTCGTGTCTCTTTGCGACCCAATGAATCGCAGCACGCCAGGCTTCCCTGTCCATCACCAACTCCCAGAGTTCACTCAGACTCAACGTCCATTGAGTCAGTGATGCCATCCAGCCATCTCATCCTCTGTTGTCCCCTTCTCCTCCTGCCCCCAATCCCTCCCAGCATCAGAGTCTTTTCCAATGAGTCAACTCTTAGCATGAGGTGGCCAAAGTACTGGAGCTTCAGCTTTAGCATCATTCCTTCCAAAGAAATCTCAGGGCTGATCTCCTTCAGAATGGACTGGTTGGATCTCCTTGCAGTCCAAGGGACTCTCAAGAGTCTTCTCTAACACCACAGTTCAAAAGCATCAATTCTTCAGTGCTCAGCTTTCTTCACAGTCCAACTCTCACATCCACCATACATGACTACTGGAAAAACCATAGCCTTGATTAGACGGACCTTAGTCGGCAAAGTAATGTCTCTGCTTTTGAATATGCTGTCTAGGTTGGTCATAACTTTTCTTCCAAGGAGTAAGCATCTTTTAATTTCATGGCTGCAGTCACCATCTGCAGGGATTTTGGAGCCCAAAAAGATAAAGTCTGACACTGTTTCCACTGTTTCTCCATCTATTTCCCATGGAGTGATGGGACTGGATGCCATGATCTTCGTTTTCTGAACGTTGAGCTTTAAGCCAACCTTTTCACTCTCCTGTTTTACTTTCATCAAGAGGCTTTTTAGCTCCTCTTCACTTTCTGCCATAAGGGTGGTGTCATCTGCATATCTGAGGTTCTTGATATTTCTCCCGGCAACAATCATTAAAATCAGGTAAGGTCTGCTTCCTGAGCAAGAAGTGGTCAAGTATTAAGAAAAATGCAGGCATTCTCTGGCAGTCCAATGGGTAGGACTCTGCTTTCACTTCAAGAGGCTGCATTTGATCCCTGGTTGGGGAACTAAGATCCTACGTGCCACATGGTGTGGCCAAATTAAAAAACAAACAACAAAAAAAAAGTCAAAAAATATACCTGAATCATTAAAAAATATAGACATCCTACTTCACAACCATTCAGATGGCTATTACAAAAACAACATGACAAAAACACACACAGAAAATAACAAGTGTTGGCAGCGATATAGGCAAACTGGCACCCTTGTGCATCTCCACGGAAATTTAAAACGGTGCCACCACCATGGAAGTACGGCAGTTCCTCAAAAAGCTAAGCACAGAATCACTACCAAACGATTCAGCAATTCCATTTCCAGGTATACACTCAAAAGTATGGAGAGCAGGGAATCAAACTGATATTCACATGTCCATGTTCATAGCACCATCATTTAACAATAGCCTAGAAACAGGAGCAACCCAAGCGCTGAACAACAGATGAATGAATGAAGAAAATCTAATATATATGTACAATGGACGTTATTCGGCCTTAAAAAAATAATGAAATTCTGCCACATGCTACCACATGGATGAAACTTGGGAGACATTATGCTAAGTGAAATAAGCTAGGTAACAAAAGGATAAGTACTATATGACTCTACTTATGTGGGGTACCTAGAGTAGTCAAGCTCAAAGAGACAAAAAGTAGAATGGTGGTTGCCAGTAAAATGGTGGAGGCTAGGGAGAAATGCAAACAGGGAGTTACTGCTAAATGAGTACAGTTTCCGTTTAGGAGCATCAAAAATTTCCAGAGGTGGATGGTGATGTTTGCATAGCAATGTGAATGCACTCAAGGTCAAAAGCTGTACAATTAAAAATGGTTAGAACTAGTACATATACTTTAGAACACATTACATATACTTTACCATAATAAAAAATTCAATCAATCTCATAAAATAGCTACTTCTGAAATATGTAAAAATAAACTAGGGAATTCCCTGGTGTTCCAGTGGTTAGGACTCCACGCTTTCACTGCCCAGGGCCTGGGTTCAATCCCTGATCAGAGAACTAAGATCCCCAAAGCCCCATAGGGCTGTCATTTAAGTAAGCATACTAACTCAAGGATCTACATAGTTTGTTTCCACTGAAACCTTTATACCTACTCAAAATGAGACTCCCACAACTAGTAGCTGTCTGATTTCTCTGATTACTAAAATCAGAATGTAAAAAAGTGACCCTGGAACATCCCCGGCAATCCAGAGATTAAGGCTCCATGCTTCCACTACAAGGGGCTTGGGTTCAATCCCTGATCAGAGAACTAAGACCTCTCATGCCATGCAGCACCATTAAAAAAAAAAAAAAAAAAGTGTGACCCTGACTCCAAATCCCAGTTCAATCAATGTTAGCATTCATTCAGTGATAAACCCAGGAGAATGCATTAGGGAGATTCTATGGACTTACAATTTAATAAAGGAAAGACAGAAAAAGGTTAAAATAACCAACAATACAATATGAATATTACAAATGCCAGAGGAACACAAGGGAATGCTTCACGAGTGAGGAAGAACACCCTGGAGAAAGTGATACTACAAGTTACCACTATTGACTCTGAGTCTCAAAGAAGAAATTAGGTGTTAGCCTGAGAATAAGAATAAAAGCATTTCTGGAAAAGACACTCAAAAGCATAAGGCAGCACTGGTATCCTGAGAGACAAATAATTCCCAGAGTGAAGGGGAAGCAGCTGAAAAAGGAGAAACGGACCAAGGATCAAGTCAGGGACAACAATGTAAGTCATGTTAAAATGTGCAGCCCCTGAAAGGTTTATAAAAGCCACTTTGGTTTGAATGTTAGATCACTCCAGCAGTGGCAGAGAAAATATAGGTTTGAAAAGGAAACAACTACAATCACTGAGATAAGCCAGCAACATAAAACAATAGCACAAACAAAAGATGAGAGAGGACAAGATCAGAATAGTATGAGCAATAATGAAGATGAATACATCTGAAATTTATTTAACTATGTCATTGTGGACAAGTTAAACTTTTCGCTTACCCATAAAGGACAATTATACCAGTACCAAACGATTATATTGAAGATTAAAACAAAGCAATATGTATAAAAACCTGAGCTTTGCACAAACGTATTTACGGCACTTACCCTTCACCATATATGAGATAGGATTTTTTTTTTACTAAATCTTATGAATCAGTACTTAAAATGATCTTTTTTTAAATATAGTGCTTTTCACAGAAACTGGAAGTAAACAGATTCTCATTATGGAGATGTCAAAGGAAGAAACCTTAGAAATCTACTTCAGTTCCCTCATTTTGGAAATAAGAAAAAGATCTGATTAAATATTTAAGATGTAACTCAATTTTTAAGCTAGGAAGTTTGGTGAGTACAGGCATTTTTCGAGGGGAACAAAGACAGGGATTGGTTTAATTGTGAGCCTACCTGTGCGTTTAAGTATCAGCATACACTGATATTTACCCGCCATTACTTAATGCCCATCAAATTTTTTATTGCATAAATAGAATATTTCAAGTACGTTCTACTGTTAATTGTTAAGGCTTTCAGAAAGAGGTTGAACAATCATTAATAAAGCATTCAGGCACACAAGAGTTTTGAGGACATTACTCCGCTGTGGTTCCCCTTTTGCCTGGTAAAGCAATAAAGCTATGCTTTCCTACTTCATACTTCTCCCTCCAAAACAAAAAATCATTATTAAAGTATTTAATTCAAAAGCCTAGAATATCAAGAATCCACCTCGAGTTTTAAATATTATTCCTTTGTTTGATGTCATTCTTTCAAAATGCTAAATGTTCACGAAAGGAATTAAGATAAGAGTGTCAATCATGACCAATGAATTACACACCCATAGCCAACTGGAACCACCACAGGTTTTAGGTGCCATTTTGAATCAAGACTGGGAGACAGCAAGGTCTATTAACTTCAGTAAAAACGTGATCCTGCCTCACACACTGGACTACCATCACGCCAAAGGGGCGGGGGGGGGGGGAACTGTCAAACGCCAATCAAAATGAAATGATGCCCTACCCGCGGATATTTGTATTCCTTCACCTCTCAAAAGCTAACACTGTGCTTCGGCCGTGGAAGCCCAAAACAATGTTTCATGAAACAAAAACGAAGCAAAAAGGTAAGTTCGCCATTTGCCTCGGGATAAAACTGAAATCGATGCAAAAGGGGCGGTGGCCGCAAACAGTAAGCCGAGAAAAATCGCAAGAACTTCGGAAGCTAACCTCCCATCCCCGGCCCCTCCATCACTCCCTGGCCCAGGCTTCCCTTCCTGGCCGCCTCCCTCCCGCGGCTACCACTCGAGAAGCCTGGAAAATGCCACCGCACCTCCAGCCTGGTCCACCCTCACTCCACCCCGCACGCGAGGACAGCGACACAAACTATTCTGCAGAGTCACCACTCGGAGGGGGCCGACGCGAGCTGCTTCCCCACCTCGCCCCCCGCGCCCACCCCACCCACCCGGCGGCGCCGGGGGCCCCGGGCTCGCCTCGCGCCGCAAGGCCCGGAACTCGCGAGGCGAGAGGAAAGGGCACGGGGTCCCTCGGCGCCGCGGTCGTCCCACCCAGTGCTCGGCCGGGAGTCCGCCCCGCAGGCCGGGCCTACCCAGCGGCCTAGCTCCGGGCGGGACTGCGGGCGCGCGGCGAGGAGGGGCTCACCGGAGTAGAGCGGCATGGCGGGGCGCGGGAAGGCCGGGCCTGGCGAGGACGGCGAAGGGAAGGGGGCGCGAAGGAGGTGCGGTGGCGGCCGAGGCGGAGGCGCGGCGGTGGCGGTGGTTGCGGCAGACACGGTGCGACAAGAAACTCATTCAAACCGGCCCCTGGCGATGACGCAGCAGCACGCCGCCCTCCTGCCGAGCCACCGGGCGATTGCGGGGAGGAAGCGAGGCGGGGCCTGCGGGTGGAGAGACCGGGGCGGCGAGGGCGGCGGGAAAGGGGGCGCGCGCGCCCGCTGCGCCGCACAGGTGCGCGCCTGCGCACTGAGCCCCGCCTGCGCCCACCGGCTCGGGCTCCGCCCCGCCCCGCCGGGCCGCAGAGGGAGCAGGGAGGGGCTTGGTGTCCCTGCGGCAGCCTCTTCAAAGCGTCTTCCACCCCTGTTTCCAAATGGCGGGGCGATCCAAGCTGCGGCTTTATTCTTTCTACTAAAGGAGCTGGGTGAAAAGCCTTGCCCCGCTCCTCAACTTGGTCTCCTTATTAGTGAAAATGTCTAGCCCTCCCTTTCAGGATTTTGCACAGAAATTAACATCAAGGTACTTGGAGGGTATTTCATATAGGCTTGTCTTGGTTGTAACGTGTTACTGTTGTTTCTAACACCTGTTGGGACTCTAGGTTGGATCTAGTAAAGGAACGGACACAGCGCCCCTGACTGCCGCGCAGAAGACTTCCTCGCATCCTCCACTTAATTGTCCTCGACCTCTTTCCCCAGCCTGAAAAAGGAGGAAATGAGACTGGAAAGTTCCTGTTGTTATTTGGTTGTTCAGTCCCCTCTGACCCTTTTGCGACCCCACCTAGAATGTAGCCCGCCAGATTCCTTTGTCCGTGAAATCCCAGGCAAGGATACTGGAATGGGTTGCTGTTTCCTTCTCCAGGACGGTTTCTGAGGCCTCTTCAAACTCAAGTTGTCATGGCTGAAATCAGTTTCATTCTAGATGAGCTACAGAGGAAATAGAACCTGGAAATGAACGAAGGAATTTCGAAGAGGTCCAAATTAAATGTGTTTCCTGCCTAATATAGAGGTTTTATAATGATCCTTTATACTGCAAAAGAGGAGCTGGGATTGTGGCAATCTCAAAACTAAAATGGGCCATATTTCAACCCAGTTGGAGAGTGATTTCATCAGTCTACATCAGGAGTCTTATTCACCCTTCACTATTTCACTATTTAAGACCCAAAATGTGACCAAAAGGACACGAAGATGCTATAGAACATTATTTAAAGTAACGTGTAATATTAAGTCATCATAGGTTCAGATTTTTTTTAATTGGAGTATAGTTGAGTTACAATGTTGCGTTCCTTTCAGATGTACAACAAACATATATATATATACAAAAAATTCTATGTAGAATATATAGATTCTTTTTCAGAATCAGTTCAGTTCAGTCGCTCAGTCGTGTCCCACTCTGCGACCGCATGAACCGCAGCACGCCAGGCCTCCCTGTCCATCACCAGCTCCCGGAGTCCACCCAAACCCATGTCCGTCGAGTCGGTGATGCCATCCAACCATCTCATCTTCTGTTGTCCCCTTCTCTTCCTGCCCTCAATCTTTCCCAGAATCAGCATCTTTTTCGGTATAGGTTATTACAATATTCTTAATATACTTTCCTATTCTATACAGTTGGTCTTTGTTTATCTATTTTATATATAGTCAGTTCAGTTGCTCAGTCGTGTCCAAGTCTTTGTGACCCCATGAATCCCAGCACACTAGGCCTCCCTGTCTATCACCAACTCCCGGAGTTTACCCAAACTCATGTCCATGGAGTCGGTGATGCCATCCAGCCATCTCATTCTCTGTCGTCCCCTTCTCCTCCTGCCCCCAATCCCTCCCAGCATCAGGGTCTTTTCCAATGAGTCAACTCTTTGCATGAGTTGGCCAAAGTATTGGAGTTTCAGCTTCAGCATCAGTCTTTCCAATGAACACCCAGGACTGATCTCCTTTAGGATGGACTGGTTGAATCTCCTTGCAGTCCAAGGGACTCTCAAGAGTCTTCTCAACACCACAGTTCAAAAGCATCAATTCTTCGGCGCTCAGCCTTCTTCACAGTCCAACTCTCACGTCCATACATGACCACTGGAAAAAATATAGCCTTGACTATATTAAAAATATAGCCTTTTGAATATACTATCTAGGTTGGTCAAAACTGTCCTTCCAAGGAGTAAGCGTCTTTGAATTTCATGGCTGCAGTCACCATCTGCAGTGATTTTGGAGCCCCCAAAAATAAAGTCTGACACTGTTTCCACTGTTTCCCCATCTATTTGCCATGAAGCGATGGGACCGGATGCCATGATCTTCATTTTCTGAATGTTGAGCTTTAAGCCAACTTTTTCACTCTCCTCTTTCACTTTCATCAAGAGGCTTTTTAGTAGTTCTTCACTTTCTGCCATGAGGGTGATATCATCTGCATATCTGAGTTATTGATATTTCTCCCAGCAATCTTGATTCCAGCTTGTGCTTCTTCCAGCCCAGTGTTTCTCATGATGTACTTTGCATATAAGTTATATATAGTAGTGTCTGTTAATCTCAAACTAAACTATCCCTTGCCCCAATTTCCCCTTTGGTAACTAAGTTTGTTTTCTGTATCTGTGAGCCTATTTCTGTTTCGTAAATAAGCTCACTTGTACCATTTTTTTTTAAGATTCCACATATATGATATTTATCTTTGTCTTAGTGTAATCATCTCTAGGTCTATCCATGTTGCTGTAAATTACATTATTTTATTCATTTTTATGGCTAAATGGGAAGGTATGAAATACATTGTGTATATAGAACCCCTCCATCCTTATCCGTTCATCTGATGATGGGGCATTTAGGTTGCTTCCATGTCTTGGCTACTATAAATAGTGCTACAATCAACATTGGGGTGCATGTATCTTTTCAATTACTTTTCTCCAGACTTATTTCCAGGAATGGGATTGCAGGATCATATTGTAACTATTTTTAGCTTTTTAAGGAAACTCCACACTATTTTCCATAGTGGCTGCACCAATTTACATTTCCACCAACAGTGCAGGCGAGTTCTCTTTTCTCCATACCCTCTTCAGCATGTATTACTTGTAGACTCGACAATGGCCATTCTGAGCAGGGTGAGTGGATACTCCATTGTAGAGCTTCTCGGGTTTGTTTGTTTTTTGCCTTGAAGTGTGGCACACAGAACTTCTCAGACCAGGGACCGAACCCATGCCCCCTGCAGTGTGAAGCACAGTCTTAACCTAACCTGGACTGCCAGGGAAGCCCTTATTGTAGTTTTGATTAACATTTTGCTGTTTCTCCGATAGGGCTTCCTTGGTGGCTCAGTGCAAAAGAGTCCACCTGCCAATGCAAGAGATGCGGATTTGATCCAGGGTCGGGAAGATCCCCTGGAGAAGGAACCGGCAACGCACTCCAGTATTCTTGCCTGGGAAATCCCATGGACGGAGGAGCCTGGCGGGCTACATACAGTCCACGGGGTCGTAAAGGAGTTGGACATGACTTAACGACTAAACAACAACAGATTTCTCTAATAATCAGTGACGCTGGGCATCTTTTCATGTGCCTTCTGGACATCTGTATGTCTGCTTCGGAGAAATGTCTATTCAGATCTTCTTCCCATTTAAGAAAATGAAACTATTTGGCTGCATCAGGCCTTAGTTGTGGTACGTGGGAATCTTTGTTGTGTTTTTCCTCTGTTAGCTTTCAACATACATCTATTTCTTCAACATCTGTATTCCCCCCACCACACTATAAAACAGAATTGTGGCTTCCCAGTAGACACTCTGGACGTATCAGATGCTGTGAGAACTGGATGTAAGAGAAATTTTTTTGAGCTTGCTTGTTGTATCCATGACAGACTTCTAGTCTGTTTTCAACATACACAGCCCCAACTTTTGGTACAACTAACTTCTAGCCTCACTGGGGGACCTGAATTTAAGACAAAGGGGGCAAAGTGAGGATCTGAAGCAATGCTAGCAATGAAAGGAAGCGTAGAAGGAATTTTGCATGGCTGGTCTCCATGGATGTCTGCAAGAGTTGTAGATAACCAGCCACCCTGGTGCACACCTTATACATGCCTAAGTCCTGATCTACTTGTGTCAAATGGAGAGAATCTTCTCCTTAAGGTGGATTTCTTTAAATAATAAATATATTGGTAATATCTTAACCTGTTTATTTATAAATAAACAAGGTCTGTAAAAGATGGCAGATACCAGAAAGGCTTTTAGTTGGTGAACCCTACCGTTTGTTGCTTGGAATGCCCCCCATCATCTGGCCAACAAAAATCCTATGCATCTCTAATGTATTTAATACTAACTCTTTTACATTTGCTTCAAGCCTGCTCCTATAGCCCATTTCTATCCAGTAGCAACATCACAGCTGTTTGCTCTTCTGATTCATTAAGTATGTACTGAGTGCAAGACCTTCAGTGTAGAAGCTGTGGATACAAAGATGAACCAAACAAAGGTCCTCCCCCTCCTGAGACTTAGAATCTACTAGAAATATTGCAATTGGCTCTGAATTCATCAGAGGTCTTGGCCGTAAACAACAGAAACCTGAGACAAGAAGCTCATGCGTGATACAGGGTAAACTTCCTCAATTATTAGCAAAACCTGGGAACCAGGCACAGGTCATGGGTAGAAACCCAGGGACGTGGGCAGCAGGGAACATAGGCAGGGTCACATCATAGAAACAGTCTGGCCACTCCTGCATGAGTAATTTCAAATCCCAAGTCCACTTCAGTCCCTCAAAATTCTGTGTCCTGAGCAAGAACACATAGTTGACCAATGGCAAGGAAAGGAACGCCGGACTCCACTTCCCACTCAAACACACTGGGCTATGGGGCATAAGCTGCCCCAAATTAAAGGGCTAGGTATTTACTTCTTAGCTCTGCTGTAACAAATTACCAAAAATTTAGTAGCTTGAAACCACACACACACAAACACATATTTATCACTTTACACTTCCGGCAGATGGAAATCCAAGAAGGGTCTTAACCTTAAGGTATTGGCAAGACTACACTCTTTCTGGAGGCTCCAGAGAAAAATTCATTCCTTACCTTCCCCAGATTCTAGAGGCTCCCCACATTCCTCGTCTTCCGGCCCCACTCCAGCCAAGGCACCACTTGACCTCGGCTTCATCCGCCCAGCAATTCTTCTCATTCAGAGCCTCTGCCTCCCTCTTCATAAAGCCCCTTGTGCTTACACTGGCCTCCTCTGGATAACCAGGATATGTTCATTTAAAATCTCTAGAGTAGTGGTAGAGCAGAAACTAACACAACATTGTAAAGCAATTATAGTCCAATTTAAAAAAATAAACTAAATCAATTAAAAAATAAAATCCCTAATCAGACCTGCATATAATCTCCCAGATTTAGGAGATTCAGGCATGGGCATCTTTGGGGAAGCATTACACTGTCTACCATAGGCTTCCTCTTTCATAAAACCCCAGCAAATATGCAAACAACATATATGGATACATTTTATATTCCCAAATAATAAATGAGGAGCAACAGCTTTACTTCATGAGGCCTTCAACAAAGACCAACATTTCTTCCAAAAAGTTCTCTGCTATCCCCTAAAGCAGAACGTCTCAGTTTAATGTGGATGTGAATCACTTGGGATTCCATTAAAGTGCAGACTCTGATTCCACAGGTGTAGGATGAAGCCTGAAAGATGATGCTGTGAAGTGCTGCACTCAATATGCCAGCAAATTTGGAAAACTCAGCAGTGGCCACAGGACTGGAAAGGTCACTTTTCATTCCAATCCCAAAGAAAGGCAATGCCAAAGAATGCTCAAACTACTGCACAATTGCACTCATCTCACACGCTAGTAAAGTAATGCTCAAAATTCTCCAAGCCAGGCTTCAGCAATACGTGAACCATGAACTTCCTGATGTTCAAGCTGGTTTTAGAAAAGGCAGAGGAACCAGAGGTCAAATTGCCAACATCCGCTGGATCATCGAAAACACAAGAGAGTTCCAGAAAAACATCTATTTCTGCTTTATTGACTATGCCAAAGCCTTTGACTGTGTGGATCACAATAAACTGTGGGAAATTCTGAGAGAGATGGGAATACCAAACCACCTGACCTGCCTCTTGAGAAATCTGTATGCAGGTCAGGAAGCAACAGTTAGAACTGCACATGGAACAACAGACTGGTTCCAAATAGGAAAAGGAGTACATCAAGGCTGTATATTGTCACCCTGCTTATTTAACTTCTATGCAGAGTACATCATGAGAAACGCTGGACTGGAAGAAGCACAAGCTGGAATCAAGATTGCCAGGAGAAATATCAATAACCTCGGATATGCAGATGACACCACCCTTATGGCAGAAAGTGAAGAGGAGCTAAAAAGCCTCTTGATGAGAGTGAAAGAGGAGAGTGAAAAAGTTGGCTTAAAGCTCAACATTCAGAAAATGAAGATCATGGCATCTGGTCCCATCACTTCACGGCAAATAGACGGGGAAACAGTGGAAACAGTGTCAGACTTTATTTTTGGGGGCTCCAAAATCACTGCAGATGGTGACTGCAGCCATGAAATTAAAAGACGCTTACTCCTTGGAAGAAAAGTTATGATCAACCTAGATAGCATATTCAAAAGCAGAGATATTACTTTCCCGACTAAGGTCCGTCTAGTCAAGGCTATGGTTTTTCCAGGGGTCATGTATGGATGTGAGAGTTGGACTATAAAGAAGGCTGAGCGCCGAATTGATGCTTTTGAACTGTGGTGTTGGAGAAGACTCTTGAGAGTCCCTTGGACTGCAAGGAGATCCAACCAGTCCATTCTGAAGATCAGCCCTGAGATTTCTTTGGAAGGAATGATGCTAAAGCTGAAACTCCAGTACTTTGGCCACATCATGCGAAGAGTTGACTCATTGGAAAAAGACTCTGATGCTGGGAGGGACTGGGGGCAGGAGAAGGGGACGACAGAGGATGAGATGGCTGGATGGCATCACTGACTCGATGGACGTGAGTCTGAGTGAACTCCGGGAGTTGGTGATGGACAGGGAGGCCTGGCATGCTGCGATTCATGGGGTCACAGAGTTGGATACGACTGAGCAACTGAACTGAACTGAGGATGAAGCCTAAGATACTAACAAGCTCTCAGGAAATCACCCTTTTGAGCAGCCAAGCACTTGTCTTTTTCTGCTTGGTCGGAGTCGGGTTGCAAATGTACCTGGGTCTCAGCCCACAGGAAGAATATACGCGGGGGACGGGGGTAGATAGTTGCGGGAAGCACAGGGCAGCAATATCCTTTTAAGAAAGAGGAAGGAGAGGGATGTGGGCAAATCACGTCCTTTCACATTTCAATAGTGAAAACAATCATATGGCCAAGCCGCATGGAAGTCTGGGAAATGTAGTCTCTCTGAGCTCCAAGACCCCGCGCAATCATTTGATGTATTTGTTGAATAATGTACTTGGGGTGGTGATGATAGGAATTCAGAAATGAAAGAAATTGACGTGAATGGAAAGCAGTTTGGGGTAAGAAGGTTTTAGAGAGACAGAAGAAGAAAAACATCTAAGCAATCAAATTCACTGGTTCAACAAGTATTGATTGTCGACTCCTGGACCCTGCCTGGCAGATGCTAATGGTCCATCAGCAAATGCAGGGAAAAAACTAGTACAGGAAGAGTAAATACGCATGTGGAGGACAGGAAGGGAAGTAGCCAGAAGAGAGCAGAAGACGTGTGTGCAGGGCCGTGGCAACAGATAAGGTAGGGCGGATAATACGGGAGGCAGTTAGGGAGTGCCTGAGTGCCAGGATAAAAGGTTTAGTCTCCTTGAAGCAGTTTTCTATCTTTTTAAAGTCACTTGTCAGCACAAATGAGAAGTGTAATATTGAAATTTCTTCCATGTGCCACACATTTCCAAATGACCTTATTCCAAAGCGAAGATCTAACCTATATCAAGAAATCTTTTATAGGGATCCCTTCTAGTCAAGACAGAAAGACCACTTTAATTTTCTCTACTTCTGTTTTCTACAAGAAAAAGAAAATTTGCATATCGTGTAATTTGGAGCAAGATATTTAGAGCACTGAAGCAGAAAATTAAAGTGGAGAACTGGGTGGTAGTAGCGGGAATATTAGTTTAAAACTCTTCAAGTGAGTTTTCAGTGTGACTGGACGTTCTGTCAAAACAAACAAAAAACAGCAGTGTTGTTTTCTTTCTGATAACTCACCTGGGAACCAGGGCAACAAACTAGAAATTTCCTTCCTCCTAAAAACTTGAATGCATTTTAACGAAGATTGGTGGTGGGCACTGTGTTTGCGAGGAAAATAGGAGTAAAAAATGTAAACACTTTCCAAAGCAAAACAATCTTTTGTATTTTTACCCCCAATTTAGTACTTATCCTCACATTCAGATTTGATTCCACAGAGAACTTCACCATGTGCATGCTAATTTTTCGTATAGTGATTTCTCCTGTTATCTTTCACCATACACAAATCCATTTTCTGGTTGTTATTCAATTTTTAAAGATTACAGAATGTGCCGAAATTTCCAGGTTTTCCCCATAGAGAACCAGAGCAACCAGCAACGTAAGGAACATTTGTTGCGTTTGCCTCTAGCCTTTTTGGAAAAGAGAAGCCTGATTTTCCCTTTGCAAACCAACCCTTCTCCTCTTTCAATGTCAAGGTTTGTGTGAGTCTGACCTCACGTGTAACCGATCAGAACACTACTTCTCTTGAAACCAAGTAGACCCCTGTAAGGGCCTACCCGGGGACAGGTCCCCCACCACATCCACCTCTTGTGTGTAGAAAAGCTTTAGTCTCCAAAGGCTTCCACGAATTCCAAAGAGCAAATTCAATCAGTGAGAAAATGCAGAAAGAAAGGAAAACAGTCAAGCAGATGAAGTAACAATACTTTAGCTATAAAATCAAGTCAAGGAGCTTTAGTTTCCCCTCAAGGGTTCTAGATAATATCTTGAACTATATCCTTGATTTTTTAATTAATTAATTTTAATCAGAGGCTAATTACCTTACAATATTGTAGTGGTTTTTGCCATACATTGACATAAATCAGCCATGGGTGTACATGTGTCTCTCATCCTGTATCATTGATTTGTTTTGCAGTTACTAAAGCCCTGGGCTTCCCTGATGAGTCAGTCTGTAAAGAATCCTCCTGCCAGTGCAGAAGTCCTGGGTTTGATCCCTGGGTCTAGAAGATCCCGAAGAAGGAAATGGCAACACACTCCAGTATTCTTGCCTGGGAAATCCCATGGACAGAAAGGCCTGGCGGGCTATGGTCCATATGCCCAAAGGCTCAGACACAACTTAGTGACTAAATCACCACCAAAACAGAGAAAGTTAACTGCATGCTGACCACCAGCACACAGACCCAAAGCAATTAGAACCAGAAGGCTGATTGAGATTCCCAAAGCATCACCCTAGTACCATCACCATCAACCAGACAAGAATTGTGCACAAGCTGATCACACACCCTGACACACTATCCCTCCGTCTTTACCCATCCGTAAAAGCCACTGGAAGCATGAGGCTTTCTCACTTGGCCCTGCAATCAATACTGTACTTCCCTTCCTTACAACCCAGGGTCAGCAGATTGCCTTGCTGTGTATGGGGCAGGTGGACCCAAGTTTGGTTTGGTAACACCCTCTACACACAAGAACAGGCTCAAGGATAGACATGACTCCAGCAATAAGAGGATTTCCCAGGTCCTAGGAATGACTGCACCCCACTCCAGTACTCTTGCTTGGAAAATCCCATGGACGGAGGAGCCTGGTAGGCTGCAGTCCATGGGGTCGCTAAGAGTTGGACATGACTGAGCGACTTCACTTTCACTGTTCACTTTCATGCATTGGAGAAGGAAATGGCAACCCACTCCAGTGTTCTTGCCTGGAGAATCCCAGGGACGGGGGAGCCTGGTGGGCTGCCATCTATGGGGTCACACAGAGTCGGACATGACTGAAGTGACTGAGCAGCAGCAGCAGGAATGATTAGGCTTTTCGCTGTGATTGCTATACTTCTGGGCTTCCCCAAAGGCTCAGCAGTAAAGAATCCACCTGCAATGCAGGGGATACAGGAGATGTGGGTTCGATCCCTGGATCAGGAACGTCCCCTGAGCGCATGCAGCAGGCAGGGCAAGGTACTGCAGAGCACTAGCAGGCGGGGTGTTCTCCTGACCACGACACTCCCCTGACCTTCATCATGTTGGTGTACTTTAGGATCGAGTGATTTCCTGAACTTAGAAAAGAAGTGTTGACCTGGTTTTGCAATGTGGCATTTGAAGTCATTGCTGAAAACTCTGTCAGTTCTCAATAATTTTATGCTCAAGTTAATATTTTGTTTTGTTTTTAAAAAAAGTCCTCTAGGTCAAGTACATAAAATTCACTGTGTTCTCTGCACTCTACTGGACCTTATTACACTAGACATACTACATTGGGGTGATGGTGACGGTTCTGAGGAGCTAGTAAGGACACTGTCCAGAACTGTGAAGGATCTGAGGTTTACTTGCATGCTTCAAGTCAGCCCACCATCACTCCATGGATCCTGGGTCGAAGCCAAATGACTTTACACTTAAGAGCACAGCAAGCAGCACAAGCTTCACGTTCCCATCAGTTCCCCTCGCCCTCTGAGTCCCACAGGGGTGATGCAGAGTGGTCCAGGGGTTGCTGAGCATGCAGTGGGGTGGGTTTGCATCACAGCTGAGGAGTCCAAAGTTTAGGGTACCTGAATCTTTTACAATAAGCACAAGCAACTCTGCCCAACTTTTGCCCCGGGGAGAAACATTATGTTTATTATACAACAGTAAACAAACCTGCCCTCTCCTTGATGGAAACACAGTTATCTCCCAAGGCTGTTCACTATATAAATCTCCTTGACAAAGACAGGGTAGAACAAAGAAAGGCTGTCAAAGCTTCCATTCTCCGGATGTGAGAAACTTAAGATACTCACGGAGAATTGTTTCTAACAGACATTAGCCAACTTTTCATTTCAATTGTAGCCACTCTTATTTTACAGCACAAACCAGTTTTGTTTTTTAAAAATTCACTTTAATCTAGTCATGAGATTTTACAAACATTTGTATGCAGTCAGGGACTAATTTATAGCATGGTTTCTATTCATCTCATCCATGAGAAAACACCATAGCAGTCATTATTAAAGGTCTCCATCCATAAATTACTTTTATTTCTCATTAAATGAGCACAGAGTCATTAGCATATTAATAACAGATATGTTTATTATTACATATCCATCAGTGCGGCTTTTAATACCACTTGAAACATGCATATCATCCTAGAGACGAATCAGTTTTCCAGTGCTTCTTATCTGATAGACATTACTGCAAAGCCATTATAAATTACTGAGGAGGTATTTGGTTAAAAAAATAAACAATAAATCATACTGCCCATATGAATCAACTCTTGTTATTGAACAAGAGTTTAACAGTATTTATCTGGTAATTCCTATGTTAACTGGAAAACATCACAGATGTATTGCCATAATTTTCTTTTATACTGGGTGCAACTTTCTACATATTTTTGCAGAGTTTTATAAAGTCATTCATTATTTAAGCAGGTAGTTTGATGCAAACATTGTCTCAATTTATCAAAGTCCAACAAAACTCTAAATATTTTAAATTAAACCAATTATCAATGAAAAAAACCCTGAACACACATAATTTTTTGAAAATATGTTTTTTGAAATTTTTATAGTCATGGCAGTAAAATAATTCTCTCAAATTAAGGCACTAAAAGGGCAATGCAACTCCCACTGAAGGTGTTCTAAGAATAATTTACATTTCAAACAGTGCATACATTTCTTATATGTTTGTTAACTTAATGTCTTTATCACTTAAAACCACAAAGAAACACATTATACAATTACAGAAATGATGTACCCCACAAAATGCTTTTAAACTTGGTTCTTTTGTACAATTAGTTCCTAATGTCTCTAGTAGTAAAAATAACTCAATATGGCTTGGCAAAAATGCATAGATTAAATGTAAATTTTTTTTTTGCCTTCTCCCATTCCCCAATCTACAAACTTGCTGAAACACATACAGTATTTCATAAAGCATAATGTAAGATACTTAATTTCCATCAAGTCCACCATGGGCAATCAACAGTAAGGCTTTTAAATTCTACAGTGAGGGCACTGAAGTCAAGTGATATCACTGCTTTCTTAAAATAGTTTTGTATAGTCTTGCAAGAGCATGAAAACTGAAGTTATTTTTTTAAAAACCTTTCAGTTGTCTCATTTTGAGATATTCGCTTTACTCCTTCCATGAGCTGATCTTGATAGTGACAGCCATTCCACTTGAAAGTGAAAGTCTCTTCCCCTCACTGGGATGAGGAAAACTGTTCCATCATGATTGACAGGCGTTTTCTTAGAAATTCAAAAAGGCAGCACCTTTTTAAAAAAAATATATCTAGCTAAGCTTTCCCTCAATTGTACTTGCATTACATAGTAATAATTAATCTAATCTACCTGTAGGCAAACCCGCAATAAAAAAACAGAAAACAAAACAAAACAAACAATCCTCAGTGTGCTTTTGTGCCAAAGCAAGGACAGAATAACAGCAATCTTAACCCTGAAGCCTGTGATATTTGTGTCAAAGGAACAGCCTGTCTGCTCTGCATGGTTAGAGATGCCTGCTTCATCAGGTAGCATCCCACACAATTCCACAAGGCACCAGGTCATGTGGTTAACTGTTGAGGGGGAAAAAAAATAAAAATTGTTAAGTAATGTACTCAGCTGATAAATACAAAAAACAAAACTTGAAAGGAAAGGTACACATACATTATATGTAATAATTAAGTAACACACAAAATTTGGCAAACAGAAAAAGGGAAAAAATACACCATTATCTCTTTTCTGCTTCTACTGTTTCAAACACATTATTCCCCCTACAAAGCTGTAAACCAATTTTAAGTACTTTAGATTTATTCAGCTTTTATCCTGTACAGGAGAGGCTGATACAGGGTTCTACACAAATAAGACTGGAGTGAGGTAATAAAGCACTGGAACAGTACTGCAGCTGAGCAACACAAGGAGGAATGGATGTGAGTCAATCCAAAGAATTAGACTTGGTTACTGATGATACGGAATGAAAGAAACAGGATAAATTAAAGATGGTTTTTAAGCCTGCTTGGAAGAGTTGGGTGACATTAGCAGAGACAAATCAGTTCTAGACTCAAATATCCCTCTCAGTAAAGGATTAACATTCTAGGGAAAGTTTGTATTTGGGATAGGAGAAAAAACATAGGCTTAGAAAGAGATAAAAATGGGTTCCAATGACTATGCCACAAATTGGCTGTGTGATCTGTGCAAGTGGCTTAATTTCTCTGAGTCCCAAGGTTCCATGGATTAGAGAACTTTGAAGATAGCATAGCCACTTCTCAAGAAAGGGTTTAATTATGCCCTGAAATTGTTCATTTTACCATTTAAACTTTTTAAAAAATTTTGTCGAAAGTAGTTAAACTACCCTCCCCCCAAAAGAAGAAAAACTGGGTACTTAAATGAAAAGTTTGTTTGTAATAGTGACAATGTCAAATAATTTTGATTAAAAAAAAAAATCTATGCTAACACAGCTAAAAATAAGATGAGCAAAGTTTCACATGAAGTTATGACCAACCTAGATAGCACATTCAAAAGCAGAGACATTACTTTGCTGACTAAGTTCCGTCTAGTCAAGGCTATGGTTTTTCCAGTGGTCATGTATGGATGTGAGAGTTGGACTGTGAAGAAGGCTGAGCACCAAAGAATTGATGCTTTTGAACTGTGATGTTGGAGAAGACTCTTGAGAGTCCCTTGGACTGCAAGGAGATCCAACCAGTCCATTCTGAAGGAGATCAGCCCTGGGATTTCTTTGGAAGGAATGATGCTAAAGCTGAAACTCCAGTACTTTGGCCACCTCATGCGAAGAGTTGACTCATTGGGAAAGACTCTGATGCTGGGAGGGATTGGGGGCAGGAGGAGAAGGGGACGACAGAGGATGAGATGGCTGGACGGCATCACCGCCTCGATGGACGTGAATCTGAGTGAACTCTGGGAGTTGGTGTTAGACAGGGAGGCCTGGCGTGCTGTGATTCATGGGGTCGCAAAGAGTCGGACACGACTGAGCGACTGAACTGAACTGAACTGATATACCATATATAACACAACCAACGACAATAAAACCTGACATGGAACTAAATAAATACGATATTTATAAATATTCTGAGCTTGAAACAGGAATCAGTTAAACTACTTTGTAAAGTCGTTTTAAGTCATATATAAAGACCCAACTACAAATGATGCCTTTTACAGGGAAAAGAACAATTTGATTTTGGGTTTTGACAGCTATTATCCAGTCACTTAGTGTGAGAAAGGTTAATACCTCAATCCTTACCTAGCTTTTCCAGATGTATTTTTGACCACTTTCCGGAAAGACTGATTTGCAGTGGACCTTGTAGAAAGTGTTCGAGGGGATGCACGCACAAAACCAGATGGTGGATTCTTAGGGATCTTCTTTACTAAATGAGTTACCCATTTTTTTTGTTCATCCTGAGAACACGCTAGCAGCAGCATATCTCTTGCTGATGTTACATCATAACTTACTATTTTAAGAAAAAAGAGCACAATCAAAGTCACATAATACTTAAAGGAGCCCTCTCACAGGTTCTTAACAATTTGAAAAGATTTACTACGCTAAATTAAGCTTGGACAATATCTTCTCTTTTTAATTAAGTCAGAAAATTTAAAGAGAAAACATTAGTCATAACCTAGTAAAAATAAAGTAAAATCAGAAATATATATGTGGCTGGACCAGTGCCAAAACATTACATCTTATTATCTCTTTTCAACTTGTTACAGGAAGTGCTACACTGAAGAAGTTATCTTATTAAATGGTATAAGAATCAGTTTCATGCCTTACCTTTACATGGAGAAATCAAGTCCTCTTTCTTATCTATGTGGTCTCTGTGGCACTTAACATGGCATCTTCGACACTCCAGGGCAGGAGGTGGCTTAAAAACATGCCAGAGAGGTTTGGCACAGGCCTCACAGTTGGCGGGAAAGTGGTAGAGTGTAGGAATGAACTCATGGCCTTTGTGGTTTTGAAAACTTGTTTTTTCAGCTTGTTGTACTGGTTCCACCTCTAAGTCTTTTCTACATTCACCTTCATTTGCATACAGTATCTACATTCAGAAATGGTAAACAGAAGATTAAAAAAGCCTGGATCTGCACAAACAAGTTTCAAATGTATAAAAGTACTGATGCATTTACGTTTACTTCACAAATACACTTATAAGTTAGGTAAAGGATCTACTACAGTTATAACTTCAGATTTTTACCTGGAATATTTTAGGAATTTCTTCAGTTTCAGCTCTGTACACATCTCCTTGTGTTACAGGACGAACATGAAACAATTTACTAAAATGAAAAGAAGATGTAGGCGATTATAAAAACACATTTACAGTAAAAGACAAAAGCAGGTATTTCACTGAAGAGAACACAGAGGTGGCAGATAAGCATAGGAAAAGATTAGTTATTAGAGAAATGTAGATTAAAATCAGAGTAAGTTTCACTATAAACCTATCAGAATTTTTTAAGTAAAGACAGTAATAAAACCAAATGCTGGTGGTGATGCAAAAAAACTAGATCATTCATACAACTATGGCAGAAACAGAAAACTACGGAGCCACTCTGGAAAAAGACTACGGCAAGTTCTTACAAATCTGTATGAAAACTGGCATATGAATGTTCAAAGCAGCTTTATTTTTAATAGGCCAAAATTTAAAAAACGCAAATAAATGGTTAAACAAACTCTTGATATATTCATACAACAGAACACTCAATCATGAAAAGAAAAAAACTACATCTTGGATGGATTTCAAGGGAACTACACTGAGTGAAAAAGCGTATCTCAAACGTTACACACTATTTGATTCCATTTATATAACATCCTTGAAGTGACAAAACTACACAAATGGAGAACAGATTAGTGGTTGCCAGGGATTAGAGGGGGTACAGGAAGGGTGCCCTGTGGCTCCTATGGCCACAACAGGGCAGTGAGGGATCCCCGCGCTGGAATTTCTCTGTGTTTCAGCTTGGGCCTCTTTGACCTATTATTAATGACCAACATAATTATACATTTTTTGAGATGTTCTATGAATGTAATACCAATAAATACTTGACATTTTTAAAAAATGCTTTTCGAATACATCAATCAGGTATGCAATGTTTTCTTTCTCATATTTTGATAAAAGTAGAATTTAATATAAAGCTGTTATTTAAATTTGTTAGGGAAAGAAGTTTATAACATAGTTTAAATAACAAAATAACAACTAAATGGTAAGTCTAAAAATAATTTATACTGTATTGGTGTTTTTCTTTCTGGCTTACTTCACTCTGTATAATCGGCTCCAGTTTCATCCATCTCATCAGAACTGATTCAAATGAATTCTTTTTAACGGCTGAGTAATACTCCATTGTGTATATGTACCACAGCTTTCTTATCCATTCATCTGCTGATGGACATCTAGGTTGTTTCCATGTCCTGGCTATTATAAACAGTGCTGCAATGAACATTGGGGTACACGTGTCTCTTTCAATTCTGGTTTCCTTGGTGTGTATGCCCAGCAGTGGGATTGCTGGGTCATAAGGTAGTTCTATTTGCAATTTTTTAAGGAATCTCCACACTGTTCTCCATAGTGGCTGTACTAGTTTGCATTCCCACCAACAGTGTAGGAGGGTTCCCTTTTCTCCACACCCTCTCCAGCATTTATTGCTTGCAGATTTTTGGATCACAGCCATTCTGACTGGTGTGAAGTGGTACCTCATTGTGGTTTTGATTTGCATTTCTCTGATAATGAGTGATGTTGAGCATCTTTTCATGTGTTTGTTAGCCATCTGTATGTCTTCTTTGGAGAAATGTCTATTTAGTTCTTTGGCCCATTTTATGATTGGGTCATTCATTTTTCTGGAATTGAGCTGCATAAGTTGCTTGTATATTTTTGAGATTAGTTGTTTGTCAGTTGCTTCATTTGCTATTATTTTCTCCCATTCAGAAGGCTGTCTTTTCACCTTGCTTATAGTTTCCTTTGTTGTGCAGAAGCTTTTAATTTTAATAAAGAAAAACACCAATACAGTATACTAACACATATATATGGAATTTAGAAAGATGGCAATGACGACCCTGTATGCAAGACAGGAAAAAATACACAGCTGTGTATAACAGACTTTTGGACTCAGAGGGAGAGGGAGAGGGTGGGATGATTTTGGAGAATGGCATTCTATCATGTATACTATCATGTAAGAATTGAATCGCCAGTCCATGTCTGACGCAGGACACAGCATACTTGGGGTTGGTGCATGGGGATGACCCACTGAGATGTTATGGGCAGGGAGGTGGGAGGGGGGTTCATGTTTGGGAACACATGTAAGAATTAAAGATTTTAAAATTTAAAAAATAAATAAATTAAATAATTTTTAAAAAAAGAATAAAAAATAAAAGATCTGCATCTCAAAAAAATAAAAAAATAAAAATAAAAATAATTTAACACTCAACAGACTTAAGATTGAATAAAAGGCAACTTACTCAATGTCCAATACCATAGACGGATTAGATTGTTCCTTATCTTGTTCATCATTATAGAACAAAATTTTTTTGCTGCTTACCACAACATACTAAAATGAAAAAAACAAGGGGAAGAGAAAACATCAGTATTAACTTGGTTTAAAGTGGTAAGTATAATACTTGCCTTTTATGTCTAGATTATATTGTATCAATCTAAAAATAATGACAATTAATATAAGCTCTATGATTTAAAAATAAAATATACAACAAAATATCAACTAAAAAAAATGAGTTATATGGTACCTGTTTCTTCCAGCCATATCTTTTGATATTTCCTCTATTGGGTATTGAAAGCCAACCTTCAATTCTTGATTCTAGATGGAAAAAAATATATAGTATTCTGTCACAAAAGGAAAAGCTATTACAAGCTGTCTGACAGCATGCAGCAGCAGGCATTGGAACACAGCTACATGAGTAAGTGCTAAAATCTGCTCTTTCATGCTTCAATCACACAAATCAACTTTAATGGCCATACAAAAATTGCAGAAAAAAATTCCAAGCCACTTTCCCCTTAAAATTAACTTTCAGTACTCAATCATAAAAGTATGAAATAATGACACTACCCTTAACAGCCAGGCAAGACTGGAATGGATTGCAGCTTAAATGGGATATGATACAGAAGACTTTAAATATCACTTAACATTGATATAAAAGTACTGAGCCAAAAAAAAAAAAAATGCAGCAAGTGGAACAAGTCAGAGAGGCATGATTTACATGAGAAAGAGCAAGCAAAAGTACAGAAGTGTCCTATTACTCACAGAAGATAAGAATAGAAGATAAATAAATAAGGAATGCAGGCAGAACCAACTAGATATAAAGAATAAGAGACAAGCATTTTATTTGTTTTCTCAGTACAATATTCTGATAAACGATCTGGTAAAACATCTATTAACAATTTCATTGAAAGTGTCCAAATGTGGATGCGGAGAGATTCCCTAATTCTAGTGGTAAGTCCAATTACAATTCTTAGCAAACTAAAGAGGTATAAAGCCTTTAAAGTTTGTAGTATCAGAATCAACAGTAAAAGAACACGGAATTCAGCAGGTAAAACTGATAATCTTTTACCAGTTTGTGCCCACCAGAAACTCTCTAACTCAATCAAGGCATTTTATAATGATTATCATTAACGTTTAAATATATTAAATACATACTAAATATAATTAATGTTTATGATTCCATTTAGAAATTATTTTATATCAGGTGAGAGATAAGACAATAATTTAATTTTTTAGATCTATTACATTTGAAATACAGACGAAAAGCAACCAACTTTAAGGTACAATGCTATGTGACATTATACCTTTGTTTAAATCATGAGCCTTAGGGGAATATATATTACCTTCCTCTGTGTAACTTAAAAGCTGTAAAACAGTCTGGTCTTAAAAGTAATGATAATAGGTAACATTTATTATATATTTATTATTTATCAAGTGCAAGTAATACCTCATATATAATCTATATATAACCTCATGAACATAAGATATTACATTCTCAGAAATATAAAAGAAGATGGGTCCTCCTATCATCCTCCATTTACAAATAAAGAGACTAAGGCTTAGCAAGGTGAACTGACTTGCCCTAGAGTAATCCTAGCAACTGGCCAAGCTCCAGGGTTCACCCAGGCAATCTAATTCTGAGTTTCAATTCCTAGAGCACAGTGCTAATCTTTCCTTAGACAAACTGCAGTTAATTGAATCAGGAGTGATGATCTTGTTGCAGCTTCTTCCATGTACCTAATGGCCTCTGATTTTGTTATTCTCCTTCATTTAGTTGTTAAAGTGGAAGAAATAATGAGAAACTTCAGTTCAAAGTGATCCTCTTCTCCCAACTTTTTTCTTAGTTGGCATTATTATTTTGTTCATCAATAATTAATCTGTCCCATTAGGCAGTTCCTTTGAAAGTTTGAGAGCAGGGTACCACATCCTAACACTTAAAAAAAAAAAAATATATATATATATATATACACCCCAAGGCATCTGACATACAGAGTAGGTACCTGATACACCTGTTAAAAAATTATTATTCTGTAGTTCTTTCTCTCTTAATTAGCCAAGTAAGTGAAAGTGAAAGTGAAGTTGCTCAGTCGTGCCCGACTCTCAGAGACCCCATAGACTGCAGCCTACCAGGCTCCTCCGTTCATGGGATTTTCCAGGCAAGAGTACTGGAGTGGGTTGCCACTGCCTTCTCCAAGTAAAGTCAAGTAAAGTCACACTCTATTTAAATAATGGTTGTAATTTAGAAACCACATGGCTAATTTATATTCAATAACATACAGAAGGTTGCTGATTATTCACAAATATTCTAATTTACAAAAGGAAAAGTTATTGCTAGGAAAAGTTCCCTTCAGTGTGCCAAAGTCCATTTCATACCAGTAATTCCTCACTAAAAATAAAAGACATAAAAGCCATGGAAATCTTGACATTTATACAAAATTGTATATGCCAAAATATCCTCCTTCCAAGCTATTTCTCTATGAGAATAAGTGCCAGAAATATATAAGCTTTCTGGTTCTAGTTTGGATTAATTTGCCAGTGTTTTCTTTGAATATACTGACTGAAATATATTTTCAATGAATTGTTGAATGGTGCCATTTCAGTGTTCCTATAGAAATTTTATACATCAAAGGCATTTTATGAATTAAATAAGCCCAATTTTCTATCTGCCCTAATTGAAATCAAATGAAGAAATCAGAAACTCAAAAAAAGTGCTGAAGATATATGAAGGTTTTTGACAATTTAAAGTTATTTTTTGCCAATGTTATAACAGAATTTTAGTCTTTCCTTCCAGTGAATTCCCTTCAGAGAAGCAGGTAAACCAAACTCAGTGATTAAAAAAAATTACTTACTCTTGTCTTATATGCAACTTAATATACCAGTTTTTTATTCAGTTCTTTAAAATTATTTTTAGTTGTAAGGACCTCCTTTAAAACTATGACCACCTGTGACCTAAGTGGCAACCCGAAAGTATAATATTCTAAATTCTTCTATAATACAAACAGAAATCAGCTTCTCCAGATAAATAAATGTGGAGGACTTCTAAGTCTAGATTATTATCAATAACATACTATAGAAGTACAAAAAAAAAAAAAAAAAACTTGGTCCCAGGTCTCATTTATTTGTAGAGAAATTTGAACTTAAAAAAAAATTTTAGATGTGCATGATTGCAATATGAGCAATTAACTCCTTTAAGAGTTAATTATATGTAACTCATATAAGAAAGAGGATAATGTAAGAAAGAGGTGTAAATCAGTACCAAATACAGCCAATTCAAACATCAAGACTAATCTCTGAAGACTACCAAAGTTTACTTGGATGAACTACATATTGCTTAAGAAACACAGCTAGAGAACCATTCCAAAAAATTAATTGAGAAGTGATATAAAAAAGAAAAAAAAATCAATCAATGCTCAAGAATTCAGATGTACTGATTATCTCCAATCACTGATCAGTCTTCCAAACTAAATAAAATTAATCATTACCTTCAAAAAATCTTTCAGACATGTGAATGATAGGTAACTCTCAAATTAAGAATGAATGCCAAAACTTTTTACAATTCTTTCTAGATATGACCGCAAAAACTTAACTTTATTTGCCAGAGGTCTAGTAAATGGGAAGACTTTATAAACATAGACTTTCAAGTAAGTAGTACTCTTGCTTGGAAAATCCCATGGACGAAGGAGCCTGGCAGGCTGCAGTCCATGGGGTCAAAAGAGTCGACACGACTGAGTGACTTCACTTTTACTTTTCACTTTCATGCACTGGAGAAGGAAATGGCAACCACTCCAGTATTCTTGCGTGGAGAATCCCAGGGACAGGGGAGCCAGGTGGGCTGCTGCCTATGGAGTCACACAGAGTCGGACACAACTGAAGTGACTTAGCAGCAACAGCAAGCAGTAAGATATCTGATACAGAGGTAAAGTAACGTTGATGATAATTATCCATAATTTCTACCTCCGATATGAAAGTCACAGCCTCCAATATGAAAAGGTGCAGCACTGTAAAGACCTCTGTAAAATTTCAAATTCAGAACACAGTAATAGAGAGAGACCCTGACTGGTCAGTGGAGAATGGCCACCAGCACCTATTTTTCCCCTCTGCTTGAACTTTGAAAATATTAAAAGCAAAAATCTCTCAAAATACACAGCTATACTAAGTATAGCTCAGAATGGAACCAGTAGAACCATTTAAAAATTTCTTTTGCTGACCGATCCCTCCTGAATAGACTTATTAGATCAGGATTCTGAAAAAGACAACGAAGGCATACATAGTAAGACATTATAAACAAAGCTGAAGGGAAATGGATGGAATAAAGACAAAAAAACTTTTGAACGCAGGACCTCTCCAGTGAGAGCACAAAGCCCTTACAACTGAACCGCCAGGAATTCCCATGTCATATTCTTTCTTAACTGATAACTGGGTCATAACTTTACAATGATGCTCAAACAACAGCTGAAGCTAGAGATTCTTATTAAATCCAAAGTGATCCTCTGATAAGGAAGTGAAGCTACAAGATTTTCAAGAGGTTGGAGGTTTCAGAGAGCCAAAAATGGGAAAACAGAAGGAATTTTTTGACCATCGGAGTAAGAAATATTTATTCCCTGCCCTTCCCTTTCCAGATATCTCATTTATGGGCTGGCAAAGCCACAAAAGAATGACTATTACATAGAATACATATCAGAAGTGAATTCACTTCCTATTTTGAATTTCACTTTCTTGACCAATAACAACAACATGAAATTTTCTAGGTAGCCTATCACGTTTCTTATTTCAAATTCTCAACAACAACAAAAACAAGTAATATCTGTTAACATAGATCCTTATCATATCAAATGTGGTGATCTGTATCTTTCTTTTCATGCATTATTCAGGAACTACATTAATTAAAATCTACTTCAAGTTTAAGACCACTTAAAACTCTCAAGACCTTGAACTAAGAATATGTAGTACATTAAATGGGTATGTCTCTGTGTGTATATGTATACCTTTAACACTGACAATGCATGGTTTACTATTTATAACCTATTAATTTCTAAATTGAACCTGCATCACGTGTACTGCTCATCTCTGTTAAAGACATAAATGTACTAAAATCCACACTACAATGTATCCAAAAATGAGGCAGTATTTTTCTTTCAGATTCTCCACTGGAAAAAATAAAATAAAAAGAAGAGAAAGTCTGACATCCTAGCTCCTCACTTTTGTGTTTACTTCACTCCCTGCCACCTCTCTACACCTCCCAACTGCTTTTATCTACGTCTCCAAATTTGAAACTTTAAGTCTGGTTGAAGTTTATCACTATAGCACTAGGTAGGATTCTATATAGAGCTACTATGGTTCTGATTATTAAGTACAGTTCTTAGTTCCAGCACAAAAATACATAAAACACTAAACAGCTGCTACACATAAACACATGTACAATTTTCCTTAAACACTGAGAGTTGTAGCAGCAGTTTTGACTTTCACCACAGGGATGGGCTACTCAATACTGATTCATAAACTTCAGGTTTCTATTTAATAAGAGCCATTCAGACCTATTTTAAGAGCCTAAGATTGTTTATGACTATAAAATGCTTTCATGCTATAAAATGCAGTAAGTATGCAAATATCAGACTCTGGGCCATGAGAAACGTAAATCCCTTCTTAAGAATTCATGGACAAAATGACAGAGTTACAAATCCAAAAAAAGAAATCTACATTAATTCCCATATTTTAGCAAACTTGAATGAAGTAACAGAAATTATTCTTACCTGGAAGGTTTCCATCAGTTTCATCAGCACTGGGAAAACTAGCAACACTTGTAGAATCGGAAAGGTCCAAAAGTTTGGCACGCAGCTGCTCAATGTCACTCTCTTTGCTGGCCAACTGCATCTGAAGCTCATTCTTATGTGTACATTCTTCTACCAATTGCTATTTAAAAAATAAAAAAGTAACAAGATAATATAAACAATTAAGTTCAAATCTCCAACATTAGAAACTAAGAATCAGTGGAGTTATAAAATACGTAACCGAGAATTGCTAATACTAAAAACTGACTATAAACTTCACAAATGTTTACCACCACAGATTGTAATACAACTATAAAAACACAAGTTCTCTTCCTCAGTAATACACTGCATGCATAAGCTCCTTTTCTCTTTGCTTTAAAAAAGTATTTTGTTTTTTTTTCTTCTAAAACACAAAGCATTAAAAACCAAACTCAAACACCTGTTAAAACAATAGAAAATGCTTTTATGGTTCCAAATGAAAGTGTAAAAGATACAGAGGAAAACCCTTAGTGGTTTCTCCAAAAGTAGCATTTCTAATCAAGCAGATGCTAAGGGGTAAAAATTACTCAAGTTATAGTTAACAGAGTATCTTCCTAGTTTGTCAAGATCATGGTTCATATTAGAGTAATAGTAATCAAACTGGGAAGAATATAAACCTAAATATGCATTTTTTATACTCAACAAGTAAGATAAATAGCTAGGTATATACAGTAATAACAAATGCACACACACAACCTTACCGCTTGCATTTCATTCAGCTCCTTCTGATGTTTCACTACCATTTGGTTGAATTTCTCTCTTTCCTGGTTGAGTTCAAGTTGGAGCTTTCGATTTTCTTTTTCTTTCTTTCTCAAATCCTGCGTATTTGCTTTCTTTCTATCAATTTTAAAGTCCTTTCGATTCATTATTTCTGCCAACTTGTTAACAGCCTATTTTGATATTAAAATGTTATTAATAAGGTTCTTTATTGTAGCTATTCAATTTAAGCCTCCAGTAAAAAAATTTTTTTCCTTCAAAAACATTTCCTTCAAAATGTGGGTGTGAAAATTAGGAGAACCTAATGAAGTTTGGAATAGGATAACTGGTAGCACAAGTAAGTATTACTGACTCATCTCATTGTTCAAATGTTTAATAAGAAACAGATAAGCTTACCAAAAATCCAGTTACTGCTCAACAATTATTCAGCACTTACTATACTGCATGTAAGCACTCTGATAGGCACTAGATATACGGACAGAAAATACAGTTAACCCAAAGACATCCTAGTCTGGCAGAGGAGCTGGAAAGCAAGCATGACAGTGCTGAGTGGAAAATCAGGAAAAAGAAGCAAGCAAGGTGCTACAGAAGCAGTACCTAACTGAGACTAGGAGAGGTCAGGGAAGGCTTCCTGGAATACCTGCATTTGTGTCCACGTATGTTTCTTAAAAAGACCAACAGGAATCGAATGAGCAAAGTAGAAATGGTATTAAGGAGGGGAGCCAAGAATGACACAAGAATTAGACGAAACAGTACACAGGCAAAAAGGCTCAAGATAATTCTTTTCTTTTAGACAAATAGGAGAGCGGGTGGATGAAGCACCATACTCAGGCCCTCCTGAATGGGAAAGAGGTTGTAAATATAGTTGAGGCTAACCCCTTTGGCCAGAAGGAAAAAATATATTCTAAATAAGACAGAACTGTTAAAAGCACAGGGAATTAGTTACATAAACCAAGAAAAAGAAACATAAGCTATGGTATATCTGTCCTGTAGTAGCTAAAAAAAAAAAAAATCAGATTTTTCCATCAAGATAGAACAAATCCCTAACCACTATCATTTCCATGTAGATTAGATCCCATCAAGGATAAAGAACCCTTGAGTAATTTTTTTAGTGCAGTAAAGGCTTACTTCACCGAACTCATAAACGGCTATTTAGTTTTTTCCAGCAGTAAATCTAACAAAAAAAACACAGAAGTATAATGTGAAGAACATGAAAAGCTATTATAGTTATCACTCATCAAAGACTATCTCTGCTAAAGCCTTCTCTTTTCTTTCAATCTACTGGGTGCATATCCTTCTAGACTTTTCCTAAAACTATAAGTAGATTATATATAAATGTTTCCATTTTAAATGGAATTTTGCAACACACTGTGTGCTGCAACTTGCTCCCTAAATTTAATACTGTATTAAATATCTATTTCTCTGTGTCCTTACATGTAGATCTACTTCATTAATTTTTAATGGCTTCTTTGCATCTCATTGTATGGGTTAGTTTTAGTTTCTCACTTTTAAAAATAACATAGCAATTTTATTTCTGTATATTTCTTTTGAGAATTTACGGAAGTATTTAAATAGGATAAATTCCTAAATGAGCACATACTGGGTCACAGAATATGCACATTCAAATGCTTTCTTCTATTAAATTGTTTTTGTATGAATGAACGTTCCCCATGTGCTTATAATACTCACAGCTGAGTATCATGACTCATTAAAACCTGTCAATTTGATTGTCAAAAAGATATCTCATTATTGTTTCCATTCTTATTTCTTGCTTTACTACTGTGGCTGAACCTTTTCTGTTTTGGTCACGCCTTGAGGCATGTGGGATCTTAGTTCCCTAACAAGGCTCAAACACATGCCTCCTGCAGTGGAAGCACAGAGTCTCAACCACTGGAGCACCAGTAAGTCCCCATGGTTGAGCCTTTTAAAAAAATCTTTACTGCTTTTTTTTCCTCAAGTGTCCCTTGGCTTTTTCTTTTTTCTACTGAACTTTTTTCCTATTTGCAGATCCTCTTTATATTTATCTGTATATGCTGTAAATACTGGTCCTAGTTAATTTTCTTTCAACTTACGTTCTTTTGGAGTATGTACAAAAATAAATGTCAATCTTTATCTTCATGATCTATGTTTACAAAGAGAAGTAAAATCTCCACTGAAGGATTTTCAATGACTATTAAGTGCATTTTTGAAAAATTACTTTAGTTGAAGGATTACTGAGAGAGAATGGATTAGTGGTAAGGAGCTATAAGTACAAAATATTTTACTGTAATAAAAAAAAAAAGAACTGAGGTACACAGTACCTTTTGAAGAATTAAAAACTACTGGATGCCTACTGGTACAATGATAAGATATCAAGTTTTAGTGTAAAAAACTGATCTAGCTGCAAAATACAAAGCAAAATGATACATCCACCCCTTTTAAGTTTCTTACTCCCCATTCTTCTCTTTCTTTTCATTCTTCTCTCTTGACTTCAGTCAAGCATACGCTTTCTCCTCATTAAGTTTTCCTACTGTCAACTATGGGTCCTCCATACAATCTAAAACATATTTTTTACTAATCAGATAACTAGACAAATTAGCTTTCTTAACTCAACTGAAATCCTATTTCCTGAATAAGACTTCTATATTTAATGAAAAAAGAGTATTACATTATTTGTTCCAATGACTTGACAATCTCAGTTTAAAGAAAAAGGAAATGAAGAGCAAATACTAACTTCTGAATATGATACTCAAATACAAACATACGGGGAAGGCTAACCGCACGTATACCTGTGTTTTAAGGGTTCGTTCTGTATTGATATTCTTTTCAAAGGCAGCCTTAAGGATATTGATCTCCTCCTCCTTCTTCAATTTATATTCTGTCAACAAATTATATAAAATGTCATATATAATATGCCATTAATTTCTGCCTTGCAAAGTAACAATGTCCTTTATTATTCAAAATAGTATATACTACATAGTAACTTTCAGTGCCTTCATTAAATAATTCTTTTTTTCAGTTTATTGAGGTATAACAGACAAATAAAATTTTAAGATTTTAAAATGTACAATGTGAAGAACTGATATATGTATACACTGTGAAAGGATCCCCCCACAATCAATTTAATTAACACATACATCACCTCATATATTTACCTTTTTGTGGGGGGAGTGATGGTGAGAATATTTAAGTTCCCTAAGATAATACTTAGGGGCTTCCCTGGTGGCTTAGACAGTAAAAAATTCACCTGCAATGCAGGAGACCTGGGTTCGATCCCTGGGTCGGGAAGATCCCCTGGACGTCATAGCCACCCACTCCAGTATTCTTGCCTGGAGAATTTCATGGACAGAAGAGACTGGTGTGCTACAGTCCACGGGGTCACAAAGAGTCAGACACAACTGAGTGACTAACACTATTCAAGGTAAAACTTAAGGCTACACAAGTTATTTAACATATGAAAACAAATTCTTCAAAACCCTAACACATAACAAAGATTTACCTCTGAACTTGATTTTAATGTTACAATTTTTTAAAAAAATCTTACATACCTTCCTCTGCCTTCCTCATTTTATCAGTTAGCTCTTCATTTTCTTTTCTTAATAATTCAATATCTTTGGTTAGCATGCTGTTCGTTTCTTCAAGCTAAACAAAGCACAGAATGGTTGAAGTTGTCTAGTCTCTGCTACTCTCATATTTAAAGCAATAATCTTTAAAAAAATACTTGCATTTTCCATAGACAAGGACAGGTCAGACACTGCTTAACTATAAAAATGTCTGGTTTCCAGTTTGAAATATGTGGAAGTGATTAAAAATATTTTAAAGTAACTGTTAACTTCCAAAAATTATTTCAGTGTGCATGTATACATACACAGTCATACAAATGAAAGGACTACGAAATGTAATGAAATAAGAGCAAGACTAAAAACTAGGAAATGTACATTTAGTTCTCTGTCTCTGTGACCTCAGCAAGTCACAATCTTTCTGGGCCTCAGTTTCTTCATCTGAATAATGGTGACAAAAAGCACAATTTAAAATGTTTGGCTATTAGCATAAATGATACCACTGTGGACCCATATATTTCCTCCCTATTTATTCCTTCCCTGACCCTACCCAGACCGCACTGTGTGATAAAATCATTTCTTTGTCATCAAGGGCTTCTTAGGTAGTAGATATTATTTAATAATCAGAAGTGGCCTCTATGTTCTGTAGTCCTCAAACAATGATGAAGACCTTTGCTGACATATTCCTGATGCCGACAAGACTAGTTACCCATTCTTAGGAACTAGGAACGCGCTTCCTATTTTTAAGCATATGCCTTCCATACCCTAGGTTAACTATAAAATTGTTCCAATGGTCCTCTGGTGGTGTGGCGTGCAGCAGGAATGCTTCTAGATCATTTTCTGCCTGAACCCACTCTGTGACTACTGGACCCACAGTAACTTGTCCAAAGACTGTACAGAGCTGCCTACCTTGGTGTTTTAGTCTAAAGATACCTTCTCAGTTCAGTGGGCGCTTTTCATTCTCTCTGCCCTCCAACAATTACTTTCAGTAATTTACTTGTTCCCCATTCTATTTATATGACTGCATTTAATCTTCCTAAGAATCCTATGACACAGAATCTGAGGCTTGAAGAAATCAAAGCAAACTGCCAAGATGATGTTAACTTCTCAGGGGCAAAGCTGTGGTTTGAATCCAGATCTACTTACACCAGAGCACTTGATGGCGGCTTTACCACCAAGAAGATAACTCTAATTCCCCTTCCTAGACCCATAATCTATTGACGATACTATACATCTCAGGAATAGACAACTGTTTGTAGTAATGGTTTCTCTATAATGGATTTGTAGATATACACAAAGTATTTTTGTGGATATCCACATCCCAAAATACCATCTCTGAATCTTACAGAATTTTGGCCATGAAATCAGTTGCAATTTACTAAGATAATAAAGCAAAATATATTAAGATCTATAACCAGAAAGGGGGAAAACCCCCAATATACTGAATAAGAATTTCAATTATTAACCATTGTTTTAGATTATATAAACTATTTTATATATGCATACAAGGAGACCATTGTGTGTAAGGAAATACTCATGCACATACACTTACCCAAACACTTTAAAATGCGGCCTGTTTAGACTTTTCAATTAATTTTAATCACATAACTTAGCTAACTATCACTTACCCGACTAAGAGAGTGATCTTTATCTGTAATCTCTTGTCGATTTCTCGAAGCAGCTTTCTTGCTTTCTTGGGTTAGTTCAAAATACTGCTCTTCCAGAAGCCCTCGAGCCAACTGCTCAGATTCAGCCTTTGTTTCTGCTAGATCCAACTGAGTAGCAAGAGTTTCTCTGGTAGATTTAAGAGAGAGAGGAGTATAAACAAATCCAATGCATTCTTCCAACTTAACTATATGGTTAAAAACACAATTCTATTTAAATGATAAAAGAATCAAGTATTCTATTTCTTAAAACAAACCCTGAACTCATTACAAACTTTCTAGAAAAGTAACCTCTCACACTTTGAAAAAGGATGCTAAAATTTTGTCCATATTATTTTGCTTAACTAAGAAAAGGTAATAGAACAATGGCAAGCAGTCTACTCCTGAAAAGGAATTTGCTGGGATCTGGAAGGAAAGGCAGCATGGCACAGTGGGAAAGTCACTGGCTTGTAAATCAAGAGGCCAGACCTAGACCCTGATCCCCTTCTATCCCCATTCTATCCCATTGGGTAGGGACACTAGGCAAGTTCCTTACACTTAAAAGAACTCAACTTAATCAAATCCATAAAATGAGAAGATTAAGCTACATTATTTTTGAGGTCACTTCCAGCTCTGAAATTTAATAAGATTATGAAGATTTATAAATAGATTTGCAAACCACTATAAACTATTCTAGGAATGCTCCTTGGGAATTACCCTTTAAAGCCTCTAAGAATTGACATTCGGACCACAACCAGATCACTGCAGTTTGCCTGCTCTTCCTAGGAAGAGAAACTGTCTTCAATAAGTTATTTCAGTCATAACTGTAACCTGTACATACAGTAGGTGCTCAATAAATGTTTATTAAATAAATGAATGACTTCTACCTACTTTCTATTAAGGGAGTAATACAAATAAAATTTTCTGTCTCAAGCCTAAAGAGGAAGATATATAGTAACTACAAAAACCAGTAATAATATCCATTCTTTTGTCCAACAAATATTTAAAGTTCCTGTGTGCCAAACACTGTTCTGGGATTTAAGGAATACAGCAGTAACAAACTCCTTGCCCTCAGAAAATATATATTAGCAAGGTGAGACAATTTAAAGAAATGAACAATATACAGTACGCCACAGAAAACAATAAAAGGAAAGGTGAAGAGGCTGTAAGTTGTGGTCACTATTTGGTTGAGGGCGATCAAGAATGTCTCTCTACTAAGCTGATATTTGAGCAAAGAAAAGGAGGAAGTAAGAGAGGAGCCACACAGGTATCTGAGAATGCTTTCAGGCAAAGGAAACATCTAATAAGAAATGTTCTGAAGGAAGCTAATGTGAGGGGTGTTGGTGGTTGTGATAAGTGAATTGGGGAGAAAGAACAGTGTTAGAAGGCTTTCTAAAACAACAGAGGGACTCTGGCTTTCACTCTGAGTACTCCATTTTAAAGCGATCATTCAGGCTGCTGGTTAAAATCAGACTTAGTAGGGGGACAATGGCAGAAGCAGCAATATAGTGGCAGAAGCAGCGAGCAGAAGCAGTGAGGAGACACCTGAAATAATCAAGACTGGAGATAATGGCAGTTTGGATCAAGTTGGTAAATGATGAAAAGTGGTGAGAAATGATCAGATTCTGGACAGGCTTTTTAGTTACAACTAGGCTATATTGATGGATTGCATGCAGAATGTAAGAAAAAAAGACAAGAGTCTAAGATGATGCCAACTTTTGGATTTAAGCAACTAGGACTAACAAAATAGCTAATACTGACACGGGGAAGACAGCAAGGAACAGGCGGGGGAGTAAGGCATTTTTCTGGACATGTTATATATGATATGCTTGTTAAACACTCTAGTGGAGATGTCAGACAGCTGGATTTACAAGTCTAAAATTCAGGGGAGAATATACTTGTACACTGATGTTATTTAAAGCCATTAGGCTGGATGAGAACAAGCAGGGAGTGATCCCTCGGGCCCTCCATAGTTTAAAACGACAAAGGAGCAAAGACGGGTGAGGAAGAGGAGACACTTCAATAGGCGGAAAGGAGTTCGGTGTCACAGAAACCAAATGAAGCAAATTCAGAGACAGTAATCAATGATGACAACTGCTGCTATTAAATAAGATAAGATAAAGCTCCAGGTGACCTTGAAAAAGGTTATTTTGGTAGAGTAATGGGTGCAAAGTTTTGAATGAGCTCCAGAAAGAATAAGAGAAGAGAAACTGAAGGTAAATGGTATGTCAATTTTCAAGGAAGTTTGCTACAAAAGGAAGCAAAAAACAGGTTGTAAGTAGATATACAGTTTAAAGAAAAGGAGGTTGTTTTTTAAGAAAATGTTTACCTCTATGCCTATGTAACAATGGAAATGACTACAGAAAGGAAAAAATGATACAGGAGTGTAACTGATTCACTTTGCGGTACACCTGAAACTAACACAACACTGTGAATCAACAACACTCCAAGAAAAATTAGAGAGAAAAAGAAAAGAAATAGACGAAAGATGAGAGAATCATCGGAGTCACAGGCAGAAAAGGATGGGATCGAAGGGCTGCCTTTTAGGTCGACTCATGTTAATTTTGTCTATTTTCATGAATCAGAAGGAAGGTTGGGTTTACATGTACAGCTGCAGACAAGTCAGTGGCTGTGTTAGTGGAAGAGAGTAGATGTCCTATGACTTTCAGGAAACAAGATTATTTGCTGAGAATGAGAACAAGAAGAAGTTGTTGATCTGAGGAGGGAGGAAAAGCTAAGGCATACAACAATACAACAACGTGAGAAAACTAGCTTCAATGTCTTTTCTTACACCCTCCAGCTATAAGCAGTTATTAAACTTAATAGATTCATAAGACTGCCTCCTTGTAAAGCCCTAAGCACACATGCAATAGAAATTAATCTGCCTTATAATACTAAGAGGAAGACTCTAAAGTATCTTTACCTAACATAAAAATTATAATTTCCAAATACTACATGAACTATGAACTACAGATGTTTGAAGATTGAGAGACCTTTGAAAACAATTTACTGTCACAATTTAGTGAATCTGTACAACTGCTATAATGTTAAAGTACCAAATTATTTTTCACCATAAAGGCAAATTTTAGTCAACATTTAGTTTGATTTGTTCTGAATTGGGCCAGTAAGATTTGCTATTCCACTGCCATAAGAATAAAGACACATCTACTCTCTGTTTAAACTTAAAAGTTAAGAAATCTTTGCTGTAGGACTGATTCTTGTTCTAAAGTAAAATGGACATACTTTTCACTTTGTAGTTCCTGTATTTTCTTTAAGTGTTCTCTGTTTTTTTCTTCAATTTCTTCCTTAAGTTCCTTTACCTGGGTTTTATAAAGTGTCTGCAAAACAAGTGATAAGAATAAATAAGTGTATTGATGGGGTTAAAAGCAATTTGGTAGTTCTTTATAAAGTTAAACAATTAACGTATGATCTAACAACTCCACTCTGAAGTATCTACCGAAGTAAAAATATATATCTATACAAAGTCTTAGACCTGAATTTTCATTGCAGTTTTATTTCATAGTAACATGAATTTTCATTGCAGTTTTATTTCATAGTAACATGAATTCTCATTGCAGTTTTATTTCATAGTAATAGATGCAGAGGTTATAAACTTCCAATTGTGAAGTTAATTTCTGTTTTTTTAGCACTTTTTAGTTTAAAAGATAAGGAAAAAACAGTGAGGACCAGCAAACAGCTGTGGAGTATGACTTTTACACTGTATACTTAATTATCCCTCTGAGAGACAGCACTTCTCTAGGGGAAAAATACATTTCTACAAGAATGCAACTGAAAGAAAAATGATGGCTAGCTCTGGTTTGTTTACAATTTCTAAAATGAAATAGTCCATTCTGCCTTTAGTAATCAGATTCTCATTTCTCCAACTTCAATTACTGAAATTTATATGTGGAATCAATGAAGAAATAAAAATAACCTGATCTGAAAGCCAAAACTAAAGAAAATCTTAAATTCAGCTCATAAAAACTTATCAAATTTAGCAACGTCTAACCCAGTCCTCACAAGCAACAGAATAAACCAAAACTAAAGATAGTTAATAGTTTCTATTGTTTTATAAAGGCAAAAATCAAGAATCCATAAGAACTACCACAAATCACTTGGACATCCATCCCCAAATACGGAGGCACTGAAAGATTACCCTATGGAAGTCTACGGACAGAAAGGTGTGCTTGATATTATAGACCGCTGTGTAGAAGTCACCCCCACGCACTGTAAAAATGAAGGCTAATTTACATTCAGGGAAAAGGTTTTCAACAATCTTGAATTTTTTTTTTTAATTTAAAAACATATTCCAGGGATTGCATAATAAGCCAAGAAGAAACAGACAAAAAATGGAAAAGTCACCAAGTTTATTAGCATGAAGCTCATAACTGTATGAAATTCCATAGAGCTCTAACAATACCCAGATTTTTTACTGAGGAAATCATTACTTCCAATATTGTTCATACTTGGTTTCTAGGGCATATTCAGCAGTGCATCTCAAACTCTGTGCATTTAATTACACTGCTTAAAGCCCATAGTAAAGGTGGCTTGCCAGTGAAACAGAAACAGAGCAGCTAGATAAATGTCAAACTGAAATGTTAGGGCACAAGCTTGGCAACCAAAAATTCAGAGTTTTCAATAAAGCCTCAAAGCAATAGCTATAAATGCTCATCAACAGTAGTAATGAAAATAACCTGGCCTATAGTAAAAAAAGAAAATGATTTTTATGGAGAAAAAGTGTAACAGATTCATAAAGTGCACACAGAGCCAAAACAGGAAAAATCTCTTGAACATTAGTTATACCCACAACTGCATGCAGCGAGAGCTACACACACATGTACGAAGGCCACTGTGATGTGCACACATGAACCACACATGGTAATACTGGCACTCTAACCCACCAGAGCTTGGTACCAGGCAGACAGAACTCTCAACAGACTCTTCTAAGTAGCTCCAGTTTGAAAGCAATTCTGGAAATATTTGCACAAAAATAGTCATTTCTTTATAACTTAGACTACCAACACAGATGCAGAAATGAAATGTGGAGAAGGGGATATACAACGGGAGAAAACTACTTCATAGTCATTTGAAAAAGAATCACAGTTCACATTAAACATCCAAACCCCTTGTTAAGTCAGCTTTGGAAACAGTCTACATGTTAAAAGTGATTCTCACCGAGAAATACTGCTCCGCTTCCAGCTGATCCTGCAGCTCCCGCATCTGCCCTTCATTCCCTCTGTACTGTCTTCAGACAAAAGAGAAAGCAGTAAACAAATGCTCCTACTTTCACTAGACTTTATATTCTTTGTTTCTTAAAGTTGCTAAAACAAAAGTTTACTAAAATAACCTCTGTTTTAAAAAAAATCATACTTTGTTATTCAGTATTACTTAACTAGTTGTATTTGGTTAGGACACACAGTCTGGTGCCATTTTGGTCCTTGTAAAATGATAACTATGAAAAGCAGAGGGAACCATTTTCTACTGAAGTTCACTTTCAGGAGAATATTAACTGTGGATGAATCCAAATGCAAAAGTAAAATGATATTATTTTGGTAAATTTTTGTAAAGAACAGCTTTCTTAGGGGTACATTTAAAATGTCTTATGCAGTAAGTAGATTATTAAAAACGTGAACATATTAAATAAATGATAAGAAAAATTTAGTACTATACTTTATGATTAATTAAGCACAAGGGTGGGGTGGAAATGAATACTCAGATATGGAATGAGAAGGGAGACAATAACAACAGCTGACAACACAGATAAAGAGAGATGTACATATATAGAATACATATATGTAAACACCACTCACAGAGAGGAAAGGACTCAAAAAGTCAGATACACAATGCAACCCAACACACAGCTAATTCAACAATGAACAATTCCATCTGCAGCTCATGGTAAAAGCTTTTTACTTTCAGCATATGGTTGACAGAAATTATTAGCTGAATGAATTATTAGTTGAATGTTGAGTGCAAGTTACTGTGGGAGAATATTATAAAACACCTTAACTTGGTGAAAACAGTGGCTCTAAAGGGGAAAAGAATTTCAACAACATAAACTCAACGAAATTAAGAGAGACAATTCTACACAAGAGTTATAGTGTTGTACATGAAGCTGGCAAGTGAATGTAACATAAATTTGGAGGAAATAAAATCCCATGACTTGGCTTAAGGCATCCCCATCTTTGACATTAAATCTCTGAAGCATGTCCTTACACAAATTCTGAAAGTCTCAGTGACATCTTGCTGTGTTTCTATTTCAAGTAAGCAGACACATCACATCTCAAGAATAGAGAAAAAGGACACTGCATTCTGAGATGAACCAAAGAAACAAAACAAACACACACAGGGTCATCATGTCTAATTCTAGTCTCTAAAGTAAAGAAAACTTTTGAATATTTTCTGTAAGGTACTAAATCCTTGATAAGAAGGTTATTCCTGATGTTTGTAATTCTAGTGTGATGATAGATGATTTTTGTGGATATGGAAATCATATAAAAACACTATTTTTCTACCATAAACAGACTTATTGTAAAGTCAATAGTCCTGACAATGTCTTTTTTTCCCCCTTTAATAACTGCATTTTGTTTTGTTGTTTTTTAATAACTGCATTTGTTTTAAAGTCTGCCCTTCCAAAGCCTGAGCCTCCTTGCAAACTTTTGCAAATAAATTTTTATTTTTTCTAAACGTTTTTTTCCTAAATCTTAATTTCACAAACTCTAAGTACATAATCTATACACATATAAAATATCAAACACATAAGCAAATGTTGAACACACACACAAAAGAAATCAAGAATGTTATTTCCGAGACTTACTTTGTAAGCTGAGCTAATTCAAATTCTAATAATCTCTTTGCTTCCAATAAAGTATTTATTTCCTGTTTCATCTGCTTTTCTAAACCTTTTAAATTGTCTGCCTCAAATGCTTGAGTCTTCAATTCATTTTGTAACAACAGTCGCTTATTTGATTCCTGCTCCAGCTGCAGGGTTAGATTCTTAACCTATGAATGAGAAAAATAACTGGGATCGTAAATCTGTTTAGTAATTTATCAGACATTATTTGAACGAATACTAATCAAACCTCAAGTACACTATTAACCTCAAGTACACTATTTCCTTATACAAACAGAAAATATCTGTATCCTAAAGAGTCTCCACTGTTTTATGCATTTATTGCTAAAGAATTTAGTGTTAAATCAAATGAATCCCCAAATTTCAGATATGAGATCTTGGAGGGGAAAAAAAAAATCTGGTTTCTTTGTATGATACCTGTATGGAAATTCTGGAGGAGAAGGTGAGTATAAAAGTTACCTTTGGAGCGACATTCCTAAATGGTACTTAAGTTTATTAGTTCATTCAGAAATGTTGTGCTCTAATCTACAGCTCTGCAAAGTTTACCCCCAAAATTGAACATATATTGAATTCAATTCAATAAATATTTATCAAGTACTTATTGGGTGTAAGGACTAAAATGCTCCAAATTCTTACAGTGGTTATAATTTCCTTCATGATCTGTTGCTTACTTTTCTGGCACTGTCCCTGGCCATTCTCTGAATCCAATCGTACTCCTCAGACCTTCCAGTGTGATGTACTCTCCATCACTGCACAGTGCTATCACAGGTTATTCTCTGTCTTCCCCTCTTCATTTACTCCTTCTTCAGCTTGTAAATGTCAAACCCTTGGTGAGGTCTCCATTAACCTCCTGAACACGACTAGCCCTGATACTAACTTGGTATGTCCTTTTTAAGTATGTCATGCTTGTCATGACAATGTTAATATCTGTCTTTCCCCTTGGGTTGCAAATTCCACGGAGGTCAAGCCCAGAACTATCTTATTTCGTACCTTATAGCAGTGAACACAGATATATGTAGGTAATTTTATTTAAATCTCCACCATGTTTAAATTATACTGACTTTTTAGTCATAACAATGATTTTCTCCTTTATAAGATGAATGAAACTCAGAACTGTTTTTCTTACTTCATCCTCCATCCTGTCTTTATTTTCAATCAAATGCTCCAGCTTCTGCTGAGATTGTTTCAGATCAACATCTAGCATAGAACACTGCTTCTCAATCTGAACAACCCTATTTTCAGCCTTCTCTCGAGCTTCTCTCTCCTCCTTCAGCTTTTTTTCCATCTCTGTGAAAGAAAAAGTTAAAAATATACATTTAACGAAAAAGACTACTTTAATACTTTCACTTTCATGGGCTGCGTAAGACACTTAGGTGTCAAAAACCCCTACTGTTAACAGCCTGGGATCTTTTAGAGCTATTCATTACTGAAGTAAACTTAATTTTTGCAATGCATATAAAAAAGATTCCATGATAGTGTAATACTTAATTACTATCAGAAGATACCAGTCTATAGTAAGGTTCCTTTCTTGATCAACATCAAAGAACTAAGGTTCTAGAGGTTACTTTACTAGGGTCCTGAAACTCTTGCGTTGTACCATCAGGATTCAAATTTAGTAAATCTGCTATCTCACTTTCAGGCTGTCTTGTCTAGGTGACAAAATAGAAACCACCAGAATGGGGTTTTTTGAATAACTCCCAGATTTCCAGCTTGGATGCTGAATATCACTATCATCCATAGCCATGATAATATTTCCCATTTATTGAAAGCTTTCTGTGTAAGGCACTTTAGTGCATTTTCCCCCATCTAATTTTTTTGAAACAGTCATAAGAGAAGCTAAGCGGCAAAGCAGATTTGTCTGATTACAAGCCTGGGCTCATAAAAACAAGATAATCATTAACCAATACAGTAAGAATAGCAGGAAGAGCAGGTTTGACATATCAGATCACAAGTTTATCTCTTGAATAAACTGAATTTAAGGTGCCAGGTGACACTTCAGCTTACAATAGGTTAAGAAGTGAGTAGAAGGTGAAGAAAAGGAAGACATCTTTTTAGAAATCTGGCTATAAAGGGACAGAATAAAATAGTGCCAATCAGGAAGGACCACAGGTTGCTGCAATGGTTTGTCCTTTTTTTTTTTTAAACAGATGAGAAAGATTTGTACATGTTAACAAGAAGAAGGGATTCAGTGGAGGACAAAGGTTGAGAATAAAGGAAAGAAAAAGTAATTAAGTTGAGATAAGAGACTGGATCTGAGTATGCTGCCTGCTGCCAAGTCGCATCAGTCGTGTCCGACTCTGTGTGACCCCATAGACTGCAGCCCACCAGGCTCCCCCGTTCCTGGGATTCCCCAGGCAAGAACACTGGAGTGGGTTGCCATTTCCTTCTCCAATGCATGAAAGTGAAAAGTGAAAGTGAAGTCGCTCAGTCGTGTCCGACTCTTCACGACCCCATGGACTGCAGCCTACCAGGCTCCTCTGTCCATGGGATTCTCCAGGCGAGAGTGCTGGAGTGGGGTGCCATTGCCTTCTCCAGATCTAAGTATAGGTAGAGCATATTAGCAAGGACAGGAAAAGGATCACGCTCTGCTAAGATGAGAGAGATGATAATGAAGATGGTAAAGGAGCAGGACATCCTGCCCAAATCAGAGAATTAGATTCTGAGGAGTTCAAGTCTATGACTTCACAGTTTCTTTTTGAAATAGGAGAATGTTCACCTAAAAGCAAAGTGATAAAGACATGGCATAGGAAGCTAGAGGAGAAGAAAAATTTAGGAGAAGGAATTGATGAGTGACATATATAAAAACAACAGCTCACTTGAGGCTGAGGACAATGCACTGAGATAACACCCATCTAAAGAACTAGCTGAAGCAATGAAAAGCGGCTGGCTGGTCTGATTCAGGGTTGCATTTAGAGGCATAATTCAGTGGAAATACAAAGAAATAACAGAGTTGAAGGTACAAAGCATGAAAAGTGAATCAACAGACAATGGGTTTCAGAATGCATCTCAAAGAAAACAAAGGAAGGGGCTGAAAAACTGGGAGAAATGAGAATACACTGACTTTTACAGGGAGAGAAGGGTGGTACCGGGAGCAGAGCATGGTGGAGTAAGGGAACCAGCAGGTGAAACTTATTTTAAAAAAAGAAGGCTTCAAAAATGAAAAAAAGGAAGGCCCCCCTTTCCCAGAACATCACTTATAATGTCTAAGAGTTTAAACTACTACACAATGAAATTTGATCAAAATCAAAAATTTTTGTCATTATTTAGAAACTAAGCATGTAGAAAATATTAAAATTGACACTTACCACACATTGCAACAGTCTTTGCCTCTTCAATAGATTGATGTTTGTCAGTTAAACGAGCTTTGGTTACTTTATGTTCATTTACCTCTTGTTCTAACCGTTGCTGTAATGATTTAAGCTTGTAGTTTAAATCTATTTCTAAGTTGTTCTTTTCCTGTAAAATGAGAATGAGAGTCAAGTACTACGCTGTGCGAAAAGCAAATCATTAAATCTTACATTAATTTTATCTCTTAAGTGATAATATATGAATCACACTGGCTTGAAATATTACACTATATGTACTTAAATACTTTTACTCAGAACATAATTTTATATTTATACTTCTTGTGCACTTCACACTATCTATAATATCTTACTTTAAAAATCACAATGGCTGCTGCTAGGTCACTTCAGTCGTGTCCGACTCTGTGCGACTCCATAGATGGCAGCCCACCAGGCTCCCCCATCCCTGGGATTCTCCACAATAAGCACATATAATTAAAAACAAAGTATCACCTCTCTGTGCCCTCTACCCTCCTTTCCCAAGTGAATCATTAGCCGGGGCTGATGGCAAGGAAGATTTCTATCATATTCAAAAGGGTTCACTGAGAGTATCAGAGAACAACAGGACAGTTCTTCAGGTCATTTAAATTTTTTTGCTACCATTTAAAAAACTAATCTCTGTTACATTTGCATTGTGATGATCAGATATCTAACATCCTTCAAGGATAAAAACAAGTAAGTAACACTCTAAAAAAGCTCAAAATAAGATCCACATACATCACACACCAACCAACCATAAAAATTTTCAGAAATGTAAACATATAGAGATTAGGAACGAATGGTCTCTCAGAAAATCACCTTATAATATCTGGTAATCAGGAACACTATCTCATAATTGGTATACATTAAATCATTTACCTTTTCTGAATGATTAAGCATGTCTTGAGCCTCTTTTCTTTCTCCTTCCACTCTTTCAAGATTATGTTTGAGATGCTTCACCTCCTCTTGTAAAGATGTAATTCGAGCTGTCAAGTGAGAAAAAAGTTCAAATCACAGTCACTGAGAGAGAAATCCTTTTTTTTTCCCCAGCATGATTATTAAGATTAAAAAAAAGCTTTAAATCTCCAAGTAGTAAATTTATTTTATTACTTGTAGTTTGGAATAGCTACAACAGTACTGAAAAAGAACAATGAAACTGAAGAACTCAAACTTGCAATTTCAAAACTTACTATAAAGTTACAGTGACAAAAACAGTATGTTCCTGGCATAAGTACAGACATACAGACCAACTGAATAAAACTGAGACTCTAGAAACAAAACTGTACACCTATAGCCAACTGCTTTTTAACAAGGATACCCATACCCATCAGTGAAGGAAACCAGTCTCTTCAACAAACTGTAATGGGACACCCAGATGCATGCATGCTAAGTTGCTTCAGTTGTGTCTGACTCTTTGTGACCCCATGGACTGTAGTCTGCCAGAATTCTCTGCCCATGGGATTCTCCAGGCAAGAATACTGGAATGTGCTACCATTCCCTTCTCCAGGGGATCTTCCTGACCCAGGAATCAAACCCTTGTCCTCTTACGTCTTCTGAATTGGCTGGTTCTTTACCACTAGCGCCATTTGGGAAGCCCTTTGGCAATGTGTTATGAGATATGACACCAAAAGCATAAGCAATATATTTTAAACTGGACTTCATCAAAATTAACTTTTGTACATCAAAGGACATTATTAAGAAAAATGAAAAGACAAACTACAAAAGAGGTGTAAATATTAGCAAATCATATACCTGATAAGGTCTTACCTGGACTCTTTAAAAGTCAACAACAAAAAGACAAAAAAAATAAATGCACAAAAGACATGCACAGACATCTTTCCAAAAAGAATATACAAATAGCCAATAAGCACATGAAAAGATTGCTCAACTAATCACTCACTAGGAAAATTAAAGTTAAAACCACAATGAGACAATGCTGGTAGAAACTTAAAATGATGAACAATGCTGGTGGAAACATAAAATGAGATGTGGCTGTTATGGAAAATAGTCTGGAAGTGCCTCAAAATCAAACCTAGCATTACCACGTGACCCAGCAATTCTACTCCTAGGTATCCGAAAGATTTGAAAGCAAGTATTCCAATAAATACTTGTATCGGAATTTCACAACAGTGCTATTCATAACAGTCAACAGGTGAAACAACTCAAAACTCAAATGTCCATCAACAGATGAAGAGCTAAATGAAAATATGGAATATATATATATACACACACACACAGACACACACACACATACAACAGGATATTACCCAGCTATAAATGAATGAAGTACTGATACATGGTACATCAACCAATGTTAAAAACATGCTAAGTGAAAGAAGCCTAAACTAAAGGTCACAAATTATACGATGTCATTTGTATGAAATATTCAGACCAGGTAAATTCAGAAATATAGAACAGATGAGTGGTTGCTAGGGGCATACAAGGGAAGGACAGTTGAATGGGCACAAAGTTTTCCTCTGGGTTAATTAAAATGTTTTGGAACTCGAATGTACTGAACGCCACTGAATTGTATACTCTCAAATGGTTAACTTTAGGTTATATGAATTTCACCTCAATAAAAAAATATACAAAAGCAGTTAGAAATACAAGCGGGCAATGAATAAAAACTACAGTCATAGTGATTATTTTTCAAACATGTTTCAAAATTTGGCAAATCAAAGAGACAAAAAATAAATGGAATCTTAAAAATCTGATTAGATTAGAAAACTGATCTACTATTTCCAAAAGTTAAATCCAAAAACATACCAAGAAAAATGGTTACATAATTTCCAAATGCCTGTGTAACAGTTAAAAACAAAAGTACATTACACTATGATATATGACATGAAGCTAAGCTTTTTTTTTTTTTTTCATTTTTAAAGGGTTGCAAACCGTAAAAAAGAAAAACATGTAACAGAGATCATATGTGGCCCACAAAACCTAAAGAATATAATGTCCAATTACATTTGGGAAGTCATTTCCCACACACATGAAGAAGCTTCTGCTCATCAGTGTACATAGAGAGCATTCAACTAGCAAATAACCATCACTTTACCACAAGGCCAGCCTCCCAAACTGTAAGATCTATACTGAGGGATCTAAAATGTCTTAAGAACCATAAAAAGTTAATGCAAAAATTTTATGTGTGCATGTGTGTGTGTTTTACCACAATGTACTTTTTATATGTATGTTGAGGCTCATATAAATTCTGCACATTTTTTAATGTGTATGAGCTTCGATTCACATGTAAATAAAAAAATAAACCTTCAAGGAAGCATTGAAAAATGATACACATTAATGGTAAGTCATGCTATGAATCTTCCTTAACTTCACCAATATCTAAAAAGTCAGTTAAAACCACTGTTGATAAACACATAATGATGGTCTCTTCCTTAAAAGCAAGCACTTCAAAGCTCAGTAGTATCTGGAAAATCACTAACTCAAAGAATTTTAGAATTGCAAGAATTTATAGGAGTCACCCAATCTTCTTGGTTTACAGATAAAGAAGGCAGACGAAGTGACATGCACACAGCTAATAAGCTGTATATTAAGGCCTAGAGAGGCAATTTAAGGACGTGGCATATGAGGCTTTTCTAATACATATAATGAGGATACTTTCTTGGTTGTATTCAGATCTATTTTAAGCCTAGTCCCTGAGAAATAAGATTGTGCAACACTCCTCAGCTGAGAACCAATGGGAGACCCTAATTTCTGTTTCCAAAGTCCAAAAACTGACCCTGACCTCTCTCCACAGAATTAGAGCTGATCGTCAAGTCTCAGGAGACTCCAAACTATGTTCCCATCCTGTGACTTAGGTTAAAATGCACTACCCCACCCCCTACTTTTCCCTGAAAGATCTGGCAACTTCCATGCATGTCTGTTTTGATTAGGTAGTATGGATGCTATCGCTTACAGAAATAGAAAATAGAAGAAAAAAAAAAAGTGAGAAATGGTTAAAGCCAGGCATCCTGTTGAAAACAAACTGATTTTATTAGTGACGAGTATTCCTTTATTCACTGTTAGTTATATTCCATCTTTTTCCTTTTAGACTCAGAAAGACTGCTGATATCTCTAGTTCTAACCTTTCCAAGTACTGAACTTTTTATTTGCAGTGGGATTCTCTTACTGCTGTTTAGTTTCTATTTCTACCAACAATGCATGAAGAATCCCGGGTTTTAATAGTAATAATCTTCTCTACCTGGATTAGTTCCACTTTCAGTAAGACTTCTGTGAATTGGACACTTTTAAAAATTAAGGTTTCAGTAATCTGGCTGTAAGACTGGAAATAACCACATTACCTCCATCACAAGGGTACCTGAGAGAGGGAAGAAATTACAATTTGATACGAATTCTCCTGAAAGAGAAAGAATGCTAACCATTTCCAGTATTACCAAGGTCATTTTCTTTTTTTATTGAAGTATACTTGATGTACAATATTATATCAGTTACAGGTGTACTATATAGGACAATATGATCAAAAATACTTTACCTTACACTTAAAAATTACTAACACACAAAAGGACAAATACTGAGGTACCACTTCTATGAGGCGGTCAAATTCACTGAGACATAAGGTAGAAGGGTGGTTACTAGGGGCTGCAGACGAGTGGGAAACGGGCAGGTACTGAGTACAACTTTTTAGTCTGGGAAGATAAGAAAGTTCTGGAGATGGACAGCAGTGATGGTTGCACAACACATGACTGTACTTTGTGCCACTGAATTGTACAACTAAAAATAGCTAAAAAGGTAAGTTTTAATGTCTGTTTTACCACAATAAGAAAAAATATTACCTTGTAGGTCTCCAATCTTCTCAGAATCATGACCTCTATCTCTTCGTTCGGCTTCTAATACAGCCTGCAGTTGGTAATAATCTTTGTCCATTTGTGACTTGGAATTCTCTAAAATTCTATTTCTCTCTTGCAGTTCTCTGTTTAGGGACTCTAGCTGAGTGATGGATTTGCTCATCTCTGTGTGACTCTTCCTTAATCTAACCGCTGTGTCCGATTCTGTCCTAAGTAAGTCATTGGCTTCTTCTAGCTAATTTAAAAAGAGAGCAAGAAAATAGGTTTTGTTTTTTTTAACCAAAACACATATTTATTATAATTAAAAAATCTCATTCCAAAAACTTACCTGCTTTTGTAATTGTGCCAGCTTCTCATTAGCAAGCTGTGAATTCTGGCTGACTTTCTTCAAGTCTTCCAACTGATCTTTTAATGTAGAAACTAGAAAATGAACACAAATGTAAGTTTGTGTTGAGGAAGCATACAAAACCCTTTTAGAAAAAAAAGGAAATTTGGTCTTAGGCCATGAAAGTCAGTTATATTAGCTCTAAATTTCATCTTGGAATTACTTACATTTGAAATTTATTTAAAAGTAGAGTACTGTTTTATAATATACAATGCAAAAACAGATTTGTGTCCACTGTTACATTTCAAATTCTTCTATTCTTTTGATAAAGGTTAATCTATTAATGAAATGACATGGCTATTATTTCTTTTTTACTGTATTCTTTTTTGAGGGGGACATGCTGCATGGCATGTAGAATCTCAGTTCCCCAACCAGGGATTGAACCCACCCTTGCCTTGGAAGCACACTATCTTAATCACTGGACCACCAGGGGAGTCCTGATACAAAGCTAATTTTAATGTTCTCTGTTTTTGAAAGTAAAAATCTTTGCTTACTTCAATTACTTTCAAAATGATCCAAAATTTAAAAGGTACCAAATGGTATATAGTACAAACATGAGTCTTTCTCTGAGCACATTGTTTTCCAGCCCCTCTGGCTCTCCTCCTCAGCAACTACTAACTTCTTGCACATCCTTCCTCAGATAGTCTGTGTATCCATACCCAAATATATGAGAGCACAAATGTGTGTTTTCACATGCATATCTGTATGTATATATATATATATATAAATATACACACACACACACACACACATATAAACATACATATATATGCACTTCAGTTCAGTTCAGTTCAGTCGCTCAGTTGTGTCCAACTCTTTGCAACCCCATGAATCGCAGCACACCAGGCCTCCCTATCCATCACCAACTCCCGGAGTTCACTCAGACTCACGTCCATCGAGTCAGTGATGCCATCCAGCCATCTCATCCTCTGTCGTCCCCTTCTCCTCCTGCCCCTAATCCCTCCCAGCATCACAGTCTTTTCCAATGAGTCAACTCTTCACATGAGGTGGCCAAAGTACTGGAGCTTCAGCTTTAGCATCATTCCTTCCAAAGAAATCCCGAGGCTGATCTCCTTCAGAATGGACTGGTTGGATCTCCTTGCAGTCCAAGGGACTCTCAAGAGTCTTCTCCAACACCACAGTTCAAAAGCATCAATTCTTTGGTGCTCAGCCTTCTTCATAGTCCAACTCTCACATCCATACATGACCACAGGAAAAACCATAGCCTTGACTAGACAGATCTTAGTCGGCAACGTAATGTCTCTGCTTTTGAATATGCTATCTAGGTTGGTCATAAATTTTCTTCCAAGGAGTAAGCATCTTTTAATTTCATGGCTGCAGTCACCATCTGCAGTGATTTTGGAGCCCCAAAAAACAAAGTCTGACACTGTTTCTACTGTTTCCCCATCAATTTCCCATGAAGTGATAGGACCGGATGCCATGATCTTTGTTTTTTGAATGTAGAGCTTTAAGCCAATTTTTTCACTCTCCACTTTCACTTTCGTAGCATATATAAATATGCCGTTTTCTTTTAAACAATTAGTATTTTTTTAAGATACATTTTAGAGATTCTAAGTTTATAAAGAAATGCTTTATTCTTATAAAATGCATAGTACTCTACCATATACACTAAAGTTTATTATATCACAGATTACATTTACATTGCTCATAATTTTGGCAATTTAAACAACTCTAAAATTAATAATTTTATGTACCAGTAGGCAAATGCACAAGTGTATGTGATATAAATTACTAGAAGTGAAGTAATTGGATCCAAGGATGCAGAGAGATATTTTAAATTTGCATCACTAATATCAAGACACATAAAACTATAGTTTGGTAGTTCTCAAATGTGGCTACTTGTTAGAAGTGCTGAGAGAGCTTATTAAATATACCAATGCCCAGTCTACATGTCGAGGTGAATTAAACTAGAACTTCTGGGGTTTAGGTATTAGTATTCTTTAAAGTTTCCCAAGAGATTCCAATTCACACACAAGGGTAAAAATCACTACCTGAGCTATAACATTCTACTGTTTTTAAATATGCTATAAATTTATTTTGGGCCATGGGTATTAGCTCTTGAGGGGGCTTAGGACTGAGTCTTCAAAAATATATCATAGGAACTAAATTTAAGACAATCTGAAGACAAAGACCTCAAGACAGTGTTAGAAATTTCAGTGTTTTTCAAAGGAAAAGCAACAACTTACCTTCATTTTCTACGTTCCTCCTCTTCTCATTTTCCTGTTCTGCTTTTCTTTGGTATTCATTAATTCTGTGCTGTAGCAACATTTTCTCCTTCTCAATCTGAGATACCGTAGATTCTAGATTTCTTCTTTGAGTCCCCTGAAATTATAAGAAAAGTTCACCACTGCGATTAATACTCCTCATTTCTTCAACTGAGTTCTTCAAAGAACTCAGCTCTTTTTTAAAAAGTACACAATTAAATAAGATAGATATTTTGGCTTTAAAATCACATAGTATTTCCTAATAATGATACCTACAGTAGAATTAGCTTGCCTTAGAAGAAAACAGTAATTTTATTTTAACTAGATATATAAAATTTTCAGAGATTAAGAAAAAATCCATGAACATAAAAACCACCCTATGAATCTTGTCAGATTGAAGGTCACTGGATCAGTTTAACATGAACACAAATAATACCAATATTTTGGCTTATTTACAATCCTAAATTTAAGAAATGAAATACACAAGGGCTCAGATAACAACTGATATTATTATTATTTGATAATTCAATGGTACAAAACTCAAATGATACCAAAGGTTAGTGTTTGTGGTTTAACTTCACTAGTCCCTATATGAGGTCTCCCTTAATTTCTCTTCCTGTTTCTGTAACAATTTATCTTTCCTAAGATGTTCTATGTATGCATGTACCTACTTAATGTATATTAGAAAGTAATGAAAAAGATACTTTAGAAAATGAAACTAAGGGGAGAGGAGAGTTAAAGGAAAAAAAAATACTCCAAATTCTACAACTTAAGAAAAAAAAACTTCTGCTTCTGCATTACCACCATCAGCATATCTTACATTTAATGCTATATTTTTCTCTTTAAGATACCACATTGGACAAACCTTTTACAGTGTGTGTTTTTCTGGGCTTTCCCATCTATAAGTGAAACCCATCTTTTAAGTAAGATGCTGCCAGAGAGATACAATAAAATTTGACAGAGACCATCCAGACTCCTTTCAGTTATAAGATTTAACATTTTAACTTTCATCTTTTCATTTTGAAAATCTGAAATGATTCTACATTTCAGAAGTTCCACAGACAGTGAGTACATGTAGCCTTCCACTCAGTTTCCCCTAAGAATACATTATATTTAACAATGGTACAATAACCAAATCAGGAAATTGATACTGATATATATACATCATGTGTAGTTTTATGTCATTTTATCTCATGTGCAGATTCACAGAACTACTACCACAACCAAGATACAGAACTGCTTCATCAGCACAGTGATCTCCCTCCAGTCACTACTTATAGCCACATGCACCCCTCACTTCTCCCACCATCGACATCCCTGGCAACCAGTAACAGGAGGTCTTCCATCTGCATAACGCTGTCATTTTTAAAATGTTATCTTAATGGAATCATACAGTAGGGATCTTTTGAGATTAGCTTTTTACATCCAACAAGTATCTCTGCGATCCGTCCAAGTTATTGTGTATAACAATCGTTCATTTTCCCAGCCTACAGCTTATCATGTTATCATCTTATCAGAATCTTTCACAGAGCAAGCACTGCTAGTTTTGACAAAGTCCAACTTATCGAACTGTCTTCCTTATATGGATCACGTCTGTGGTGTAATGTATAACTTCACCAAGCTGTAAGTCCCAAGGATTTTCCCCTATATTTTTTCCCTAGAAGTTTTATATTTTTTATGTTCCTATTTAAATATATAATGTTTTTTAAGTTAATATTTGCCTAAGATGTAAGACTGGCTGAGATCCATATCTTGGCCTATGAATACCTCATTGCCCCAGTACCACTTGCTAAAAAGACTATCCTTTCTCCACTGAATTGCTTCTGCACCTTCATCAAAAATGAGGTGGCCATAATTGAGGGTAACTGATCCACAGTTTCTTTGCAGTACTATCTTTGCTTGGTTTTGGTATCTTGGTCATTCTAGCCTCATAAAATCCACTGGGGAATGTTCCTTTCGTTTATATTTTCTAGAAGAAAGTATAGAATCGGTGTTAAGTCTTCTTAAAACACTTGGTAGCTTCGTCTAGTAAAACCATCTGGTCCTGAAGATCACCTTTGGAGGAGCTTTTAAATTATGAGTTCACTTTAATAGTTATATAGGGATATTCATATAATGTATTTCACATTATATGAGTTGTGGTAGCCTATATTTTTGGAGGAATTTGTCCATTTCACCTAAATCTCACACTTCAGTGTTTAGAACTGTATTATTTCCCCAAGAATTTTTTAAATATAGCCATAAGAGTCTGTAGGAATATGCCCTGCCTTATTCCTGATACAGATCATTTGTGTCTTATCTTTCCTTTGACAATCTTGCTAGAGATTTGTCAATTTTTTGACCTTTCCAAACAGCTGGGTTTTTTATCATTGATTTTGTTTTCCTGTTTCCAATTCCATTGATTTCTGCTCCTTATTTTTCCTTCCTTCTCTTTGCTTTCAGTTTATTTTGCTCTTCTATTTCTAGGTTCCTGAGGTAGGAGCTTAGATGACTGATTTGAGACAGTTCATCTTTTCTTTTCTTCCTTAATATTTTATTGAAGTATGGTTGACTTACAATGTTTCAGGTGCAGAGCAAGATGATTCAGTTATACATGTACATGTATATTATTTTTGAAGTCACCTTCCATTATAGGTTATTACAAGATATTGACTATAGTTCCTTGGCTACAGTCATCTTTTCTAATGTAAACGTTTCAATGCACACATTTCTCTTAGAGCACTATGTTAGCTGCATCCCACAAATTTTGATGTTTATCTTCATTTTCATTGCTGAAATATTTTTAAAAGGAGGCAGACCCATAACTTTATGAGATATAATTAACATCATATTTTTTCATTTCCTTTGAGACTCTCTTCGTTCACCTATGCATTATTTAAAACTGTTTTGTTTAATTTCCATGTGTTCACAGAGCTGTCTGATACTTTTCTGTTATTCATTCTAGCTTGGTAACATTTTGGTCAGAGAACACACTGTTTATGACTTTAATTCTTTGAAATCTGTAGTTTGCTTGGTATGTGGTCTATCTTGGTACATATTTCTTGAGTGCTTGAAAAGAATGTGTCCTTTGCTATTGTTAGGCGGAGGGGTCTACAAATGTTGAATAGATCCCACTGGCTGATGGTGTGGCTGAGTTTGATATATTTGCTGATTCTCTGTCTAGAGGGTGATATTTAAAAGTCTTCAACAGTATCACAGATTTGTCCTTTCAGTTTTATCAGCTTTTGCTTCACGTATTTGGTAGCTCTTCTGTTTGGTGAATACAAATTTAGGAATGCTATATCTTCTCAGAGGATTGACATTTTTGTCATTCTGCAATGTCCCTCCACCAGTGATAATTTTATTTGCCCTGAAGTCTACTTTACCTGATTTCAATACTGCCACCGCTGCCTTCTTTTTGCTAATGCTTACATGATGTATTTTTCCATCTTCTTACCTTAAAGCTGTCCATACTGTTACATTTGAACAGTTTCTGGTACATAGCATATGGGTAGGTAATTTTTAAAAATTTACTCTGACAATCTGTTTTAACTGCTGCTGATTTTAATTTACATTTAATATAATTACTGATATATTAAAGGCTCCCGTTTTGTTTCTATTGTGTTCTGTTTTTCTCTTGTCTTTCTGTAGGTTACTTGAAAATTTTTTTAGAATTCCACTTGCTTTATCTAGTGTTTTTAAGCGTATCTCTCTATAATTCTCAGTGGCTGCTCTAAGTATTACATTATATTACTCGTATTGGCTTATGACCAGTTTGATTAAAAAGTGTAACGTTATCTCTGCTGATACCTACTTATAATTGTCTAAAAATTTCTTCTACACATATGGAGAACCACATTGAACAACACTGTAATTTCCACTTCAACTGTCAGATGTAATATAAAACACTGAAGAGGAGAAGGAACACACAGTGTGTTTACCCATAGTTTCACTCTCCGTTGTTGTTTCCTCTTTCCTGGTGTTTCAAGATTTCTTAATCACTTCCTTTCTATTTAGAGAATTTCCTTTAGCAATTATTTTAGGGATGGTGTGCCGGTGACAATTTCTCTTGGTTTTCCTTCATCTGAGAACATTGTGGTTCTCATCTAGGATGTTTTCACTGGATGCAGAATTCTCAGTCAACAGCTCTTTTTTCCTTCAGCCCTCAAAAAAAGCAGTACCATTTCCTCTGTTCTCCATGGTTTCTGTTAAGAAATCTGTCATTTGCATTGTTCTTCCCCATTAGGGAAATGTCATTTGCTGCATTTAAGATTTCTTCTTTGATGTTAGTTTTCATAAATCTATTGTCTGTCTTGGTGTGGATATCTTTGGGTTTCTCCTTTTTGTGGTACACTCAGTTTCTTGTAGGCATGTATCTTTTGTTTACAGGTTCACATCTTTCTCCACAATTGTGGAATTTTCAGCCATCATTGCTTCCTGCCCTCTTCACTCCTCTTTTTCAGCAATTCCAAAAACACAATATAAGAACCTTTCTGCTATAGCCCCAGCGGTCACTGAGGCTCTGTCACTTTTTCTGTTATTCAGAGTAGGTAATTTCTATCCATCATCAAGTTCCCAGACTCTTTTCCTTGTATCCTTCACTGTGCTGCTGAGCCCATCCCCTGAGATTTTTATGTCAGGTATTTTTAACTTTTGGTTGGTTCTACATCTTTTACGTCTTTGTTAAGACTTTCTAGTTTATAGTTTTCATCTGTTTCAGGTATATTTGTAGTTGCTCATTGAAACATGATGATTCTTTCAAATCTGTGTCAGGTAATTTAAACATCTGTGTTATCTCACTGTTGGCATCTGTTTATTGTCTTTTCTCATTCCAGTTGAGAAATTCCAAGTTCTGGCTATTATGACTGATTTTCTAATGAAATCTGGACATTCTGGGTATTATAATCTGGGCAATTTTTTAAGGTTTTCTGTTTCAGCAGGCCTCTCTGGTCACTGTTCTGGTGGGATGATGGAAGTGCTGCCTCATTTCTCTCAAATGGAGGTAGAAATCTAGGTTTTTCCACTTGGTCTTCAATGACACACGGGTTTGGAGGGGGAGTGGATCCTCTTCACCACTGGTGGAAAGGGGAGTTCTGGCACCCCACTAGGCTTCCTTGGATGATACCATGAAGGCAGGAGGGTACCTGGTCACTGCTTCCTACATGACCCCCATAGACACTGCAATGCGGGGGCGGGCACTCATTTGTTCAGTGTCCAAAGTGTTAACTCTCTACAACGCCTCTTCTGACACCAACACAACAGGGAGCAGGAAGGGGGCCTTGCTAACTGCCAGAAGTGGAAGATGAGATTCCCACATGGTCTCCAATGACACTGTCTTTGTGGGGGGGTGGGGAGGGTGGAGGGAGGGCGGGGGGTGGGGGGGGAGGGTTGGGCAGGAAGGCTCATCACTGCCCAGCAGAGATGCAAGTCCCTCCAATGGACCTTCCTGGTCATGAGGCTGGAAGTCTGAGCTCCCAAATCTGTCTCTGCTGGTGGGGATGGGGTTACATTTTCTATGTTGTGTTTGGTGAACAGAGCAGTGACTGTAAGTTTTCTGATTTGCTAGCCTGCTGCTTTCTTGGTCCTCTACTTAGAGAGTGGTGTTTTTCACCTGTGCTTCTTGGTGTTCCCAGACTGCTGGCTTATCCAGTACCCAGCATGGAATACACACTGCAAGCAAACAAAAACCCAAAAAACCCAGAGTACTTATTATTGCATCATTTCTGGAGGTTCAAGTATTCTAGCTGGTCTGTCTTCCCTCCACCTTTCACAATCTTTTAAATTTTTTTTTGTTTAATGCCCAGGGTTTTTAAGCTGTATTTAGTGGGAGAAATAGGGGAAAGGACTTTCACTCCATCTTTATAGAAGCAGGACAATTTTAATTTTATAATTAATATTTCCCTCTTTACCTTGAATTTAGAAAGCCGAGTAACTTAAACCTAGCATATTTGTTTTTTATCTGTGTTCTAGAAATGAAACAAAAAGTGGGGATATACAAAAAGAATTTCTTAAACATTCAATGTCAAATATTACAGTGCCAGGCCAAGTCCACAATGACTAACGGCAACTTGGTAAATATTACATAAATCTGTCCAGACTGTGTTTATTTGAGGCTATGAATATGGGGGGAAAGAAAACAAAAAGCCCACCACCACTGACATATGCTATTCTTTAGGAGAAAATTAAGACAGCACAAAAATCATCAGAAAGATTAAATCTAAACAGGACAAAGGATGTAAACAGTGAGAGGAAGGACTTTGGGAAGATATTCACAAGGTAACCAAAAGGAATAAAAATGTGCTACATACTTGCAAAAGAACATCTGAATCATAAAATGTTCATGCAGTATTTCCCTGATAGTAACAAGTTCTTGCTAAGTGACGATAGAAAAAAATGATTCCAAGATTCATATAATTCCCATTTGATCATATGAAATTATGTTAATGTAAGTCCTTTTGAAGCTGTATTCTTCCTTCTTTCCTATCTGTCTCTTTCTGCTACAGTTCTAGACTCAACTTCTCACCTCCTGCTCCTTTCTCTCTTCAACTATTAAGAACCACTAAACTGAAATTCATGTACTAAAATTTGAGCATGGTTCTAGAATAAAACCACACAAAAGGAACTAAAGCATAATCTAATTTCACATGAACTTTCAGCTCCAAAGTGAGGCTTTCATCATGATTCTTTGGTCCTGTTCTATACTGCAACCTATCAAGTTCAGATGTAACATTCTCAAAAAACAAAACAATCTGAAAGAGGGAAAAACTCTAAAAAAGGACAACTTCTGATGAGAAAACAAAAAGTACCTCTTCATCCAATTCTTTCATTATCTTGTCTAGTTTTATGTTTGACGTTCTGTAAAAGTAAAAGCAATACAGATTAGAAATACATTTACTTTTTACTGCCTATTTAGCTAAGATTTCTTAACCTTTTTTGTGTGTATGCTGTGGACCCTTCTGAAGTCAAGTCTGGTGAAGCATTTTCACAAAAATATTTTTAAAGCATAAAATACACAGGATTAAAAGGAAATGTGAAATACAGTCATGAACTTTTAAAAACAGTGTGATTCACTAATATACATGTTTTATTAATATATTAAATGACATAATCTAGCAGTAGTAATTTTAAAGTAGTAATAAGCATAAATGGAATTTAGAGATAATATTTGCATTCTAGGAAAATATTTGTGTGATTTCTACTGGTAATAAAAAAAATTCACAGCTACTGGTAATACTTGTAGATTACTATGTTCATAATTAAAGAAAATGCTGAATTTCAGTTAAAGGTTACAGAATAGATTCACTATTCTCCCCCAAGTTTAAGGACCTTAAATTCCATGCATGGATGCTTTAGGCGAGGTTCAAGGATTCTAGGTTAAGGAGCCCTGAATTCCCCAGGCAATACTTGCTACTAAACAAAGATCAATCATTTAAACTTTAATGCAGGATTAAAAAAGGTGGCATATATAAAGCAAACTTGGTAACTTGGGCAAAAATTTGAGATAAACTGAAAGGGTATCACCTCCATCACAATTCATATTTTGGACTCTAAACACATTTCTGCGCTTCAAATCTGTAGACACAATGCTTTACTTGGATGTCTCACCAAATACTTCATTCAGCATGTCCAAAGCTACACTTATTCCCTCTGCCCCACACCCCTGGCACAGTACCAATCTGCTGTTTCGCTGCGATCTCCAAACAAGGACCCCACCTGGGAATTCTCCCTGAATCATCTTCCTCCCTCATTCTCACTTAGTGAATAAATATCAAGTACTGCCTTATTAACCAGAGAGTTCTTTTTAAAAAGCAAATTTGATCTTTTGTTTTCCTTTAAGTTTAATAAATTTATTGCTTTAGAGAGATCAAATCCTAAAGGAAATCAGTCCTGAATATTCATTGGAAGGACTGATGTAAAGCTGAAATTCCAATATTTTGGCCACCTGATGTGAAGACTCATTGGGAAAGACCTTGATGCTAGGAAAGACCGACGGCAGGAGAAGAAGGGGACAACAGAAGATGAGATGGCTGGATGGCATCATCGACTCGCTAGACATGAATCTGAGCAAGCTCCAGGCTTTGGTGATGGACAGAGCAGCCTGGTGTGCTGCAGTCCATGGGGTCACTGCAACACAACTGAGCAACTGAACTGTACTGAATGCCTTTCAATCACCCTTAGGATAAATTCCAACTTTCTTATCTTTTCAAAAACAGAGTCTTCCAAGATTTAGACTCTCTTAACCTACCCAATAGACTGAGGAGCCTGGTAGGCTGCAGTCCATGGGGTCGCTAAGAGTCGGACATGACTGAGCGACTTCACTTTTACTTTTCACTTTCATGTACTGGAGAAGGAAATAGCAACCCGCTCCAGTGTTCTTGCCTAGAGAATCCCAGGGACGGGGGAGCCTGGTGGGCTGCCGTCTACAGGGTCGCACAAAGTCAGACATGACTGATGCGACTTAGCAGCAGCAGCAGCAACCTACCCAAACCGATTTGAGGTCACCACCTCCCTCCCCATCACACATGCACTCATTTTCGTATAATTACTGGCCACTTTGGCCATTCTTAATTTCTTCATTAAATTGATCCCTACTACCATCACTATCACTAATTTGTCATTTGCCCTTTAGCTTTAATTATACAAACTGTTCAACATTTATATAACCAATATTTATCCATTTCCTTCTCCTTATTTCTATGTTTTACACCCAGAAATTCCTTACAAATCCCGTGTTCAGGATTATATTAAAGTGCTTTTCTAAAAAAAAGCCTGTATTAAATGCTTCACCATTTAATCTATAGGCAGCGAGCAGTTTACTAGTTTCTTCTCCGCTAGTCACAAAATTGCCAGTCTTACCAATTCCATTTTTTGAATACTTCATCTCCATATTACCTACTTTTATTTATTCAATACTAACCACTAACAGTAACTATAAAATGTTAAAGTTTGTAATAAGTAACTCAGCATTATACTAGGCTACTTTAAATTCTCTTGATCACTTTACATTTTAATAAATATATTGGCTCTTATTAAATATAGACTCGCAGGACAAAAAAATTCTGAAAAAATACTGTTCTAAAGAAGCAAAGTGGAAATTAAGAGTGTTTGCATCAAAAATTTAGTGAATTTTTTAAATTTAGTGAATTTTAATCTTCAACAACTTTTACATTTTAGAAAGTATCTTATCTAATGTAAACTAATTTTCCCTGTCAGCTAATTACAATGGGAGAGAAAATGAGTAAATCAGTGAATCAGTATTAAGTGAATAGTCTGCACTGTATGTATATCAGTGGCAATCTTTACATCCCTACCTTACTTCCATCCACTTTTAGGGATTTAGAGTGCAAACAGGCATTTGCTATGCAACTTTTAATGGGAAAAATGTAAAGCATATTCTCACCTGCACTTCTGCTCCATTTCATCCTTTAATTGCATTTCATTATGTAACTGTTCTTCCAGCTTATAAATTGTTTTCTGCAAATTTTCCTGCTTTAATTAAAAACAACAAAAACTCACTTTAATAAGAATATTCAGAGAATTTTAAAATAGCAAGTTTATATTACCATTTTATTTATAGCTGTTCACAAGGAAAGTATCTGATCCAATCTTACCTTTTTCCCTTTTGTCTGAAATTTTTATTAACTCAACAAGCATTTCCTTCTAACACTAATATGTCAGGCACTGTGGCTGGCACTAGTAATATAAAAATTCAAAAGATTTGGTCCCAGTTCTCATAAAGCTAATAGTTAAATAGTGGGACACAGGGAATAGGAGGGGGAAAAGAACCTATAATAACTCAAAGACATATACACAAAATATTATGATGTGGTAGATATAAATAAAATTACACATAAGGTGTATTGCACAAGCAGAGGACAGACCTCATCTGCCAGGAAGATGGAATGTTTAAGATGAGACGTGTAAGAAGAGAAGTATTTACCAAGCAGAGGAAGTGAAAGAATGAATGCATTTTGGCCAAAATGAATGAGTCCGAAAGTAGAGAGACAAAGAAAATATGATCGGATAATGAGGAGAAATCACATCCAGAGAACAGAACATACAGGGAGACTGAGTCACATAACAGCTGAAAAGGCAAGTGGGACTATTTCCTTGTATGCAGAAAAGGAGTTGGGCACTTTAACATGTAAACACTTTAAAAGGGAAAATGACAGAGTGTTGGCATTTTAGAAATATCACTTCAGTAAAAAAGAAGGTGAATACATTAGATAGCAGAGAAATTCTAGACAAAGAAAAATCAATTAATAGACAGTCCAGGCAAAAAAGAATACACAGGTCTAATGCAAGGAAGAAGCTGTAGAAATTGAAGAGAAAATGAATTACTACATCAACCAGAAGGCAGAATTTATGATCCAGCAACCGATTAGAAATAAGAACAGAATAGCATTATAAAAGATGTATGACAAAAAGAATTACTGGGGAGAGGATGGAGAGAGAAAGGCTGAGTTCAGCTTTGGCCTAGGTTGAGGTGTCTGAAAGTTGTGCAGGAAGAGAAGTCCATTCAGAGAGAAAGAAAGGATTCAGGTCTAAAGCTCAGAGAAACAAGCTCGTCACACATGAGATTAATTATAGAAAATGGGCAGAGAGCCAATGTCAGAAGTACTTTGAGAAACATTTAATAATTAAGGGGAGGGGGAAGCAGAAGGAGAGCCTGCAAAGAGGACTGAAAATAAAATCCAGAGGCAGAAAGAGAAAAGGCAAGAAATAATGAGAATATGAGAGTTCTTAGAGTTCTGAGGACAACAGAGTGCTCAATGTCAAATGCAACAAAAGAGAAAAATAAGATATGAAATGAAAAATATTCATCATATTTGGCAACTGCAAAGCTGTTCTCTGGCATCTCTGCTAGACAGATTTCAGAGAAGAGTTGAAAATTAAATTGGTTGACTTTTATACTTTGTTCTGCTGCTGCTAAGTCGCTTCAGTCGTGTCCGACTCTGTGCGACCCCATAGACGGCAGCCCACCAGGCTCCGCCATCCGTGGGATTCTCCAGGCAAGAGTGCTGGAGTTGGGTGCCATTGCTAGGTTAACAGAAATAGTAGGCACACAAGTGTTTTCTTCTTCCCCTCTGATCCTGAACAGAGCGAAAGATAAGAGCCACTGACAGAAATTTATGGCAATCACCGCTGAACGAGATCAACCCAAAGTAAACACGCTACCACTGAATTATTTAAGTCCTAATGTACCTCTATACTTACAGATACGTAATACAGTGAGAGTGGAGTTATAACAGCTCCTTATTTTCACCTTCTCCAGATCAAATGTGCTTTAATTTTGAAGATTTCTGAGCCCTGGTTAGCTATATAACTTGGCAAATAGCTTTATTGGGATGAGAATTTAAAAGAGAAAAACCCGTAATAGCTAACAGGTACCCACACAGTTCATTCCCTTTTTTCTCACTTCCCCTTCCCACCATATGCTCTCTCGAATGTAAATGGAAACATATGAAGGAGAAAGAGAACAATTTTATCAGCTTTTAAAAATGAATGCTGCCTATTCCTCGTCTCAATTAAAAATACAGCCTACAGCACACAGAGTTCAAAGACTGGTTTAAGGACAGCCAGGTTTATTTAAGAATATTTCCAGTTAACCCAAAAGGACCTTCTCAAACATAAGCAAGTAAAAATTTTTTAAATCCACTCTCTTATGAGCTACTCTCACAATGAAAAGAACTCATGTTTCTAATATTTACTTCCTATAGTAATTCACTTTTCAGGGTCAAATGAGAGGACGCTCACTGTACTAGTTCCTCTCCATTGGCCACCTCTCCCTTTCAGGCTCGAAGATCCATCCTCTCCCTTCTTTGTCATGCAATTTACAGACTGCATTACATGGGCTCTTCTCTCCCATGATGTTAAAGTTGGTTTCAGCCAACAGGTGCCACTAGCTGGAGATCAGTTGGGAGAAATGAGATTTCCACTCTCCTCTTGCCTTATTGTGGCTTTGGCAGTGTTCTCTGTTCTATGCTCCTCTTTCATGATTCTCCACATTCTCTCCGAGCTGTGGGAACAAGATTTGGCTCTCCTCGTCCTTCAGACTAGGGGCGATGGCTTCGCACTGCTGTCAGTCAATGGCTGCTTTACACCCGTTATTTACTGCTCCCTGTGATTCTGCTCATGACACCATTTACAGTCCCTTCATTAAACTCTCTTCACTTCATGGACAAACAAAATGTGGTACATAGATATAACAGAATATATTAAGCCTTAAAAAGAAATGAAATTCTGATACATCTACAACATGTTTGAGCCTTGAGGACATTAAGTAAGATAAGCCAACCACAAAAGGTCAAATATTGTATGATTTCACTAATACTCAAATTCATAGAGACTGAAAGTAAAGACAGCAGTTATCAGGGGCTGGAGGGAGAGTGGAATACAGACTTTAATGGGTAGAAAGTTTTAGTCTGGGATGAAGAAAAGGTTCTTGAGACGACAGTGGTGATGACTGCATAACAATGTGAGGGTGCTTAATGTCACTTTAAAATGGTGTTAATAAAATGGTAAATTTGTGTTACATAAATTTTATCACACACACAAAAAAACTCTCATTTAAACTTTCTGAATGTGCCATCTGTTTTCCTGTCAAGATTCTACCTGATGCACTGATTTATCATAAATTCCTAATTCCAAAGATTAAAAAGACCATCTCTGAGGGGACTTCCCTGGTGGTCCAGTGGCTAAGACTCTGAGCTTTCAACACAGAGGTCCTGAGTTTGATCCCTGGTTGGTGAATTAGATTGCACGTGTTGCAACCAAGACCTGGTGCAGCTAAATAAATAAATTTAAAAAAAAAAAAAAAAGACCACCTCTGTCAACCTGTGTAGCAACGTGTAGTTTATTAACTGCTTCCACATATAATATCCCATTTGATATTCAGGCAAAAAAATCAAACAGGAGAGGAGACAGTAGGTAAAAAAATGCTGTAAAAATTTAGTCTTGGGACTTCCCTGGTGGTCCAGTGGTTAAGATTCTGAGCTCCCAATGCAGAGGGCCCAGGTTCGATTCCTGGTCCGAGAACTAGATCCCAAGAGTTCACATGTTACAACTAAGACTTGGCACGGCCAAATTAAAAAAAAAAATCAGGCTCACTAACTACACATTCGGAAACAATATATATATTAGTATCATGTATACAAAATACATTATCCACAAAACAGCTTTTAAAAAAGTAACAATAAGAAAATACCTACCAAGCTTTTATCCACATTAGAGCTAGTTCTGTTATCGTTAGGATTTGCTGAAGATAAGTATCTGGGAAGAAAAAGTTTTTAAAAGAAAACAAAACAGTCTTTAATATCAAGTAGTAACCAGTAACAAATACTATATGCCTATTTTTTGAACTTACTCTGCTTTTAAAAATTGAGTGCAGGTTCTTAATTCTTTATTTTTACAAACATAACACAGAAATAACACGTATATTAAATAAAACCCACAGCTAGGTCTGAAGTGGTCTTCCCTGGTCGCTCAGTCAGTAAAGAGTCTGCCTGCAATGAGGCAGACCTGGGTTGAAACCCTGGATAAGGAAGATCCCCTGGAGAAGGAAATGGCAACCCACTCCAGTATTCTTGCCTGGAGAATCCAATGGACAAAGGAGCCTGGTGGGCTACATACAGTCCATGGGGTCACAAAGAGTTGGACATGACTGAGCAACTTCACTTTCACTTTCATGAGACATGAATACAAGGAAAAATCACAGAACATAATCTAGAGTATGATAATGTAGTACAAATAGTGCATGTGTGTCTATAATGACTATTTAATTCAAGATTGCCTTTGTGTAGAAAAAGTAATCACTTTTGTGTAGAAAAAGTAATTAACTGCTGAACTCTACTATAGAAAATCTAAAAACACTTAGGGGGGTTGTTTATTTCAACATCTTGAATGTTTTAGAACACTCAAGACAGAATAATTGATAAAAACATAAAATTTTTTAAAGAGAAAAAAAGAAAGAATGCTGGAACAAACATACCACTTTACAGGGTCTCTGTGCATTTCAACATAAAATAGTTCCAATATTACAGTCATAGAGTATTAGGGAGGGAAAAGAGATTAAAATACTGTCTTTTTCTAGGGGTCAAAACTCAAGTATTACCTACTTGTCTGATGATACAGAGAAAGTATTCTAGCATCAAAAGAACAAAATTATTGTCTTATAGTTGGATTACTGGAGAAATTTCATAACACAAGACTAAACTGAATTCCTGTTTTCTAAACTTGACCTGAATTAACCTCTTTTTAAAAGTTTTGACTAAAATGACAAGATGTTTCACTTTAAAAGAAAGTGAGCTATAATAACCTCAAATTTAATCGTTACTCCAAGAAATTCAAATGTCTATTACCATTTGAATGGAGTATAATTTGACTAGAAGTACATATTCTAAAATAAAGCAGATTTGACATACCCAGTTGATGCTGCCACATAGTTCAGTTCACTTTTATATACTGGTGTAGCATTTTATTTAGATTTCTGTTGTGTAGTATTCGCCAACCTACATTGTACAACTCATCCATTTCCTCACTAGGATATGAACATCTCAAGAGAAGACTCTGTATTTTATTAATCCTTATACCTGACGAAGAGTAGACTGTCAAATGTGTCTGTTGAATGAATGCCCAGCATATAAAAATAACATTTCATTTGTATCTGAAGTCCACTAGAAAAGCTAAAACTAACACTGGCTCATACTAATGATAATAATAACTAATACCGAGTGCTTATGCCACGCAGAACATTGCTCTGTTTTACTGTGTTTTGATTCATTTAACCCCTACAACAACCCTGAGACACAATTATTATCCCCATCATCCCTATTTTTGAGGAAATGAAGGTATAAAAAATCAAAGCTATTTGCCTAAGGTCACAAGGCTTATAACATAAAATATGGTGAATTCACTGTGAAGTTTTATGAAGGAATCACTTAATTTTTTGAAGAATTGAAAACTATAGGCCTTTTGTAACATCAATATAGTGATGATAATGCTAGAAGACTACATACTGTTTAAAAATGCCTTATAAAACCAGAACTCTTTGGATAACAGGATTAAGCAAAATATCAATAGTAACAGAATCTCTTGAACTATTAATAGCTGTAATGTGAAGAAACATTAAGTTATTCAGCAAAGAATTTCTGAAAAACAATATCCTGAGCATGGATGAGTTTGAAAGATACTAAATATGAAATCCTGGAAATATAATTAATTGGTGAATGTGACATATTAATATATATTTTTATACACCATTAAATCTACTTTAAATATTCTAAGGTAAATTTTAGATATCCCTAAGAAAATAATATGACTACAACAAAATCAGTGCCTACCCCCAAAACCAATGTGTAGCATACTTACCTACGATTGCTATAATATGTAAATCCTACAAAAGGTAGTTGATTGCCAACAAAAGCTTTAGGTATAGGGAATGTTTCTTCATCTCCTTTATCTTCTTCCAAGTCATCAAAGTTACTTGTGTCTATGTCACTACTTAAATCAGGTACAACTGGTGCCACAGCTAAAAACAGAAACAAAATTAGTTCATTTCAAATTTAATATCAAGTGAAGCAATGATTTTGCACTAACTACTAATGATTTCCTACATATAAATAACTTGTGAACCACAAATTCTAAATGGGCTAAATTCTATTACAATAAGCTTTACTAGGATTATTAATCAGCAGCTACAGATCATGGATTATATAATTCTGTAAATCAATTATTTTCAAAAATAATTATGATAATTATCATATATACATCAAGTTTAATTTGAGTATTACAAGTCAAGTATTATTAAGGTTTGTTTTAAAATACACTGTAGTATAAGATGTGCAAAAGCAATTAGGACTATAGAAAAGACTGTTCAGAAACTACAGGGCAAAACAAATTGCACTTAAAGTTGGTTACCAACAGTATTTCATTTGTTAATCTGCTCTACAGCAAACTAGAAATCAGCAAACTAGAAAGCATCTCTTAGCAGTCTTGGATATAGTTAATAATTTGTTACTGAAATATTTTTACTTATCTAGAATCTAGATAATCAGTATTCCCCTACCCACCAGCTCAATAGCTCTATAAGAGCAAAGTTTTCTTTTTTTTCAATTAACTGATTTATAATATTGCATTTCAGGTGTAAAGCTAAGTGATTCACTTATATGTGTGTGTGTGTGTATGTGTGTGTATGTGTGTATTTTTATTTTTTCCCCATATTCTTTTCCATTATTGGTTATTATTACAATATACTGAATAGGGGCAAAGTATTTTGAATTATATTTTCAGATTCTTTTTCCATTATTGGTTATTATTACGATACACTGAATAGGAGCAAAGTATTCTGAATTATATTTTCAGACTACCAATAGTTATCTTCCTTGAATTAAGTGATTAGGGACAACTCAGGTAAGTCTTATAAAATGGCTGTTGGGAAAAGAGAACAGGGATACAAAACCTCAACAAAGAATCTTCTTCAGGAGTTCTAAACTTGATGGGAAACAAGACCCACATACACTTAAAATAAAGCTGTATGTGACAATGCAAATCTTCACGACATAGAAAACATCATATGAAACTAGTACTGCCACTGTCTTCTTTTGGAGCTTAAATATGCTACAGAAAGTACATACAAAAATAAATATTTGGAAAAACATTTTCTAGTTTAAAGATATAGGAGTATAATAAAATATAACTGAAATATTATCATCAAAACATTCAATAATTATTTTGCATACAATCATTTCATGTTCCCTAAGAGAAGAAGAGCAAACAGAAGTAACTGACATTACAATCTTAATTTCACACATAATTTGTATTATTGCTCTACTAAATCATCTGGGTATTCCAGGCAAGAAGTAACTTTTGTTGTGCATCTCAGATACCGTGACCTATCAGATAAATTTGGGAATAAAACAACACATTCAATCCAAAGAAGCTGCAGTTCTAACAGTGTAACAGGAAAAGAGCTTTTCCACCATTTTCTTTCCTTAATGGCCAAGAAAACTGCCCAACTAGACGATTCTAGCTTCCTGACATTAACTGCCTAATTTGTGGAAAGAGGGGGAGAAAAGGATTGTCATTCCTTATGTAGTACATCCTCTTAGCACAAATTTAACCTTAAAACAGTAGTTCTCAATCAGGGACAAGTTTGGGCCCTCAGGGATATTCAGTAATGTCTAAAGTTCCCAATTAGGGACAATTTTGGCCCCTCAGAGATATTCAGCAATGTCTGAATGTCAGAAATGTCTGGGTGCATAATTTTTGTTGTCACAACTGGGGGAGGGATGTTGCTGACATCTGGTGGGTAGAGACCACATCCTTTCCAGCATTTGTTATCTGTAGATTTTTTTTGATGATGGCCATTCTGATCAGTGTGAGGTGAAGACATTGTATATTGACAAAAGGGTCAATTTATGAAGAAGATATAACAATGATAAACATATGTGCATACAACAACAATTCCAAAGATACACATATACACATATAAATGACATAAAGGAAACAGTTCTAAGAGTGTCTTCAATAACCCACTTTTAATAGTGAACAAAAAAATCCAAACAGAAGATAAATAAGAAAATGGAAGACTTGAATAATCCTGTAAACCAAACAGATACAACAGAAAAATAAAGCATACCCCAACACCAATAGCAGAATACACATTTTTCTCAGGTGCACATGGGACTTTTCCATGACAAACTGTATGTTAGTTCAAAATACAATAAATTTAAAGAGGCTGAAATTATACAAAGCATTTTCTCCAACCACAATGGAATGAAACAAGAAGTCAATAATAGAAGGAAAATTAGAAGATTCACAAATATGTGGAAATTAAACAGTATTCTCTTAAACCATGAGCTGAAGAAATGAAAAAGAAAGAAAGAAAGAAAATGCTTTGAGATGAATGAAAATGAAAACAACATACCAAAACTTATGGGATTCAGTGAAAGCAATACTTAGGGAAGCACTTTATTTTGTAAATGCCTATGTTATATCAAAAAAGCATCTCAAATCAACAACCCAGACTGACACTCTAAGAAACAGAAAAAGAGTAAATCAAGCCCAAAGCTAGAGGAAGGAAAGAAAAAATACAGATCAAAATGCAAGTAAATAAAATATGTAACAAAAAATGAACCATGAAAATTCACAAATAATTGGTTCTTCAAAAAGATCAATCAAATTGGCAAATCTTTTACTTCAATAAGAAAAAAGGAGAAGAGACATGAACAACTAAAATTAGACATTAAAGTGGGGACATAATTATCAAGCTTCTACAAATCAAAGGAATAAAATTTAAAAAGTAATTCCAGAAACACAAACTATCAAAGCTTACTTGTAAAAGAAAATTTGAAAAGACCTATGGTAAGAGATTTAATAAACAACAAAAAAATGTCTCAACAAAAAGCCCAAGACAAGATGGTTTCACAACTGAATTCCATCAAACACATAAAGAAGAATTAATGCCAATCCTCACAGTTTTCCAAAGACAGAATAGGATAAAACATTTCCTAGTTCATCCCATGAAGCCAGAATTACTCTGACACCAAAGCCAACCAAGATGCCACAAGAAAAAAACACAAACCAATATCCCCCGGTTGCAAAAATCTTTAACAAAATACTAACAAATGGAATGTAGCCACATATTAAGAGGGTTATAAACTATGATCAAGTGGGATATATTCCAGGGTGGCTCACCACATGAAAGTTAATCAGTGTAATACATCACATTAATAGCATGAAGAAAAAAACCCACATGATTATTTCAGATAACACAGAAATGGCGTTTTACAAAATCCAACATACTTTCATTACAAAAATATTCAGTCAACAAGGCATAGAAGCGAACTTCCTCTATATAATAAAGGGCACTATTGAAAAATCCACAGCCCATACCATATGCAACAGGGAAAGATTGAAAGCTTTTCCCCAATGATCAGGAACAAGACAAGGAAGGATGCTCAATTTCACTACTGCTACTCAACAACATGCTGAAAGTGTAATCAGAGCAAACAGGCAAGAAAAGAAAATAAAAGGCAGCCTAACTGGAAACACATTCAGTAATTGCTCTAAAAATTTCACTGTTTTTTCAGGAATGGAAAAACCCATTCTAAAGTTCATATGGAATCTCAAGGGATGCCAAATACAGGCATACCTTACAAATATTGTGAGCTCCACTTCAGATCAGAGCAATAAAGCAAACAGTGGAATAAGGTGAGTCATGTAACTTTTTTTTGGCTCCCCAGCGTGTACAGAAGTTATTTTAACACTATAATGTAGTCTATTATGTGTGAGACAACAACATTATGTTTTAAAAACTGTTAAAATTAAAAACCTAATTTAAAATTATGGCCTTAACGAAAAAATATTTTACTGCTAAAAAATGCTAACCATCATCTGACCACACAGTGTTGCCACAGATCTTCAATTTGTAAAAAATTGCAGCTATCTGTGAAGTGCAATAAAGCTAGGTATGTCCATAATCAAAACAATCTGTAAAAAGAAGAACAAAGTTGGAAGATTTAGACTTTCTGATTTTAAAAGCAACTACAAAGCTACCACAATCCAAACTGTGTAGTATTGGCATAAAGACAGGTATATAGATCAATGGAGTACAATAGAGAGTTCAGAGATTAAACCCTCACGTTATATGTTCAAATGCTTTTTGATAAGGGTACCAACACTATTCAAGGAAAAAAGGACAGTCATTTCAACAAATGCTGCTGGGAAAACTGGATATCCATATGCAAAAGAATGAAGTTGGATTCTTATCTTACACTATATACCAAAATTAACTCAAAAGAATGGAAACCAATGACTCTGACAGATATTTGTATACCAATGACCAGAGAAACATTACTCATCATAGCTAAAAGGATAAGCATTCTGAAGTATCAGTCAATAGAAGAATGGATTTTTTTAAAAAGTGGTATAAACACACAATGGAATATTATTCAGCCTTAAAATGGAATGAAATTCTGATGCAGGCTATAATATGGATGAATCCTGAAGACAAGCTACTGAAATGTCAATCTCAAAAAGATAAAGAATGTATGAATTCACTTGTTTGAAGCAGCAAGAAAAGTCAAATTCATAAAGCAGAACAGTGGCCACTGGGGTTTGGGATAAAGGGAGAATGGAGATTTAAGCTTTATTGTGTTATAGAGACTTAGTTTAGGGTGATAGAAAAGTTCTGAAAATGGATAGTGATGTGGTTACACAGCAGTCTGAAGGTGGTTAATACTACTGAACTGTGTACTGAAAAATGGTTACAACGATAAATTTTAAGATATTTATCCTTTATGAAAATAAAAGAGAGAATCTTTCTTAAAGTTTATTGTTTTTAAAAGAACCCAACATAATGCTGAGGCAGTCTAAACTTCTAAGACCCTAAAACTTGCTAGCTCCTAAATTTTTTATCCACAAAGCCTACATTATCTTTTTCATGAAAATATAAAATCCTAAGAGAGGACACCAGACCTGATGGAAAAACAGAACCTAAAGTACCACATATGTGCATATAATTAATTGTGTTTGCTTTTAACTAAACTGAAAACTCGTCACATGTTTTGACAGTTACCACAGTTTACCATAAGTGTCTCCCATCAAGTAGAAGGTGGATTAAGTAATGACAATATCTTATCTGAAATGAGATCATGAATGGCAAAGTTTTTCAAGTAACCACATGTTATATGTAAGACAGCATTATTAATGTGTTATTATATGTAATAACTGTTATAATTTTGTTTTCCCTAAAATTTAACTGCCAACAAGTGCCAATCCCCTGCATTTCTAATCTATATAATACTGAATAGTAGAAATCCTTAAATGGTACATGGTATTTCACAAGATCAAAGATGTTGCAGTCAAACAAACTGAGACTTCAGTCCTGACGTTGTCATTTGCCAGCAGTGTGACCTGCAGAAAACCATTTAGGTCTTCTCATTTCTTCTTGTCTTTAATCTGTCATTTCTTCTATTCTATCCCAAATGAGTAGAAAAAGTAATTTTACAGTCTTAATACTTAGTGCCTCTAAATTAAGAGTGAGTAAGATCAGGAAGCTTGTGGAAATTCTGCCAAAAATCAAGCTGTTTTGTATTTGTACCCTGCTCCCACACGACCAAGGAACAGATGGTGAAGATTGCCGTTATAACTTGCAGACATGTTAAGTGATAAAACTACCAAAAGAACTATTATTTGCAAAACAGCAAGAAGTCTTGCCAAAGAAAATTAGAGAGGCAAAAGAAAATTAAAAAGAACTGTAACTGTTATATAATTTTTAAAATCTTGGCAGGTCAGAGAGGTCAGTTCAGAATAGAAGTATTCTTGGTATTTTAGGGGTGGGAAGTAAAGAAGGGGTAGGAAGAGAGAAAGGGAAGAAGAGAACAGCAAGTTCTACAGACTTCAATTTTTGTTTCTTTTTTTACAGTAAGCACAAAATAGGAGCTATTAGGATTAGGGAAAGCTCTCAAAATGCTCAGGTACATTAAATCTAAGTAGACTGTAGCAAACCATCGGTAAAAAAAAAAGATACAGAAATGGTAATACTACCTATTTATAGAAATTCTTTAAACATGCAGTTCATTTGATTTAAATCAATGACACAATTCATCTTACTTGCTTTTTCCATAAACAGTTATAGTAAGGGAGTATAATATAAAAAATGCCACTGCTGTGGACACCCCAATTCCACTAGACTATGAGCTGTTTTCCTAGTGTCTGCAATAGAGCTGTGCTCAGGATAAAGCAGATGGTCAATACTTGCTGACTAGACTGCCTCCTCTCCTAATTAATACCAACTTTCAATAAGCAAAAGGAATTATGTCTTCCCTACTTTTCACAGTGAATTACTGTATAGTTACTCTGGAATTATTTATGCATAGCTTCACTTTGAAAAAGAAGCAACAGAAAGATATTATTTGGTAGTTTCTGTAGTTCTCTTTTTAAATTTTCTCTGATTTACAATGGTAAACGTATGTTTCCCGCCTTCTGAAACTTTACTGAGAGCATAATTTGAATAAAAAACAGAATTTTTCAAAGCAGTCACTTATCATCTCACTCTACTCATCTCTGTCTTGCAAGCTTCTCTCGCAACAGGAAAACAATAATCATGTCATATTTACTTATGAGGAGGAGGAAGTTCCTTATTTCCCAGTGTATAACTAACTGTTAATAGAGTTTCTCAAGGTGACGCTGCTCCTGCAGCTTCTCCAGACAGCAATGTCAGTATCTGCAGTGGTGTCATTTCTTAATTTCCAGAAAATTTTTATTTCCCCTTTTCCCTCTTTAGTCAGTTTTACAGTTTAGTACAATATATGTACTGTACCTGAAGGCAATATGATATATAACAAGGATATTTCACTAATACTGGCAAACCTACATGATCTATTTCTTCAAAATTAAAAAGAATCATCTCTTGCAATTTCAACTAGATAGGGAGATCTTAAGAGGAACACCTAATTTGTAACTGTTTCTAAAATAGCTGAGTTCCTGTCATACTTACTGTCCATTGCTGATGCTGCAGCAGGAAGTTAAGGACTGACATACACTATTCTTTCTCTGCTAAGTGAAAAAGGGAACAATTCCTGAGACTTCAGCAAGGGAAAGGTGAATTCTTGGCCTCCCAAATCCACAAAGATCATGGGAACCTTTGGTGCCATGATGATTCCGATTCAGCTACATTAAACAAGGTTTTCTGTGAACTGTCATAATCTCAACTGTTTTTTAAACAGGGAAATAGTCTAAATGGACTTAAAATTAACTTCCTGTATACTACAAATTTTTATTTATTTTCATCGCAAGCAGCAAGTCTGAAAGAACCAAGCATACCATAATTTCTTACATGCTAACACAAATTAAATTCTGATAGAACCTCCTTATACTTTAGGTTTTAGCAAAAACAAGAGAATAAACTTCTTTCTCCCCACAAGAAATATTACCTCTTAATTACTGACTTCCTCTATAGTGAGATACTGAAGTCTATACAAAGCAATTCAACAAAGATCAAGTATCACATTAGGATTGCTGAGCCCAACTCCATTACATGTACAAAACATTTCATCTTGGCATACTGAATGGAACATTAGAGAAGGAGCAGTGTATTTTCCCCAATATTATCAGTCTCTCTTTAACTAGATTAGGACAACACTTACACAGCTTTGGATTTTCATCAGATTTTGTGTGCTTTGGATTTTCATCAGATATACATTTATTTTAGGAAGGCAGTTTCAACAGACTATTTACCACAACTACTTTCAAATATTCACTGTAACGTGCAAGAAGAAACAACTTACTGTCTCGAAGTGTTTCCCAAGCCCACTGATCATTTTTGAAGAAGAGATGTCGTTTGATTTCTTCTACACCATTTCGCCCTAATCTCACCTCTCTGAATAGAGAGAAAAGGAGAAAAATCATTAATCATTTAAGATTTTATTACTATTATCAACTCATATTTATTTTTGGGCATAATGCTAAGTTTGTGCGAGATGATAAATACAATTCTGTGTCACCCTGAAATTATGTTGACTATCAGGATAATTTTCAGCATACATAAAAAATAAGTTGAAGATTGAGAATATTAAAGAATTTTTTCCAAAGAAAAACACACACACACCAAAATACCCCACAGATTTATCGATCCTCCATGGTTTTTCTACTGACAACAAATAACCAGATGAATCACTTTCCTTGCTTCATTAGCCTAATGAATTTTCTTGATAGGTTTTTTAATAGAGGTAAATATATTTTTTGCAACTAACAACTTTATTTCACGCCAGCAACTTAAAAAAACTCCGAAAGATATTTTAAAAATAAAATTTCCATTTTATCCTCTAGTACATACTTCTGACCAAACACCAATGACAACTAATTCTTGACCCTCCTACAAAATTGAGCTTTATAGACTATGCCAAAGCCTTTGACTGTGTGGATCACAATAAACTGTGGAAAATTCTGAAAGAGATGGGAATACCAGACCACCTGACCTGCCTCTTGAGAAACCTATATGCAGGTCAGGAAGCAACAGTTAGAACTGGACATGGAACAACAGATTGGTTCCAAATAGGAAAAGGAGTACATTAAGGCTGTATATTGTCACCCTGCTTATTTAACTTATATGCAGAGTACATCATGAGAAACACTGGGCTGGAGGAAGCACAAGCTGGAATCAAGATTGCTGGGAGAAATATCAATAACCTCAGATATGCAGATGATACCACCCTTATGGCAGAAAGTGAAGAAGAACGAAAGAGCCTCCTGATGAAAGTAGAAGAGGAGAGTGAAAAAGTTGGCTTAAAACTAAGATCATGGCATCTGGTCCCATGATTTCATGGCAAATAGATGGGGAAACAGTGGAAACAGTGGCTGACTTTATTTTCCTGGGCTCCAAAATCACTGCAGATGGTGACTGCAGCCATGAAATTAAGAGACGCTTATTCCTTAGAAGGAAAGTTATGACCAACCTAACCAGCATATTAAAAAGCAGAGACATTACTTTGTCAACAGAAGTCCATCTAGTCAAGGCTATGATTTTTCCAGTGGTCATATGTAGATGTGAGAGTTGGACTGTGAAGAAAGCTGAGTGCCAAAGAATTGATGCTTTTGAACTGTGGTGTTGGAGAAGACTCTTGAGAGTCCCTTGGACTGCAAGGAGATCCAACCAGTCCATTCTAAAGGAGATCAGCCCTGGGTGTTCATTGGAAGGACTGATGTTGAAGCTGAAAGTCCAATACTTTGGCCACCTGATGTGCAGAGCTGACTGATTGTAAAGACTCTGATGCTAGGAAAGATTGAGGGCAGGAGGTGAAGGGGACGACAGAGGATGAGATGGCTGCATGGCAGCACCGACTCAATGGACATGGGTTTGGGTGGACTCTGGGAGTTGGTGATGGACAGGGAGGCCTGGCATGCTGCAGTTCATGGGGTTGCAGAGTCAGACACGACTGAGTGACTGAACTGAGGTGAATGGGACAAGCTACTGATCCTTGGCCTCTTCCGTAGGCACAGAAAAAAAGCATTTTAAAATGTGCCTTTAGTTGAGCTGGAAAGAGGAACTCAGTACCATGTGCTTTAGTACAGCACTTGTAAACAACAAAAATCCCAAACTTTTTCATGAGTTAAACTGTTTTAGATATAATGAGACACTTTAAATGACTTTCACTGACTCTCTCAGACTGGATTAGGGAACCTCTCCATGGTTCTTTGGTACATGATACTTGAGAGTACTTATCTCCGTACAGTAAGTATCTCATCTGTTTGTCTGCTTCCCACAAAGGGCTAGGTCACAGTGGAGAAGAGGCTGTGCACCTTGTTCAATTCTATACCCCAGCATGGTTTTTATATTAGACTACATTTATATAGTGCTTATATTAAAATACAGAAATTTCAAAAACTATCATGTTTCAGGTTCTAAAGGACATATTGAAGGAGGATAAATTAATTTTAATTAAAGTGAATCCAAAACTGAAACATATTTAAAGGTACAAAGCCCCTCTAGTACTTATATTAACCATATACAACCTTAAGCCCTAAATGTAATCTTAGTAAGTCATCTGGTTCATATTTAAATTTTAGAAGTAAATGACAAGGAGATATATATATATATATATATATATATATAATATGCCATTTCTGTTTCTAAGACACTTACGTGCATTTACATTTATAAAAAATGCTTGTTGAAACTAGAAGACCATGTTAATGAAGGAAGAAGGTAGGAAATAATACTTTTTTTTGTACAGCTCTGCACTATCTCCTTAATTTCAAAAAGTATATGCCAGATATAATTAAATCTTTTCCCCAGCTTTACTGAGGTATAACTGGCAAATAAAATTTTAAGATTTTTAGCTTACATTGTGACAATTTTCACTGGAGAAGGGAATGGCAAACCATTTCAGTATTCTTGCCTTGAGAACCCCATGAACAGTATGAAAAGGCAAAATGATAGGATACTGAAAGAGAACTCCCCAGTTCAGTAGGTGGCCAATATGCTACTGGAGATCACTGGAGAAATAACTCCAGAAAGAATGAAGGGATGGAGCAAAAACAATACCCAGTTGTGGATGTGACTGGTGACAGAAGCAAGTCCCTTGGACTGCAAAGAGATCCAACCAGTCCATTCTGAAGGAGATCAGCCCTGGGATTTCTTTGGAAGGAATGATGCTAAAGCTGAAACTCCAGTACTTTGGCCACCTCATGCAAAGAGTTGACTCACTGGAAAAGACTCTGATCCTGGGAGGGATTGGGGGCAGGAGGGGAAGGGGACGACAGAGGATGAGATGGCTGGATGGCATCACTGACTCGATGGACGTGAGTCTGACTGAACTCTAGGAGTTGGTGATGGACAGAGAGGCCTGGCGTACTGCGATTCATGGGGTCGCAAAGAGTTGGACACGACTGAGCGACTGAACTGAACTGAACTGTGACAATTTTATATTCATACATATACACTGTGAAAGGATTCCCCCAACAAGCTAATTATCACATCAATCACTTCACATATTTACTTTTCCTGTTTCGGCTGGGGGGAAGAACATTTAAGTTCTAGCCTCTCAACAAATTTCAGCTACACAATGCAGTATTAAATGGCATCAACTGAAGACACATCATCATTTTTCTATCACTAGGAAAAAAAAAATGCCCTCAATTAAATTAGTATATGCCATTGATCTTAAGATGCACTCTAATTTTAGAGATTTTGACATGTCTCTAAAAAAAAAAATAAAACCCTCAGGGAATTCCCTTTCACTGCCTGGGTTCAATCCCTAGTTGGGGAACTAACAGTCCACAAGCCATGCAGCATGGCCAAAAGAACAACAACAACAAAACCAGACTCAATAAAATATACTATCATCTTTGTACTTAAGCTAAAATTTTAACAATGAAAAAACTTACAATCTGATCTAATCATCAGAAAAGAATCTTTTACTATCCCAATTTCTTTAGGTAAGGTAATTGAGATCCAGAAAAATCAGAAAATTACATCAGGTTTTACTGTCATGAAAGACTTGAAGAATGGTAACATTTTTATTTCAACAGTGCAAATAAGGAGCTCAAAAATAGACCTTAAAAATTGAGCAGCAAAATGAAAGTTTCCTTGAATAGTGTTCCATGTTAAAATTATTTACCTGTCAGTAAGGAAGGCACAAATAAGATTTTTTGCTTCTTTTGATATGTCATTATCATCAGGGAAGGTAAGAGAATTTTTATGGTTCATAATCTTACTGTAAGTTCCAACCAGAGAATCTGCATAAAATGGTGTATCACCTGACAAATTGACAGGGAAACAAAGCAAATTAAGATACATTTAGAGAAATAAGCTTCAAAGGAAAAGTCAATGTTACTGCTTAATGATAATTAACTATGCATAAACTAAAAACATACACTGAATACATAAAAAGAAGTAACACATCAAGTTTGTCAAAACACACAAAATATGTGTTTTTGGATCACAGCTTGAATCAATCTGTTTTCTACTAACAAAATCAACATTGCTTACTTATTGTAATCTTTTATCAGAAGAAGCCAAGTCTAAGTATGGAGATGAACAACTGTTAAGAGGTACATAAAATTCTCCTTTACTCACCTACAAGCATTTCATATAAAAATACCCCAACTGACCACCAGTCACATTCTCGTCCATAATAACCATCGCCACCTTGAGATTTTAATACTTCAGGGGAAATATAATCAGGTGTTCCAACTGCTGTATCACATCGTACCATGCCTTCCTAAGTAGAGGTCAAATTTTCAATTAGGATATAAATGTAAAGCGTCAATTATTCCACATGAGTTTTTTCTTAATGTAACCTGTAGAACTGTAAGTCTTTATAAAAATATCATATTAAAACCTAATGCAAACTTGACAAAAAGTAATAAATAGCTTAATCCTATATACATACTACGTACATAATATATTCATGTGTATGTGTTTACAGATACTTTTACTTTGTAATAACTTTCACTAGAAAGACATAGTGAATATATTAATTATTTTTCACTTATTATTTTTTTATTAGACCATTTATTATTCCTCCAGTTGAAACAATAAGATGATCTCAACTGCAGAGAACAAGTATATAAGTCACGGCAAATATGTTGAGGAACTGACAACAGATCACTTGATAACATTAATACATAAAAGGTGATTTAACTGCTTTTTACTAAAATAGTCAGTCAATTTAACTATACTTGAAATAAGAGAAAAAACCATGTAAGAAGCGACCATACACATATAAAACAGGAAGGCACATGCATGGAGAAAGGGCATAATAGTGTTAAGCCCACTGACCTCCATTTACTATACATTTTAAACCTCTCTCCAAAATAAAAACAAAACTATATATACCTGTTACTTACTGTAGCTGGTATTAATGCAAGAGAATTATCAATGTTTATACAAAATTCTCACATAGGGCTTTCCTCCTAACCAGTTAAGTTTCCTTTGGAAATAAATACAACTTTCTGGTTATTCTTCTATGATAAATTTCAAAGAATATAAACTGTTTCAACTGAAAATAAAGCAGCATACTTGCTACTTCAGCCATGTACATGTTATTTATTATATAATCAGTGAGCATGGATATCTTTTATGACCAACTCCCAAAATAAGTAGTAAGATCTTTTCATGTTTAATACAAGGCTAAGTAAAACACTAAGAAATACATGTATTACTGAAATCTAGTTTTTATGAAAGTTGCATTTTAACACTGGCATTAGTATCTAGTGCCATTTAAACTAAACGCTTTTCTAGTTAAAATAGTGGACATTACAGAGTTATTTCAAAAGATTCAGTAAATCTGGCAATCCACACTTCCCCTAAATAGGGGAAAAAATTAAGTCCTTACAAGTTACTAACACAACAGTGAAACCATGGCATTTCAGTCCAACAAATATGACAGGGCACATCAGTTCTGTACACGTCTAGATATGGTTAGTAATTCTTAAATTCTTAAAATATTTTGCAAAAAGCACCAATCTTGAATTAGCAAAACTAAATTAAAATCTAATTATTTAACCTTATTCATCTTCATACAAGTACCAAAATCTGCTAACTTCAAATGTCCAGATTTATCCAGCAGCATGTTATCAGGTTTCACATCTCTGAGGAGGGAAAAAAAAATACAATATGTCTGAAATGGGTCATAAACTGATACAAATTATATGAGGCAATGATTTTAGGTCAGATATCCTCACTCAGTTTAGGTAAGACCACCTTTAAACTACATGAGCTCTCTCCACATCTATAAACTGAACTTCATCAAGGAGACTCTCTCATATGTTATGTCTCAGAAGAAGACATGTAATATTCCCTTCGAAGCAGAGTTTGATTCCTCCAAAAGGAAAATCAAGTCATTTGAGAGAGAATAACCATAAAAAATGTAACATTCAAACATAAAAAGTAACTGAAACACACAAGATAGATAAATACATAAATATCCCTAGAAGAGGGTCTTAAGTCACTTGCGTTTTTTTATCCCTGGCACTGAGCACAGTAATTGCACAAATTCAATTGGTGTTTGTAGAACAAATGAAACTACCCTTCTAACAAAGAAGTATGATCTATTCACTAATCAAAAGCAAATTAATTTGAATGTAAAAATTAAAAGCATTTAATACCCTGGAAGATACCTTTAAAAAATAGCTTATACATTTTACTTTTTAGGACACTATATAAAAGCCTTATAATCAAATTAAGAAATATTAAAGAGTACATTTATATCAACAGTAAACTGAAATGTTAGAACTACAAATTTCAAAGTTTTAAATCCTGAAATACCACTTATGTCATATGGAAGAATAAGTGGACTCAGAGGGGGATGTGTTAACCAAATAAAGTACTTATTTTTAGCTTCTCTCTTCGACAAATGAGAAAATTTAAACATTTTTCTCTTTACCTATGGATAAAACCCATGGAATGGATTGCATCCAATGCAAGAACTACTTCTGCAGTATAGAATCGGGCCCATTTTTCAGGCACATCATAGTTGCTCATTAAATTTACAAGATCTCCACCAGGCATGTATTCCATTACCATGTAGAGATAACGATCATCTTGGAATGCATAAAATAGCTACACAAATACAGAAAAACAAAGAAATTAATTAAGATTAAGCAAAACTGTTTCATTTAAGAATTGTCAAAAATACTAGTATAATTAAAATAATCAAATGCAGTAGTTGTAAGCACTGTTTTTAAAAAGGAAATAAATACAAACATAAATAGCACAAAGAACTTTGCATATGTCAAGGAATTATTAACTGGTTATTTCTGAGGAGCTGGAGGCTTTTTTCTCTACATTTTCTGTATTAATTGAATTTCTTATACTGAGAATTTTTAAAAATTATAACAGTTTCAATAAAGGATATACAATTCTTCTAAGCAAAGATATATTGTAGTTCTAATTTAAGTTGTACATAGTGGGGTTTAATGTTAAATTTATATTGATATCACAATTTTCCAGTAGTCTAATAAATTAGGCTTTAGTTTTAACTGTCTCTGACTAGCTGTGTGACTAGGCTATTATATAACCTCTCAAATTATCTGTGACTATATCCTTCTTGGGAGACTATATGAACTGTACTGGGACTATACGATATTTGACTGTTATTTGTTGCACAGTCTGCATCTAGATGCCTGGCAGTTGGCAAGTACTTAATGAATGTTCAATGAACAAAAGCACAAATTTAATCTATAAATTGAGGATGTAGCTAATGGGGATTAACTGCCTTTCTGGGTTGTTAAAAAGAGAATAGCGAATACTGAAAGCACTTACTACAACAGGTGCTCAGTAAACAACTGCAGTCAGTAGGAGGAGCAGCCAACAGAGAAGCAGGAAGAGGGCAAAAGAGTCAAAAGCAGGAAGGGGAAGGTCCATCAATATGAAATTGGCAACAATATCAGGCATAAATATATGACCAGGGTTGAAGTTAAAAGGAGAGCAAATTTACAAAAGAACATTTTTTTTTTTTCTTTTTTGGCCCTGACGTGCAGCTTGTAGGATCTTAGTTCCCTGATTAGGGATTGTACTGCGGCCCAGGGCATTGAAAACCCCAAATCCAAACCACTGGACCACCAGGGAATTCTCTACAAAAGGACATTTTAAGTAAACACGATAAGATTAGAATACAACTAAACTAAATGAAAGAAGCCCTAGAGAAAAAGTATAAATTATAACTAATTTACCTAGGCAGTTATATCTTTAAATTATTTTTGTATTTCATTTTTTTCAACAGCGTTTTATGATTTTAGCTACGGATTTAGTAACTTCAGTTATTTTAGTTATGGATTTAGTAACTTATGGGCTTCCCTGGTAGCTCAGCTGGTAAGAAATTGCCTGCAATGCAGGAGATCCTGGTTTGATTCCTGGGTTGGGAAGATCCCCTGGAGAAGGGAATGGCTACCAACTCCAGTATTCTGGCCTGGAGAGTTCTAAGACAGAGGAGCCTGGCAGGCTACAGTATATGGGGTTGCAAAGAGTCAGACATGACTGAGCGATTTTCACTTTCACTTAGTAACTTTAATTACAAAATATATACTTAGAGGGAAGGATAAGAAACTAAGTGGTGCCTCATGGCTATCCCAGGTTAACATGTACAGTGAATCACTCGGACACCATAATTAAAGGAACATTGCTGATCTGGCGGCAGTTTCCCTATTTACAGACAATGTATCAAGAAAAATAAAGATTAAAATTCACAAGTTGTAAATTTAACCTTAAACGTTTATGTCATGTTTTTAACTCTTTACACAACATTAAACATTCCTCATATCAGTGGTTCCCAACCAGAAAGGGAAACTGTTGGCGTCCCACAGCCCCGATTCGCCCACTCTCCCCAACACACCACAATGCCTGAACACAATTTTAGTTGCTAATAGCTGGTGTGTGGGGGGAGAGGGCTGCTACTGGGAGGACCTGGGCAGAAGTCAGGGATGCTGTTACAAACCCTATAAGGCACAGAATAGCCCCCAGCAGTAAAACATCACATGGCTGAAAGGAAAAAGAAAGTTAGTCGCACAGTCGTGTCTGACTCTGTGATCCCATGGACTGTAACCCGCCAAGTCCTCTGTCCATGGAATTCTCCAGGCAATAGTACTGGAGTGGGTTGCCATTCCCTTCTCCAGGGGATCTTCCCAACCCAGGGCTGGAACGTGGGTCTCCTGCACTGCAGGCAGATTCTTTACCAACTGAGCTACTGGGGAAGCCCTCACATGGCTGAAAATGTCAACAATACCAAGGCTGAGAGACCCTGCTCTATATAGCTGATACAAACAAGAATAGACATTTCAAGTATAAAAAGCCTTATTATGCAAATCTTAAACATATTTCATATTCTTTTTATACCAATTACTATTATGCTTATTTAGGACAGTTTTTATTACATAGTATAAATAAAGAAGCTACAGAATTCATCCTAGGAATTCAGAAATGATCTAGCTTAGTAGTTTTACTCCATTTTTTAAACCAGAATATCTTATCCCCCTCACATGAAATCTTAATAAGAACCCCAATATATAAGACAAATAAAACATGCAGATGCTCTAATTGAAGCAGCAATAGAAAACCCAGAATTATAACCTATCCCAATAACTGCTTGCTGCCATGACTCCCAGTGAGGTACCTATTCAGTTGAAAATAACCAATCTAAGCCAACTTTCACATTTTTGAGCAGTGAAACTGAGGCTCAAAGATGGAAATAACCGGGCCACAACTTCAGGTAAGCCTGTGGCAGTCAAGACCAGGACCTACAATTACTGACTTTCTGATGTATTTTTCCTTCCACTGAAAAACCTGAAGCCAATACAATATTATTTGGAGGCCTAGCTTAACTTTTTTTCCTTCCTTCTCCCATTTTCTTCCATTCCATATAATGAGAGACAAATATTTACTTCCTTCCTAGAGATGATTCAGTAACATTAAATTTTATGATTTTAAAAATGACACATTACTTTTATAACTGCCAATAAATTCTCTCTTACTGTTCACTAAAAACCAAAGTCAGCTTCTCAGATATGTTAAGTTACAAGCCAGTACAACAGCAATGAAACAACGGCAAAAGCATACCTGAACAACCCAAGGACTGTTAGCAAAAGCCATGATGTCCCTTTCTTCCCAGAAAAAAGCAGAATCAGATCTCTTAATCATTTCAAATTTGCTGAGGAGCTTCATAGCATATACCTTCCTGGTGGATTTATGCCTTACCTTTGAAATGGAAAATAATGAACCTTTCATTAACATTTAAAGATCAGCGTTTACACAAACAATTTACTAAATAATCTAACATTACTGTCTGGCTGTTTTAACGTCTCTTCTGAATTACCCCAGTAAGATCATGTTAAGGCTTTAAATACCGTAAGTAATATTAGGAAAAAAAACTTTATTCCCTATATTATGACATCCCTTCCCTTCTCCACTCTGCTACGGATGCTACTTCCTGTTTAAAAACTTACTATGCCACAGCATTTTAGATGGAGTAGTATCAGGAGTAAAGGCTTCTCTTTTGATGCTTGAAACCTCTTCTCTACCCTGAATGCTTGGGGAAAATATTTCACACTACTGCTGAATGAGACTCTAGGCTTTCATATCAGTAGGCAAGAAAGTCTAGAGCAATTTAAAGCAAGACTTTTATAAAATCAATACTTTTCCAAAACATCATATGTGAAACAAACAAGTAGATTTTTTAATTTTAAAAAGATTTTTTAATCTCATTAAAATAACGTACCAGTTGAACTTCTCCAAATGCACCTCTACCAATCACCTTCACTACTTCATAATCTTCAGCTTTCATTCGTAAATCTCTAATTTTATTTATTGTGTCTTTATCTGTATGAAAAGAAAAAGTTTATAATTTAAAATCACTGAAGCAGTATAACTAAAACTGCTTATTTAACATTCAAGTTCTTGAGAAACAACAAAAAACAAAGATGTGCATTAAAAATTATTTGATATAGGTAAAATATGAAGTTATAAAAGAGAGAAATGCTCAATGTGCTGAGAATTGTTTTCAACAAATTTTGGAATGACTTCACTCTAGCTGTTAAATAATTTTATTAAAATCTGACCAGAACATTTTTCAAAAAAAAAAAACATATACTACATATATACTGAAGATAATCAGTTCATTAGTTCCTGGTATTTCAAGTATATATCAACTTTGAACCAACGGGCCACAGGTAGATATTTTAGATTAATTAAACAAATCTTTTTATCAAGTCAGTTTTGATAATCCTTTTAAAAAGATATAATTTAAAATATCAAAGGTAAAATAAACATGCTAAAGAATGATATACTTATTATATTTCTCTATTTGAATGGAGACTTTAAGTTAAAGCACACAGTGGGAATCTGCAATTATTTATACAAACCTGTCACACTACAAACTACAATAATTTAAAATCCCCACTGGGTAGATATTCTAATTCCTAATTTGGTCATAGATTAAAATAGGGCTATTTTAATCCACATGGGTCAACACTGGCATGAGATTACATGGAAAAGCTTCACATTTCAGAGTTGTACAAAATACAGGGCAGCTGTTAAGTTCTAGTTACTAATAAAAGCTGCATATAATATCTTGTCTTTCTTCTGAAATGCACAATTTAAACGTGTGTTTGTATACCTTATGGCCTATAAACACATGCAACAGAGAGTAAACTTCCACACAGGAATAATATAAGTACATTTAATTTTAGATCACATATCTATTGGAAATGCATCAGCAAGATACAAACAATAATCAATTTACTGCAGAAACATTTGTGTTAACCATGCAGTGTCTACAGTAATCACTGTAGATACAGAAATGTAACTTTAAAAACATAGTCTCTGCTTTTATGGATTTCAGATGAAACAGAAACAAACAAACAAATAATAATACCAAAAACTGCAAAAAAGGGAAATAAAGTACAAGCACAGAGTTTGTGGAATAACAAGGATGACACCTAACCTAAGCCTGCCTGAGAGGGAGATAGCGAGAAAAGGCTTTCTGGAGGTGACAGAACCTGAAACAAGGCTTAAGAATTGAAAAAAAAGAAAAAAGGAGTAGCAGTTAGCTAGTTGGGAAAAAGAAAAGAGAGACTAACAGGCAGATGGGCAAATATTAGCAAAGGAACAGCAGAACTGTTTGCACTGCTGGGGCATCAAGTCTGTGGGAAGGACTTGCAAAGAGAGGCTGGAGAGTCCCAATCTAGTTAATAAGGAGCTTGAACTTTACCTATAGGCCAATAGCTGTAAAATTATTATTTCATCAACAAAAAATATTTTTCACATTAAAGTTTAAAAGCAGTACAATATGAAGAGAGATAAAAATGCTCTGCTTCAAGAGGATCATGGCGGTGGGTGGTAGCAGAGGAACTGCTTTGTATACCTCTCTTACCGCAGCCCTGACGAGTCCTGCGGGGTCTGCTGGGAACTAGAACCACCACCTGAAAACCACCACTCTGTGCGGGAAGCCATGAAAAGAAAGAGGTATAGAAACAATACAGTCAAATCTGCATTTCAGCTACTCCAGCGACTATGTAAAAGATAAATTCAATAAAGGAAAGGCTGGGGGGTGGGGAGTATTTTAAGAGTACTATAATACTCTAGATGAGAAATAAGGAAGTCATGAACCAGATAATGAGTTATATGATAGCCTATGGAGTTGAGAAAGACCCCTGGCTTTCGTTATACCAAGTTTAGAGCCATAAACAGGATATTAAGTCTGTAGTTTTGGGCCCCGAAAATATGTCTGCTGCAAATTTATGTGGAAGTAGAGATTTCGCTGCTTCTTTTAATTTCTAACAGCACAAGTTACAAAGCTGCTCAACATTACTTGCGATTCAGACAATATTAGTTGTCAAAAATGACTTCATTACATTTCAGTTTTGCAAAGAAGTGCTGTTTTGCCTTGTAATTTTAGGTTAAAGCAAAAACTAATGTCCAAAGTCAGTGTTCAGTGGTAACTCAATGACAGTTGGGAGTGGTTCTCTTCATCAAGAAAAATCTTCATTTGGTCAGTTCTTCCTACCATGCAAAATACCACAGACTGGGTGGCTTAAACAGACTTTCATTTTCTCCTAGTTCTAGAGACTCAAAGGCCAAGGTCAGGGGCCAGGAAGTTTGGTTTCTGGGGAGATTTCTCTTTCTGGCTTGCTGGCATCCAGCATCTCTCTGCATGCTCACAGGACATCTTGTGTGCTGTGCAGGTGAGGACACTAACCCTGTCACCAATTCCATTTTATCAGAGTCCCACCTTTATGATCTCATTCAACCTGAACTGCCTCTTGTTTGGCCCTATCTCCAAATACAGTTATACCGAGGAGCTAGGGATTCAACAGACAGATTTGGGGGACAAAAATCCATAAACAATCACAATGAAATATTACCACTGCTAAGACACTGACTTGCTGCATGCAAAGATAAATGGAAATATTCAGCTTCAATTACTGTCAAAAATGTACAGAATTGTTAATGTGTAAGTCCATGAGACTGAATGAGGTTTACCACTGATACTGTGGCTCAGTAACACATGATAGATCCAAATACTTTCCAAAAAGTACTTGCTGCTGTCTACAAACTACAGGCTTTAAACATCTTGTGTTTTCACAAGATCTGTTACTTCAACTAAGCCATTTTCTGCACCATACCTAATTTTAACTACCATCCCTTGTCACACATCTCATCACTCAATTATCTTGCTTTTAAATTGACTATTGCTGCTGCTCCCAACAGTCTTGATGCTTTGAGCAACTACTGTTCTTGCCAAGAAGCTAACAGTCTTAAGGAAGTTATTCTCCCTATACATATTTGCTCTGCTGCTGCAAACACGATCAGCAAACAGCTTTCTCTGTGTGGCTAACAAATAAGCCACTTGTAAACTTACATAAGGTCATAACATCATTTTTCTTCCTTCATTTTGTAAAGAAAATTCTGCTGTGATGGGATATTCTCTTTTAAATTTTCTGGGCTTTTCTTACTGTTACTTTCCTGTGAGTTGGGAATGTTATGGTGAGTGCTTATTCTGCTCCTGTCAATGCCCACTGCACTCTTTCAGCACAGCCACAGTGTCACTGAGTAGTAACACAATGCTTCACCCTCTAACTTGAAGAAATAATCCACCCTTCACTGTGGTGCAAAATAAAACAACATTCAAGTCCACGTTTCTTTTCCTTTTTTGTTCTGACATGATGGGCATGCACTGACAATGGAAAAAAAATAAAATGCTGTGGTATGGTGATACACATGGAATGCTACTGAGTTATAACTGCAGCACTGTGATTTACAGTGCTGAGCAATGGTGTGAAGCAGTAAAGAGGCCATGTGTGATTTCCGTCACAACTACTCAACTTTTCAACTTGTGCTGTAGCAGATAAGTAATCTGGAGAAGGCAATGGCACCCCACTCCAGTACTCTTGCCTGGAAAAATCCCATGGATGGAGGAGCCTGGTAGGCTGCAGTCCATGGGGTCGCCAAGAGTTGGACACGACTGAGTGACTTCACTTTCACTTTTCACTTTCATGTATTAGAGAAGGAAATGGCAACCCACTCCGGTGTTCTTGCCTGGAGAATCCCACGGACAGGGGAGCCTGGTGGGCTGCTGTCTATGGGGTCGCACAGAGTCAGACACGACTGAAGTGACTTAGCAGCAGCAGATAAGTAATCATAGACAATACAGAAAAGAATGAGCATAGCTATGTCTCAATAAAACTTTAGTTACGGACACAGAAATCCATATAATTTTCATGTATCATGAAATACTATTAATCTTTTGATGTTCTATAAATTATTTTTAAAAATATAAAAACCATTCATAGCTCATAAGCCATCCAAAAACAGATGGTGTGCCAGATTTGGCCTGTGGGCTGTAGCTTGCCAACCCCGGCTCCAATGGAAACCCAGCCCCCTGACCCCACTTGCCCACCAGCTCTACAGTGGTGCCCTTTACACTCCACGTGCTCACCCTCCAGTGGCCCTGGACGCAGGACAGGTGAACCCCACTGCCATCTCTACACACTTACTCAGTTTTGCTTTTCACGTTTAAAAGGTTGTATCTCCCACTACCTCTTACTGTCACTGTAATCTATTCACCCCCAGCTCATCACATCTCACTGCTAGATAATTCTGGTTTACTAACCTTCTCTCCAGGATTTTCCTAATTCTTCAGGATTTTAACACACCCACAGATGATTCTTCTAATAACCTGGCCTCTCAATACCTTTAACATCTCTCTTCCAAGGATCTTGTCCTCCACTTTATCTCAGCTGCTCATTTCCACATACTAGATCTTATCAATATCAGTAATTACAGTCCTCTCTTCATTTCAAATCCTACACTCACTAGGCACTCCCTCAACTTTCCCGCTCATTCCCTCCAACAACTCAACCCCAACAATCCCCAGCTCACCAAGATCTCCGAACCCAGTGACCCTATCTGGTTTTACTGTACCTCACTGCACTGAAAGGTTCTCTTTCTTATCTACCCAGCTTAAATTACACAATCAAACATTATAATTACTCGCTTACATACAACTTTAATGCCTTGGCTCTTTTCTGCCTCATTGTAGTTTGGCAAAACCGTAATTTCAGCTAAATCTAACTCTATAGCTAACTTGATGCCAGCCCCCATGTAGTTGAATATGTCTGGATAAATACATAAAATCATACTGACAGATCCCACTTTAACTCCATAATCGCAAACATAAAGCGTGCCCTTAATTCTGCTTGGCAATCATACATTTCTTTAGTATATTCACTCTTCCACTCTACTAGAGACAATAATTCACATTTTCTTTTCTCTTTTCAAACCTCCCACTGATTCTTGTTCATAGCTAATGACTGTGTTGGCTACTACCCTGAAACAATGAAAAGAAAACTGTCACAGACTTACCATTAAATATTTATATTATATATTCATATTCAACCACCAGCATGTGCCCTCATATATGTAGTCTCTTCACTTTTACTATCTGAGAAAACTGCTCTTTCACCAATCCCTCGACCAGTGATGTCATCCTCACTAGCTCAAGGACATTGCTCCAGCCATTCTCCCCTCTTTCTGCTGTGTCACTAGCTTTCCCCTTCCTAACAGGATCATATCATGCCATTTTCATTCCCATCTTAAACAAACAAACCTCCTGACACCATTTCTCTCACTAGCTACTGCCCGATTACTCAACCCCACTATGGCAAAATTCCTCAAAATCTGTCTATACTCTATGTTTAAATCCTTCTAATCTGCTCTAAAATCCTTTTGGGGTAGTCTTTGGTCATTACCTTTCTATCAAAACTGCTGGTCAAGGAGTTCCCTGGTGGTCTAGCAGCTAGGATTCAATGCTTACACTGCCAGGGCCCAGGTTCAATCCCTAGTGGGGTAACTGAGCTCCCACAAGCTATGCGGTGTGGTCAAAATTAAAAACAACAACAACAACAAAAGACAGGACTAAACTGCAAGTCACAGGTGACCACCATGTTGCTAAATTCCCAGTCTTCATCTTGATACATCAGTACTTTCTGACAGTCTGATGACCCCTGTTATACATACTCGACTTCCAGGGTACTACATTCCTACAACAGTACTAAGGGTAATTTTTTTCCAACATCAAATGATTTCTTCTCAGCTGCTTTTGCTGGTTTCTCCCAGATTTCTTAATACTAAAGCTTCTCAAGGCTCAGTCTTTCATGATGCATTCTTCTGTGTTTACACTCACTTATTTGGTGGACTTTGAAAAAGCACTGACATGTCAACCACTCCCAATTTTTTTTCTCTAGTTCAGAACTCTCTCTGAAACTTAAGATTTATATATTCAATTGCTTATACATTATATCCACTTAGTTAACAGACACCTCAAATTTAATGTATCTGACTGAAGAGGTGTTCTCACTTCAAACCTCTACCTAGGATTTCAACATGTCAGCTGATGGGTCAGTTTTGCTTGAGGCAAAAACCTAGGGGCATTCTTGACTCCTGTTTTATCTTGCACTCCACATCCTATCTGGCTGACTTTGCTTTTGAAATATATCCGGAACCTGATAATTTCTCACGCTCTACACTGCTACCATGCTGGACCGAGTCACCATCATGTCTTCTCTGGACTACTGCAATCGCTGCTAAACTGCAATCATTTCTTAACTGATTTCTGGTGTCTATCCCTGCCTCTCAATAGTCTGTTCTTAGGGGCAGTACTGTTACAACACAAGTCAGATCATGTCACTCCTCTGCTAGGACTCTCTAAGGTCTTGCCATCTTACCCAGAGCAAAAGTCAAAGATCTTACGATGGCCTACAAGACTCTACATGACCTGCGCTCCCCATTTCCTTCATTCTTTGACATCATCCTACTATTCTCTCCCTTGCTTAACCCTCTCCAGCTGCAATGGCTTCCTTGCTGCTGTCCAAACATGCCAGGTACACTTCTTATAGCCTTTGCATTGGCTGTTCCTCTGTATGCCATTTCTATCCTTAAGCATCCATATGGCTAACCCTCTCAACTACTTCAACTCTTTTCTCCAATACCACCACTGAGTGAACCCTATCCCAGTAACTGTACTTAAAACTGAAGAATTCTTAGAACTCCCAAGCCCATTTTCCCCAAAGTAAACATTAACCTGTTTCTTATGAAATTTAATACTAGCAAAATGATAAAATTGCTAAGCCCTTATTACTTCTAAGACCAATAAGCAGGAATGTGTGACCACCAGATCCTTTTAACAATTTGTGACTGACAACTGTGTTGAGCCAGGTGACGCTGGCAGAAAGTTAAAATTCAGAGAAGTATGAACTCAGAGTGGAGAAGGAAATGGCAACCCACTCCAGTATTCTTGCCTAGAGAATCCTGTGGACAGAGAAGCCTGGTGGGCTGCTGTCCATAGGGTTGCACAGAGTCGGACACAACTGAAGCAATTTAGCGTGCATGCATTGGAGAAGGAAATGGCAGCCCACTTCAATATTCTTGCCTGAAGAATCCCAGGGACAGGGGAGCCTGGTGGGCTGCCATCTAAGGGGTCGCACAGAGTCGGACACAACTGAAGTGACTTAGCAGCAGCAGCAGCATGAATTCAGAGAAGCACGGGTAGCGAGGATGAAATGGACAAACTGAGTCATAAGAAACCACCGTAAGTTTTGATAGGCCACAAATTAGCCAAACATCTCTAAATAAACACATCAAAAGATGAGCGCAGAAAGATTGAAAATTTATAGTTTCAGGGTTATGAAAAATTAAATATTTCAATCACATACAGACTCTTTAACTTTCTAGAAAGCAAACAGATGGTTTTTCTTTAGTCTTTTTTTTTTAAATCATACTTTATACACAATAAATTTTACTTCTAGGAATACATATACGTACAAAAGAGTATTACAAAACATTTAACTTGTGTTACTGAATAATAATTACATAGAATGTTGTTCAACATATGATGTTGAGCAGAGATTAAACTGCACATGGTATATGAACTCAATTTTCCAAAAACATAAATATATACTGTTACATACACACACACACACACACACACACACACACACACAGAAAAAAGCCAGAAGGGAATATACCAAAATAATAACTGCAGTAGTTTCCAAGTATGGTGGGATTGGAGATTATTTTATTCTTCACATTTTCCATTTACTTCAAGTTTTCTATGATTCTGTTGCTTTCTAATGAGAAAAAGATATATTTTGCCTAATTTAGGGTCCTCAATTATAAAGTGCATCATATTTTACGTACCACTATAGATTATAAGATATCCCTAATTATTTAAAAAATGTTTTAAGAAAATGTCAGAATAAAGTATGGCAATAAAAACTGTGTACAATGCACTATTTGTCCAATATACTGCCACTCACTGCATAAAGAAATCCAGTACGCCTTGCACACGTCTAGAGTAGTCAAGCAGTCCTAATAAGCTCTAAAATGATCTAAAACATATCTAGAAAATCTACAATGTAAGATTCAATTCCCTAAATCCTAATTTTGTTTCAATACAACAGTTAATAATAATAATAAATTATTCTAAGCCCCAATGTTCAAATAGGATTCAAGCTCCAGGAAGATGGGGCATGTTTTGCCAGTGTGCACACAGGTATACACACACATAAGGAGTAATCTAGTTTGAGAAATAGATCAACAAAAATCAAAACCAAACCCCAAACTCCTCAACACAGCATAAGATGGCTGTTAGATACTATTCTCCAGTCTTTTATTTCTAGATACTCTCCTCAACAATGCTCTGGCAATGCCCAGTTACTTGCAGTTTCCCACACAGAGATGCTGCTTCACATCTCCAGTCCTTTGTAAATGTTGATCACCCATCTGAAATGACTAGCCTCACTTTATTTGAGCAAGTCACTATCAAGCAAGATCTAATTCTTTATCCATCTCCTCCTCAGCCATTCCTGATGCCCTCAATCTAGGGTGTGTGTGTGTGTGTGTGTCTGGTGTGTGCGTGTTTTGAGCAAGTCACTGCTGCTGCTAAGTCACTTCAGTCATGTCCGAATCTGTGCGGCTCCGTGCGACTCCATAGACAGCAGCCCACCAGGCCCTGCCATCCCTGGGATTCTCCAGGCAAGAACACTGAAGTGGGCTGCCATTTCCTTCTGCAATGCATGGAAGTGAAAGCAAGTCACTACCAAGATCTAATTCTTTATCCATCTCCTCAGCCATTCCTGATCCCCTCAATCTGACAGGCTGCCTACCGCGCACATGCATGTGTCCCCCTTCCCAACTCTTTGCAACTTCACGGGTGTGTGTGTATGTGTGTGTGTCCGTCCCCGACTCTGCAACACCATGGACTGTTGTGTGGCCCACCAGGCTCCTCTGTCCATGGAATTTGCCAGGCTAACATATCCTACTCCAGGGGATCTTTCTGACCCAGGGATGGAACTCGTGTCTCCTGCATCTCCTGCACTGGCAGACAGATTCTTTACCATTGCACCCTGCCTTCCTCCTCTGGGACACTGCTATTTCCGTATTGTTTCATCTGTCAACATGGCCTGGAATTGTTTGTATTTCTTCTGTTAGATTGTATATTATCATTTCCTGAAGGGTGGAGACCACACTTCATTCATGAATATGTCCTTGATGTATGCATGTGCTCAATAGATACTTACTGAAACATACAATGATATTATTTACAAATGGCCACAATCACTCACTGCTCTTATCTGTTCAGAGAAAACCTATATGTTCAGGTACATACATTTACTCCAAAATAATAAAAGTATATACTTAAAAAATCACTCTTGGGTTTCTCAAAATGTTAAACAGAACTATATGACTTGAGAATTCCACTTTCAGGCATCTACCCAAGAGAAATGAAAACATACACCCACATAAAAACTTGTGCACATTCACAGCAGCATTTATTCATAATATCCATAAAGCAGAAAACAATCCAAACGTTCATCGACTGATGCATGGATAGATAAAACGTGGCATTATCTATAAATGGGGTAGTATTTGGCAATCTGAAAGAATGAAATACATGCTACAACATAGATGAACCCTGAAGAGATCATGCTAAGTCTAAAAATTCAGTCATAAAGGATCACATACTGTATGAGTCCAGCTATAGGAAATGTCCATATTGGCAAATATATACAGACATTCCCTAGGGTTGGGGAACTTGGAGAGAAATGGAAGTGACTGCTAATGGGTATCGGGTTTCTTTATGAGATGATAAAATGCTCAAAATGTAACTGAAGTAATGACTGTAACAACCTTATAAATGCAGACAAAAACCAATGAACTGTATACTTTAAATGGATCAATCTTCAGTACATAAACTATATCTCAATAAAGTAGTTTTTAAAAAAATCAATCTTGGGTTTGGCAATGATTTTTACAAGCAACACCAAAAGCACAATCCATAGGAGAAATAAATGATAAATAGAGCTTGTCAAAATCAAAAACATTTACTCTGTAAGATAGTATGTAGTCTTCTGAGTCTGGAGATGTAGCTTATTGATGCTCCTCTGCACTGAGCATCTGCTGGACTGGTGATCAGACTCCAAAGAATCAAGTATGGAAAGGAAAAATAGTAACTTTCCAAGGGAGAAGCCTGGCAGACACTATCTTAAAACAAGTGATAAAGATGAATATTATCACTAGTGAATCACAATGATATCATATATACCAAATATAATGTGATGAGAAGCACATGTCATCTCTGTGGTACTCATCCTCAAAACCCATAACCCCTGTGGAACTATGAGAAAACATTGGAAAAAACTAAACTGCGGAAAGTTCTACAAGATACTTTATCAATAATCTTCAAAACTGTCAAGGTCAGAAACATAAACAAGGAAAGCTTGAGAACTCTGACAGACTGGAGACAACTACGGAAAAATGGCAACTAAATACAATGATATATGCTAGACTGCATTCTGGAACCAAAAAAAAAAGGAGATTAGTGCAAAAACTGATATCTAAGTATGCAGTTAATAGTAATATACCAACTTTAATTTCTTAGTTTTGTCAATGTACCACAGCTATAAAAGATGCTAACATTACAGAAAGCTGGATGAAGGGCAGCTGCACGATACTGTGTACTATTTTTGCAACTTTTCCATGAGTGTATTCCAACATAAATAATTTATTTTAAAACTAAATAAAGAGAATATTTAACATTTGTATATGAAAATCTGATTTAGTAATATTTTACTTGTAATAACTTCAAACAAGATCATGTAATACCCTAAATTAGACTGCATACTATATTCAATTTTATGGCTCCACTAAAAAAATTCTAACTTTTATACCACTTTCTGGTATAAAACTGAATTTTGGCAATACATATATCAAAATACAAACTGGATGCAACTTTTGACTCAGAAATTCCTGGAATTCACTCCAAAGAAAGGAAAAGCAAGTATACCAAGCTGTATGTACAAAAATGTTAATTACAGCCTAAAACAGTGAAAAACTGGGAGGAACCTGAGAACCACCTATTATAGAGCCAGTTTTTAAAATCATGGCACATTTATTCATCAGACTATGTGTATTCATTTAAAAATATGTGTTATCTATACTCATTGGCATAAAAAGACACTCTACAATGTGCTTTTTCACTGAACAAGCTATGGAGAGCTGACAGAAATGTCCTACTGATTTTTATTTGGGCTGTTCTAACTTTTTGCCCAAATGACAATATAATCTATTGATATTCCAAAGTATTTGCAGACCTGATTTTGCCAGATACATTTCTTTAAGTATTAGATTATGCTCCTGAAGATTATTAGTTTTAAACTATCCTAACTTCTCTCCAATATACCTGACCAATCCTAGATATTATTATTTTTATCTTTCTTCCTCAGATTGCCAGAGGTTAAGGGTGTTCTTATTTTAACCTACATTTCTTGAAATATTAATGCATTTGTTCATCTATTAACTGCTCATTGGTCATTTTAATTTTTTCTTCTTTATACTACATTTTCAATTACTTTGTCCATTTTTATAGTTTCTGGTTTTCTTATGGACTGGAAGGATCTCTTCAAACATTAGGAATATAATTCTTTTACATATGTTGTCATTTTTTCCAGTTTTCTTTATAAAGTTCTGAAATGACAAAATCTGTCAATGTTTACTTTACAGTTTCTGGCCCTTGCTTTAAAAAAAAAAAATTAAAAAGTCAATCTCTACTAGAAGACTATACATGTAATACTTATAATTTCACCTAGTACTTTTTCATCTTTACATTGGTTCAAGCTGTAGAGACAATTTCATTTTCCTTGCATATATAATTTAATAAGCAGAAAAGTATCATGATTTTAACAAGTTTAAAAAATAAGTATTTTACATTTTGAAGCATGCCTGAGTAATGAAATATTAAGACTTTAAGATGGGGGAAAGAGGAACAAACTTAGTGATGATCATCACTGCCTGTTTACATATATATAAATATCTAATTAAGTGTATAACCCATGAAATGTTGTTTTGGAAAGGAATTTAAGTAGCCACTAAAGAAAAGATAAACTCCATTAAAATACTGTACAGTAGGTTACTAAATACAATTACTTGGAAAAATAAAAACTTGAGAAAATAAAAACAAAAACATCTTTTTACAATGATGCATGTCATTTAGCCTTTAGTGCAGTGATTTACTACAATAACAGAACCTATTGAAAGGGGATACCTCTTGCATTTCTCTAATAATCAGTGATGTTGAGCACCTTTTCATGTGCTTTTTGGCCCTCTTTATGTCTCCTTTGGAGAAATGTCTACTTAGGTCTTCTGTCCATTTTTTGATTGGGTTGTTTGTCTATATTTTCAAAAATTAATCCCTTGTTAGTAGCAATGTTTGCAAATATTTTCTCCCAGTCCAGTGGCTGTCCTTTTGTTTTATGGTTTCCTTTGCCATGCAAAAGCTTTTAAATTTAATTAGGCCCCATTTTATTCATTTTTGTTTTTATTTTCATTAATCTAGGAAGCAGAAAGTCCAAAAAATAAATTATTGCTATGATTCATGTCAAAGAATGTTCTGCCTATGCTTACCTCTAAGAGTTTTATACTATCTAGTCTTACATTTAGGTCTTTAATTCATTTTCAGTTTATTATTTTATATGGTATTAGAAAATGTTCTGCAGTCCCATTTTCCCAGCACCACTTACAGCAGAGATTGTCTTTTCTCCATTGTATATTCTTGCCTCCTTTGTCGCAGACTAATTTACCATAATTGCACAGGTTTATTTCTGGGCTTTCTATACTGTTCCACTGATCTATGTCTGTTTCATACCAGTACCATACTGTTTTGATTAGTAAAACTTTGTAGTATAGTCTGAAGTCAAGGAGCTTGATTCCTCCAGCTCTGTTCTTTCTCAAGCTTGCTTTGGCTATTCAGGGTCTTTTGTGCTTCCATATAAGTTAAAAATATTTTGTACTAAGTCTCTGAAAAATATTGCTGATCCATAAACTGCCTTGGGTAGGATGGCCATTTTAACAATACTGATTCTTCCAATACAAGAACACAATATATTTTCCATTCTGCTTGTGTCATCTTCAATTACTTTCATTAGTACCTTAGAGTTTTCAGAGTACAGGTCCTTTGCCTGCAGGTTTATCCCTAAGTTTTTTTTTTTTTTTTTTTTGATGCTATGCTATATTGGAGTGTTTCCTTAATTTTTATTTCTGATATTTCACTTTTAGTGTATATATACAACAGATTTCTGCATATTAATTTTGTATCCAGCAACATAATTCATTGATGAATTCAAGTAGTTTTCTGGTAGCATCTTCAGGATTTTCTGTCTATAGCACATCATTTGCAAATAGTGACAGTTTTACCTTTTTCCAATTTGGATTCCTTTTACCACTTTTTTTCTCTGACTGCTGTGGCTACGAGTTCCAAAACTATGTTGAACAGAAATGGCCAAGAGTGAGCAGCCTTGTTACTCATCTCAGAAGAAATGCATTCAGATTTATACCATTAAGTATGATGTTAAGGTTTGGTAATATATGGCCTTTATTATGTTGAGGTATGTTCCTTCTATGCTCACTTTGAAGAGCTTTTATTACAAGTGGATACTGAATTTTATCAGAAGTTTTCTCTATATCTATTGAGATGATCATGTTTTTTACTCTTCAATTTGCTAATGTGGTGTATCACACTGATTGATTTCCAGATATTGCAATATCTTTGCATTCCTGGAATGAGCCCCACTTGATCATGGTATATCATCCTTTTACTTCATTGCTAGAACTGGTTTGCTAGTGTTTCGCTGAGCATTTTTCCATCTACGTTCATCAGTGATAGTGACTATGATTTTCTTTTTCTGTGATATCTTTCTCTGGTTTTGGTATCAGGGTGATGGTGGCCTCACAGAATGAGTTTGGAAGTATTCCTTCCTCTGCAAAATTTTGGAATAGTTTTAGAAGGATAGGTATTAACTGGTCTCCAAACGTTTGGCAGAATTCACCTGTGAAGCCACCTTGTCCTGGACTTTTGTTTGTTGGCAGTTTTTAAATTACTGATTAAATTTCAGTGCTGGTAACTGGTCTATTTGTATTTTCTATTTCTTCTTGGTTCAGTCTTCGAAGACTGTGCTTTTCTAAGAATCTGTCCATGTCTTCTGGGTTGTCCATTTTACTGGTGTACAGTTGCTCATGAAAAGTGAAAGTCACTCAGTCGTGTCCAACTCTTTGAGACCTCATGGACTATACAGTACATAGAATTCTCTAGGCCAGAATACTGGAGTGGGTAGCCTTTCCCTTCTCCAGGGGATCTTCCCAACCCAGGGATCAAACCCAGGTCTCCTGCATTACAGGCAGATTCTTTACCAGCTAATCTACAAGGGAAGTCCAAGGATACTGGAGTGGGTAGCTTATCCCTTCTCCAGGCAATCTTCCTGACCCAGGGATTAAACTGGGGTCTCCTACATTGCAGGTGGATTCTTTACCAACTAAGCTATCAGGAAAACCCATAGTAATCTCTAAGATTCGTTGTACTTCTGTGGTGTTGGTTTTAACTTCTTTTTCATTTCTGATTGATTTGGGCCCTCTCCCGTTTTTTCTTAATGAGTCTAGCTAAAGGTTTATCAATTTTGTTTATCTTTTCAAAGAATCAGCTTTTAGTTTCACAGATCTTTTCTATTGTTTTTTAGTTTCTATTTATTTTTGCTCTGATCTTTGCTTCTTTAATTCTACTAACTTTGGGTTTTGTTTGTTCTTCTTTCTCTAGTTGCTTTAGGCATAAAGTTAGGTTGTTTATTTGAGATTTTTCTTGTTTCCTGAGATAAGCTTGTATAGCTGTAAACTTCCCTTGCTGGGTTTATTTTTTTAATCCAAACAAATTCTCTACCATATTTTTACTTTCAGGTTCATGGATTTTTTTTCATACATACAACGATCTCCATTCTGTTCCTGTAGACTGATAAGATTTGTTTAATAAGTATGCTTTTCTAAAAGATTCATATAATTATGAATCTTGTACCCCAAAATCTCTGTTAAATTCATAATGGTTTACAAACATAAACAGCCAAAAATTAATGTTTTCAAATCTGCCCCTCCTCCTCCTTTCATTGCATCAGTTCAGTTCAGTTGCTCAGTCGTGTCTGACTCTTTGCCACCCCATGAACTGCAGCACGCCAGGCCTCCCTATCCATCACCAACTCCCGGAGTTCACTCAAACTCACGTCCATCAAGTCGGTGATGCCATCCAGCCATCTCATCCTCTGTAATCCCCTTCTCCTCCTGCCCCCAGTCCCTCCCAGCATCAGGGTCTTCTCCAGTGAGTCAACTCTTCACATGAGGTGGCCAGAGTACTGGAGTTTCAGCTTTAGAGTCATTCCTTCCAAAGAACACCCAGGACTGACCTCCTTTGGAATGGACTGGTTGGATCTCCTTGCAGTCCAAGGGACTCTCAAGAGTCTTCTCCAACACCACAGATCAAAAGCATCAATTCTTTGGTGCTCAGCTTTCTTCACAGTCCAGCTCTCACATCCATACATGACCACTGGAAAAACCATAGCCTTGACTAGAGGCTTTTTGGGGCTCCAAAATCACTGCAGATGGTGATTGCAGCCATGAAATTAAAAGACACTTACTCCTTGGAAGCAAAGTTACGACCAATCTAGATAGCATATTCAAAAGCAGAGACATTACTTTGCCAACAAAGGTCCGTCTAGTCAAGGCTATGGTTTTTCCAGTGGTCATGTATGGATGTTGAGAGCTGGACTGTGAAGAAAGCTGAGCACCAAAGAATTGATGCTTTTGAACTGTGGTGTTGGGGAAGACTCTTGAGAGTCCCTTGGAATGCAAGGAGATCCAACCAGTCCATCCTAAAGGAGATCAGCCCTGGGTGTTCTTTAGAAGGACTGATGCTGAAGCTGAAACTCCAGTACTCTGGCCACCTCATGTGAAGAGTTGACTCATTGGAAAAGACCCTGATGCTGGGAGGGATTGGGGACAGGAGGAGAAGGGGGCAACAGAGGATGAGATGGCTGGATGGCATCACCGACTCGATGCACATGAGTTTGGGTGAACTCTGGGAGTGCGTGATGGACAGGGAGGCCTGGCGTGCTGCAATTCATGGGGTCGCAGAGTCGGACATGACTGAGCGACTGAACTGAACTGAACTGATACCTTAAAGTTGCTATACTTTACTGAGACGTGAGCTTAATTACTAATGAAAAAGATCTTACTCCATATTCCAGGTATATTCTTAGGTCACTACATGAGATACCTGTCAGCAAAAAATAATTCAAAACAAAACATTTACATTCAGAAAACAATTCTGATGTACCCAGTAATGAAAACTATAAAAATCTATATGAATTAATTCCAGAAATATGAAGAATACTATCCTATGAAAACCTATTACTCTCTGTGAAATAGTACATAAATACAACTTCAGGAGTTGAAGGTGAATGTCATATTGTCATGTAAATGAGAGTCCCACAGTATGCACCCTTTTGTACCTGGCTTTTTGGGGGCAGGTTTCCTGTTTTTTTTTCATTTACCACTCAGTGCTTCTGAGATTTATCAATGTTGTTGCACTTATCAGTAATTCACTCTTTCTCACTTTTGAATCTTCCATTACACGGTATACCACAATTTATTTATCTATTTACCAGCTCATGTACATTTCTGTTGCTTCCAGTTTACAGCAATTATAGACAAAGGCTCCTTAAACATTCTCATAAGTCTTTGTGTGTATACATACATATTATATTTCTCTTACGTAAATACCCAGCAGTGGGATCCCTGAGTTATCTGATAAATCCATGTATAACTTTGTAAGAAAAAGGCCAAACTGTTTTTCAAAGTGGCTCACCATTTTACAAACCAACCAGCAATGTTTCAGAGCTCAGCTGTTCTGCATTTTCACAGACAGTTGATACTGTCAGTTTTAAAATTTTAGTTATTCTAATAGGTGTGTACTGATATTTCACTGTGGTCATAATTTGCAACCTCCTAATGACTAATCACGTTGAGCAACTTTTCATATGTGTATATTTTTAAGGGGGAGAAACATCTATCCAAACCCTTTGCCCATTTTTAAATTGGGCTGACTTTTTATTATTGAGTTTTAAGACTTTAGATTATCAGTCCTTTATCAAGTACAGTAAGACCCTTACATACAAATGAGTTCCATTCCAAGAACATGTTCATAAGTTCGATTTGTTTGTAAGTCTAGCAAAGTAAGCCCAAGGTACCCACCTAAATCCACTACACAGTACTGTACTGTAAGAGGTTTATAATACTTCTCACACAAGTAATACATAAAAAATAAAGAAAACATTTTAAATCTTACAGTACTATACCTTAAAAAGTACAGTAGTACCAGTTACATTACTGCTGCTTTTACACTTGCTTACAGACAAGCTGAGCTTGAAATAAAGATATTGTACTGGACTTACAGAGTTCTGTACAGTAAACTACACAAAAGCACAACCACTTAAAGAGGATGCACGTATGTGACAATGAATGCCAGATATGTGAACTAACCTATATGACTGGACACATGGAACACATGTTCACATCTTTGAAAGTTCGCAATTTGAAGGTCCATATGTAGGGGACCTAACTGTATATGATTTGTTAATATTTTCTCCTATTCTGTAAGTTGTCTTTTCACTCTCTTGATAGTGTAGTTTTGAAGCACAAAAGTTTGATGCCCAATTTATTTCTTTCTTTTCTGCTGCTGTACTTTAGGTGTATATCTAAGAAACAATGGTCTAATCCAAGGTCATAAAAATTTATGCCTATGTTTTTTCCTAAGAGTTTTACAGTTTTACATTCTGAATTAATTTTGTACAGGGTGTGAAAGAGAAGTCCAACTTCACTCTTTTGCATATGGATATCCAGTTTTATGAGCACCATTTGTTGAAAAGATTCTTTTCCTCTTTCACTTGTCTTTGCAACTATATTCTCCCAGTCAGTGATTTACCTGTTCATATTCTTAGCAATATAATTCTGAAGAGAAAAAGTTTTGAACTTTGATAGCATCAATCTTAAAAAAAAAATGGTCTGTGCTATTTGTGCCCCATCTAAGAAATTCTTCCCTAACTAAAATCCTATATATTTTCTATGTTTTATTCTAGAAGGGTTACTAGTTTTAGCTCTTACATTTAGGTCTATGATACATTTGAAGTTGATTTTTGCATATATTGTAAAGTAAGATTTAGGAATTGAAATCCCTTGTCAAGTCTGTTGAAAATCAATTGACTGTATATGTATGGATCTATTTCTGTTCTATTATCTATATGTTTACTCTTTCATTTCATTACACTGTCCTGATGTTAAAATTCAACACTGTTAATACTCCAACTTTGTTCTTACTTTCCAAAATTGTTTTGGCTATTCCAGACCCAATATTGCCATATGAATTTTAGAATTAATGGTTACTTTATACAAAAAAGCATGCTTAGGTTCTGAGACCACATGGACTCTGGCTGGGGAATTCCTGACATTTTAATACTCAATTATCTAATCCATCAACACTGAGTATCTTTTTTAAGGTCTTCTTTCATTTGTCTCAGTATATGAAATCATTTTCAGTATACAGGTCTTACATACATTTTGTCAAATTTATCCTTAAATTTTTCATGCTTCTGCTTCTACTGTAAGTGGTGCTGTATTTGTTAGGTCTATTTAAAATTGCTTATTGCTAAAATATAGAAATAAACTGCTTTTTGTTTATCAATCTTCTAGCTTACAACCTCAATGATAAGTTCTTGTAGGTTTTTCTGTAGAATCTTGAGGATTTTCTGTACCAAAAAAAAAAATGCTGTCTGTATAAATTTTAATTCTTCCTTTTTAATCTCTATAATTTTTCCTTTTACCTTATTTCACTGTCTAAAACTTCCAGGAGAACAGTGAATGAAGTAATGAAAGAAGACAGAGTTGCCTTTTCTCAGTTCTTGGAGGAAAGCATGTAGTCATACACAATTAAATATAATCTGAACTATAGGTTTTTTGTGGCCTCTCCTATTAGCATTAGAAATTTTCCTCCAATTCCAAGTTTGCAGAGAGACATCTGCAAACCAAGAATGAATACTGAATTTTTTCAAATGCTTTTCCTATATTTACTAAGATGATATTATGGATTTTCTTTTTAATATGTTAATACACAAATTGATATTTGAACCTTAAATGAACTTTGCAATCCTGGTATAAATCCTACTCAGTCAAAATTTTAACAAGGCTAGGTATGAATCGCTAAAACTTTTAATATTATTCTCTGTATTTTTCTTCAATCTAAAAACTAGACTAAACTACACAGGTTAATCAGTTTACATAGTTTAGCTTTTTATCTTCATTTTACTTATTACATTTCTACTATGGCTCCTTTACAAAATATAATGTAAAGGCAAACTTAATATTATGAAAGCAGCAATGTTGCATAGTAAAATCAATAATCGATTTTTAAAAATGTGTTCCAATTCTTGTGATCTTACTTCACCAAACTATACTCTCCCACCACCCCCCTACTCTCTGTACTAACAAGCAATTATCCTTTTGCCTCCCATCAAAGAACTGGTCAAGCTTCTCCATCTTTTCAGTTCTTCTGTACTGTTAAGTAAGGAAGTGAAGCAAATTAAACAGCACTAAAATTTTCCTGCAATATCAGTAAGATGTGAGAAATTAATAAAACTTGTTTAAAAGTTCACTATTCAGAATCTGGCATTATATTCCAAAACAGAATTAAGGCTGAAAAAATATTTTTATAAAAAAGACAGAAACAGAAACCCAAAAAGATTGATAAGTAAAATTCTGAGGCAGGATTTCAAAGTGTAGAAATGATAAAATAAAGTAAATCTAAAGTTAAAAAGATCTGACTACTTAGAAAAATAAAACTTTTCCAACAAAACATACATAACCAAAATTGGCAGATAATACTACAACAAACTCAACCTAACTGTATCAATATGTATAGTTTAGGAATAGATTTTTAAAAATGGAGTGGGGAAGATTTTATGACCAAAATTCTTATTATCAATTATTTAAGATGAAAAATTTGAAACTATTTTATTAAGTTTTCTAATCAAATTTTAAACAAAATATCTAATATCAAAATCTTATAAACATCTTTTTATAAAAGAACATCTGTCAAACTTAAGTATACACCAGGTTTCATGAAGAAAATTCATATCTTACAGCTAGGAGGGCTTTTCATATGTAATCAATTCTTAACCTGCAGGTATTAAAATATAACAGCTAATTCATTTATAAAAGAAAAACAGAATAAATAAAACATTATTGAAATTCAATATGCACGTATGTTTAAAATACTTATGTTAACCATTTACTTTTTATTCCCTTCTCTGCGAGATATTTTAGATTTTCCTGATAAGCACTCAAACTGACAAAGTTTCTTTCCTATTTCCTTCTCATCTGATGTAGCTACTATTGATGAAATAGCCAGAGTAAATAGAAAGAAAAAAAAGGGCTTGAATTATCTAAGTCAATATTTCATTTTATATAGTCTAGCATTAACCTCTACAAAAAATTACTTACATCTGCTTAAAAAGTTGTCAATATTTTTGTTTTTTCTTAAGGCAGGAAAATCCAAATCATATACCAAAGCATCCAATCCATCCTAAACAAATAAACAAACAAACAAAGTTAGTTTTTTTGGATCACACTATGAACAAGTTCCTCTTTCATGAGTATAAAGAATAAAACTTATGCTTTAACATTTAATCTGCTTAATCTGCCTTTCTCTCACACATCCTGCATTCATTTAACACCTTCTATAAGGTTACATGAGTACTGGAAGAAGAGAAAACTCATTTTTATTTCATACAGAGCAGAGGTCCCCAACCCCCAGGCCAGTACCAGTCCACGGCCTGCTAGAAACCTGGCAGCACAGTAGAAGTAAGCAGTTGTCTTCCACAAAATCAGTCCCTCATGCCAGAAAGGTTCGACACCACTGATAACAGAGTTTTCACTCTCTAACTCTCCCAGGCAGAGGAGCAGCAAAATTACCACAAACTGGCTACAAGTGACCTCAATTTATGCTCTTTTCTCCATATAAGGGCATGAAATTTTACTTTTCACCTCCCTTTAACTACTGCATTTACTTATTTCAAACATTCATAAAAAACAAATGACATTCTGGACCACAAATATTTTATAAGGTAGTATCAAATATTAGTTCCTAAAATGTGAAGTTTAGTGTAAAATAAATTCTGCATTTAGACACATTTTTATGGTTCGTATATAAATATATTGGGTTCTCTTTCTTTGAAACACTTTTTAGAACTACCACTAGTAAGGGACAAACATGGACTTTTACTTTTAAGGGGGACATTAACTATTATCTAAGCAACAGCAGGACAATGAGAAGGTGTACCAATCAGTGTTGAAGTAGGAATGCATCTATTCAGATTATATCTTATCATGTGCCAAAGGGGAAACATTCAGACAATCCCAAGTCATCTTCATTGTATTTAACTGGGGAAATTTAGTTTGCTACAATAAAGCCCAAAAATAAAAAGCAGCAAAGGGAAACACACCATCTGGAGACCATGAACAGTCATGTTCATAAAAGTCTGAAAGAGAAATAGAAGCTAGGGGAGATATACTTTGTGTTAAGTCAAAGGTATGAATAACTCCAGCTATTTTAGAATACTTAAAATATTTCCCTAGGAAACTGAAAAGTCTAGTCAAATCTTTATAGGTTTTAAAATATATCACTGCTTAGGTTGGAAACTGACCATGGAGAAGATGACTAAAGAGACCAACTAACCCTACTGCTGGCTTTTTAGAACTCAGAGGTTTGCACAGATTTTCTTCAGAGAAAAAGTCTCCCCACCAGAACAGGTTCATCTATCCTTGAGACACATTTCTTAGTCTCATAAAGCATTTGAATATTTCTGTTAATGATTTTTACAATAAAGAGATGAGAATTTTTACTTGTATTGAAAACCAATCAATAAATATATTAATTCACTATTTTCTAGGACAAGATAAATTAAATGTATATACACCCCTTTGACTAGATTTTAAACTCTTTAAAGCAGAAACCACAGTTAACATCTCATTTTCTCCCACAGCATCTTCCAGAATGTCTTGAACAAGTGGGCATAAAATGATTTTTTTTTTGCTCCAGAGCAAATGTATTATATTACTCAAGAAATAACACTTTCCCTATTAGATAGTAAGTTTCAGCAGACCATGTCATTCCAAAAAAATTGCATAGATTATAGGGTAATGCCAATAACACTAGCCCCACAATTTTAGGTCGAATTTTGATAAACATTCCTAGGAAATACAAGTAAGCATAATGTAATAAAATCAACATATTATTACATCTTATAATAACTACTATTTTAAGAGCTCCTACTTCCAAAGACACTTTCCAGTTTTAAAAGGTTCAGAACATCTAAATTTATGACAATTTGTTTTCTAATATTGAATAAAACATTAGAAAGTGAGGGAAATGTGCATTAAACTTTACTCATAACACGCTCTTTCCAATAAATATACTGCAAAACTACCTACAATCTTACTCCAAATAATTTTTTTAAGTTACTAAATGTTAGGAAAAAACCTCAAAAAATCCCTTGTTTAATTAACCACTACATTTCATAGTCAAGGCAAATAACAATCAGAAACATTAACCGATTTGTCCAACGCCACAGAGCTAGTTAGTAAGTTGTGTTACAATCAAAATATGAACTCTTAGTCTAATAGTTACAGAAATAACATGACCATGATAAAAACATGATTTAAAAACCCTGTATCTCTAAAATGAAGTTAGGAATTGAGAACAAACATGTATATTTAAGTCCAAGAAGTACCATTTAAAAACTAACAGAAAATCACAGGTCATATTCTTCTAATTAAAACTAGAAAGTACACTGGTTAGGACTCAAACCTAGTGTCCTGAGTCAAAATACTACATTTTTTTCTAGTATGCCACCATGCCCTCTTCTGCATGACCTTCCCCAAACTACCTATGAAATCAAACAGTTTACCTTACATTAGAGTTATTTTTTACTTTAATCTCCACAGCTCGATTTCTGATGTGACGACTAAGCTGAGCCCCAGAACTGAGCATGGCATTTTACTCACAGCATCGCAGATACTGTTGGCTCTCCTACCCCAACTATTTCCTTCCTTCTACCTTCCCTTCCTAATTTAATCTTGATTTTGTTCGGGCAACCCACCTTTCTCCATGAAACTATGAGCTTCCGTGAAGGGAGAGATCTTCTCCAACTCAAGGAGGTCACTTCTAATTTAAGCTAAACACGGAGGCCTATTACTCTTGCCAGTGTTCAGCTGAAGTACAGGAACATGGTAATAATCTGGCACATCAAATGTGAGGGGAAAACCTACAGAAAGGTTTCTGGGGAAAAGTTTCTTCTCTCCTGAAAGAGATACATGTCAGAGATAGTCTCTTGTTTTATGAGAAACTGTCACATCTCTATATGACACTTAAACAACAGCAGCCACCTTGGGGCCTCAAGGGAAATTGGCAGGAGACAAAGCTAAAAAGTGAGGACAAGAGACATGAAAGATGGAAGGAGCCCGAGTCTGTGATGCTGCTTCTGAACCACTGAATTAATCTACTCTGGAAACTATCCTTCCCACTCTATCTCAAGATAATACATTTTCCTTATGGTTTAACTCAATTTACATTGGATCTTCTAATTCTTGTGACCTAAATGAAGTGAAAGTCGCTCAGTCATGTCCAACTCTTTGTGACCCCATGAACTGCCCATGGAATTCTCTAGGTCAGAATACTGGAGTGGGTAGCCTTTCTCTTCTCCAGGGGATCTTCCCAATCCAGGGATCGAACCCAGGTCTCCTGCATTGCAGGCGGATTCTTTTCCAGCTGAGCCACAAGGGAAGCCCAAAAATACTGGATTGGGTAGCCTATCCCTTCTCCAGCAGATCTTCCCGACCCAGGAATCGAAGTGGGGTCTCCTGCATTGCAGGCGGATATCAGGGAAGCCCCTCTTGTGACCTAAAGCACCCCGAAATACAGAGTTCATTAAATGCCAATGTAAGAGATATAGGACTTGTTGCACCAAAAGGGTAAGAGAATCATCCATTCAAACAGTGAAACCAGGGGCAAGACGGGGCTGACAAAAAGTGTCACTCTTTGGTAAACACTGTTTGTATAACTGAGCCTCAGTTTTCTCTTTTATAAAATGGAAATAACTCACTATGACTCAGGCTCTGTGAGAGTTAAATGAGTGACGTATTCGACCCTTAAACAGTTCCACTTTTCACTCTTTATTTCTCTAGCTGACATCTGAAAGCTCTACAAGTTAGTCTCACTATTGACAGAAATGACATAAAGAGAAAATATGCATTTTAGTCATGTGGTCATAAAACCTCAAGAGTAAATCTCAGGTCATGATATTAAAAACTTTCTGAGTGTAGAAATCCCATATATAGTTAAAAGTTGGGGGTTTTTTGGGGGAAAAAAAAAGATAATGCATCTGACTAGTCTTAACAATAGAATTCAAGCCTGCATTTGTTAATGGAAAACTAGCAGCCTCCACTAACTGGTGTACAGTCACTAGGACTAGGTGTCTGGCCCTATCACCATATACTTTGATTTTATAATTGTAGGAGACAGTATACAGTTTTTCAGTATCATTCATAAGCCAAAATTATATTTTTTTATCTGAGAAATAAAATGGGCAAGAAGGTATCCTTCTAGCATAATCTAAGGTATATACCAACAGAGGTTATAAGGGGAGTCAAAACACTGAGGTTGAGGAGAGGGATGCAGGCTTCCATTTTAATGAAGTAGAGAAGCTACACAAGGTAATACAACCTTAGAGTAGGACAAAGAATTCTGACTTTTATTCAGTACTCTGAAGTTCTGTAAAATAATGGAGAATAAGGCTTGCCACTTCCTAAAGTCCATATTCTAGTACCAGAATTCAGAACCTTAACAGAAATTAACATTATTATCCTCCCATAATAATCAATTATTATAGAGAGGAGTCAAGTGTCAAAGAATTACAAAAGTTAAATCCTTTGCTATGTATATTTGAACAATGATAGTAGACCACTTGGAGAAGGCAATGGCACCCCACTCCAGTACTCTTGCCTGGGAAATCCCATGGACGGAGGAGCAGGGTGGGCTGCAGTCCATGGGGTCACAAAGAGTCAGACACAACTGAGCGACTTCACTTTCACTTTTCACTTTCATGCAATGGAGAATGAAATGACAACCCACTCGTATTCTTGCCCCAAGAATCCTAGGGACAGAGGAAGCTGGTGGGCTGCCATCTATGGGGTCGCACAGAGTCGGACACGACTGAAGCGACTTAGCAGCAGCAGCAGTACACCAGTTGTGACAGTGTATTTTGAAAGAAACTAGTCACATTAGAGAAGCGTTGAAAACTTTCACATAAACAGACAAAGGCAACCATAATTAACAAATATAACATTTTGCAAGAAACTCTAAAGAATGGACATTTCATATGTCTTAAAAAGAGCTGGTATTAGGAGCGGGGAAAGCACTAGTTGTGTTACCTCACAACAGAGTTTAAGTAAAAGAGAAAGAAGCAGGAGGAAATTACTCAACTTAACACCGCTGCAAACTTCAGTCTCTGGATAGTTCTGAATTACAAAAGTAAGATTCCCGTGTAAAATATCATTTAAGATTAGGTCCATTAGTATTAATACACTTGTTATAAAGTACAAGCATATAAAGCCACTAGGAAAGAAACAAATACTATGTATAAAAAAAATTTCAAAATCAAAATCGTTACTATTCTAAATAAGTTTTTGAGAAACTATTACCCCTCTGCAAAAAAAAAAAAAAAAATTAAAACTAAGGCAGTAAAACAAGGACTTTTGAAAATCAAAAACATTTTCTTGACTATTGTCAAATATTTGATGACAGTTGGTGTACCACTTAAAGAAAATACTTTGGGTCCATGTTAATCTCTTTCTTATGTAAAGAGAGAAGAAATTTCGCAAAATTAAGTAGTGATATGAAAATGGAAAAAGAATTTCCTCAGGGAATTTTAACAACTTCTGATATTAAACTAAAATATGTTTAAGCAATGTGACATTACTATATACATGCCAGTGCATCCTAGGATAATTATACAACAAAAAATTTAGTATTCCAAATACTTAGTTAATTAAACATACAGTGGCTTTTCCCAACCAATCTCAAACTATACCTTTGCAGCCTCATTTTTCTCTACATGCATGTATCTGTCCTAGAGTCACCTCCCATTGCTCAGTCTACCCCGCTGCCTTCTTACCTGCTCTTTTCCCCAGCTAGAACATGAATATTTCTTATATGCAGACTGCCTCAAATGTTTGTGCTGCCTTCCCCAACACTCTGAGAAAATGTTAAAAAGTAAAACACCTCCTATGTACTTCCTGCTTCAGGAATTACTGTACTTGTTATAATTATTTGTAAGTCTGCCTTCAGAAAACAGAAAGAGGAGTAGTAGTAATAATACTGATGATAAAAACAGTAAAATACTTTGTCTCTGGGAGCTCACTGGTTAGTAGGTATAAAAAGTAAATTATATGGGATCCTGAGTATTACAAAGTACACAAACAGAGAAAAGAGTGCTTAACTGGAGCTTCATAAAGGACATGAAATATGAGCTGACCTTTATTTCTCTTTAGCCATTCTTTATATTGAATTATAGTCAATTTACAATGTTGTATTACCTTCAGGTGTACAGCAAAGTGGCTGAGTTACATATATATCTATCCTTTTTCAGATTCTTTTCCATTATAGGTTATCACAAGACACTGAATACAGTTCCCGGTCCTTGTTGTTTATCCCTTTTATAAATAGTAGAGTGTATCCGTTCATCTCAAACTCCTAATCCCCCCATCTCCTTTTATAACCAAAAGCCTGTTTTCTATGTATATGAGTCTATTTTGTAAATAAATTCATTTGTATTATTTTCTAAGATTTCACATATAAGTTATATCACATTTGTCCTTCAATCTCTGACTTACTTCACTTAATATGATAATCTCCAGGTATACCCATGTTGCTGCAAATGGCATTATTTCATCATTTTTTATGGCTGAGTAATATTCCACTATCCTATATTCCACTGTATGTATGCACGCACACACGCACGCACGCACACACACACACACACACACCCCACATCATCTTTATCCATTTATCTGTTGATGGACATTTAATGCTTCCATGTCTTGACTTTTGTACATAGTGCTGCTATGAACATTGGGGTACATGCATCTTTATTCCCATCAATAGTGTAAGGAGGGTTCCTTTTTCTCCACACCCTCTTCAACATTTGTTATTTGTAGACTTTTTAATGATGGCCACTGACCATTGTAAGGGGATACTTCATCGTAGTTTTAACTTGCATTTCTCTAGTAACTAGCAATGGTGAGCATCTTTTCATGTACCTGTTGGCCCTCTATATGTCTTCTTTGGAGAAATGTCTCTTAGGTTTTCTATTTATTTGATTCAGTTGTTTGTTTTTTTGACATTAAGCTGTATGAGCTGTTTGCATATTTTGTAAATTAATTCGCTACTGGCAGCATCATTTGCAAATACTTCCTCCAAGACCATAGGTTGTCTTTCGTTTTGTTTATGGTATCCTTTGCTGTCCAAAAACTTTTAAGTTTAATTAGGCTCCATTTGTTTGAGTTTGTTGATCTTTAAAGAAGAGAATTTGAAAAGAGCAAGATGGAGGTGGGATAAAGCAATCTAAAGGGAAGAAAGGCAAGAAAAATTTAAAGAATGAGAATAGGATGTTCTGGGTCCATAGATATGAGGAAGAGGTGGTGCAGGAAACAATGCTGTGAGGATGGGTTAACGAATGTGTATACCAGGCTAAGAATTTTGGTATTTCTGTCACTGGAACCATAGGAATTTCGGGGAGAGGAAGAGTGACACGACTAGCTTTTATTTTACTAAAGTCTGACAATGATAAAGACAATGGATTAAAAAAAGAAGAAACAGGTGGAAAAGGGAGTGGTCAGGAGCATACTGTGGTAATAAAGCACAAAAAGATCCAAGTCTGCACTAAATGGGGGCAACAGGAATGGAGCACTAGAAGCGAAAGAATCTGAAGAATGACTGAAAGAGGGGCAGGAAGGATTGAGAATGAGTATCTTCCAGTTTAGGTGAGTAGAGAGTGACTTCATTAACCAAGGCAGAGAATACATTTTGGAGAGGAAAGATAAAGATTTTAGATATACTGAACTTGATATCCCTGTAGGATACCTACCACTTTATGGATAACTAGATGGTAGTTCAAAATATGAGTTTGAGTTCAACAGAGAGACTGGGCTGTGATACAGGTTTGGAAGTCACAAGAATACATTTAAATTCATGATAACAGATGCAATTACCCAGCAAGTGTAAACCACGGGGAAAATGGAAAAAGAGTGAATAATAGATTTCTGAGAAACATTAACATCTGAAAGACAAGCAGAGCAAACATGACCAATGAGCAATGAGAGATGGGGAAGGAAGATGTAACAGTGTCATGAAAGCTGAAAAAACTGCAGAGAACTTAAGAGCAGAGCAAAATGCCACAGGGAGGTCAACTAAAATGAAAAATGCAAAAGGAGCCAAACGATTTGTAATTAAAATGTCACTGATGATAGCTGCAGAACAACGTAATGCCACTGAACTGTACATTTAGAAATAATTAAAATGGCAAGTTACATATTCTACGTTATTTTGCTACAACTTTTTAGAAGTCACTATTGGACATCAGCAAAGTGGTGGACTAGGAAATTCCAAACTCTTGTTCCCCTACAGGAAAACAAAACAAAACAAAAAAAACCCTACACAGCAGCTCTGTAAACCAAATTTGTAGGAGTTCAGGAAAACAAAGGTTTAGAGCAAAAAAAAGCAAATATCCCATGGAGTAAAAGCCACATTCAAATGGCAGGAAAATTTGTGACATGTTTACTCACTGTTACCCCACTCTCTCCCGGAGTCGGGGTCTTGGTCTTGAGCAGGTAACAGGTTGGTTCCCACTTCCCTCACCTTGAACTGGAGGGAGCAGTGAGACCACATTTGTCAACTGCTGTGTGTGCCTGTTTCAACCTATCCGAGGGATGTCTGAAGGACAGGGACAAGGACCTTTCTGTTCTGTGCAACTAAGAATACAGAGAGACAAAGCAGTGGGGGCAAAGCTCATAAAAGCTACCAGAAGACTGCAAACCCCACAGACACCTGAGGCAAGAGGTTACAGAAGAGATGTAGAAGACCACCTAGGCCCAGAAAAGCTACAGTGAGACTCCTGGGGAAGCTTTTCTTTTAAAGGTTACTATCGAGCCCAGGATGGAAGGGGCATAAACCAACTTATAATGGGTAGAAAAGCTAGTGGAAAAGGAACAAATGAAATAATGGCCAAAATAAATGAGAAAAATTAGAAGCTTGCATGATTTAAATTTAAATTTGATGAGAAACTTTTAGGTAGAGGAGATATATATTTATAGAATAAAAATGATTAAGTGAGGTTCCAAAAAAATCTAAGGGAGGACAGAATTAAGATACAAAGCTGAGACATCAACCTTCTAAAAAAGAAAAATATTTCTATGTAAACAGTATCACGTCATAAGCACACAGAGTCATATTCCAATCGAGAACACTTGACAGTCATGTAATCTTAAGCAAGTTACCTAACCCTTCACAGCCTCAATGTCCTCACCTGTAAAATAAGTGTAACAACAATAACTATCACATGTGAAATGTGACCACGTAGGGCTGTTGTAAGAAACTGATACATCATAAGAAGTCATAAAAATATATTCATGGATAATTTCACAGAGGATTTTCCTCCCGATCATTTTAACAGTTTACAGATACAGGTGCACACAAGCTAGATTTTGTGTGGGCATGAATAAGTGAAAACTTTCAGATGGTTTGAAACTTTCAGATGGCTTTATTTTGGGGGAAGAGAGTTTATTTTTCCAATTTTTCCTTCAAGTGTCTGATTCGTTTCCTTGGGGAAAAATAAAACACGTCATATGTTCAGTTAGCAGTATTATAAAAATATTTTCCAATAAACCCAGCCCAGTGACTTTGTAAATGAAAGTGAGAAAAACAAACTGATTTCCAGCCAACTATATTGACTAATAAAAAATGAAATGCACTTTTCCTTTCCAGTCTGAAGTCTTTTGATGAGTCACAGAAATGGCTTGTGGAATCTTCATTTTTCAGAGTCCTCACTGTCACTGGTTTGCACATTTCAAAGAGCCAAATCTATTGGTTATTTTAACAAGCACCAGTGTGTGATCTTGACTATTTAATAAAGAGGAAAAGGATGCAAAGCAGTGTTTCCTTTTAAAGGCACCAAAATAAGAATCGAATCGCCAGTCTATGTCCGATGCAGGATACAGCATGCTTGGGGCTGGTGCACGGTGATGATCCAGAGAGATGTTATGGGGAGGGAGGTGGGAGGGGGGTTCATGTTTGGGAACGCATGTACACCTGTGGTGGATTCATGTCAATGTATGGCAAAACCAATACAGTATTGTAAAGTAAAATAAAGTAAAAAAAAAAAAAATACACACACACACACACACAAAATAATAAATAAAGGCACCAAAATGAGTCACTTGCCTGTGTGCTTCATGTCACCCTAATCAACACATGTAGTTAAAATGTGGAATATTTTTTCAGAATGGTTACATTTGTTGTTGAATTAAAAAATAAAATAATTTTTAAAAAATACACAGCTCGTTGCTATCTTCTTAAAGTTCCTATACAGATTTTCACAAAGCCAGACCTTGATCAAAGGTGGTTGGGGGTGGAGGGAATGAACAAAGACTCAAGAGACCTACATAATCATAAGATTTAATGTCACTAGAGGCCCAGAAGGAGAAGAGAAAGATAATGGGACTGAAAGGCGTGAAATAAATAAAAGCCAAAAACTCCCTGTATTCGGCAAAAGACCTAAGCCTCTAAACTGAAGAAACTAATAGGACATAGCCAAAGAAATCCAAACCAACAAAAAAACTGTCCAAGTAGAATTCCATATCAAAAAACAAAAAAAGATAGTTTCAGATGACAAAAAACTAAGACATTTGTGACCAGCAGATCTATTCTAAAATAACAGTTTAAGGAAATTCTTTTTTATATATTTATTTTTAAAAAATAATTTAAAATTTTAATTGAAGTATAGTTGTGTACAATAATAAAGGAAATTTTTCAAATCAAAAATGATAAAAGGATGAATCTTCGGATAACAGAAAGAACAAATGAAAAAGTAAAAATAGGGGAAAATACAATATATTTTCATCCTCTTGAAAGATGAAACAAAAAATTTTAATATTACCTGATTGTTTCTCATTTTATATAGATATTAAAGATGAATATATTATATACTAGAAGGCTAAAGGAACACAAAGAAGATTCCTACCCTTTCCTCAAACCAGTAAAATGTCAACACCAATCCAACGTTGTGAATTATACATGTCTAATACCTACAGCAACCAAAAGAGAAAAAAGCTATACAAAGAAATACACACAAAAGCATTATAGATAAAGAAGCCTGTTTCCACCATTTGGTTTGAAGAATATGATGAACTTTCATTTTAAAATTCTAATTCTGGAACATATGATTACATCATAAGTCACCAAGGATAAAATCAGAGGCATCTACCCATGTACCAGACCACCATGATGCAGGTGTTTTGGTCTAAAGGGGCTTTTTCAAAACTCTGTGAGTCAAAGAAAGGTTGTGGAGGCACATGTCTACCAAAGCTCTCAGACTTATGATTGGAAAGGATTCTTTCCTTTGAAGCCTCCCCAGCTTGTACGAGCAGTTGAGAGAGCAGAGTGGCTGTCACCTCATTATATGAAGACCCCTGAGCTAAGAATGACTCAAGCCTGAAGAGGCATCCTTCTTCAGTCACAGCGATGGCTAGCCCATGTTCACATTCCAATGCACACACAAACATACAAACACACACACACACACACACAGAGGCAACAACCATCATTAGCTGCTCAAAGAAGTGATACTGGACTAGAATGGAAAGAGGGTTTAGTTGTAAAATAAGAGCTTGGACTTTCAGTCCTTGGGATGTAACACACAGCACGTTCACTATAGTTAACAATACTGTACTGAGTATCTGAAAGTTGCTAAGAGAGCAAATCTTAAAAGTACTCTTCATATATAATTCACTATATGAACGAGCTAAAGAAGAAAAATCACATGATATCAACAGATGCAGAAAAAGTATTTAGTTAAATCCAGCTCCCATTTATGAGAAAAACTCTCAGGAATAGAGGTGAACGATCTCTCAACTTATCAAGAATATCTACAAAAAACCCCTGAAACTAACATCCAACTTAATGGCAAAGAAAAAAAAAAAAAAAGATGATATCCCTCAAAAATCAAGAACAAAGCAAGGATATCCTCTCTCACCACTCTGATTCAACACAGCAGTGAAGCCTACAGCCAGCTCAATCAAGTAGGGGAAATAAAAGACATACAGATCAGGAAGGAAGAAAGTTATTCATTTATATTTACAATATCATTTATGCAGAAAATCAAAGGAAACTACAGAAGAAAAACAAGCAAAAACACCGAGAACTAGTAAGTTAGTTCCACAAGGTCATAAGACGTAAGGTTAATACACAAAAACAACTGTATTTCTATATATTAGCAATAAACATGGAAAACCAAAACATAAAATAGAATGTCATTTATATCTACTCAGGTAGAGGAATATTGAGGAATAAATCTAACAAAATATGCAAAGAATTTATGCTGAAAACTACAAAATATTGATGAAATAAATTTTAAAAGGATCTAAATAAATTGAGAGACATAGCATTCATGGACTGAAAGACTCAACATGATAAAGACATTAATTCTCCCAAAACTGACATCAAGGTTTAATGTAATTCCTATCAATTACCAGCAATAGTTTTCGTACATAAGGTAGATATAAGCAAAATTTTTCTAAAATTTATATGGAAAAGTAAAGGAACTAGAAAAGCTAAAAAAACGTTGAGAAAGAATCATGTGGAAGAATAACTCTGCCCAAGTTTAAGGCTCACATAGCTACAACAGTCAAGACAGTGCGCTATGCATGGAAGGACTGACATATGGTCCTCCGTTGGTGTCTCCAGGAGATTGGTTCTAGGACCCCAGGGAATACCTAAATCCACAGATGCTGAAGTCCTTAAATAAAACAGCACAGTGGAATTCCGTGGCAGCCCAATGGTTAGGACTCACTGCTTTCATTGCCAGAGCTGGGTTCGATCCCTGGTCAGGGAACTAATATCCGGCAAGTTGTGCAGCGCGACCAAACAAACTAAAAAGGCACAGCATTTGCACATATCATCCACACATCCTAGATTAAACCATCTAGAGAACTTATAATACTTAATACAATGTAAACGCTACGTAAATAGTTGTAAATACATCGTAAATGCCATGTAAATACCTGCTGACTACAGGCAAATACAAGTTTTGCTTTTTGAATACTTCTGGATTTCTCTAATGTTTTCAATCTGTGGTAAACTGAATTTGTGGATGTGGAACTTATGGATAAAGAGGGCCAACTGTATACATGAATGAAGCAGAATAGAGAAGCAAGAAATAGACCCACACAAGTATAGCCAAGTGATTTTTTGACAAGATACAAAAGCAATTCAATGAAGGAACTGAACTGAATAAACAGTATTGGAAAATTGAATATTTTAAAAGTTAATCTCAATCTAAAGTTCTTACCTCACAGGAAAATTAACTCATACTGGATCAGTGGTTTAAACATTAAAAGTGTTTAGAAAAACAACTGTTAAATTTTTTTGAGAACTACAAAACTGAGTGAAAGTTTCTGAAACATGACACAAAAATATTTTTAAATATTTTCAATTTAGATAAATTGAACTTTGTAACAATTAACTTTTGCTCTGCAAAAGATTCAGGTAAGAGGATAAAAAGATAAGCCAAATACTGGGGAAAATTTTTTTGCAAACCAAACATACTAGAATACCTGAATCACTCTCAAAATTCAACAATAAAAAATAATCTGATTAGAAAATGTGCAAAAGATATAGACAGATATTTCACCAAAGAGGATGTACTGATGACCAATAGGTGCATGAAAAGATACTAAGTATCATTAGCCACTATATACTCATTACAACAACCAACATGAAAAACAGTTACAATTTCAATGCTGACAAGAATGCAGAGAAATAGAATCTCTCATACATTGCAGGGTGGTATATAAAATGGGAGAGTCACTCTGGAAAACAGCTTTGTAACCAGTATCATATGACTGACAAAAGTACATACAGTCAAAGCTATGGTTTTTCCAGGAGGTGTGCGTGCACAGATGTGAGAGTTGGACCATAAAGAAGGCTGAGCACTGAAGAACTGATGCTTTTTAATTGTGGTTGTGGTTAGATCCCTGGGTCGGGAAGATCCCCTGAAGAAGGAAATGGTTACCCACTCCAGTATTCTTACCTGGGAAATCCCATGGACAGAGGGGCCTGGCAAGCCACAGTCCACATAGTTGCAAAGAGTCGGACACAACTTAGCAACAAAACAACAACAATTGTGGTGCTGGAGAAGACCCTTGAGTCCGGTGGACTGCAAGATCAAATCAGTCAATCCTAAAGGAAATCAATCCTGAATATTCACTGGAAAGACTGATGCAGAAGCTGAAGCTCCATAACTTTGGCCACTTGATACTAAGAGTCAACTCACTGGAAAAGACCTGATGCTGGAAAAGATTGAAGCCAAAGGAGAAGGGGGCAGCAGAAGATGAGATGGTTAGACAGCATCACCAATTCAATGGACAAGAATTTGAGCAAACTCCAGGAAATAGTGGAGGACAGACGAGCCTGGTGTACTACAGTCCACGGGGTCACAAACATGGACATGACTAAGCAACTGAACAACAACAAATCATATGACCAAGCATTTGCACTCATGGACGTTCATCCCAGAGAAATGACAACACTGTACATGCAAAAATCTCCACACAAATGCTCACAGCAGCTTCATCTCTAACAGCCAAAAAATAGAAACAACAAAAATTATCTTCAACAGGTAAATGGCTAAACAGACTGCAGTACATCATACTACGGAATAATGCCCCTTTGGGAGGCACAAAGAACATGCTCAGTTGCTCAGTCATGGCTGACTCTTTGCAACCCCATGTATTATAGCCCACTAGGGTCCTCTGTCCATGGGGTTTCCCAGGCGAGAGTACTGGAGTGGGTTGCTGAACCACCTGGGAAGCCCACTATGGAATAATACCCTGTTCTAAAAAGGAGTCAACTACTGATCCCTCCAACATCAGGAATGGATCTCAGGGGCATTATGAGGAGTAAAAAAAGAAAAAAAATCTCAAAGGCTGTTTACTGTATGATTTTACTGCATGATTTTCATTCTTCAAATGAAAAAATTATGGAGATGGAGAACAAATTAGCGGTCTCCAGGGGTTAGGGATGTGAAGTGTGGGGGGATACATCTATACGGGAGTAACACTGGGAAAACTTTGCCGTGATGCATTAGTTCTGTATCTTGATTGCAGCAGTCGCTACAGGAATTTCAACATGAAAAAACGGCCCAGAACTATAAACACACATTGAACCAACTACAATTTTCTGGTTTTGATAATGCACCAAGGTTACACATAATATAAGCACTGAGGAAAACTGGATGAACGGAGCACTAGACCTCTCTGCACTAATTTGTAACATCCTGTAAAATTAGAAGAAAGATGAATGACAGGACACCAACAGCAAAACGACACAAAGGTTGGAACTGTCTAACAAAGACTTTTAAAACAGGTATTATTAAAACGCTCCCCAAAATAAGGCAAGCACTTAAAATTAATGGTTAGGCAATGCAAGCAATAAGAAAAAGAACTAAATGGAAAATTGAGAAGGGAAAAATACAATAACCAAAAAGAAAAACACACCCTCAGTAACCTCAACAGCAGCATGGAGATGACAGAGAAAAGATTCACTATGCAGGCAAACCCTAGAGATAGTGTGGGTTTGATTCCCGACTACCACAATAGAGCAAATACTGCAATAAAGTGAGCCACACAAATTTTTTGGCTTCCTAGTGCACATAAAACATATTTACACTATACTGTTGTTTATTAAGGGTGCCATAACATTATGTCTGAAAAACAATCCACACACCTTAATTTTAAAATACCTTATTGATAAAAAAAAAAAAAGTACCACTGGAGACTTCAATAGTCATGGTACTAACATCAAGAATTACTAATCACAGATCCCCGTAACAAATAAAGTTTGAAATATTGCAAGAACTACCAAAATGTGACATAAAGACACAAAGTGAGCAAATGCTGTTGGAAAAATGACACCACTAGACTTGCAGAACACAGCACTGCCACAGATCTGTAAAAAATGTGGTATCTGTGAAGTGCAATAAAATCAAGCCCAATAAAACGAGGTACGCCTGTGCGTGAAGATAGATCAGTAGAGATTATCTAGTCAACACAGGGGAAAAAAATAAAAGGTTTTAAATGAACAGAGCCCCAGGGACCTGTGGGAAAACAGCAGAAGGGAACATGTGTGCTCTTAAAGAGTCCCAAAAGGAAAGGAGAAAGAGTTTGGTGTGGTAAAAATATTTGAAGAAACAAAGGCTGAAAACTTCCCATGTTTACTACTGATTCCAGCAGCTCAGTGAAACCCAACAGGATAATCCCAAAGGAGCCTACATCATAATCAAACTGCTGAAAACCAAAAACAAAGAAAATACCTGGAGGACAACCAGAGAAAAATGACATTAATTACAGGGGAAGAGCAAATTGGACAACTGCAAATTTCTCACCAGAAACTATGTGAAACCTCTGAAAGAAGTAGAACACCACTTTTAAAGTATCAAAAGGAAAGAACTGTCAACCCACATTCTATAGCCACTGAAAACATCCTTCAGGTATAAAAATACAATTTTTAAAAGCCTGACAGGAAGGAAAACTATGAAAAATCATAGCAAACTGACCTGCTGTAAAAGAACTTAAAAAAAAAAAAAGAAGTTCTTGAGACAGAAGGAAAATGACAGTGGAAGGAAACTTGGAACGTGAGGCAAAAAAGAAGAGCAACCAATGTAAGTATCTATTCTTCTCCTATTGAGTTATTTAAAATACATCTGACCAATGAAGACAAAAATTATAACGTTTTCTTATGGGATTTACAGTGGGTATAGCTGAAACCTGGGGAAGGAAACGGCAACCCACTCCAGCATTTTTGCCTGGGAAATTGCATGGACAGAGGAGCCTTGCGGGCTGTAGTCCATGGGGTTGCAAAGAGTTGGACACGACTGAGCGACTAAGCACACAGGCTGACATAGATAAGATGACTACAACATAAGGGAGGGTGAAGGGGCATTTACAGCAGTAAGGTTTCTACATTCCTTAAGAAGTGGTAGCATATTGTGAAAAGTTAGGCATGTATATTGAAATCCCTAGAATACCAAGCAGCCACTAAGAAAAACCGCACACAAAAAATATATAATCAAAAACACAATAAACTAAAATGGATACTAAAAAAAGTATAAATAATCCAAAAGAAGGCAAGAAAGAGGCAAATGAAACAAAAACAAAGGGAAAATGTACAAAATATGTAAGAAAATGGGAAAGAAACCAAACGCATTAATACTACATTAAATATGAATAGTTTTAGCACACTGACTAAAAGATCATCAGAAAGGATATTTAAAAGCAAATGCATTAGGGACTTCCCTGGTGGTCCAGTGGTTAGGACTCTGCATTTTCACTGCCAGGACCTGGGTTTGATCCCTGGCCAGGGAACTAGGATCCCACAAGCTACATAGTATGACCAAAAAAAAAAAAAAGTCAGTTACAAGATGGAATCTGAAACTGCAGCAATGAACTTCTTGTACTCTTTAGATCTTGTACTATAGATGATTTTACAATTGGTAATTTAGAAAATATTGGCCCACTACATTATGAGCTCTTCCAAATGTTGATACATTTCATCACAGTATATTGAAAAACCACATTTATTAATGTCACCACCAACTAACTACATGACAAAAGTTTTTAGGTACTGGAAAGTTGTCACGCTCACGGTAACAAATACAGGTTTTCCAAAATCATAATTTTCACCTAAAAGCCCTAATTTTATCACTGGCCACAAATAGTACCAGTGGTTTTTCAATGATACTTCAAAGTTTAGTCAGCACAGGTCCTTCCCAAGTGGCACATACATACACATAACTGAAGCCATGCACAGACACATCCTTCATAGTCCAAGACCACCTTACTGACTGACAGTAGCAAACAAATGCTAGTTCTGTCACAGGGCTACTAATCCTTTCACCAAATGAGCATTTTTTCTCTTTTAAAAAGTCAAGTTTATTGAAGAATAATTTACGTAAAGCAAGATTCATCCATCCTCTTTAGGTTTGAGTTCAGCGAATTCTGACAAACTAACAGCTGCATAACCACCACCACAACTTCAATCAAGACACAGAACACTTCCATCGCCCTGTATCCCTCATACCTCTCTGCAGTCAATCCTCTACCCCAGCCCCTGATAAATGTTCAGTTCTGTTACAGGACAGTAATCCCTTCACCAAATACACAGATATTAATTTTTTTTTTTAACATTTTCCCAAAGTCATCCTATTATCTTCAGTTCAGCTCAGTCGCTCAGTCGTATCCGGATCTTTGCGACCCCATGAATCGCAGCACGCCAGGCCTCCCTGTCCATCACCAACTTCCGGAGTTCACTCAGACTCACGTCCATCGAGTCAGTGATGCCATCCAGCCATCTCATCCTCTGTCGTCCCCTTCTCCTCCTGCCCTCAATCCCTCCCAGCATCAAAATCTTTTCCAATGAGTCAACTCTTCGCATGAGGTGGCCAAAGTACTGGAGTTTCAGCTTTAGCATCATTCCTTCCAAAGATTATCCCAGGGCTGATCTCTTTCAGAATGGACTGGTTGGATCTCCTTGTAGTCCAAGGGACTCTCAAGAGTCTTCTCCAACACCACACTTCAAAAGCATCAATTCTTCAGCGCTCAGCCTTCTTCACAGTCCAACTCTCACATCCATACATGACCACAGGAAAAACCACAGCCTTGACTAGACGGACCTTAGTTGCCAAAGTAACGTCTCTGCTTTTGAATATGCTATCTAGGTTGGTCATAACTTTTCTTTCAAGGAGTAAGCGTCTTTTAATTTCATGGCTGCAGTCACCATCTGCAGTGATTTTGGAGCCCCAAAAAATAAAGTCTGACACTTATTTCATGCCAATTTAGTAAAATGTTACTACTGTCTACTGTCAAAGTATCGTGCATGATGGTGCCATTAATCTTCACCATCATAATCATTTTCTTCCACTTCAGATCGCCATGCTTCACAGCTTGGATTGCCTACTAAAACTTTCCAGTCATGTCAAATCCAACAAAGATATGTTTTAGCAGAAAGTTATCTAAACCTTGCAATAAATACATTGCATTTTGATCAAAGAACTGACTTCCATCCCTTATCCAATCAAGTCCTAGACGACTGCTTCTGAGGTAAAATACTACAGAACTTACCTTCCCCTCCAACACTGTCAATAAACACTTGGCAAGATCTTTTTCCTACTACTACATATCTCACCTCCCCTACTCCGTTGTCTACCAACCCCCATACCTTTCAATTTAGATGTTTTTCACTTTGTACCTTCTGTGTTCAAAGCACTCTCCTAAGTGCTGTGGAAGCATTTCTCTTGGTGCTGTGTTATCTCCAACTTTGATGCTCTTTCCACTATGCTACAGAGTCAGGATCAGAAAGCCTGCCACTTACTGATGATATGCTGTATGCTGGGAAATTCATTTACCTTTTCTAAGGTTTAATTTAATTTATAAAGATTAATATCTGCATCAGCCAGCCCATGGAACTGTTGTAAAAATTAAATAAAATAATAAAGTAAGTGCAAAGTTATAAAAATGAGTATCACTGGCTTTTGGTCTCTCATCTAAAAGTAAAAGATATTGGGGTGTGGGGGACCCCACCTATTCCTTTACACATACCACTTATAGTTTTAAAATATATTACCCCCTTAAAATAGATACAGCTTAGATTTAAATCAATTACCAATTATACCTATCTCTTAACCTCAAGTCAGCCATTCCTGGATTTCATCACAGAAACAAAAAATATTTTCCAGTAATTCAACAACAAACAAATGTTTATTGAAAACTTAAAAATATGCCAGGCACTGCTCTCAGAACTAGTGGCCCATCAGTGAGTTGGACAATTGGGTACCTGCTCTCATGGAGTTTACATGCTGAGCATCAGTATCTCAATATATAATAGCTCAGAAGGTCAAGAGTTACTTAAGCAACTTAAATGTTTTCCTTTAGGAAAAAATATTAATCTCATAGGAACAGTAAACTTCTAATCTCTTTTGAGAGACCAAGTCAAGCATATGCAGGAGGCTTGAAGTCTAGCTCCTGGGCAACTGAGTCAGTCCTCCCAACCTGGCTATGCTGTCACCCAGACCCTCAAGTGTACTACATCTTCCAACTCCAATTCTCATATGGTAAGGCCGTGGTGAGGACTGTCAGAATCCGTATTTGGCTTTGACGTGGCTGATCCATGAACAGGCATTTGGAACTCTTTCACTAAGTTATCCAAAGACATATCATTAAAGCAAAGCAGCATTCAGGTATCCTTTCGTTAAAGGACAAAATGCTATCCCAGCTATGGTCTTAAGCTGGCGGTCTTTGGCAACTAGCTGACAATACTTATTCTAACTCTAACATCAGATAACAATTTAGTTTTTTTAAAAGAGCATTTCAAAACTGATAAGGGAGAATAAATTATCATAACTTGGGTTTCTCTTGATGAGGAGCTACTGCTCTTTGGGACTGCCCAGCAGGTCATCATCTCCCTTTATCTTGGAAACTGAAATTTTCATCCCGCCTTCATGCAACTTGAACACTTACCTTGGGATAAGCTGACTCTCTCCCAGTTCTGAGACTACAGCACAGGGTGGAAACCTACACTTATCATCACACCACTCTTCAGACCACTGTGACTGATTAAGACACAGGCACAGGATCCAGTCCAGAGATCGGTTAGAAGAAAAGACTTTTTCTTCCCACTGGACCCGAACAAGGAGTCGTGGAGCCTAGCGGCAGGCACCTTACAACCACAAAGAGTTATGTATCCGAGAAAGGAGACAATCCTAAAATAGCTGATTTAGCAAACTAGCTCCCAGTCACATTGCCTGGGCCCGGAAAAGAGACATTTCTGAAGCTAGAATCTATCATCTATTCAGAGGCAAGAAACATTTGTTGTTGTTTTAAGTTAATTGGGGTTGAGTTTTCAATCTGTTACAATAAAGATTCCTAGTAAAAGGAGTGCAATCTCCATAGGCCCTTTTAGCCTTCAATCACTACATTAAATGGCTACTTGGCCCCTACCATAAGTAAGGAAGGCACAGGGACAGAGCCTGAATGCCACAATTACAAAAATAAGCCTACTGTTTTTATTTAGATTGTAATTACAATTCATTTAATTATATTAAATATTTACATAACTTCTGCATGCTCTTCTACTCAAAAAGATGAGAAAAGCTATAGGGGAGCGGGTTGAGTCGAGTAATGCCAAAAGACAGCTAACAACCTACAATGGCAGGATTAACTCCTACAGGCAAAAGGCTTTGGGGCCAGGCCAGAGGAGCACAAGACACGAGGGCAAAAGGGACCGAGAGGCAGCCATTTATTCTCACAACTGTTCATGAGGTTTCAAACCCCTGCTTTAAAGATGATCACATTTAAAGTTTACAACCACCCTCTGAAATAAATTATCGTTTAACTCTATTTCACAGACTGAGGAAATGGCTGTTGAAGAGGGTTCAATCGATCCAAGATCAAACAAAAAAAGAAAAAGGGAGAAGACGATGTTAGAGACTGCCTTCCCCCACTGTTCTTTTCCTGGGAACTGCCTCCCCAATCACACAGTCCTCATGTGATCCTTATCACGGGGGTGAGCACCTGACCCAAGCTGAATCGATGCATCTTTTGCTCCACAGCGCTGGGTTTGAGACCCCAAGATTTACAGTCAGTAGTTGAAGTTGTTAAAAATATAGCCAGTGCTCTGGGCAAACATATCCTCCACAAGTGTCTAACACTAGTTTACTGTGTTAATAAATGAGAGAACGACAACACAAAGCAAGAAGAGAATAAACGCTTGCCTGCATTTGAGGTCCAAGCTTCAATTCTTATCGAAGTTCAACTGAACCTTTACTTTAAATGAGACCAGGTTCCCTGACTCTGGAAAAATTTTTTTTTTTTGCCTAGGAAAACTGCAGTTGAGAGATATTGTGTGTAACTGACAGAGTCCTAACTAATTCACTGAGAAAGAAGTGGGGGGGGGGGGGGGGGCCGCGCTGAATAACTATTTACGACAAATATTAATTGAACAGAACACTTAAGACCTTAAGACAGACTCACACAAGATAGTTTGATCAAGTTCTAAACTACCTGAGACAGATTACAAGTATTTATAGAAATTCAAAAGAGAAAATAGCAATGTAACACAGTTGTGACTTATGTTAGACTACAAAGATGAGAAAACTGGCAAAGACCACATTGAGAAGAACTCAAGACGACATTGAGAAGAACTCAAAAGGAGAGAAAGAGAAGGCCTAGGAGGAAAGAGCAGGCACATGCTGGAGACGGAGACAAAATCCACCTGGAACATACAGTCTGTTTTGGAGAACTGTAGGAATTAAGACTAAGTATAGACATAAGCCAAGACCATATGACCAAAAGCACTAAAGTTAAGAAAAAGAAAGGCACAGGTATGGACTATACTAGCAAATTTCGAGATGGTCCCACTAAACCCAAGAATATTGGCTGAAAATTTGGATTTAAGTTGGGCAGAAGTAACAGAAAGCAAAGAGCAGATTTGAGAAACATTTGAAATAAAGAATCTCCTACTCTTCTCCCAAGTTTCCAAGTACTAGTTTCTAACAGTGGAACCTTCATCCAATTTGTAACATACAAGTATAGCAAAGAAAGGAGTAACTATTACCAACCCCTGGATGGACTTAGGGAACTTGCAAAAAAATTATTTCACTTAATCCTCATGATTAAACCTATGAAGAAATATTATCATGATTCTCATTTTGCAGATTAAATATATTCAAGTTCAAAGAAGTGAGATAACTTGTCCAAGATCACTCAACTAAGTAAAAATTTGGTCTGTGGAGTGGGGCAGCAGATAATAATGCACTTGGTCAATCAACATCAAAGTCCCTTTTTCCCAGACAAATTATGAAGACATAATGACGACAATAATGATAATAATAGTCAACATTTACTAAATGCTGGGAACTAAGCAAAACATGTTACATGCACTAGCATTATCACATTTAATATTTTTAACAGCCCTGTAAGACTCTATGATTAATCTTATTTGAAGATGATGTATGGATTTGAGTTTTAAGGAAGTTAAGACTTCTGCTGAAACTCACAAGGCTACTAAGTGGTTGATCTGGTTGGGATTAAAAATCACACAATCTGACTCCAAAGCACATGCTCTCAACCACTAGACAACACTGCCTCCATGACTAGGCATTACTAGAAATAAGCAGAGGAAATACAATTAAGGTGAGACAAGTAAATACTTTTAGCGTGGATGACAAAAATCAGAGAAACATTTTCTTTGCCCTACTGTTAAGGAACTATTACAATTTTAAAACTTAACAAAAAGGATAGAAGACAAATCTAAAACAACTCCTTAACAAGGTTGAGAATTTAAAGCAACTTGTATCTGACAACAATTTGGAGATGGTTTCAATTAGTAGGAATTTTGTATTATACTCCTAATGAAAAACAAGGGTCAGAGAGTAAATATCAGTTGTCCAAGGCCATACAGCTTTTCAATTTACAGTGTCAACTAGAGTTCAATTCAGGATTTCAGACCCCACCCCACTATCACCCACCAACCATTCAGCAATGAGTACTCCTAGCATCCAGGATGGAGTGTCAGAATATTATTCCCCATTAACAGCTGACTTCCAAGTCTGGGGCAAGGAAGGTACAAGATGAGCATCTTATTACACCAAGAAACAAGGAAGTTCCTCAAAGATTATTAAGATCACCGACAAACAACACGGGAGTCAACATAAAGAGGCTTCCACTAGTCAAAGACAAAACAAACAGCACAGCAAAGATGACAAAAACTGACTGAAAAACATCGTGTATATATATACATTTTTAACGGTTTACACAATAACACAAAAAAAAAGAGAGAGAGATAAATAAGCGTTGGGTCTATCTTATTTGCTGACCTTTATAGACAGGGGCTTCCCTGGTAGCTCAGATGGTAAAGAATCTGCCTGCAGTGCAGGAGACCTGAGTTCAATTCCTGGGTCAGGAAGATCCCCTGGAGAAGGGAATGACAATCCACTCCAGTATTCTTACCTAAAGAATCCCATGGACAGAGGAGCCTGGTGGGCTACAGTCCATGGGGTCCCAAAGAGTTGGACACGACTGAGCGACTAGCACACTTTACTTTTTTATTGCCTGGAGCAATGGGTTCTTTTGTATACCAGCTTTTCACGTAAAGGGAGCCCACAACAGGAGACTATAGGGTGGGAGGGGATATATTTCCCTGGTTCTTTCTCTACTTAAAACCACACCCTAGCCAAAAAGCCCCCTCCATAAGGCTACCCTTCCCACCTGCTCTCTTCCTTTGTCCCTTCAGGCCTAGAGGTAGTAGCAGATCTCTCTCCAGTGTTTCTTGTCCCAGGGTACTCCACTATTCCTACTGATTTCCTTAAATATTGTCTGTATGTTTGTAAATAGCCCCTTTCTTTAACTTCCCTTAAATACCCGATTTGTGCCATGTCTAGCACACTAAACCTCTAAAATACTTACTCTGGAAAGTGGCAAATAAAGAGAAAGACTATAAGAATCTTAAAAAAAAAGAAGTTGATATATGTGTATCTGATTCATACTTTGCTGTACACCTGGAACTAACACAACATTATAAATCAATTCAGAAAACGAAGATCATGGCATCTGGTCCCATCACTTCATGGGAAATAGATGGGGAAACAGCAGAAACAGTGTCAGACTTCATTTTTGGGGGCTCCAAAATCACTGCAGATGGTGACTGCAGCCATGAAATTAAAAGACGCTTACTCCTTGGAAGGAAAGTTATGACCAACCTAGATAGTATATTCAAAGGCAGAAACATTACTTTGCCAACTAAGGTCCATCTAGTCAAGGCTATGGTTTTTCCTGTGGTCACGTATGGATGTGAGAGTTGGACTGTGAAGAAGGCAGAGCGCCGAAGAATTGATGCTTTTGAACTGTGGTGTTGGAGAAGACTCTTGAGAGTCCCTTGGACTGCAAGGAGATCCAACCAGTCCATTCTGAAGGAGATCAGCCCTGGGATTTCTTTGGAAGGAATGATGCTAAAGCTGAAACTCCAGTACTTTGGCCACCTCATGCGAAGAGTTGACTCATTGGAAAAGACTGACACTGGGAGGGATTGAGGGCAGGAGGAGAAGGGGACGACAGAGGATGAGATGGCTGGATGGCATCACTGACTTGATGGATGTGAGTCTGAGTGAACTCTGGGAGTTGGTGATGGACAGGGAGGCCTGGCGTGCTGCGATTCATGGGGTCGCAAAGAGTCGGACATGACTGAGCGACTAAACTGAACTGATACTCCAATAAAAATTAAAAAAGAAAGAAAGAAAGAAAAAGGCTGAAGCATTCGTCCTGTACTTTATGAACTCTATATCATGATAAGCAAACAGCCCTACAGATGATGAGTAAAAGTTCTTAAATGCTTATGTTCTCTTAACAGAAGAATTAGTTAATAAATGTGAAAGGACTGATATAATTAGAAAACCATTATTTTGCTTTCCCTAATGAATAACTGCTTCAACTAAAAATTATAAATGGATGGAACCATTAGCTGAAAGGACACTAAAGGATTTTACAAGGCAAGTTATTACAGGCTGTCTCCACCTGAACACACTGATCAACCTTAGCATTCTAAAGGGTGGGTCAGCCAGATACTGTGTGCCTCTTGATGTGATGCAAAAGAGAACACAATCGTGAAACACTACTGACTAAAAGGTGGAATAATTAAATCAAGCTTTTAGATCTAACTATCAACTCACGGGAAATATGGACGATATAGGAGAAAGTTAAATGACATGACAAGAAAACAAACAAACAAATCCAGAATGTGAAATACTGCATGGTACCAATGACTTAGTTCTTTCAACAAGACAATGTGGGTGGTAGATAGAGGGGATGGTGGTGGAGGGGGGAATGCTCTATATTAAAAAGAGATTTGTTAATAAAAGACCTAGGAACAAATGTAACACATAGAATCTGTCCAGATCTAGATTCTAACAAAATAACTGCAAAATAGACATTGTTTTAGACAACCAGAGAAATCTGAATATAAACTGGAAATTAATGGAACCAAGATGCTTTTCGTTTTGTTAAGACTCGATAATGGCCTCTGTGTTAATATAAAAAAAAAAATTGTAAGAGATGTTCATTGAAGTATGTAAGGGTGAAATGACAATGTCTGGAATTTGCTTTACAATATTCTGCCAAGAAAAAAAGGTGTTTGATGAAGCAAGTGTGACAAAATTTTGAGAACTGCAGAATCTGGGTAGTGGGGGTTCACTATATTATTTTCCCCACTTCTGTGAATGTTTGAAAATTTTCATTTATAAAATTACCAAACAAAAAAAATTCACGTTCCTTCCCTACAACCATAGTTTCCAAACTAGAGACTGTCTAAGAGTCTATGTCCCATGCAGAATCCTAGGACTCACCCCAAACAAAGAATTCTGATTTTGTTTGTCTGGGCACAGGCCCAGGTTCCATTTTTAACAAGTCCTCAAGGGAATCTGGTACAAAATCTACAGGCTCATATCTGAAAATTATATATTCAGACTACTTCACCACAAATCTTTAAGCGTACCCCACCCTAAAGAAAAGGCATGATCGTATCTCTTAAACCTCCCCTTCAAGGCTTACCCTACTGATATCTGCTCATAACTTATCCTTTTCCTGGGACTGTAAGTTCTATGAAGGCAGGGCCCTCTGTTTTTACTCACCATTGTGTCCCCAGTGCCTAACAAAACACCTCACACACAGTACACATGAAATAAACATTTGCTGAATAAATGAATTCATTACTCACTAATGAATGAATAACAGCAAAGAGAAAAAAGAAGAGTTAACTGCAGTTCACTATTTCAAAATTAGTTCCAGGAAACAACCTGAGATAAAGTTTCAATTTCTTGCCAAAAGTTAGTATAGGAAGTATGGTATAAAGACTATAAATAAGAGTCTGGGAATAACAATAAACTAAAATTAAATAATAAATAAGCATAGGAAAAAGGGGGACACGGGTTAGCCTACACTTTAAAATACAAGTACAAGACAAACCTCTCATCTAAGACATCAAACTTTGGACATTAATTTAAACACCCAACCTACTACTAATTGTTTAGAATTGTTTAGAAACTATAATGAAAATGTGTACTCTTACATTTCACAATCCCAAATGGGGGATGGGGTGGGCATAAAGAGATAAGAGAAGTAAACTAGCACATGTACATATTTTAATGGAAATAAATGAGTAACTCAATTATTGTGTTCTCTGTTTCAAAAAGCACAATTACTGCTTTCTCTGTTCAAACAGCACAATCCCCTAAAATAATGACACAAGTCACAAATGCAAAAAAGAATAACTGCCAAATATAGCAAAAATTATTTTAGGGTGATCTTCTGAGGCTATGTAGAACTAGCTGTAAAAATAGCACTTACCAAAGATGGTCCCTATTCTTATATTTCTACCCCCATATCACTTAACTTTAATTTTTTCCTTTTTAATAATAAATCAATAACACAACTTTTTAAGTTTTTAAGGAATTATAATAAACACTTATAAAATTTTAGAGATGCAATGGACACACAGCCCAACTCTTCACTGGGGAAATTGAAACCCTGTTAAGAAAAAAAGATTTACTTAGTTATACAGCGAGTTAACAGCAAAACAAGGATAGGCCAATGCTCTGAATTTCCAGTCCAGTGTGCTTCTCACTATACCATGCTAACAGGATTATTTCTGAAAAATGTTTCCATTGTGAAATAGTAGTATCTATTCACCTTCTTGTACACACATGTGTGGGGTATTCATCAGCTATGTTCTGGACTATACTAAATGGATGTCTCTCTTAGTAGGGATAGTAATGGGAAAGGGGAGCTGCCAGACCATCTTCAGCAACAGAACTCTGTATGTAGTCTTCTCTGATACGTAGGCCTGTCAGATGTCATAAAGAATCTCCAGTTTTTACTACATAAACAACAACATCAAAACTTGTAATTGTGAAATAAACTGTAGAGTTATACAAAATCTAATCGAAAACTGGATATTCACTCTTTTGTTCATTATAAATTATATGTGGTTCCTTCTTCTGGATTAAAAACATTTCTGACTCAAAAAACTACTGAATGGCTCAATTCATGTCTCAGCTGTTACTCTGAGCCACCTCTCTTTACACCCACAGGGTTCTTGTAGCGCAAAGCCTGTTTAACAGAATAGCGAAAGCGTAAGGTATGCAGAAAGAGAGTAAGAACACTACATCTCTACAAACCAGCTGCCAACTGTCTTTTTTTATCAATCTAAACCCTTGGTACAAAGTAGGGATGTTATAAATCATGACTAAATGAATAAACTGTCTTCAAAAGCCCCTCCTCATCTGTACTGAATCTCATCTAAATGTCTCCATTTTCAGTAACAAGTGGCTTGGAAACTTCAAATAAAGTAGAGCTGGATTATGAATTTATGAGAATGGTTTGAAGTGCCAGATAAATTACTCTGCCCTTAGAGAACACAATAAATATCAACTTCCAGCCTAAGCACAGTAACTAGCATGTAACAGGAATAATGTACATATGACAAAAATAATAGTTACCAATTAACAAATGCTAAACGGAGAAGGCGATGGCACCCCACTCCAGTACTCTTGCCTGGAAAATCCCCTGGATGGAGGAGCCTGGTAGGCTGCAGTCCATGGGGTTGCGAAGAGTCTGACACGACTCAGCGACTTCACTTTCACTTTTCACTTTCATGCACTGGAGAAGGAAATGGCAACCCACTCCAGTGTTCTTGCTTGGAGAATCCCAGGGACAGGGAAGCCTGATGGGCTGCCGTCTATGGGGCTGCACAGAGTCAGACACGACTGAAGCGACTTAGCAGCAGCAGCAAACTATGGAAAATTCTGAAAGAGATGGGAATACCAGACCACCTGACCTGCCTCTTGAGAAACCTATATGCAGGTCAGGAAGCAACAGTTAGAACTAGACATGGAACAGACTGGTTCCAAATAGGAAAAGGAGTACGTCAAGGCTGTATATTGTCACCCTGCTTATTTAACGTATATTCAGAGTACATCATGAGAAACACTGGGCTGGAAGCACAAGCTGGAATCAAGATTGCCGGGAGAAATATCAATAACCTCGGATATGCAGATGACACCACCCTTATGGCAGAAAGTGAAGTAGAACTAAAAAGCCTCTTGATGAAAATGAAAGAGGAGAGTGAAAAAGTTGGTTTAAAGCTCAACATTCAGAAAACGAAGATCATGGCATCTGGTCCCATCACTTCATGGCAAATAGATGGGGAAACAGTGGAAACAGTGGTAGACTTTATTTTGGGGGGCTCCAAAATCACTGCAGATGGTGACTGCAGCCATGAAATTAAACGACGCTTACTCCTTGGAAGGAAAGTTATGAGCAACCTAGATAGCATATTCAAAAGCAGAGACATTACTTTGCCAATAAAGTTCCATCTAGTCAAGGCTATGGTTTTTCCTGTGGTCATGTATGGATGTGAGAGTTGGACTGTGAAGAAAGCTGAGCACCGAAGAATTGATGCTTTTGAAGTGTGGTGTTGGAGAAGACTCTTGAAGAGTCCCTTGGACTGCAAGGAGATCCAACCAGTCCATTCTAAAGGAGATCAGTCCTGGGTGTTCTTTGGAGGGAATGATGCTAAAGCTGAAACTCCAATACTTTGGCCACCTGATGGGAAGAGGTGACTCATTGAAAAAGACCCTGATGCTGAGAGGGATTGGGGGCAGGAGGAGAAGAGGACGACAGAGGATGAGATGGCTGGATGGCATCACCGACTCGATGGACATGAGTTTGAGTGAACTCTGGGAGTTGGTGATGGACAGGGAGGCCTGGCGTGCTGCGATTCATGGGGTCGCAAAGAGTCGGACACAACTGAGCGACTGAACTGAACAAATGCTAACTAAATGCCACATGTTGTGATAATCGGTTTGCCTATATTATTTAATCCTTCTGACAATCTAGTACTATTATCTCCCCTCTTTCCTGAAGATGAAATAAGCTCTGAGAGGTTAAAATAATACCAACAATCACCTGATAAGTACTGTGGCAGGGCCTACATCTGAATCCAGGTTTAGAACCTACACAAAGATTTGCTGAATGAAAGAAGTAATTTTTTTTAAACCTTGCAACATACTATCAAAACATTCTGACCGAAACTAATTGGCTGTGCAACAGATACTGGTAACACTCATTAACTCATAAATTATGAACAATGGCAACCATATAGCTTTAAGGCCCAAAGATTCAATGACCTCAAAGTCTTTTCATTCCACCAACAGTAATACAAACCCAAATGTGATCAATTCAACTGGCAGGACACATAAAGGGATTATACAGCAATAATCTAGAATCTGGAATGCTAGCCACACTCTTTTGAAATAACACAACAATGTGACCTAGGATTGTCAAAGTTAAAGTACACAACAAAAGTCCCAATTGAGTGACAGTCATACTAGCAGTGTTAACAGTAAGTTACATGGGACAAAGCTTATTTTTGGAATATTAGTAATTTGAGTAATAATATGACATTCACGTAGAGACGCAGTCAGGTACTGAGGATTCAAAAACAGCAAAAAGACTGAAAAATGAAGACCAGGATATCATGAGTAAGGAGACGATACCAGTCAAAGATGTAAGAATGGGTGAATTCTTCAAGTGAAGAGAAGAGAAAGATAAGTATTATGGCACCCAAGATTGAGGATGAGAGAAAAAGAAGTCAGGAACGAAAAGATAGGAAATCAGTAGGTCAACAAAACCGAGAAAGAGAGCCTTCAAAGAGGAAAAACTCAAAAACAAAAACTTGAAACATTTGCCTTCTACATTCTGAAAAACTGACTAATGAAAGATGGTAGTAACACAAAGCGAACAGCAGTCTTGGAACTTAGCATGTATGCACTGTTCAGCTACTATTGGTTCCCTTCCCTTCATGCCACCAACTCACTGCTACACCTCCACTGACTAAACAAAACTAGGAGGGAAAAGGTCAAAAACTTAAAAAAAAAAAGCTACAGTCAGATAGCTATATTTTCAAGAAATGTATGTCAAACTTCAAGACAAATATATACCTAACCTTCCCACTCACCAGGCTTTGTTTTTCCTTTTTAATTTACAAATTATAGACATTTTTCCCCTCTGGAAAAATTAACATTAATTAAACTCTATTCCTTACTGTTTTCAGAGGTATTCAACAACTTGAGAAACTGCTAACAAGCCTTAGATAAAATAATTCTAAAGTTTAAAAACAAGTTGGGAAAAGGAAAACAGCTCTTGGATAAACTATTACATGGACAGTAAGAGAACCATTAGGACACTGGAAAGAATCTGACTGACAGAAAACCAAATTACTGAGCAATGTGGATGCTCCGATAAACAAGGGAATGGGTACCATATTACCTTAGGATCTGCAGACTCTACTAGCATTTGCAACATGAAAAATGTGCTTATCTAGTTCTTAAACTATGTGTTCAAGATAAGGTTGAAGAAATCATTCATCAGCGCTTCTCCCAGTTACATTATCGTATAACCACTAACACTCAACAAAAAAAGCTGTTTTCATGGTGGGTGAGATGGTTTAAAAGACCCTTTGCCAGCAAATTCTTTTGAAAGCAAAAGGTGTGGGAACTTTCATTTCTGAAGGAATCTAGTCAAGGAAACATAATTTGACTTTTTTTTCCTGAGATTATAAAATATATATCAGAACTTCAGTGTTTCACATGGCACATAATACATAATATGTATACATAATACAAACACAATACATGCTACTCAATAAGTACCAGCTAAATAAAGCAACAAAAGCCAAAAAATAGATCAAGTCAATCGATTTTAAAAGGGTATTGTTCCTACAATACATCAGATGTCCAAAGTCCGAACAGGAAAGAGTGAAAACAGACTCACTGAAAAAGATGAGGCTACCTGGTAGGTCATTCTAAATGGTTGAATGAATGAAAGAATGAACGCTTGATAAGAAACATAAAATAGAAAATTCATGCTAGATGCTACGAATCTGGAGAAAGGATTTTGCCTCCAAAGAAAAATTCAATCTTTACCAAATTCAGATTAATATAATAAAATTTTAACAGCTAACAATAATTAATTATGGAACTAAACAGAAAGAAGAAGGTGAGGGAATAAGTCTGTTGACTATATGGTTCTTTAAGATGGTGGGCTCTAAGATACTTGGGGGTCCTAACTCTGAGAGGCCCTGCCTGCCTGCCCACTTTTCCTCTTTGTTCTTTCACCCTTTCATCATTACATCAGTTTCAACTTGCACCTCTATCAGATGATTTCCAAACATTATCTTTAACTATGAGCTCAGTTTCACATCTCCAATAGTCTACAGATCGTGTCTTTGTGGTCGTCCCACTATCCCCTCAAACACAACAAACCTAAAACTCATCTGTTGCCAATTCTTCCTGAGTGATTTCCAAACCTGCCTTGTTTCACCCATGTTTTCATCAGTCTCCCTATAACCCAGGCTTCAGTTCAGTTCAGTCGCTCAGTCGTGTCCGACTCTTTGCCACCCCATGAATCGCAGCACACCAGGCCTCCCTGTCCATCACTAACTCCCGGAGTTCACTCAAACTCACATCCATCAAGTCAGTGATGCCATCCAGCTATCTCATCCTCTGTCATCCCCTTCTCCTCCTGCCCCCAATCCCTCCCAGCATCAGAGTCTTTTCCAATGAGTCAACTCTTTGCATGAGGTGGCCAAAGTACTGGAGTTTCAGCTTTAGCATCATTCCTTCCAAAGAAATCCCAGGCTTACAGTCATCTAATTTTTTAGCTGTCCCTTCTCCCCAACTCTGCCAGTCAAATTCCATCAATTCTCCTTCCCCATCCAAATGACCCAACTTGGAGCTTCAATCATTTCTGGGCTATCACAATAATTTTGTAAAATGTCCAATCTCACCCCATTTCTAGTCTCTCTCCACACAACCCATCCTGCACATGGCTACCACATTCACCTTCTTCATTCATCCTGGCATAATCTTATTTACAAACACTTAATAGCCACAACATTCTGAAAAACATCTAAACGCCTTAGCCTAGCAATCAAATCCTCCATGCTCTAACCCCAATCTATCCTTCTAGCTTTCTCTTCCCCTAAATGTGTGCCAGCCAGTCATGTTTCCACCCTCAATTCATGTTATCTTCCACTCCCTCTTTGAGTACCTTCTACCCAAATCCTATCCATCCAACATCCAACATACTCTATCAACTCAAGAGTTCTTCCTTTCAATATCCAAAAGTATACATTACCTATTCCAGTCATTTGAAACTTACTACATATTTTCTCAATCTGTGTTTTGCTTTATTTTTGTGTATATGTATGAGATTAGGATTTTCAAGAAAAGAGTTCATGACTTACATTTCCCCGTATCCTCCACATTTCAATAAATGTATGAGGTTCCCACCAAATGAAACTATGACAAGAGGCTAGAAGACCACTAAAACAAACAAAACAACCCCTACTAAACATTCCTTGTAAAACACTGCTCCATGGAATAAGGTGATCAAAACACAAGGCAAAATCAAAGATATACAAAAACTGGGTAAGTATTAAGAAGAATGAGACTTCTTAAAAATTCTGGAGATCCTTCCTAGAAAGATATGTTCTAATTCCTTCTCTCATTCAATAAAATGTTTTCCATTGTATTAAGCATCAACCCTCCTTTTTGTTTTTCAATATAAAGAGCATCCATAATGTGGGTGAGACATTTCAAATATACAACCCACAACTCTTATTTCAGTCAAAGATGCTCAGAGTCATTTAGAAAGCTTTGGAGAAAAACTCTCTTGTAGACCCATACATTTAAAATATATATATACACACAGCTATTTTGAGTAACTGAAATGTATATTAATTTCATACATTAACTTACATTTTCCTGATTCAAGATAAGATGTTAAAATGGTTATTATTTCTCTGAACGGCATCATTTAGTTCACCTAACTTTACTCCGACATACTGTGTACATCTAACATTAATTCCCTGAGAAGGTTGTAAATTACCACCTACGTACATATTCCTTGCAACTTTAAAGATAAAGTGGTTTTGTTTGGACAAAAACAGAATAATTATATAACTGCTAGTTGTTCGATAAAGGAAAAACTTGCTTACGAATAGACTGCAGCTATCAGTATTAGGGGAAACTGACAAATTTTAAGAACTCCAATCATCTATAGATAACTGTGCATGCTATCAAACACTGAAGAATTTTTTAAATAGTGTTTTGGCCTTTCATATCATAAAAACTTTTTTAGAATGCTACAAAATCTATCATGTTAAAGCACAACACCAAAAAAGGCAGTTATGACAAAATATCTGTGCAGTACTTTTGTAATCAACAGTACTGTAAAAGACGTTAATACTGTGATGATCTATCATTAGCTTGGGTTTTTACACTTAACAGTCCAGCAAAAAGTTCCTCTGACTCAAATCACCTATGACACTTTGGCTCAAAAATCACTTCCTCAAAATCGATTCTCCATTGTCACAAGTCTAAAAATTAAACCCTTAAGGAGCTAAGCAGATGGAAATGGAAAGCAGTCTTTTCCAACCTCACTGTCAAACCGATCGGAAAGTTCGTAACTAAGCTCGCGGTTCAACAAGCTACATACGTAGTAATAACTTTGACGTGGTAACTTTTTATATGATGCCTGCAACAGAGTTTTGTAAGTATCTTTTGTGTGATGATGAACTGAGTCAGAGCTAAAAGTTCAGAGAATTCAGAGCCAGCCCAATGACACACCGGGCCAAGGCAGGAGATTTTAGAGGGACTCCAAGATTCCTCAGGGAAAACGCCAGGTTCTGATGTTTTCTAAGATGATGTACACCTGAAACTTTCTTTCGCAGATAACCAGACTGAGAGCAAGAGGAAGGAAATAAATACAGAGACTCAGACAAGCACAAGAGAACAGGGCTACTCACCAGCAGACAATCTGAATTCACTTCCGATTTGGGATCCCGCAGCAGGTTGTCGATTTTTTCAAACCGCGTCTCAAAACTGTCCCCAGTCGACATGTTGCTGCTGCTGTGACAATACCCTCGTACCAGCACCGGCAGCGGAAAGCGATTTCAACCAACTTCCTCCGGCGGTGGGTTCGCGGCCGCGGGGCGGAGGAGCCGGAACCCCAGGGTCACCAGGTGCGCCCGGTGCCCCCTCCTCCCGCTCACTGAGAGGGTCTCCGCGCTCCGGACCCCGGGCCGGGGGCGACGGCGACCCACAGCCGCTCGGACGCCCAAAGTCGCATCCCACCTGGCAGCTCCTCACGACGGCCGACTGCGCCGTCGCTCCGGCGGAGGGCTGCAGCCTAGCGGGCCCCGGCCGCCTTCGCCATGGAGGGTTCCCGGTGCCGAGACGGGCAGGAGGGGGGAGAGAGAGAGAGAAGCAGGGTGGAGACTCCTCCGGGCAGCAGGGGAGGGAGAAGAGGAAAGGCGAATGCGAAGGGCGGGCGCGGAGCTGTGCCAGCTGCCGCCGCCGCCGCCGCTGCCCCTCGGGCCCCGGGCCGGGCCCGCTCCGCTCTGAGGCGCTAGAGGCGGTCTAGCCCCGCATCCCCGGCTCCACTCGGCCCGGCCCGACGCCCCGATCCGCCTTGGCCAGGAGCTGGTCCGCCACGGGACAGCCTCACTCTCCCATTTTGTCCCGGCGCTCCTGGGGCTGCTGTCGCGGTGTCCGGCGGGGCAGGGCGAGGTCGGAGCCCTTTGGAGGCTCGGGGTAGGACGGGCTGGCGAGCGGGCAGCGAGGATAGGGAGTCGGGTCCTGGCGGCTGCAGCTGGGGGAAGCTTCTGAGAGGCGCTGCGGCCCCGGCTGGGGAAAGGGCGAGTCGCGCGGCGAATGCTCGGGTGGAGGGGGGGGTGGGGCGAGGGGGGCCGTGAGGGACTAATATGTCCGCCTTCCTGTTCAAACAAACGGAGACCGCCGGCGCGAACTGCGCATGCGGGGCGCGGGCGTTCGGAAGGGGAACCGGGCCGGCGCCGCGCGCGCGCGCGCGCACTGCCCGCCTCCGCAGGGCCGGGCTGGGCTGGGCGGGGCGGAAGGCGGGGCGCACCCGGGGCTTCGCGGGCGGGCGGGGAGGCTGGCAGCCGGGACGGGTGGACTGGGTGCGGCGGGTGGCACCGCCTTCGCCCCGGCAGGCTCTGAGCAGCCACGCAGGGCTCGGGAAGCGGCGTGGGATCCACACGGGGAGGAGCTCTCGCCGCCTTCGCTCGCGTCCTGCCGTTGCCCCAGCTCTGCTTCCTCTGGGCTGCAGCGGTAGGGAGAGTTGTGGCAAGAAAGGATGCTTGTTATTGTTATTTTAGAGATACTTTTTTTTTTCTTTTTTTAAAGGCCTCTTCGCCGACAGGAACCAGCATTTTAGCACCAGCGGAGGCTGGTCTTCAGCAGTGCTTCAGCGTCAGCCCTCCGTGAACCCCATGTCGTTTTAACCCGTCTTTGCTTCCATGGGAAAATTACGAAGCAATGTAGTGCATGCATAACCCTCCAAACTCAGCGTGTGTGTCAGGGGAGCTTTTAACTATGGACTCCGGAAGATACAGTCAGTAGAAGTCAAGCTTAGTTTAGTTCGAAAAAAAAAGGAAAATAATCTCATAGGGAAAAAAAATCAATATTTTTTAAGTTATTCGTACTAGTTCCCTTACACCATTAAGCCTCCCACTGTAGTTTTCTTCTTGATGTGTAATTCTGCCATTTCAACTTAAAAACATTCAGTGAAACTTAAAATTGTGAGTTTACTAGACTGAAGTAGAACATGGAAATAATGGGCCTTTCCTCCTAATTCAATTGCTTCATTGACTGTTGTGGGAGAGGGTGAGACGCCTTACCTAACCTCCTGATAAGGTACTTTCAGCAGGAAATCCAACTTAATTCATTTCCAATCAATCTTCAGTTTGACTCATAGGTCAAATAAAGGACTGCTAAAAATCGAAAATGTGGATGTTTTATCCACCACTGGAAAAGGCTACAGACGAACCATTTGTCTTTCTATATAAAAAGCTCTGTACAGCATCTGAACAGCATACCAACTTTCTGCTGTGAGTCAGAGCTTAGGAAAATGTACTATTGTTTTAAAAATGGCATTCTGTTTGCATTGTGTTAGATGCAAGAAATATTGAACTATAAAATCCACAGTATCAATGAAGATAAAAGTCAGTCCTCACAAAAAGACAAACAAACAAATTTCAGGTATTTCATTAAATGCTTTTGCAGTGACTTTTCTTGGCTCCAGTATTTTAAGCCAGTCATGTGAATTAAATTTATTTTTAAGCATAGAGCTTAAAATAAATCTGGCAGTTGCCCTAAAATAAATTTCCTAAACCCTGCTTGTCCTTTTTTATTACCATTTTTAGGTAGTCTTAGGAATTTTGTTGTTTCTCAGAACGGTTAGCATTATGCTGCTTTCCACTTGAGCACATGAAAAAATGCTGGTAGCTAAGACAATACTTGAGTGGTCCTGACAAATGTAACTGGGACTGAAAGTCCATCTGGCCAAACTACTAGATATATAGGTGAGGCCTATATATTTTGTTGATCGACAGGGCTATCTGATTATTGTAACCCCACACTAGTTGTCTTTTACCATAAGATAGATAGACTGTATCAGTGTTTTTGTTTTTTAATAGAAAAATCCTCACCTGTAATAGAATAGACTTAGGCCTCATTGGAAAAGACTGATGCTGGGAGGGATTGGGGGCAGGAGGAGAAGGGGACGACCCAGGATGAGATGGCTGGATGGCATCACGGACTCGATGGACGTGAGTCTGAGTGAACTCCAGGAGATGGTGATGGACAGGGAGGCCTGGCGTGCTGCGATTCACGGGGTCGCAAAGAGTCGGACGCGGCTGAACTGAACACATACTGAGTGCTTCCCATCTGTTAGGCAATATGTTTGTGTGTGTGTGTGTTAAGTTTTTTTAGTCATGTCTACCTCTTTGCAACCCTATGGACTGTAGCCCACCAGGCTCCTCTTCCATGAGATTCTCTAGGCAAGATTACTGGAGTGGGTTACCATGCCCTTCTCCAGGATATCTTCCCAACCCAGGGCTCAAACCTGGATTTCCTACATTACAGGCTGATTCTTTACCAACTGAGCCACCAGGGAGGCCCTAGTATTATCTTCCAGTTATATTGTTTACATCACACAGACAAATGATTCCATATAAAAAGGGAATTATAAAACTTGCAAAGTGATCAATATGGTGGCTTCCCAGGTGGCACTAGCGGTGAAGAACCCACCTGTCAATGCAGGGGACAGAAGAGAAACTGGGTTCCATCCCTGGGTTGGGAGGATCCTCTGGAGAAGGAAATGACAACCCACTCCAGTATTCTTGCCTGGAGAATCCCACAGACAGAGGAGCCTGGCAGGCTACAGTCCATGGGGTCGCAAAGAGTCAGACAAGACTGAAATGACTTAGTGCCCACCCAATACGGTTTCAGTCCCTAGGGGAAAATGTGAAATGAAAAGAGCAAGGTGTGACTAGAAAGGATCTTGACAGCGTTCACTAACAGTGACTTGACTAGAGGTTTTTGAATACTGGGTCCAGGAACCACGCCATCCTTGGTGGCTTGTTCATAAAGTAAGCAGTTCTACTTTAAGACCATCTTTCAATCTCAAATTCTCTTGACTACTTAAAAAAAAAAAAAAAAAACTAAATGTGCTTTCCTTTAAGAAGAAAGAGTAATAGGAAATGGTACCATTTTTTTCATGTTTTCACTTGGAAATTGAAAAATTACAAAGTTGGCAGCTTAAGCAAATATATCAAGTTAGTTATATTTTAATTTTTCTGGTTTTTGTTATTCAAACATCTGGAAATGTTTAATTTAGATGAGACTCTTGCTAGGACCTAATGAAGAGACTGCGGTGCTAAAAGAATTTGAGTGAGGCATAGTTGGGAGAGATCATGGAAAAAGTAGAAAGATTTGGGTGTAGACTTGTATATAGTGAAAGACAATTAAGTCCAACATTCCTTTGCTTTTGGTTATTTGGTAGGAAATAGATTCCTTTTAATGTTTACAGAATTTCTTTCACAAACAATGATATAGTAATTAACCTCCAAGGAAGGTCCCCATTGAACCCTGTCTCCCAGTATTCACCCCCTTCTTCAAGGCCCCTCCCACACTGAATCTGGGCTGGGGCCTTGTGACCTGCTTTGACCAGCAAAGTGCAGCAAAAATGGCAGTGTGCCAATATCAAGCCTAAACTTTGTGAGTTTGCCGGGCAACTAACGGTTCGGTGCTCTGGGAAGTCCAGCTAAACTGAGATCACCATGGTGTGAAGAAACCCGAGCTAACTAACCACAAGAAGACATCAGATAGAAGATGACTGAGGAATCCATAGAGAATAGAGACTCCAGACTTCTGACCCACATCAAGCCATTCCAGCAGTCCCTAGCCATTTGTAATTCCCCTGCCGATGCCACAGGGAACAGAGACAAACTAATCCCTTCACACACTGCCCACACGTCAGAATCGTGAACACGTAAGAAAATGGTTGCTACTTTGAGCCACTTTTTGGGATAGTTTCTCAGCATGAGATGACCAAACAGTTGGATTTCAGGCAAAAAAAAAAAATTCATAGTTGAATGTGCATATAAACATATATTGAGCGTACCTTTTATACTTTTTTTTTTTATCTTAACCATGACACAAGGAAGTGGTCCACAATAAAGTGTTATAAAGGAATGACACAGTTTTCCCGGTGGGGAATCCACCTGTAGTGCAGGAGATGTGGGTTCAATCCCTGGGTCAGGAAGACCCCTTAGAGGAGAAAATGGCAACCCACTCCAGTGTACTTGCTGGGAAAATCCCTTGGACAGAGGAGCCTGGTGGGCTACAGTCCATAGGGGTCACAAAGAGTCAGACACGACTGAGCAAGTGAGCACACACACACACACATACACACCAAGGAATGACAAATTAATTCATGTTTATTGTCTTTACTTCAATAAAAACTTTGTACAAAAGAAATGTAAAAGCTTTTTAATCACATTAAAGAATGCTTCCAGATTTTTAAAAAAATTATAAAGCTATCATATTCCCATATAAACACATTTTCACCTGTATTTTAATATTTTCTCAATTTAGTGCATAGTGAGGTCTAGTCTGTCTGAAAAACGTACCAAAAATTCAGGTACATACTGTAAATTACATATCAATTGTAATTTAGTGCCATAAATTGCATGTAATTTCAAAACTGCATACCACAAATGTGTTAAGAATGTTATGTGGCTAAGTTCCTATAGAAACTATAGCTAACATTTCCAAGAAAGTATGATACTTATTATGTTTCATGTAACTTTCCTAAAGGGCATTACTTTTTTTTTAATCTAGAGCTTCAGTTGATTCTGAACAACTTTAGTAAACTCAAAGTTGTGAAAATTTACATTCAGTTCTGTTTTAGGAAGTTGGTTTTATATGATTAATATTTTCCCACAAAGTAGTTTATATGTACACATTTTTGTAGATCTGTGACGTGAATCAGGAAGAATATGTTCCTTTACTCAGGAATGCTCTTGAGATCAGGCAAGGTTTTCTTTTCTTTCTACAGAACATTCAAGCTTGGGAGTCAATATAATTTGACATGTTTATATCTACTAGGTGTACAGTAGTCGATGTACATGTTTACATTCTTTATGTGAGCAGTAGCAGTAACATGGTTACATCCTAGGCAGCCTAGGTGCTGCCTAGGAAAGTTGGGGATTCGGCATCTATCAAGATTCCAGCAAGGAAAAGTGTAGAGCCAGCCATGAGCACAGGGCGCCCTTAAGGGCTTCTCCTGACTCACCCTGGAATGCCTTTCTCTAACATCTGTTTTTTATTTCTTAGAAGCTGCTATTCCATTCAACTGCAAAAATACTTGCACTGACCCTGGAAACAGAATCGAGAAATAGAAGGAAACAGATTTCTGTAAAACAGCTACTTCCCTGCTCTATGTTATTGCCATCTTGGGGACCCTTCTGTTACCACACTCACAAGCTCCAGCATGTAAATGTCTGATGTTGCAAGGTCATTCCAAGGGTGGGTTCCACAATAGTTTGTATTTATGGAACCCCTGAGATGATGTATGCATGACCTTAGTGAAAGAGGAAAGGCCAGATCAAGGAGATAATAACAGATACGCATGGTTGGTCACAAACTCTCTTTTTCATTTTTTCCAAGAGCCTCCTGTCCACATTTCCCGTCCCACCCAGCAGCTCTCCATTGAGTCCCAGTTGTGAGCTTCCTGGCCCACTGCTTTTGAGGCACTTATATTCTTCCGCTTGCTGCTGCTGCTGCTAAGTCGCTTTAGGCATGTCCAACTCTGTGTGACCCCATAGACAGCAGCCCACCAGGCTCCCCCGTCCCTGGGATTCTCCAGGCAAGAACACTGGAGTGGGTTGCCATTTCCTTCTCCAATGCATGAAAGTGAAAAGTGAAAGGGAAGTCGCTCAGTCGTGTCCGACTCTTAGCGACCCCATGGACTGCAGCCTACCAGGTTCCTCCGACCATGGGATTTTCCAGGCAAGAGTACTGGAGTGGGTTGCCATTGCCTTCTCTGATTCTTCCTCTTAAGGGCCCTCAATTGGTGAATTGCCTTTTTTGGCAGTGACAGGCTCTTTGCTCAACATCTACTTCCCCTTTTTTTTTTTCATGACAACTTTTATCACTCATCTCTGTCTCAACTTCCATGCCAAGCCTGGCACTCTGTGACAACCTAGAGGGGTGGGATGGAAGGAGGAAGGGAGGCTCAAGAGGGTGGGGATATATTTATATATTTATAATTATGACTTATTCATGTTGCTGTATGGCAGAAATCAACACAACATTGTAAAGCAATTATCCACCAATTAATTTTTTTAAAAAAAGACTTCCATGCCAACCATGTGGAAACAGAAAAATGTCTGTTTCTGAGAGTTTACCATTTTCCCCCTCCCTTTCATTCAAAGCCCAGTTGAAATATAACATCTCTAAAATCCCTGTAACTTGAAGTGAGGCACTGATTTATACGTTTACCCATCAACATGTAAATATTACCCTATATACTCTACATATTCCTTCTTGGGGCTTCCCCAGTGGCTCAGCGGTAAAGAATCTGCCTCCAATGCAGGAGGCACAAGAGACTCTGGTTTGATCCCTGGGTCAGGAAGATCCCCTGTAGAAGTAAATGGCAACCCACTCCAGTATTCTTGTCTGGAAAAGTCCATGGACCAAGAAGGAGACTGGCAGGGCTACAGTCCACGGGCTAGCAAAGATCTGAGCTGCCTGCATATTCTTTCCTAATAACCATGACCCTTTATAAACTTTGCTTTTTATTTGCAGGCAGTGTTAGTGCTCTGCTAGTTGAATTAATACATATGCTCTTGTTTATGTGTTCTTGTCATTACTGCTTCATGTGTTCCCTAGGGCATATGCTAGGCCTTTAAAAGCAATACTCATTTTTTTTTCTTCTTATAAAAATAGTACATGCTTATTTTTAAGATTTTGGGAAATATGGAAAAGTAAGAGAACAAAATTCACCCATATTCTCACCACTCAACTATAATCACTATTGATAATTTTGAAGTTTTTTTGTGATTATTTAGTTCCTTGCAGAGGTTTGTTTGTTTTATATGTTGTATGTACATTTATTATATACTGGTTATTTTTCAGTTTACATAATGATTTGTATAAGCATATTTACCTTAAATATAAGGTTTAATACCTGCATAATATTCCAGTCCAGAAATTTATCATAGCTTATTTAACCATTACTATAAATAGCGCTACTAAAAAGATTTTTTTGTGCGTAAGTTTTCCTTAAGCTTTTTGTGCATAAAGTTTTTTCTTTTCCAAAAAAAAAGTTTTTTTTTCTTTTCCTTCTTTTTTTGGATTTTTTTCCCTTAAAATTTTTTTTTAAATTTTATATTATACAATTTTTCCTTAATTGAAAATTATTTCCTTCAAAATGATTCTCAGAAGTGGGCCAAAGCATTTTAAACAGTTTTGATATATTTTGCCAAATTGGTTTTCAAGTATTGATGCAAGTTTATACTCCAGCTACTTATATTTATTTTTTAATTTTTTTAAATATTTACTGTTTATTTATTTGGCTGCACAGGTCTTAGTTGCAGCAACTCTGTTGCTGTATGCAGGATCTTTAGTCATGGCGTGTGTAATCTAGTTCCCTGGGTCCCCTGAATTTCTAACACAGACAGAGCCTTAGCCGCTGAACTACTAGGGAAGTCCCTGGCTACAGACATTTATGTCCCTTTTAATACCTCCTCGCTGGCGCTGAATGTCATTATTAACATCTTAGCTCATTGTTGTATTAATTTGCATACCTTTCATTACTACAAGGTTGAATATTTTTCCATTTGTTTTTAATTAGTTGTTTTTCTTTTTCTATGAATTAATTTATGATTTGTGCCTATTCATCAGTTGGGCCTTGGGATTTTTCTTATTGATTTATGTGAGTATAAATATGAATGTATATATGTATCTGTATATATGTAGGTACACATATATATGTATGTCTTAAGGATACTAAGTTTTGTTTTAGAATTGAAAATTTTTACCAATTTTTTGTTTATTTAAACATTGTGAATGTATTTTTGTCAATTAAAATACATACTTTAAAGAATTCTATCAATGACTTTTTAGAAGGAATTCGTTTTATTATTTTTATGCTTAGAGACTCCTCCCACCTTCCAAAAGTTTGATTATATATATATCTCTATTCTTTTTTGTCTCCTTTCCCCACCCTTGCTATGACTTGCTTTCTACATAGTTTTAAAATTCCAACTGAAATTCATTTTAATATATTGAATAAGTTGAGAATCGACTTGTATCTTTTCAAATTGCTGAACAGTTCTATCAACATCATTTATGAAGTTAACTTTCCTTATTATGTTACACTCATTGTCATATATTAATTATAATATCTATATTTATTCTTGAACTATTGTAATTCATTGCAGATATATTAATTCTACCAACATAATAATATAATGGTAGTTAATGTGATTATTTTAATAACCCAGAAAAGTTATTCCTTCTTTGTTACTTTTCTTTTAAAATATCTTCCCAAACTATTTTAACCAGTTATTGTTCCATATGATTTTAAGAATATTTCTTCAAGTACCTCCTCATGCTGTATTGCATTCCATTACATTACTATTTTAACTGAAAATATTTTATGACTTAATTTGGAAGGAATACTTTATGATATTCCATTTTCCAGTTCAAAAATCAGTTCAGTTCAGTTGCTCAGTCGTGTCCAACTCTTTGTGACCCCATGAATCGCAGCACGCCAGGCCTCCCTGTCCATCACCAACTCCCGGAGTTCACCCAAACTCATGTCCATCAAGTCGGTGATGCCATCCAGCCATCTCATCCTGGGTCGTCCCCTTCTCCTCCTGCCCCCAATCCCTCCGAGCATCAGAGTCTTTTTCGATGAGTCAACTCTTCGCATGAGGTAGCCAAAGTATTGGAGTTTCAGCTTTAGCATCATTCCTTCCAAAGAAATCCCAAAGATCTCCTTCAGAATGGACTGGTTGGATCTCCTTGCAGTCCAAGGGACTCTCAAGAGTCTTCTCCAACACCACAGTTCAAAAGCATCAATTCTTCGGCATTCAGCTTTCTTCACGGTCCAACTTTCACATCCATACATGACCACTCTATTTATTCAAAAATTGTAAAAATGTTTCTTGACAAAATTTTATAGATTGCATCACCTAGGCAACACATATTTCTCATTGGGATTATTTCTGGGATTCTAAAATGTTGGTTGCTGTCTTGAAAAGGACCTATGTTCTGATTGTTTCATGATTATTGGCATAAAGGAGCAGTATCGAATTTGATATATGTAGTGGTCTTTTATCAAGCTATTTTGCTGAACTACTATTGGGTCTATAAAATCTTTTAATGTTCTCCAAAGAGGGGACAAAACAAACTGTGACAAATCACGAATTCTGAGATATATCTCAGTTTTGGAGAGGTTAAAATGTGGAAAACAGCAAGTCATAGATTTGATAAAATATCATAGATTTCTAAATGATGATGATTGGGTTTCTTTCTCACCAGTAATCATATCTTACATCTACTTCAGGTCTCTATGTCTTGGCCAGAGCAATAGAGGCAAATGACAGGCAGTCCTGTCCTTCTGTCCTGAGACGTCTGCTACATATGACCTCCAGAATGGATTTTGAGTTACTGCATTTAAAAATTTTGGTTTCCTTAAAGACTTTCTTTTTCCTTTTGCCCTCAATATGTTTTCATTTCAATTTAGCCTGCTCTCTCTTTTTGATACCCTATTTGTATTTCATAGACATCAGTTTGAAAAAAAAAGGTATAACTTAGATCTAGTAAAATGCACAAATCTTAAGGGTACAACTCAGTGGAATTTAAAATATACACACCTGTGTGAACACCACCAGATCAATTACTTAAAACACTTTCAACATTCCCAAAGTTCCTCATCCCCCTTCTCATAATTAGCTCGCCATGAATAGCTCATTAATATAGGTTAATCTATATTGTGATTCTTATCACCATAGATTAGTTCCACAAGCCTTAGAACTTCATAGAAATGAAATCATATACTATGTACTTTCTTCACTTTTTAAATAGATTTGGGGAACATTTTTTAATTGTAGTAAATACATATAAAATTTACCACTTTCATCATATATAAGAGTTCAGAAAAGTGGTATTAACTGTACTCACATTGCAGTAGAACCATCTCCACCCATCTTCAGTTTGGGGAGATAGGATGTGATTTCCAGAACATCCCATCTTCCCAAACTGAAATCTTGTACCCACTAAACACCAACTTCCCATACTGCCCCCCACCCCGCACCCCAACCACTGGCAACCTTTCATCTCTATGACTTTGGTACTATTCATAGTATTCTATGAATGAGGTACTATTTCAGGTACCTCAAATAAGTGGAATCACACAATCTATCTTTTTTGTGTCTGGCTTATTTCACTTAACATAATATCTTCAAGTTCACCCACATAACATGTGTAAGAATTTTCTTCCCTTTTAAGGATAAATAGTATTGCATTGTATGGAAATACCACATTTTGTTCATTTATAAATCCATTGATGGAGATATAGATTTTTAAAAATTCATCTTTCTAAATGTCTTCCTCTTTCTGTAATAAATCAGTATTGGATGAAGACTTCAAAAAAAGTTCTTAGGAGATTTTTTTGTCTTATCCTGCAGAAATTTATTCCATAGTTCTCACTTGCCACCCCCTACCCTCACCCCCATTTTCTCAGCTTTGAATTGAGAGAAAAATATCTAGGCCCAGAGTCTGAAAACAAATTAGAGGCAGAGTGTTGCTATTTAGTTCCCTCATTATCTAGCTTAGGTACTGATGGACTCTCTTTTCTAATACATATTTTTTGATGTGGACCATTTTTAAAGTCTTTATTGAATTTGTTACAATATTGCTTCTGCTTTATGTTTTGGCTTTGAGGCATGTGGGATCTTAGTTCTCTGATCAGGGATTAAACCTACCCACCTAGCATTGGAAGGGGAAGTCTTAACCCTTCAATCACTAGGGAAGTCCCCCTTTTTAAAACAAATATACATACATTTTTTATTTGTTTGGTTGCAACACACGGGATAGTTGATCTTTCGTGCAGCATGTGGCATCTCTAGATGCTGCACCACACAAACTTTTAGTCATGGCATGTGGGATCTAGTTCCCTGACCAGGGATTGAACCTGGGCCCTCCACGTTGGCAGTGCAGAGTCTTAGTCACTGGATGACCAGGGAAGTCCCTCTCTTCTCTAATATTCTGTGATTTGATATCCATAGGACTTATTCTAGTGTTTTTTTTTCTCTGCTTGCAAGCATTTCTTTTGTGTAGTTCTTCTGAAATGAAGTGGAATTATTTCCTGATTCTCTGTTAGAAAGAGGATGTTTAACCTAGAAAATTTAACTGTATTTACTCTTCCTTAAGGACAGCTTTACCCCTGCCCTCAACTTTCACTGTTTTTAGGGTTCCTCTACCTCTACCTGAAAAGTTATGACCAACTTAGATAGCATATTCAAAAGCAGAGACATTACTTTGCCAACTAAGGTCTGTCTAGTCAAGGCTATGGTTTTTCCTGTGGTCGTGTATGGATGTAAGAGTGAAGACTGTGAACAAGGCTGAGCGCCGAAGAATTGATGCTTTTGAACTGTGGTGTTGGAGAGGACTCTTGAGAGTCCCTTGGACTGCAAGGAGATCCAGCCAGTCCATTCTAAAGGAGATCAGCCCTGGGATTTCTTTGGAAGGAATGATGCTAAAGCTGAAACTCCAGTACTTTGGCCACCTCATGCGAAGAGTTGACTCATTGGAAAAGACTCTGATGCTGGGAGGGATTGGGGGCAGGAGGAGAAGGGGACGACAGAGGATGAGATGGCTGGATGGCATCACGGACTTGATGGACGTGAGTCTGAGTGAACTTCGGGAGATGGTGATGGACAGGGAGGCAATTCATGGGGTCGCAAAGAGTCAGACACGACTGAGCGATTGAATGACGACGACCTCTACCTGAAATTCTTTTTCCTCCCATAATTCATCGATTATATTTTCCCCTAATTTTTCCTCCCAGTTTTATGAGACAGTTGACACACAACACTCTATGAGATTAAGGTATTACTTCACCTGAAATTCTTTATCTTTGAGAAGACTACCTATCCCAAGGTCTCCATCCTCTTCATCCTAAGCCTTAGTGTGTTCTGGGGATTGTAGAAACTGAATTGGATAAGAGGGGCCGTGAATGAAAGGAAGGACACTCTGACCATTCAGACCTGTTTCCACACAGTTAAGGCCATGCATGTCTGAATTTCTCATTAGTGAACCGCTGTGTTTCCCAAACTGTGGGCAGTCAGTGAAGGGAATCAAGGCGAGTCATGAGACAGGGTTCCTTCTACCTAATTCACTGCTGAGCTTTCCAGATTCAAAACATGCTGTTATGGAGAATTCCCTGGCAGTCCAATGGTTAGGACTCCACTCTTTCACTGCCGAGGATAAAGGTTCAGTCTGATCAGGGAACTAAGATCCTGCAAGCCTCATGGTGGCCAAAAAAAAAAAAAAAAAACCACCTGCGGTATGCCTCAGGTATCAATTCTGTTTCTTAGTTTGACACTAATGAAAATTTAATACTAGAAATACTTCCAGCAATCTCATTCATGATTGACTTTTATTCTTTATTTCAGGAGTGATTGTGCATTTTCATCTTTTCATATGATTACATGAATATTTAGGCATCCCAGGTGGCACTAGTGGTAAAGAACCTGCCTGATCTCTGGGTTGGGAAGATTCCCTGGTGGAGGGCATGGCAACCCACTCCTATATTCTTGCCTGGAGAACCCCAGACAAAGGAGCCTGGTGAGCTATGGTCCATAGGGACACAAAGAGGTGGACACCACTGAAGTGACTTGGCACACACTTCTTACCTAGAAATCTCAGCTGTTTTACAAGCATCAGAGAAGAACTGGAAAGCACCATACAGATACTACTGCTGGACTGATCATGATCAAGACAGGCTCTCAACTGTAAACACGTGGCTCTCTATTTTGTTTTCAACCAGTGCAAATCTTAGCTGTTATGACATCTTACAACACCATCCAATAAGAACAGCAGATAAAAGTAGGCTGCTATAATTGAAGCCAATAGTAGTACCAGGACACCCACCCTCTCCCCACTGCTTTGGCAGAGAAAGGGCTCCATGGAATGCCTAAAGCTCTGAGCAGCATAATTTCTAAATCACTACCCTAGACATCACTAAGGGCCTTCCTAGTGGTTCAGACAGTAAAGAAGCTGCCCGAACGCAGGAGATCCGGGTTCGATCCTTCGATCAGGAAGATCCCCTGGAGAAGGGAATGGCTACCCAACTCTAGTATTTTTGCCTGGAGAATTCTACAGACCCAGGAGCTGGATGGTTATTACAGTCCCTGGGGTCACAAAGAGTCAGATATGACTGAGCAACTCACACACACACACACACACACACACACACACAGACACACACACACACACACACACACGACATCACTAAAGGATGTTTGTGCAAACTACCCACTAAAGAAGAGTATGAGAAAGGGCATCAAGAGGTCTCTCCATAACTAGAATGCTTGAGCTCTGACGTGGTGTTTTATTTTTAAGAATTCACTTGATTGGTGTTGTCTATACTTAGCACTCATCCCCTTCCTACTCCAACCACTGACGGAGCTCCATTGGACCGTGTGATCACCAAGACCCTACTCTTCCTTATGTTCATTTTACACATCTTTACAAACATCCTTAAAATTTGTTTTCTTACATCTAATATCAGGATGTGACTTCCAGTTCTGACCATGTTAAGAGTGTATCGACTATGGCCTGTCTCTTCTGCTGATTACCATGAAAACTCTGGACAAAGTACACAAAAATAATCAGCCGAGGACTCTTAAAAGTAAATGAAATCAGGTGGATCGCAGAGTGGAGTCAAAATTTGAAGAAGCAATGCATTTGAAAATGAGTTTTCCATCTTTTCCCCTCTTTTTTCCTGTGACTTTGCCCTAAGTGCAGAACTGTTCGGTAGTATTGATACAGTTACTTAAAAACTCTTGCCTTTTTGCACAGAAGGACTGGGAAAGGGGCCTCTCTGGGGCAGAGAGTGTAAGAGAAATCCTGGAGAGAAGTGAGCTGGAGAAGAGGATGTCTCAAAATTGTATAAGAAACTAGACAAGACTCTGGCTTAGCCTTGGGCTGCATATGCACACGTACTCAGTCCTATCCGACTCTGCAGCCCCATGGGCTGTAGCCCATCAGGCGCCTCTCTCCGTAGGGATTCTCCAAGCAAGAATACTGGAGTGGGTAGCCATTCCCTTCTCCAGGGGATCTTTCCCACCCAGGGGTCGAACCCGGGTCTCCTACATTGCAGGCAGATTCTTTTTTATTTTTTAATTTATTTTTAATTGAAGGATAATTATAATATTGTGTTCATTTCTACCACACGTTAATGCAGATAAGCCATAGGTATACCCATGTCCCTTCCCTTCTGAGCTTTCCTCCCACCTCCCACACTAGCCCACCCCTCTAGGCTGTCACAGAGCCCTGGCTTGAGTTCCCTGAGTCATAAAGCAAATTCCCACTGGCTATCTATTTTACAAATGTTAATGTAATCTGTTTGCATTCTACTCTCTCCATTCGTTCCACACTCTCCTTCCTACCCATCCCCCGTGTTCATAAGTCTGTTCTCTGTGTTGCAGGCAGGTTCTCTACCATCTGAGCCACCAGGGAAGCTGCATATGCATGGGACAGACACAAAGCATCAAAAGCGTAGGGACTTGAATTAAGATTTAAACCACCAACCAGATCTCAGACTAACCTCTTAGAGATGTGGTTGAAGCAGCCATCAGCAAGGTCAGGAAACTGAACTGAGATTAGAACCACTGCCCACAGAAAGTGCATTTTTGGTTGTTGTTCTAACAATCTGTTATTTGTTTATTCCTACATAGAACCACATTCCCCAGCCCCCCACCTCCACCCCTCCACACACACACATATTGAGGAAGTTATTTGGAGTGAGCCACAGCCTGGAGTATGAAACCTGAGGTACTCTTCTCCCTCACTGTAGCTCAGTTATCTCAGACTCTTTGCAACCCTGTTGCCTGCACCCCACCAGGCTCCTCTGTCCATGGGATTCTCCAGGCAAGAATACCGGAGTGGGTTGCCATTTCCTCTTCCAGGGAGTCTTCCCGACCCAGGGATTGAAACTTGGTCTCCTGAATAGGCAGGCAGATTCTTTACCACTGAACCACCAGGGAAGCCCCATTTTGTGCTTTAGGTGAGGGCATAGACCAGACCGAATTGGCATCTCCTTCTGGATACTGTATAAGGAAAGGGGACCAAGACACACCCAGGAGGGCTGGTGGGTAGGCTGGAAGATAAATTCTCTGAATAGCGGCACTGGCACCTCAATACCGGAGGGGCTCGGGGTTGGCTGAAAGTGTTGTGGGGTTGGAAAGGAGTTAATTTATTTGCAGATTACAGAGAGAAATGAAGGCAGCTCACGGACACTGGGTATCAGCAGGGTCAGTAGGTGTTGCTGTGTGTCTTTATTGTCGCATCGGGAAAGTAATAGAGGCATCATAGCCAAAAAGGGCCGTGGCGATTAGGCCGAGTATCCCTGCAACGATTCTGGAGCGATATCCTCTCTCAACAAGTAAAATAATGGAGGTGATCAGGTAGATGATGGCCGCTGTGAGGGATCGGAGGAAATTAGTCCAAGGCCAGTGAATGAATTGTATCTTGGTGTGCAGGTCACATGTGTAGACGATAAAGAAGATGATAGCTAGGATCAATTCAATCAGCGACAGAGAGATATAGCCTGATGTTGAGGCACTGTAGAGGGTCAGAATCACAAGGCACAATATAATCTCAGCAAACAGAAGTATTCCCTTTTGGGTGCACAAGAAGTTAGTGCAGCTGTTGTGCTGGAAATCTGCCATGGCAGGGCTGGAGTCCTTGGGGGCAGGGAGAGTCTGCTGGCAGGTTCAATGCTGGTGCACACCAGCTGTCTTGCTGGCCGTCTAGAGAGTGGTTTTCAAAACCTGTAGACTGCAGCTAATTGGTTCAATCACCTGCTAAAACAATAATAGAGATAATAATAATGAACAGCATTCTTCAGAGAATTTTAACAGGATTCATATCCACACATTTCAATAGTCAAAGAACCCAGAATATAATCCAAAATTACTTGATAAGCAAAGGATCAGGAAAACATGACCAGTTTTCAAGAGAAAAGACAATCACCAGATGCCAACCCCAAGAGGACACATATGTTGAAATTATGAGACTTTAAAGTAGATACTATAATAAATTTCATGCATGCGTATGCTCAGTCATGTTCTACTCTGTGATTCCATGCATTGTAGCCCACCAGGCTCCTCTGTCCGTGGAATTTTCCAGGCAAGACTACTGAAGTGGGTTGCCATTTTCTCCACCAGGGGATCTTCCTGATCCAGGGATTGAACCTGCATCTCTTGCTGTCTCCTACATCTACAGACAGATTTCTTACCACTGAGACTTCACGAGGTAAAGGTAAACACATATGAGATAAAATAAATGGAAAGCTAGGAGGTCTTAGCAAAGAAAATAAATTATTAAAAAAGGACAAAATTATATTAAAACATACATTCTCTGATATTTAAAATTACTAATGAACTCAATAACAGAATGACGATGACAAGTCAATGAACTCGAAGAAACAGAAATTCTCCAATCTGAAGAACGAAGAGAAGATTAGAAAAAACTGAATATGAGGAGTCAAGGGATTATATCACAAATCTAACGTTTGTAACAATAGAGTCCTATAAAGAAACTGGTTCAGAAACAGTGGCTGAAAACTTCTCCAAATTAGTGAGAGACATTAATTTGCAGATTCAAGAATTTCACAGAACATAAAGCAGAATAAACTCAAAGAAACCACAACCCAGACACGTTATAATTAAGCTATTGATAACTAAATATAATGAGAAACACTGGGCTGGATGAAGGACAAGCTGGAATCAAGATTGCCGGGAGAAATATCAATAACCTCAGATATGCAGATGACACCACTCTTATGGCAGAAAGTGAAGAAGAACTAAAGAACCTCTGGATGAAAGTGAAAGAGGAGAGTGAAGAAGTTGGCTTAAAGCTCAACATTCAGAAAACGAAGATCATGGCATCTGGTCCCATCACTTCATGGCAAATAGATGGTGAAACAGTGGAAACAGTGACAGACTTTATTTTGGGGGGCTCCAAAATCACTGCAGATGGTGACTGCAGCCATGAAATTAAAAGACACTTGCTCCTTGGAAGGAAAGTTACGACCAACCTAAACAGCATATTAAAATGCAAAGACATTACTTTGCCAACAAAGTTCCATCTAGTCAAGGCTATGGTTTTTCCACTAGTCATGTATGGATGTGAGAGTTGGACTGTGAAGAAAGCTGAGCGCCGAAGAATTGATGCGTTTGAACTGTGGTGTTGGAGAAGACTCTTGAGAGTCCCTTGGACTGCAAGGAGATCCAACCAGTCCATTCTAAAGAAGATTTGTCCTGAGTGTTCATTGGAAGGACTGATGTTGAAGCTGAAAGTCCAATACTTTGGTCACCTGATGTGAGGAGCTGACTCATTTGAAAAGACCCTGATGCTGGGAAAGATTGAAGGCGGGAGGAGAAGGGGACAACAGAGGACAAGATGGTTGGATGGCATCACTGACTCAACGGACATGAGTTTGAGCAAGCTCTGGGAGTTGGTGATGGACAGGGAGACCTGGCATGCTGCAGTCCATGGGGTTGCAGAGTCGGACATGGCTGAGTGACTGAACTGAACTGAACTGAAATGTAAAAAAGTCTTAAAAGCAGCTAAGGAAAAATGACACATCATATACACATCATATTAAGTCCCCTACATTTGAACTTTCAAGTTAAGAACATTTGAAGATGCAAATATACATTTGCATGTCCAGTTACACAAGTTGGTTCACGTGTCTGGTGTATATTGTCACATGTGTATCCTCCACAAGTGGTTGTGCTTTTGTGTATTTTACTGTACTGTATAGAGCCCAGTAGCACAGTATCTTTATTTCAACTGAGTGCTGATGAATTGATGCTTTTGAAAGGTGATGTTGGAGAAGACTCTTGGGAGTCCCTTGAACTGCAAGGAGATCAAACCAATCAATTTTAAAGTAAGTCAATCCTGAATATTCATGATGGTGAGGCTGAAGCTCCAATACTTTAGCCACCTGATGCAAAGAGCCAACTCATTGGAAAAGACCCTGATGCTGGAAAAGATTGAAGGCAGGAGGAAAAGGGGACGACAGCGGATGAGATGGTTGGACGGCATCACTGGCTCAACGGACATGAGTTTGAGCAAGCTCTGGGAGATGATGAAGGACAAGGACACCTGGCATGCTACAGTCTATGGGGTCGCAAAGAGTTGGATACAACTGAGCGACTGAACAACAACAACAAGGTTGGTCATAGCTTTCCTTCCAAAGAGCAAGCGTCTTTTAATGTCATGGCTGCAGTCACTGTCCATAGTGATTTTGGAGCCCAAGAAAATAAAATCTGTCATTGCTTTCACTTTTTTACATGTCTAAATCTAGTTTTCTCTGGTAACTTCAGTAGTTTATATGTTTCTAAAAACAGAATTATTTGGCTTATGGAACAAGTTGAGAGCTATATAGTGACTGAAACATATGCTCTCCAAAAACAAGATAATCTCACATTAGCAAAAGAGTAAAATTTTAGAAAGGATTCTCTGATGGTAGTAGAAACAGTAGACTGAATGAAATTTGAAATCCTGTATGAAAACTTGCTTGTGATTTTTCCCTTACATTTTAGGACCTCTAGCTCATTTCCTGGTCCTGTGTTCTCCAAAACTAATGTTCTCGTAAACACCAGTGGGACTGAGCATCAGAGTGATCCCTAATGCCTGAGTACACACTCCCACTCCCTAAATGCCAACCTAAATTCCAGAGGGAGCCAAGATCTACTTGATCTCTATTTCTGGGTCTTAGAATATTGCAGTTTTGTTAAGTTGTTTTTAGTCCTAAGAAGGCAGCATTAGCTGCTGTTTCAATGGTGGAGAAAATAGCAACCTCTCTTTACTATTTATGACTGTCATTTCCCTATCATGGGACTTAAAAAAAAAAAAAAGAACACTACAAAACCAGAAAACAGTTCTTACTGTCTAAAGAAAGGGAAAACTATCTTTGCTGTGATTTGGTAGAAAAGTTGAATGATGAAAGCGAGGAGTATGCTTTCTGCGTCTCAGATTTTTCATCTGGAATATGAAGATTTTGATAATGCCTGCCTCAGTTGTTGTGAAAAACAAAAAGATAACCAATAAGAAATAATAAGCTGTAGAATTCTAAGCAAATGTCAGTTATTAATATTGCCTTAATGGCACCCCACTCCAGTACTCTTGCCTGGAAAAATCCCATGGATGGAGGAGCCTGGAAGGCTGCAGTCCATGGGGTCACTAAGAGACAGACACAACTGAGCAATTTCACTTTCACTTTTCACTTCCATGCATTGGAGAAGGAAATGGCAACCCACTCCAGTGTTCTTGCCTGGAGAATCCCGGGGACTGGATTCTGGGGAGCCTGGTGGGCTGCCGTCTATGGGGCCTCACAGAGTCGGACACGACTGAAGCGACTTAGCAGATAAGATTTATCACATAAAGAATTTAACTTAATTGGAAAAGTTGATACTTTCAAATTCCTTTTTTACTTTATGGAGAAAAGCAGCTGGCATTTTAGCAATTTTCATTCTTTCAGTTTTATTGAGATATAGTTGACATGTATCACTGTGTAAGTTTAAGGCATAATGATTTGACTTATACTACAAGCAAACTATTTTTAAAAGTCCTTTAGCCTTTATACTAATTCCCCTGCTTTCTATTTTCAACAAGATGATTCAGTCTGTCCACATTATCTTCAGTGAAGCCATGTTCATTTAAAGGTATTTTAAGGATACAAAATATTCCCACAAATATACATGATACATCTTATCTTTTAAAGACTAAATTTGAGAAGCTAAAAATCTTTCCTCAGCTATTTCTAAAATACTTTGCCCCTAAATAACAGTCTTCAAGTTCTCAGAATTCGTATCCCATCTTCACTACAGCTCAAGATTTGTTTCAGATAAGGTCAGTCGGAATATATTCTTATTGTGTAATCTAGCTCTTTTAGTCTACACAAAGCATATTTTTACACTCTCTGCACACAGTGTTTGTGCTTTTTGAAATGTGTGAGACTGACAAAAGTAATTAATACATAATAAATTATATTTTAAAAGAATTTGATTAGCACAAATTATACCAATAATTCAAAGATGTTTAGTGAACTTCAACATTATCCTTTTTAACATCATATATCAATAAGAACCAGACTGTTCATAGAAGCTACCTGGAATTTTTGTTTTTTTTTTTCATTTCTCCAATGGAATTCCCTGGTGGTCCAGTAGTTAGGACTCTGCGCTCTCACTGCTGAGGGCTGGGGTTCAATCCCTGGGCATGAAACGAAGATCCCACAAGCTGAGCAGTGTGGCCAAAAATAATAATAAATAAAATAAAAGTTCTCCAAATCAGCTTGCCTATTTGGAATTAATTTTGATTTGGATTTTCTTTCAAAATATGAAGTATAGACAATTTTCAATTATTTGATTATCTCAATTGCTTGCACTCTAAATAAACTGGAGTCTTGTGTATTTTTCATTAAGTAGGCAGTTGGGAAAGGGAAAATGCATTCATAATGACTAAGAACTAGCATTTGTGAAAGATACAAACACAATAATTAATAAGTGGATTGTTCATTTCATTTAGTTTCTATTAAATCTAATGACTAGATTTTCAAATTGAAGCATCCTAAAAGATTAAAAAATTAATGAAAAATGCCTTTTGTATTTTTTCATGGTTAAGAAACAGACATAGCTATTTCCTAAGATAGTCAGATTTATTAATTTTAAATTTCAAACATTATATGAAGTATAAGGTCAGAGAAAGGTGTTGGGTGAATTTACTAATAATAGTTAAAATTTATAATTTTAATGAATATTTATCAATGTTTATTAAGTCCTTACTAAGTGCCTTATACCTCTATAGAATTTTATTTGATTATCTTTTTAAATTATTGTAACCCTCCAACATATCTCCATTGTATAGATTAAAGCCATTGAGCCTCAGAACATGAATTAACTTATACATATCAGGAAGGTAGTATATGACAGAAACAAATTTTGAACAAGGTCTCTGACCTCATAGTCTGTTAATTTGCATGTGTTTCTATGTATTTCTGAGTGTGTGTCTGTCTTAATATACAAGTAATGACTCTGTACCATTTTCACTATATTTAAAGAGGAAGCTAGGAAAATTTTTTCCTCTAGTATAAGAGACCAAATAATTATATAATTTTTAAGGGTTTTCAAAAATATATGGCTATTCTAAGAGGTAGGTAATGGTATCTCATCATTGTTTTAATTTTCAACTCCTTAATGACATAAGATATTGAGCATCTTTTCATATGCTTATTTGCCATCTGTATCTTCTTTAGTGAGTTGTCCATTAAGGTCTTTTGCCCATTTTTTAAAAGTCAGGTTGTTCATTTTCTTTTTTTTTTTTTAATGGAAAACTGAAGGCTGCATTTTATTGTACAGGCAGTCCATTCACCTCATCCTCTCTAATGAAGCTTTGTCAAAAAATAACATGAATTTCTCCATACTTTTGCTTCATGTTCTAAAAAAGTACAGTTTTCCTCAAAAGCTAAAAATTAAGCCAATTTAGTTTTCCCAGAACTGAATAATATTTTCCAACATAAAATTGATAATTTATATTACTTAAACCAAAACTAACAAGATCTTCTTCAACATTGAAGACTTTACAGCAAAAACAGGCACAAGTCATACTGTTGCTAACAGGCTGGTAAAACTAGTCATAAAAATTAATAATATACATTTTGCTCAGCAACAAAACAAATTTTGGCAAAAATCTTTGCCAAATGACACTAATGGATATTGTCCAACATAAACAGCATAATTGTTTAAGCAGGTTTGGTTGATTTATAATATTACATTAGTTTCAGCTTTACAACATAGTGATTTAAACTTTCATAGACTTTATTACACTCAGCATTATTATAAAATATTGGCTATATTCCCTGTGTTATATAACATACCTTCATAGCTTATCATTTTATATACATAGTTTGTACCTCAATCCCCTACCATAATCTTACCCTTTCCTGTTCTCCTTCCCTCTCCCCACCAGTAACCTCTAGTTTGTGCTGTGAGTCTGTTACTATTTTGTTATATTCATTTGTTTATTTTTCAATAGATCCCACATATAAGTGATAACATACAATATTGGCCTTTCTCTGTCTGAATTACTTCAGTAAGCACAACCTCCAAGCCCATCTGTATTGTCGCAAATGTCAAATTTTAACTATTTTTTATTGCTGAGTAGTATTCCATTTGTGTGTGCGTGTGTGTGTGTGTATACGCCACTTCTTTGTAAACTCATCTGTTGACGCATGCGTAGGTCGCTTCCATATCTTGACAAATACAGATAATGCTGTTATGAACATTAGGGTATGTGTATCTTTTCAAATTTGTGTTTTCATTTTCTTCATCTGAAGAAATAACCAGGAATGGAATTGCTGGATCAAATTTTTGTATTTTAGCTTTTTGAGGAAACTCAATACTGTTTTCCATAGTGGCTGCACTAATTTCCATTCCCGGAACAGGGTTAAAAAGTTCCCCTTTCTCCACATCCTCACCAATGTTTATTATTTGTAGCCTCTTTGATGACAGATGTGAGGCGATATCTCCTTGTGGTTTTGATTTCCATTTCTGATTGTTAACAATGTTGAGTATCTTTTCATGTGCCTTTTGGCCATCTGTATGTATTATTTGTATCTTCTTTAGTGAGTTGTCCATTAAGGTCTTTTGCCCATTTTTTAAAAGTCAGGTTGTTCATTTTCTTATTGTTGAGCTTTGAGTTCTTTGTATATTTTGGACAGCAGTCTTTTTATTAGATATTTTGAAAAATATTTGCAAATATTTTCTTCCATTCTGTGACATGTCTGCTCATTCTGTTGACATTGTGTTTCTCAGGGTAGAAGTTCTTAATTTTAATGAATCCAACTTATCCAACTTATGCATCATGCCTTTGGTGTCATCATATCTAAAAAATTTTTACATATTCAAGATTATGGGTTTTTTCCTATGTTAACTTCTAGGAATTTTACAGTTTGCATTTTGCACTTTATATCTGTGACCCATTTTGAGTTAACTTTTATGAAAGGTATAAGGTCTCTGTCCAAATTAATTTTTTTGCATGAAGATGTCCAGTTGTTCCAGTAAAATTTGTTTAAAAGACAGTCATTGCTCCATCTCATTGCCTTTGGGTTTTTGTCAAAGATCAGTTGACTATGTGAGTGTTTTTCTGGGCTCTTTTTTTGTTCCATTGATCTATTTTTTTATTCTTCCACCAATACTAAACTGTCTTGATTATTTTAGCTTTATAGTAAGTCTTTACTGGTACTTTAGACCAGTAACATTTAATGTAACTATTATTATTTTAGGAGTTGAATGTGCCAGTTTTTGTTTTATGTTCATTCTCTCTTTTTTACTTCTCTGTGTTCTTTTTCCTGTTTCCCAGTGGGTTATTTGAATCATTTTACAATTCCATTGTTATGTATCTATGGTTTGTTTGCATAAATCACCTTGTATACTTTTTCAAGTATGACATTTTATATATGTAGAACTTATCATAGTTTGCTGGTGTTGACAATTTATCAGTTTAAATAAAGTATAGAAACCATGCTCCTATTTATATCCCTTTACAATCCAAATAAAACAGGGATCTCTGTTTTATAGTTGCAAGAAAGTAAATTCTGCCAACAGCTCTTCCAACAGTCCTTGGAAGAGGACTCCAAGACTCACTTCATTTCAGCCTGATGAGCTCTGACACTGTTTCCCCATCTATTTCCCATGAAGTGATGGGACCGGAGGCCATGATCTTCGTTTCCTGAATGTTGAGCTTTAAGCCAACTTTTTCACTCTCCTCTTTCATTTTCATCAAGAGGCATTTTAGTTCCTCTTCACTTTCTGCCATAAGGGTGGTGTCATCTGCATATCTGAGGTTATTTATATTTCTCCTGGCAATCTTGATTCCAGCTTGTGCTTCTTCCAGTCCAGCGTTTCTCATGATGTACTCTGCATAGAAGTTAAATAAGCAGGGTGACAATATACAGCCTTGACATACTCCTTTTCCTATTGGGAACCAGTCTGTTGTTCCATGTGCAGTTCTAACTGTTGCTTCCTGACCTGCATACAGATTTCTCAAGAGGCAGGTCAGGTGGTCTGGTATTCCCATCTCTTTCAGAATTTCCCACAGTTTATTGTGATCCACACAGTCAAAGGCTTTGGCATAGTCAATAAAGCAGAAGTAGATGTTTTTCTGGAACTCTCTTGCTTTTTCCATGATTCAGTGGATGTTGGCAATTTGATCTCTGGTTCCTCTGCCTTTTCTAAAACCAGCTTGAACATCTTGAAGTTCATGGTTCAGGTATTGCTGAAGCCTGGCTTGGAGAATTTTGAGCATTACTTTACTAGCATGTGAGATGAGTGCCAAAATCACTGCAGATGGTGACTGCAGCCATGAAATTAAAAGACACCTACTCCTTGGAAGAAAAGTTATGACCAACCTAGATAGCATATTCAAAAGCAGAGACATTACTTTGCTAACAAAGGTCCGTCTAGTCAAGGCTATGGTTTTTCCAGTATTCATGTATGGATGTGAGAGTTGGACTGTGAAGAAGGCTGAGCACCGAAGAATTGATGCTTTTGAAGTGTGGTGTTGGAGAAGACTCTTGAGAGTCCCTCGGACTGCAAGGAGATCCAACCAGTCCATTCTGAAGGAGATCAGCCCTGGGTGTGCTTTGGAGGGAATGATGCTAAAGCTGAAACTCCAGTACTTTGGCCACCTCATGCGAAGAGTTGACTCACTGGAAAAGACTCTGATGCTGGGAGGAATTGAGGGCAGGAAGAGAAGGGGACAACAGAGGATGAGATGGCTGGATGACATCATAGACTTGATGGACGTGAATCTGAGTGAACTCCGGGAGTTGGTGATGGACAGGGAGGCCTGGGGTGCTTCGATTCATGGGGTCGCAAAGAGTCGGACACGACTGAGTGACTGAACTGAACTGAACTGAACTGATGAGCTCTGAGTAAAGGAACCAGCTAGTCTGTACCTGGACTCCTGACCTACAACCACTGTGAAATAAATTTAGTGTTGCCTTAAACTGCTATGTTTGTGTGTCTGTGTTACACAGTAATAAAACACCCATTACACAGTTCCTGCTTTCCAGCTTCGTTAGAGGGAACTAGAACAACTTTGAGTCTAGGCCTAATTTCGTCTGGTGCAAACCCTATCTGTTCGATCTCTGTGAATGACAAGATTTTCCATTCCAGCTATGGGAACCAAAGCCATTTCATCATTGGATTAACTCCAGGGATTATTCCTTTTCATCCTTTTGGTGGTTCTTTCTCCAGTGTCAGGTAATTTCTTCACATGAATATCTTAATCAGCATTCAGCTGAAGATTCCAGAAGGAATCTCTTCAGGTTCAAGGAAATGAAGCTTCCTGAGATGCCCAGCTTCATCTCCCTGACTCAGGCAGGCCAGTGAGCCCTGCCTGGCTTCCTTCTCCCTGAACCATAGCCTGAAAGCTCCAGGTAAGTTGGGACAATCACAGGGCTCATCTTCCTCATTTCCTATTTGGCATCCATCACTGTCCTTTGTTACCTGTGTATAAGATCTTGAAAACATCATTTCACATATTTTATCTGGTTTTACAGTTGATTCAGATGAGAAGGTAAATCTACTTGCAATTCCACCTTGTCTGGAAGCAAAATTCCAGCCCCATGCGCAATAGTTTAATTTTTAAAAAATATTTATTTGGGTGCATCTGGTCTTAGTTGCAGCATGCAGGATCTTTGCTGTAGCACGCGAGGTCATTTGTTGTGGCCTGTGGGCTCAGTAGTTGCATGCAAGGGTTTAGTGGCCCCAGTGCATGAGGGATCTTAGTTCTCTGGCCAAGAATCAAATCCATGTCCTCTGAATTGGAAGAGGGGACTCAACCACTGGACCACCTTGGAAGGCCCTGATACTGTGCAATTTTAAATCTTGCCTTTGCTCATTGTGTTCTCTCTTCTAGGTCATCCACTTGGTGAGCTCCTTGTCATGTTCCAAGGACAGGTCAAATGTTATCTTCTCTATGCATTCTAATCCCAAACTCTAGGAAAAAGTAACCATCCCCTCCTTTGTTCTCTCATTGTATCATATTTCTACTATAAGATGCATTAAACTATAACCAAATTGCTTGATCAGGTGTCTGACTTTCCTGTTGGGATGTGAAAGGAAACAGATTTTATTCAATGGACATTGCATGTATTCCAACAAAACAGACCGATGCTAGAATTGGGACTACCATGATGAAAAGATATATTCCTCACTATTAAGGAATTCATAGTTTAGGGAGAGGACATCCTATTAGGTCAATAAACAATCGCAATGCCATAAGAGAACTGTGAGTGTAAGAAGCTATGTGCGTAGGAAGAAACATCACAAAACAGAGGAGTCTGTCAAAGCATCACAAAAAGTGTTATCCCTCCATCTGAAAGCTGGAGTAATCTGTAAGTAAAAGGCTGTTCAAAAACATTCTACACTGAGTAAGCAATGGGTCAAAACACAAGGAGATGTAGAGAACATGGTATGTTTGGATAAGGACAAATACCTTTAGCATGACTGTTTTCTCTCTATTTGCATTTGGAAATGTTCAAAAAGAGTAAATCAAAGCCACGTTCAGTCACTCAGTCACATCCAACTCTTTGCAACCCCATGGATTGCAGCACGCCAGGCTTGCTTGTGCATCACCAACTCCCAGAGCTTGCTCAAACTCATGTCTATCAAGTCAGTGATGCCATCCAACCATCATATCCTCTGTCGTCCCCTTCTCCTCCTGCCTCCAATCTTTCCCAGCATCAGGGTCTTTTCCAGTGAGTTGAGTGCCTATTGTATGCCATGGGCTTCTCCAGGGGCTCAGCAGTAAAGAATCTGCCTGCAATGCAAGAGACATGGGTTTGATCCTTGGGTCAGGAAGATCCCCTGGGGAAGGCAACGACAACTCATTCCAGTTTTCTTGCCTGGAAATTCCATAGACAAAAGGGATCTGGCAGGCTACAGTCCATGGTGTCACAACAGAGTCAGACATGACTGAGCACATAGTGTTTCTATGTATTGTATGCCATGCTCCTCTCGATTCTTGGGCTCTAAATGATGAGCAAGCAGAGGTCCATTCCTGTTCTAATGTAACAAATGGCTCACATCAAGTGCTGTGTTGCCGAATACAGAATGTATATGTAGGATAAAATAGTATCCAGTTATCTCACCAAGGTCCCTCAAGTAGGTCCATGAAGCAGAAATTCCAGGTTGAATTTTTTTCAGCACACTATTAGTCCACATCTCATCACTCAGCATCTACCTTGGGGTGAGAGAATACAAACTCATGCTGATATTGGCTGCATCAACACCCAGGAGTGAAGGGCAAAAGAAGGAAGAAAAGAGGAAGGAAGGCAAGTCTGCTGTCCTTGAAGGCAATTAAAACATTTTTTCAACCTCCTGTTGAAATACAAATAACTCAAATAGTTTTTGTGTTATCCATGCCACTCTTTTTATTGGTTCATTATATTCAATACTGGCCTAGAGTAATATTGAACAGATTGTGTTTCACATCCCTGAAACTTCTATCTTTGGAGACCTGTATTCATGGAAAGTGGGTTTCTCATGGGAAGTTATTTGCAATTTTGATAAGCAACATGGTTTAGTCCATCTAAAACAAACGAATCTAGAAGAATAAGTTGTTGAGGGGGGTGATTAGGGCCTGGGAATCTGTGAGGCTCTGTTACCAAAGAATTGCTGTTTTCTGAGCATTGCACATGTGTTTCAAAGAGATCTCAAGAATTTATAGATCATTTTTGAAAGGAAAAGAGTTTGATACTAACATTCTGCCCTGATCTCACCATGGTTTTTTTTTTTTTTTTTTTTTTTTGGTGTAATGTGTTCTTCCTCAAAAGGGCAGAATCCAGGCCTGATGCAGTGTGAGAGAAGGGGTTAGTCTGTTTTATAAACTGTTAGAGAGATTTAAAAAATAGGCAATCTAATTGACTCATACATGGCTCACAGCCATTTAAATGCTTGCAAAATTGTTTCTTGCGCATTCATAGTGACCACAGAGAAGCAGAAGTAAAATGGAAGCAAGTGAGATGGGGACTCTTAGGAAATCTTTAGCAGGACTTTGAAACTTTTATTAAACCTTCACACCTTGTATAGAATTCTCCTTTGGAAAACTAAATGCATTTTGATGAGCATACCTCAAGCCAACAGTCACATACTTTGCAAAATAGTGCCTCTTTGGTGTTACATTTCATTTTCTATAAATACATTGTCTTTTAGAACAAACTTCTAGAGAAATAAACTTTTTTCCTAAGAAAAACTGTGGCTAGCTACATCGTTACTAGGAGATTTATAACCTCCTTTAAACATGTTACTAAAATAGAAGCTGAGGTGACTGAGTTTGCTAATTACATTTAATTAAAGGCATTGCTTAAATTAAAACATATTTGGGTGTTTATTTAAACCGTTAACATACACATATGTAACTTTCTCTTGGTTCACATTTAACAAAGATTTTCTTTCCCTAACTTCTTCAAGACTCTCTGCCTTTTATGATTGGCTTTCAGTTCAGTTCAGTCGCTCAGTTGTGTCCTACTCTTTGCGACCCCATGAACTGCAGCACACCAGGCCTCCCTGTCCATCACCAACTCCTGGAGTCCACCCAAACTTCTGTTCTTCGAGTCTATGATGCCATGCAACCATCTCATCCTCTGTCGTCCCCTTCTCCTCCTGCCCTCAATCTTTCCCAGCATCAGGGTCTTTTCCAATAAGTTAGCTCTTCGCATCAGGTGGACAAAGTATTGGAGTTTCAGCCTCAACATCAGTTCTTCCAATGAACACCCAGGACTGATCTCCTTTAGGATGGACAGGTTGGATTTCCTTGCAGTCCAAGGGACTCTCAAGAGTCTTCTCCAACACCACAGATTAAAAGCATCAGTTCTTCGGCGCTCAGCCTTCTTCACAGTCCAACTCTCACATCCATACATGACTACTGGAAAAACCATAGCCTTGACTAGATGGACCGTTGTTGGCAAAGTAATGTCTCTGCTTTTGAATATGCTATCTAGGTTGGTCATAACTTTCCTTCCAAGGAGTAAGCATCTTTTAATTTCATTGCTGCAATGATTGGCTTTACCTGTGATTATTTCCAGGTTCTCCTAATGCTCTGCCAAAACTTGCCTTGTATCTTCACTCAGTATCATTTGCTTCTTTTTCTTGACATCACACTCCAAAAAACAGTCTCATCTCTATGTACTTTACTTTTACTAATCAATTACATGTAATCAGCTGAAATATAATACCATCTGTTTGTAGTTTCAATCTCTAAATTGGTTGGTCAGTCAGTAGCTTGGATGTAAGGAATTCATTTCAAAGGTGTAAGAATTCATTTGAAAAGCCTAAGTTATCATAATGATCCCAGCATAGTTACTCAGCATGTTCTTTGTTATGAACAATGATCTCCACAGTTACCAGAGACATTTTTCAGGCATCCACTTGAATTTTTAAACTAACTTTATAATTTTTTTCATTACTCTGTTATTTTTTTTAAAACTAGAACTTTATGACATCATTTTGAGTCAAAAGGAAAGACTGAATTTTTTTTAGAAACTAACAGCTAAGATTCATTTTTTTAAACTTTTTTTCTTGCTGTACTGCATGGCTTGTGGGTTTTTAGTTCCTTGACCAAGGACTGAACCTGGGCCCTTGGTAGTGAAAGCACAGAGTTCCAGTCACTGGACTGCCAGGGAATTCCATAAGATTCATTATTAAAGATATTTTTTCTTTTTGGCTTCTTGTTGATTTAGTTATGAAAGATTTTTAAACATTTTGTGTATGCGTGTATATACCCACTAGACTATGACGCCCACTAATAAAAGAGTTAAACCATTCTAAAGGAATATAAGTTTTAAGCATTTAATTCCTTATTATGTACTCTTTGAAATTATACATAAAGTGTGTGTGTGTGTGTATATATATATATATATATATTTTTTTTTTTTTTTTTTGCCCTGGCCTCAGCTTCAGAAAATTTGCCCTTTATCCTATCCCATAGCTAGTTCCAATCATTTGAAATTTCCTATGGGTCTCATGAAATATTTTGGACATTTTCCAGATCAAAAATCTTCTCAATCATTCTCACAGAATTTAACGATTACCATGAAAATATGTGGGAAAAGGGAAGCTCCCACATTTAAATTACTGACACTGTCCTGTCTTCTTTCTCCCAGTGTTTGTGGCTTCAAACAGAGAGGCACAGGTGAAATGAAGTTTGGGGAAAATAACACACTTCTTAACCCAAAGAAAGCCTGAGGGGCAGAGCCATAGTCATGGCTGATTTAGCCACCACCACCATATTCTTGATCCTTCCTTTAGGAGAGCGAACAAATAAAGAAACAGATATCCAACACATCTAGATAAAGAGTAAATGTGAATCAATTTAACTTCTACAATGCTGACCTCTTAGCTTCCAAACTACTGGCTTCTTGGCAGAATGATTCATTTTCTTCTCCACTTCCAAGTTTACACTTACTGGCCTAGCTCCACTCTGGAACAGAAAGGCTGCCACTTAAGTTTAGTGGGTGAGCTCTTTACCTCTGTTGACAGAACTCCACAGGGCAGGCCAGGCAAATGAATATGCTTGTTGCTAGGACACCAAGCTGTTGCCAAGGCAGCAGGCCCCTGCTGTTTGCTATTCTCCTATCCACTAGCACTACACCTGTTCCTTAAGAAATATGCCTGTTTTCCTTCATTATAAAGCAAACACTTAGTGGGAAATAACACAGTTGCACCGCTGTAACTTATCTGTAGTTTTCCAGGAGGAATGAAATGCACCAAATACATTTTGATGTGTGGAAGAGGAATTCACGTCTCTCCATTAACACTGAAGTCTGCATATGTTAATACCTCCAAGGATGTAATGCAGCAATCATATTCTGAGGCCACCCTGACATTTGCCCCCTATGTGCTCACAGAGTGACTCTCGTTTTATGAATTTTTTGCAGACTGCACACAATGGCCTCCTGTGCAACTCACCACTCCCCCCCTCCCCACCACCGCACCCCATCCACCTACTAGCATCTTGTTGTCACCAAAATTGCCATCTTGCTGTCTATGATTGCTAACCAGGGCTGGGACCAGGTACTAAGCAACAAAATTTAGGGAGCCTCTTCACTTTCAGGGACATGCAGGTGCCCTGCTGCCAACATGTACCCAAAAATAGTAAATACCTGAATCAAGGGTACTGAGACTTATGCCAAAAGCCAGTCTCCTGTTACTGATGAAATGTTGAATTCCAAGGGTTCTTAATCTCTTAGCACAGTTTTGTTTTTTTAAACAACAAAAATATTTTGTACTGGGGTATAGCCAATTAACAGTGTTGTGGTAGTTTCAGGTGAACAGGGAAGGGACTCAGCCATATATATACATGTATTCATTCTCCCCTATACCTGCTCCCATCCAGGCTGCCACATGACATTGAGCAGAGTTCCATGTGCTATACAATAGGTCTTTGTTGGTTGTCCATTTTAAATATAGCAGCGTATACATGACCTTCCCAAGGTCCCTAACTATCCCATCCCCCCAGCAACCATAAGTTTGTTTTCTAAGTCTGTGAGTTTCTTTCTGTTTTGTAAGTAAGTTCATTTGTATCATTTCTTTTTAGATTCCACATATAAGGGATGTCATATGGTATTTCTCCTTCTCTGTCTGACTTACTTCACTCGGTATGACATTCTCTAGGTCCATCCATGTGACTGCAAATGGCATTATTTCATTATTTTTAATGGCCAAGTAGTATTCCATTGTATATATGTACCACATCTTTATCCATTCCTCTGTCGATGGATATTTAGGTTGCTTCCATGTCTTGGCTATTGTAAACAGTTCTCAGTGCAGTTTTTACTCCCTCCTTTGTTGTCTCCCCAGTACTCTAAGACTGAGGATAAGTCTATAGGAACCAAATTAGAGAACAACTGAATTGACAGACACCACCTTTCTGAGAACCACCCCTCTCCCACAACACTGACTATCCAAGCAGGATCCCTGGTCCTCCCTATAAACAGACTTCTGTGGCCCAGAACTGCTTCTTGAAACATGCTTGCACATTCACCTTGGACTCTAGGTAAATAAGGGTCCAGTTCAAGATGAAACATAGCACCTAATTTCCATTTTTTTGAAAACAGTTTCACTTGATGTAGTATCTATCTAAAGTGGCCTTAAAAGCTGTTGAGAATTAGGATTTGTATTAGATAACTGAGAGTTTGACCCAATTAAGAAGTTTATATAACCCAACAGGATGGGCTCCAAAGACATGATGACTCTCTGTAGTGCCAAAATTGTTTAGGAGAGACGTGATTCTTCTTTCAAAGGGTCTCTACAGCCCCTGATAACAGAACTCGAAGAGTTGGCCTTCTTCTTTCTCAGTCGGTCATCTTGCCAGTGTTTTGTTTCTGGAGGCTCTTTTATCTTTTCTTACATCTACTTCTATCAGCGGCAAGACTTGCCTGAAGGTATCTGGACTCCTTTCCCAATACAAATAAGAGGCCCTGCACAGGTCAAGGAGGTTACAGAAAAGGGAGCCGACATTCCTTACGATAAGGGTTTATGATCTGAGTGGTTAATGCTGCTCCATCTGATTTTGACTTGACCCCAAATTGTTACCTCTCATGTCAGCTACTTACTTGAACATGACCACCCAAACCCAAGACAGTCTCATTTAGGTCCTCACTATCTCTTGCCTCTACGCCACTGCCTCCAGTGTGTCTCACGCTGATGTAACAACATTATGATCAGATAACCTCCCCTTCTCAAAAGCATGAACTGAGTCCCTAGTGCAGAGGTCAACAAGCCATGGCCCGTGGGTTACAACCAGCTGCCTGTTTTTGTCTGGTTTGTGAACTAAGAATGGTTTTTACACGTGTATTCATGCATTCGGGCTTCCCAGGTGGCATTAGCGATAGATGCGGGAGACATAAGAGACTTGAGTTAGATCTCTGGGTCGGGAAGATCCCCTGGATAAGCGTGTGGCAACTCACTTCAGTATTCTTGCCTGGAGAATCCTCATGAACAGAGGAGCCTGCCAGGCTACAGTCCATAAGGTTCCAGAGTCGGACACAACTGACATGCATGCATTCATGCGTTTGTCCATAGGGCATGCTCACTTTGAACCTCAATGCAGTAAAATGTGATCCCCCCACAAAGAATTTCATATGGCAGGCCTGTATACAAAAAATAATGATTTTTATTATAATTTGAACTTCATTATGCAAACTTGATTTCTTATTGTGTAGGTTTGTGCCTTATATCTATGATTTTTGCCATTGACCTCTGAAACATTTGCCATTTGGATCTTTATAGACAAAATTTGCTGACCTAGGCCTTAAGCACATTCAGAGTCACTCAGATCTGTAGCCTGGGGCACAAGAATCAGCAAGACCATCCCTTAGTCTCTTTATAGTCTCACCCTGGATCCCAACACTTACTTTCATTGACCTACTTATTGTTGTCTATTTTCCTGCCTGTTTTCCTCGTGCTGTTCTCTTCTCCTGGAATGTCCATCACCTTCCATCCCTTGATATTAAAGTCTTCCCCTTTCTATGAGGTCTTTCAAGATTTCCATTGTCTGATTATATATTCTCCTTGTCTATTCTCCTCTTGCACAATGTATGTAAGTATAATCAGCCTTCAGCTGTTTAGGGTAATAGGATTAGATGTGTGTTGGGGGCAAGAAGTACAGGCTATAATAGTCAAAATGCAGTTTGAAGTGGAGTTAGTGTAAATATATTTGGCTATGATTACATCTTGTGTGCAGAGAGCACATTTATTATTTGCCTCTCCAGCAATCATTCACCCAACTTCTAACCACAGTCTGATTTCCAGCCTCGGGTCACATGATCTGAGAACAGCTCTACCCTCTTAGATTCTTAAGGAAAATATACGACCTTGGCTTAAACCAGTCAGGGCATCATCACGTTTCCTTTGCCAAAGTGGTCAGTGTGGACATGTGACCTCGGCTGATCCAAAGTGGATCTTGGGACCTTTCCTTGGCATTTGTGGAAATATGAAGTGGAAATAGGCAGCCCCAGGCAACCATCTTGTAACTAGGATGGAAGAATCTTCTGAGAATGAAGTCAGGATAAAGGAAACAGAGTCCGAGTTGGAGAGAGAAAATTGGAAAGCTAATAACATTTTTTGGAGTCCTGTATCCAGCCACTCCTGTATTCTTACCTGGAGAATCCCATGGACAGAGGAGCCTGGTAGGCTACACTCCATAGGGCTGCAAAGAGTCGGACACAACTGAAGCGACTTAGCATGCACACACACATCCAGCCACATCTGAAACTAGACCTTAAGTTTAGCTAGCCAGGCAAGACTTTGTTTGTTTAACTAGTTTGGGTGGGGATTTCTGTCACTAAGAACTATAATATCCTGAGAAAAGAATACATTTATCAGTCTGTAAATATCATTCAAAAATACAGCAAGAGGAACTTCCCTGGTGGTCTAGTGGCTAAGACTCCACCCTCCCGATCCAGGGGTTGGGTTTGATCCCTGGTCAAGGAACTATTAATAGATTCCATATGTCACAACTAAAAATCCTGAATGCTACAACTAAGACCCAGCACAGCCAAATAAATAAATTAGTATTTTTAAAATTATTGCAAGGATCCAAACACAGTTGTCTGGATGAGAGCATACTATTAAGTACATCATGCAGGGTACCGGCTGTGGTGCTCATTGCTTCCACTCTTCTGTTACTAAGATTCTCTTCTCCACTAAGCAAATCTGCAGTCTCATCCAAGAGGTTACAAAAGAAATTCATTTTTTAAAAATCTAAAAACAAAGTCATCGTCTGACCCCCATTCCACATGAAATTCAGGATGACATTTATCTACATGTGGCCTGGGAAGGGATAGATTGCAGCTAAGTTGACATAACATGGCAAGCATTGTAGTTCATAACAATATGAAGAGATTTTCACAGATTCATCCTTATTTTTATGGTTTTTAAGTATAAACATACACGTCTATTGAGTATGTATATATGTCTCTGTATATTTACTATGTTTGATCTCAAAACTGGATTAATCCATTGCTGACTTATTGAGAATTAATTCTATTATATTAAACTGGCCATAGGTAGAAAGCATATGGGAATTATTTTTAAAACCCTTAAAACCAGAACTTGCGGACTTCCTTGGTGGTCCAATGGTTAAGAATCCACTTGCTAACGCAGGGGACTCAGGTTCTATCCTGGTCTGGGAAGATACCACATACCATGGGTCAACTAAGCCCGTGCAAGAGAAGTCACCGCAACAAGAAGCCCACTCATAGCAATGAAGATCCAGTGCAACCAAAAATAAATAATTAATTAAAACAGACAAAAAACCTAAAGCTTGTTCTTCTACTCAGAATAATAGAGACTAGATTAACCCTCCCACTTTAAAGAGCTAGGAAATTGTTTAAAATATATAAAACCATGTGTCTCCAGACACTGGACAACAGGCAGCATGGGACAGCAGTCCCTGGGACAAGAGAACAAACGAATTGAAAGCCCAGTGCAGTGATTAACCCCACCCTAACAACAGCCCATAATGCAGGGAGGAGGAAGACACATCAAGCCCAGTAGTGTCTTTGGGTTGAAGAGCCAGAACTAAGAACTGGAAGACAGAGCAACTGAAACTAATGGGGCAAAGCTTCAGAGGAGAGAGCTATACAGAGAGAGGCCATCGCTGTCAGAGATTTGGATAGGCCCTCTTGAATTTAAGGCCGAAGATAAGAGAACTAATGAGACTGAGGAAAGAGCCACAGGAAAGGGGTAGGAGGGAAAATCCCTAGAGGATTATCCACCCATGGCTAAGAGCAGTTCATGTTCCCACTAGTGGCTGGGTCAAGTCTCCAGAGGGTCACTGTCTTCAGTACTGAGGTCAGCTTTAGGCCTAGACTGAAGGCTGTTCTGATAAAGCAGACCAATGAGCATCTGTGGCAGGGGGTGGGAGAGCGAGATTTATTGCAAATGGGCACACAATGACATTTTTTGGAGTGATGCTAATTTTTGAAAACTGGATTGTGGTGATGACTGCACAACTGTGTTAATTTACTAAGTATCACTGAAATGTGCGTGTTGAGTAGGCGTGTTTTATCCCATATACATCATATCTCAATAAAGGTATTAACAAACAACCAAAAGACAACCAAACAACCAAAAGACCACACACACACTCTGTAGACATCCCTATATCCCTGAGGTCATCTTCAAATATCTTATAATTTGTGCTATGATTTCAGTATTGCTATGATTTTGGAAGACCAATAGAAATAGAAACATCTATTTTTGCTTTATTGACTATGCCAAAGCCTTTGACTGTGTGGATCACAATAAACTGTGGAAAATTCTGAGAGAGATGGAAATACCAGACCACCTGACCTCCCTCCTGAGAAATCTGTATGCAGGTCAGGAAGCAACAGTTAGAACTGGACATGGAACAACAGACTGTTTCCAAATAGGAAAAGGAGTATGTCAAGGCTGTATATTGTCACCCTGCTTGTTTAACTTATATACAGAGTACATCATGAGAAACGCTGGGCTGGATGACGCACAAGCTGGAATCAAGATTGCTGGGAGAAATATCAATAACCTCAGATATGCAGATGACACCACCCTTATGGCAGAAAGTGAAGAAGAACTAAAGAGGTTCTTGATGAAAATGAAAGAGAAGAGTAAAAATATTGGCTTAAAACTCAACATTCAGAAAACTAAGATCATGGCATCCAGTCCCATCACTTCATGGCAAATAGGTGGGGAAACAGTGGAAACAGTGGCTGACTTTATTTGAGGGGGGCCCCAAAATCACTGCAGATGGTGACTGTAGCCATGAAATTAAAAGACACTTGCTCCTTGGAAGAAAGCTATGACCAACTTAGATAGCATATTAAAAAGCAGAGGCATCACTTTGCCAACAAATGTCTGTCTAGTCAAAGCTATGGCTTTTTCCAGTAGTCATGTATGGATGTGAGAGTTGGACCACAAAGAAAGCTGAACGCTGAAGAATTGATGCTTTTGAACTGTGGTGTTGGAGAAGACTCTTGGGTCTTGGACTCAAGAGACCTGGACTGCAAGGAGATCCAAACCAGTCCATCCTAAAGGAGATCAGTCCTGAGTGTTCATTGGAAGGACTGATGTTGAAGCTGAAACTCCAATACTTTGGCTACCTGATGCGAAGAGCTGACTCATTTGAAAAGACCCTGGTGCTGGGAAAGATTGAAGGCAGGAGGAGAAGGAGACAACAGAGGATGAGATAGTTGGATTGCATCACCGACTCAATGGACATGAGTTTGGGTGGACTCCGGGAGTTGGTGATGGACAGGGAGGCCTGGCGTGTTGTGGTTCATGGGGTCGCAGAGTCGGTCACGACTGAGCAACTGAACTGACTGATGATTTTGGTATGTAAGTTCATCAAAAGCAAGGACTGCATTTTATACACTTTTGTCATTTCACCAGTGGTCAGCAGGGTTCACAAACATAAAAATGCTCAAAAAAAACTGGTTGAGAGCTCTATGGCATATTTCTTGCTTCCTAGATCTCTAAATTTGGCTTTTCCTTGGTAGCCCAACTTTACTGTATTTCATATTCTACCATCACAAATACTAGAAATATAAAACCTATTATTATTATTTGCCCTTGAACACATTTTTTTGCAGTGTTCTATTATTAGAGGCCATGGGGCAGCAGGGTCTGAAGAGGCAGACAAATTAAGAGAAAATGACTAATTGGTGTTTTTCATTGGATCAGAAGTTATTTAGCTGTGCAAAGGGGGAGGAGAAAAGAGGATAATGGTTTTCTAAAACTTACTGTCATATTCATCAGACTTCCTTCCCTTTTTCCATAAGATATTTTCACTCTAAAAGAAAAAATGTAAGGGGACCTATTTAACCATCTGATTTATGGCATGAAAAAGAAAAACATTATTTCCAGAAACCAGAAAGTCTACAGAAGGACACACCTTGTCCCAATCAGATATCAAAACAAACATAAGGAAATTCACAAAAACCACTTCAAATATATAGTATTGCTCTGAACTGAAATTCTTAGGGAAAAAATAAAACCAAGAAAATGTGACTGTTCTATGTAAACTAAAAATAAGGCATGATTGAAAGCAAATTCCTTTGAAATGGGTGGAAATAGTGCTACCACCAAAACAAACAAAGCTTGTCCTAAAGTAGTAAACAGATGAATCTCGTATGCTGACATCATTTAAAATGTATGTAGAATACCAATCAGCAATCTTGATTATCATAGTCATAAATTCTTTGACAGTCATCTTTCTTTTCTGTTTTAACTTAGAACAACTGCCGATACATCACTTTTTCTCTCCCTCTTCCTTGCCTCATCCAAGGATAAACAAACTGGCCTTATTAAAAGAATTATCAGAACTTTGAGAATGTTGTCACTTAATAAAGTTGGAGAGAACACTTGAAAGCAGGTTGATAAAGGAAAACTTGAAGACCTGTTTCATGGAAATTGACCCCAAAGGATTAATCCTTAGTAATGTTACATGGCTTCCGCAGAGGCTCAGTCAGAAAAGAATCTGCCTGCAATATAGAAGGCTGCCTGTAATGCAGGAGCCCTGGGTCAGGAAGCTCCCTGGAGGAGGAAGTGACAGCCTACTCCAGTATTCTTGCCTGGGAACTCCCATGGAAACAGGAGCCTGGCAGGCTACAGTCCATGGGATCGCAAAGAGTCAAACATGACTCAGCGACTAAACCAGACCACCACCACCACCACCACCAATGCTACCTATTGGACCCACATGTACCAGGAATCTTGCTCCTAACATCTCTGTATTGGTGTCCTCAGATTCCAGATTCAGCATATTTATTGCCAATCCTTTACCGTCCCGCGGAATAGATATGGCTGACATCAGATTCTTTGCCTTATTCTATCCCGTGCATTTCTGGGTCTATTTCTCCCCTATGTTTTTTAAAGGGAAGAATCCATGGTAAAGGTCTCCAGTTTTGGCAGAATCCAGACTGAAATTAAAGAGAAAGAAATGAGATAACTGTGACTATTCTAGTCTATTTTAATACAGCTAGTTTGAATTATATTTTCCTTATTAGGACTTAATCAACTTTCCTATTTATTTACAAGGACTTTACACTATGGCCTAGGACTTAAAATTATGAGATTACGAATATATTATAGTTCACTTTCACATAAGCTTGCCTTTATGCCATCTTTTTTGTCATCTCTCTCACTTCATAGAATTATTAAGTAAATGAAGTTTTGCTACAGATTTTGCATACTATAGATATCAAAAGTATCTATCTAGATATTATACTATAGATTTTTTGAGAAAAAAATATAAAGCTATCAGTTTTTTAAAAAATAAAAGCTAGAACCCGTTTAAAATAATTGTTCTTTATTGATTTTAATGTATGTAGCAACGTCGCCCGGAGAAGGCAATGGAACCCCACTCCAGTCCTCTTGGCTGGAAACTCCCATGGACGGAGGAGCCTGGTAGGCTGCAGTCCATGGGGTCGCTAAGAGTCGGACATGACTGAGCGACTTCCCTTTCACTTTTCACTTTCATGCATTGGAGAAGGAAATGGCAACCCACTCCAGTGTTCTTGCCTGGAGAATCCCAGGGACTTGGGAGCCTGGCGGGCTGCCGTCTTTGGGGTCGCACAGAGTAGGACACGACTGAAGCGACTTAGCAGCAGCAGCAGCAGCAGCAATGTCGCCTCTTTGTTCAAATATAAGTTGTATATTTTGATGTCTCATGTCAATGATCCAATAACCTACAACCATGAACTTCTTTGGCACATGCATGATCAGACTATATCCACACCAAACTCAACAGCCAGGAATCATTTTATATACAGATAGGAGACCCTCCTTCATGGTGTATCTGAATGGTTCCAGGGAATGTAGCCCTTTTGAGTACCTTCCCCATGTGTTGGTGGATGCCCAGAATCCACTGTATTAAACATAAGCAGTGGTGGTAGCAGTGACCACATACGAAATAATTACTGTGTGCTAGACTCTGATGCATGCTTTTTATATGTTATATAATTTTTGTGAGGCAGGAATGATTTATCCCCAGTTTACAAATAAGGAGTTAAGCTCAGTGATGTTAAGTAATTTGCTCTCACTTACTGTGGGAAATAAAGCTGGTATTTCAATAGGCGTGGGGCACTCCAATCTCTTTCCACTGGTCCATATAGCCTTTCGAAGGTTTGAACATCTTCCTGCAATCCACATATACAAACAGGTAGCCCACAGATAAATGCAACTGTCAGGTGTGTCCAGTTTAGCCCTCAAACAGTAGAAGTCTGAAATTTTTTAAACTGGGGTTTCCACAAAAATCTGAACTGTAAATGAAACGTCAGATTTGGGAAGGCTGGAGCCCACAAACCCATTTGGCAAAAGAGTGTGGGAGCTGGAGGCCATCTTTGCCAGAGGCCAGTGATCTTTTCTGTCTGGGTCACCCCTTATTGCTTTCCTTAACTGCTGCATGCTTTGCTTCTTTACATCACCTGCCCAGCCCCTGGGACCCCTGGGACGTGCGATTCAACTACACTGCTTTTGCTTTAGGCTTTGATCTCTATAATTACCTCTGGGAAGAAACAGATGAAGCCATGTTAGCCATTTGTATTTCGCTGGGAAAATATCTGATATGTTCCTGAGAACAAAAAGGAAGAGACTATCGGAATGAATAAGTAGAAGGGAGGGGAAGATTCTTGATGTCAAGTAGACACGGTCTCCTTCACAAATCTGCCTGGAGCTGTTTTTTAGTGAAGACCAGCATTCTCTCGTGGAAGACAGATGAAACCTCTTGCCGGTGAGCAGCCACACTGCTTCTGATGCAGCCGCGCCTTCAACGCCTCACTCATACTAGTTGCGTTAGCGCGTGCGTGCTAAGTCGCTTGCTGCTGCTGCTGCTGCTGCTGCTGCAAATCGCTTCAGTCGTGTCCGACTCTATGCGACCCCATAGACGGCAGCCCATCAGGCTCCTTTGTCCCTGGGATTCTCCAGGCAAGAATACTGGAGTGGGTTGCCATTTCCTTCTCCAATGCATGAAAGTGAAAAGGGAAAGTGAAGTCAGTCGTGTCCGACTCTTCGAGACCTCATGGACTGTAGCCTACCAGTCTCCTCCGTCCATGGGATTCTCCAGGCAAGAATACTGGAGTGGGTTGCCATGCCCTCCTCCAGGGGAAATCTTCCCGACCCAGAGATAGAACCCGCATCTCTTTCGTCTCCTGCATTGGCAGGAGGGCTCTTTACCACTAGCGCCACCTGGGAAGCCTCATTCGCGTTAGTAATAATCTTGAAATCTAACATTAGTGATAATGCCTTACATTTATTTTATTTTTATTTTTTGCTTTTTCAAAATTTATTTACCCTAACTTAGTGAATCTGATATTGGGGCTGGGATTTTGCTCTCCTTCCTCATCCCCAGGCCTAGGTTACACTAATTTTTTTTTTTTTAATGCCTTCTTGTTGTTCAGTTACTAAGTGCAACCCCATGGACTGCAGCACACCAAGCTTCCCTGTCCTTCACCATCTCCTGGAGCTTGCTCAAACTCATGTCCATTGAGTCAGTGATACCATCCAGCCATCTTATCCTCTGTCGTTCCCTTATCCTCCTATCCTCAATCTTTCCCAACATCAGGGTCTTTTCCAATGAGTTGGCTCTTTGTATCAGGTGGCCAAAGTATTGGAGCTTCAGCTTCAGCCCTTCTAATGGTGTTCCAAAATCTCTATACCACTTTCCCACAACACAACATTTGTAAAACCTTAGCCATGAGACATCTTTCTCAGCATGGTGCTGTATTTCTTAAGTCATCATCCGAAAGATGAAAAGCATTTATGTTAAATGAAAAGCTTTTGTGTTAAGTTTTGGGGACTGCTTTTCTACACATCCTCAATAAGATTTGGCCAAATTATTTCTGGCCTTACAAAAATTCAGCAAGGTGAATGCATTGTTTAAAAGTTGGAAGTCTGTTCTTTTTTTTGTTTTGTTTCAAAAACAAAACTTGTTTCAAGTTTTGTTTCAAAACTTGCCTATCTTCCCAGGAAGATTTTTATTTGTATTCACATGCAAAAGAGGGAAATATATTGGCAACATAGCATATTATGCCAAAGCGCTTCTGAATACAAGCCACATGAAAGCAGTTTAATTTCCTTCTGGGTCTTGTATGGGAAAGCAAGTCAATATAATTTTCTCTTTGAGGCTTTGATTCCATTCCACATGACAGCCTCCTCAACACACTAGAAAGATGATCTGAGCTATGTTATCACCAGGGAGGGGTGGCTCAGGCATTAGTAATCAAAGCATATGAGCTTGTGTTAGAAGGAAAGGAAACATATTTTTCACAGAGCCTCGAGTATGTAATAAAAGTATTAAGATAACATTAGAGTATATTACCAGGAATCCTATTTTAATTCCTTCAGTTTGAGAATTTATAATTTAGGAGGAATGAGGAGAAACTTAAAAGTATGGAGGAAAAAGTAAAGACTAAAAAAAATAATATTTAGAAGGAGACTGAGGGTTGGAATGTTAAGGAAGATCAAAGGGCAACAGAGATGAATTCAAAATAAATGAAGAGTCACTATAATTAGTAGTCATCTCCACAAACAATTCCTAACTTGAGATATTTGGTCTGTGAATTTCATGACAGTAGAAGTGACTGACTACATCACATTAAAACAATATTTAAACAGAATTTTAGAAATCATGATGCTAATACCAGTCACGGATCAAACTTAGGATCTATAATTTAGGGGCCGCTACCAGTGATACGTGGTGGAAGATTGCTTCCAAGACTCACAAGGAACAGTTAATTTACTTACTATGCTTTGACTCATAATGAAGTCCAGCTCAAATTTTATTAGAAGATCTGCTCTTTAAATCTGAGAAAAGGTGTGTAACTGGAGAAGTTCAAGAATCCTACATTCCAGCCCACTGGACTTAAAATTATTTTTGTCTTTAAGTTTCCTCGAGGTTAGCTGCACTCTGTTTGTGACATCACAGCCACCATCATCTCCTTTCTTTCCTTTCCATCGTCTTTCTTGACTTAGTAGTTGCATTCTCATCTATGTGGGTGGTAGTTATGTACAAGGGTCCAACAGAACATTTTGAAACACCAGCATTGCATGAACTACTTATTTGACAGGTGGAAATGAAAAATAGTAAAGGTAATATCCAGTAACTGCACGTGAATCTGTGGCTTGTTCTTTCTTGACACAAGTTACAACCTTATTGGGTTAGGCACTGTTTGAGTTTAGTATAATAGAAATACATTAATAAGCTAGTTTATCTAATTCATAAAGAAAAATTTTATTCTGTAGAGAAATGTAATTTGTAAGGTAAATAGGCTCAAGTTGATCAAAACTCACACATAAAGTAATTTAACAATGGAACATCCTTGCCAACAGACACTAATTCAAAACAATCTGTCTTTGTTTGTAGGATATGATCGAATCCCCAGCAGAAAAAAGAATTTGCTGGTCCATTATACCAACACAAAGGCTGTTAGAATGTGCATGCCTGGTGAGTATTAAGCACAGGCATTCAGGGGTCAGGTGGAACAGTTTTTTCTAAACACAGTCTTTATTACAGAAGCAATAACAAATACTTTCACAGAAATAATCAATGTAGTCATCATATCACAGAGAGTTCATATAATTTTACTCTGAATGGCCACATTTGAAAAATAAAATGTATTTTCTATATAAAATAATGAAATGTTCAATTTGAAAGCATAGCAAGTGACAATTGATTCAGGAACACTTATAGGAAATAGTCACATATTCATTTACAGATGAAGAAGGTGGGGCACAGAAATGCTAAGTAACTTTCTCAAGGTCACATCAGTAAAAAGTGGCAAAGTGCAAGCTGGTACCAAAGTGTTTGGCTTTAAATCCAAGCACTTTCGGCTTTAAACCCATTGCACCGTGCTGCCTGCATCTTTTCAAGACATGCATCAGAGATTCAAAGTCATATGAATTGAAGAGATCATAAAGACCTCATATCTGTTGATTTAGAGTCCAGTATTTCAAATCCTAAAAGAAGATGCTGTGAAAGTGCTGCACACAGGATCCCAGCACATTTGGAAAACTCAGCAGTGGCCACAGGATTGGAAAAGGTCAGTTTTCATTCCAAACCCAAAGAAAGGCAATGCCAAAGAATGCTCAAACTACTGCACAATTCCATTCATCTCACACCCTAGCAAAGTAATGCTCAAAATTATCCAAGACAGGCTTCAACAGTATGTGAACTGTGAACTTCCAGATGTTCAAGCTGGTTTTAGAAAAGGGAGAGGAACCAGAGATCAAATTGCCAACACCCGCTGGATCATTGAAAAAGCAAGAGAGTTCCAGAAAAACATCTACTTCTGCTTTATTGACTATGCCAAAGCCTTTGACTGTGTCGATCACAACAAACTGTGGAAAATTCTGAAAGAGATGGGAATACCAGACCACCTGACCTGCTTCTTAAGAAATCTGTATGCAGGTCAAGAAGCAACAGTTAGAACTGGACATGGAAAAACAGACTGGATCCAAATCGGGAAAGGAGTACGTCAAGGCTGTATATTGTCCCCCTGCTTATTTAACTTATATACAGAGTACATCATGCGAAATGCTGGACTGAATGAGGCACAAGCTGGAATAAAGATTGCCAGGAGAAATATCAATAACCTCAGATATCCAGATGACACCACACTTATAGCAGAAAGTGAAGAACTAAAGAGCCTCTTGATGAAAGTGAAAGAGGAGAGTGAAAAAGTTGGCTTAAAGCTCAACATTCAGAAAACGAAGATCATGGCATCTCGTATCATCTCATTGCAAATAGATGGGGAAACAATGGAAATAGTGACAGACTTTATTTTGGGGGGGCTCCAAAATCACTGCAGATGGTGACTGTAGCCATGAAATTAAGAAATGCTTGCTCCTTGGAAGAAAAGGTATGACCAACCTAACTAACCAGCATATTAAAAAAGCAGAGATATTACTGTGCCATCTAGTCCATCTAGTCAAGGCTATTGTTTTTCCAGTAGTCATGTATGGATGTGAGAGTTAGACTATAAAGAAAGCTGAGTGCTGAAGAATTGATGCTTTTGAACTGTGTTGTTGGAGAAGACTCTTGAGAGTCCCTTGGACTGCAAGGAGATACAACCAGTCCATCCTAAAGGAAATCAGTCCTGAATATTCATTGGAAGGGCTGATGCTGAAGCTGAAGTTCCAATTCTTTGGCCCCCTGATGCAAAGAACTGACTCATTTGAAAAGACTCTGATGCTGGGAAAGATTGAAGGTGAGAGGAGAAGGGGGTGACAGAAGATGAGATGGTTGGATGGCATCACCGACTCAGTGGAGATGAGTTTGAATAAACCCCGGGAGTTGTTGATGGACAGGGAAGCCTGGCATGCTGTAATCCATGGGGTCACAAAGAGTCAGACACGACTGAGCGACTGAACTAAACTGAACTGATCATCTAACTTAATGATGTGAGGTGCCAGAGCAAAGGAGAAGTCCCCACATTTGGGTTTCACAGACATGTATTCCTGACCTCATGGACTGAGTCAGGCATTTTCTCCTCCTTGGTTGGTAGTGACACTGCTCCCAGGCACTCAGAAGTGAGCAATAGATGCTTAAAGGGACTGGTTTAGTCTTGGAGAAAGTGATTCCTCCTGGCCTTTTAGGCTGGCTACAATCATACCAGCTTTCATCGCACATGTGCTAATTTACTGAGTATTTTGTGGCCAGTCAGTGTACCAAATATTTTTATACATTTTATCTCATTTTATCCTCACAATGTGTGCTTAGTCGGTCAGACATGTTCAAGTCTTTGCGACCCCATGGACTGTAGCCCTCTAGGCTCCTCTGTCCATGGGGATTCCCCAGGCAAGAATAGTGGAGTGGGTTGCCATGCCCTCCTCCAGAGGATCTCCCCAACCCAGGGATCAAACCCAGGTCTCCCGCACTGCAGGTGGATTCTTTACCATCTGAGTGACCAGGGATGGCCAATAATTTAGGGAAACATGTACCATTCTTATCATCTCATTTTACAGATGAGGAAACTATAACTTAAAGGATGTTAACCAGTTTGCTCCAGATCAAGAGGAAGCAAAAGTTGGGTGCAGAATTCAACTCCAGAGAGTAAAGCTCCAAGGTCCAGCCTGTTTACTCTCTTGCCTTTGAACGTGGGCATTGTTGAGGTTGTTCCGTGACGAGCTCCCACCTCCACGGCTTCAATCACTGGGCCGAGCAGTTATGACCTCTGAAAGGTTTTGTATAGTTTCAGACTGATAGCTTACAAAACAAATAGCAAAAGTAAAATATACATTTTGGACCTCAAAAAAGTCTCTAAGGTTTAACATGGTAATAGACTATCACTCAGCAATGTAGATAAAGAACACATGTGAATTCTGTGTGTAAAAAGCATTATATTAACTGAAAGAAACTAGATTCAGAAGATCCCATATTGTATAATTCTATTTATATGATTTTCTGGAAAAGATAAAACAATAAACCCCCCCAAAAAAGAAGAACCGACCAAAACCCATTAATGGTTAATAGGAATTAGGGAGGGAGGGATGAGTTAACTGCAAAAGAGAGCAGGGAACTTTGAGGGGAGATGCAAATATTCTGTAAATATTTGTCAAAAATTCTTATTTTGTGCACCTAAAAAGGTGAATTTACTGTGCACAAATTATAATTCAGTAAAACCACCTTTAAACAATAAATGAATAAATACAGTCTCAAATGCAACTTTCAAATCTCCTCTGGTGAGACGTAACCCATCAGTGAATTGTGGACTCAGTTTTGAGGCTGTGGCTGGCATTTTATAAAAATGAGATAGAAGAGGAAATATCAGAACCAATGCACAAGGTGTCGAAAAAAGGAAAACTGTTAACAAAACATTTGCTTCAGGAAATTAATGTATCAGAAAAACAGAAACCATTGTCAGGGGCTTTCCTGAGGAGGAATCGCCTGCCCATGCAGGAGATCCAGGTTCAATCCCTGGTCTGGGAAGATCTCACATGCCCCAGAGCAACTAAGCCCAAGTGCCACAGGTGTTGGGCCTGTGCTCTAGAGTCTGGGAGCCACAGCTACTGAAGCCCACGTGCTCCAGGGTCCATGCTCTGCAATAAGAGAAGCCACTGCAATGAGAAGCCCTCGCACCACAAAATTATATATATATATATATAAACCACTGTCAAAATAGAAGGAATTTAATACAAGAAACAGGTTACACAAGTGATGAAAAAAATGAGAAGCGAAACAGAAGAAAGTGAGGCAACTCAGAGATCAGCAGTGGCAGAAACCATAATACTCAGGGATCCAGGGAGGGGGCGGTGTTGATAGACCCTGGAGCTGGGATTATGCAGAAGCAGCTGAAGTCACAGGAGGCTGATTTGGCGGAACTGGAACATCTGTCAAAGATGCACTACAGGCAGGGGAAGATGGAGAGAATCTTCTTTGCTTTTCCATTCCTCCCACCCTCCAGTGTCATAGCAGGGCTGCCCATGGATCAGACCCAGCCAGAAGTACATACATAACCTGGGAGCCTCAGAAACATAGCCTGCTGGGATTAGCAACCCTGAGACACAGAAGAGGAAGAACAGGAAACGGATTTGAGAGGGAAAAGGCCAGGGATTGGCATAGCTGTGTAATAAAATGTATTTCTGATTGAAGGTCAGCTTTTAGAAAGTTTAAAGCCCATTGTTTTAGAAGGCAAAAGTGAAAGAAAAGTTGCTCAGTCGTGTCCGACTTTTTGCGACCCATGGACTGTAGCCTACCACGCTCCTCCATCCATGGGATTTTCCAGGCAAGAGTACTGGAGTGGATTGCCATTTCCTTCTCCAGAGGATCTTCCTGACCCAGGGACCGAACCCGGGTCTTCCGCATTGTAGGCAGACGCGTTACCGTCTCAGCCACCAGGCAAAGCTATTCTCTAATTTATGCTATTCTCTCTATATCAAAGAACAAAATAAATACAAAATAAAATCACAATTTGGACCACTAGAAGATACCAAATGCTTCCATTTTTGGTGTGTTTGAAAAAGGCAGTTTGAACTATGGAAGTTGAATTGGAAGACTCACCTACTTCTCACGTTAGTTTTGGAGTAGTTACACAAAGTAAGACTTAGTAGAGAAGAGAAATATCCTGCCAGATGTAGGTGAGGTTTAGGCTAGTAAAAATAGGACGGGAATGAAGTATATAAGTGGCAAATACATAAGCAAAGGAATCCCTTTGATAGTGTGCAAGAAAAATATGTGTGTGTTCAGTTGCTCAGTCGTGTCCTTTTTGCGATCACAAGGACTATAGCCCACGAGGCTCCTCTGTTCATGGAATTTTCCTGGTGGGAACACTGGAGTGGGTTGCCATTTCCTTCTCCTGGGGATCTTCCCAATCCAAAGACTGAACCTGTGCCTCCTGCATTGCAGGTAGATTCTTCACCTCTGAAACACAGGGGAAGCCTGTGCAAGAAAAATAGTAACAGTTAAAAATTGGTAAACTTGGTACCAAACTGCCTCTGTCAGCAATTAACAGGGTGACACCTTTATAAAATTGCCTGAGTTCACAAATAAAAGTGGCCAAATCTCATCAACATCACCTTATCCTGACTCTGATCATGATTCACTTCCTCTAGTTCCAAAGCTTTGACCTTGAATTATTTGGGGTTTCTGAGTGCAAGAAATGGCTCTCAAGGCTCCCTCCTTGAGTCAGATCTAATGCTTGACCCCTTGTGCTTTAAAACATCCAGTGCTTACATTTTGATTTATTCCTCTGTACCAATTGTGCAGTAACTCTGCGCTTCAATCTGTTCCTTTTCTAGCTGGGCTCCTTCAATCTGTCAATCAATCAATTAATCAACCAGTTATTCGGTTATTTCAAAACATGGTTCTAGTAATAGTGTTTTAAATTTAACTGTGTCTGTATCAAGAGATTTCTATATTTTTGGCCACGGGTTGTGGGATCTTAGTTCCTGGACCAGGGGTGAACCCATACTCCCTGAAGTGGAGGCACAGAGTCTTAACCACTGGACTGCCAGGGAAGTTCCATCAAGAGTTCTTTTTAAAGGCAGTGAATATTTGTAGGATGAATGGATGGTTGGATAGATGGATGGATGGATGGACGGATGGGTGGGTGAATAAAGCCAATGTGAGTCTCAGTTCTAAGGTTCAGCCAGGCTGAGGCGAGTCTTCAAACCCGTTTCCTGGTTGTGATAGACATGCAGTTTAAAGACCATCAAAACGCCACTGCACTGCCATCTAGTGGTAATGCAACCCACAGGTAAGAAAAGTACTTGCAGAAAAACAAGCTCGAATGCAAAATGATGGTGAATATCACTTTTCTTTTTTTTCTGGTTCCAGCTGCTTATAACTGCCTCTTTTCACTTGGCTATCTTTGATACTAGCAGAATTTTCACTTTGATTGTTTAACACGTGTACAAAGAACATGAGCAGAATTATATCAATGTGTCACCAGCTTAGGCCACATGTGATGGGGTAGGTCTTCCTTGGTGTAATAAATACCAAAGGTCTGTGTGTATTTTGAAACAGTCAAAATGGGTCCATTAAAAAAAAAATTATAATAACCTTTTTTTCACAGAAAATCATGATAATTTTAAGGCTTTTGGACCTCAGTTTCATTTTGATGATTCTCTTTAAAGAACATACCTTTTTTTTTTTCCTTTTAATACAAGCACTAGCATCTTAATTGGCAAAAAACCACTTATCTTAGACTATAATTATATAAAAATAAAATGGTTTCAAAGTTTAGGATACCAGGAGTATAAAATGCCATGTAATAATTGTATTTTATAATAAGTTATCTTGGCTGAAGGGAGTTGGAATTGAGAAAGGCTAGCCTAAGATGTTAGGAAACACCTTCCTCAAGGATCTTATGTTTGCCCTCTTTTTTTTTTTTTTTGGCTGCTCTGCTTGCAGAATCTTAGTTCCCAGACCAGGGATTAAATCCAGGCCCACGGCAGTGAACGTGCCAAGTCCCAGCCACTGGACTGCCAGGGAACTCCCTTATGCTTGCCCTCAGTGGGATGTTTGAGGACTCTCACACATGTACCCAGAGATATTTCAACATTTGAACGGGTCTGAAGAGTCCTGTGGGAAAGGAGTTGAACTCTTCTCACAATTGAATGGACTCATTCAAGTTTGATGGACTCAAGGGTGGAGCAAAAAATATCCCAGGAGCCAGACCATGGAGGAGACTCTTGAGGGTCTTGGACAGCAAGGAGATCAAACCAGTCAATCCTAAAGGAAATCAGTCCTGAGTCTTCATTGGAAGAACTGATGCTGAAGCTGAAGCTCCAATACTTTGGCCACCTGATGGAAATAGTCGACTCATTAGAAAAGACCCCGATGCTGGGAAAGACTGAGGGCAGGAAGAGAAGGGGATGACAGAGGATGAAATGGTTGCATGGCATCACCGACTCAATAGACATGAGTTTGAGCAAGCTCTGGGAGTTGGTGAAGGATAGGGAAGCCTGGCGTGCTGCAATCCATGGGGTTGCAAAGAGTTGGACACAACTGAGCAACTGAACTGAACTGAGAGCATGAAGAAAGTAAAAGCCCAAGGGGAATCCTCATGAGTGTTGAAGAAGTCTGCCGGGTGGGCCAGGCAGTGCCTCAATTTACTAAGGCCTTCCGCTGGATGAGGCCCACCCCAATTATGGAAGGCAATCTGCTTTACTTCAAATCCACTGCTTTAAATGTTAATCTCATCCAAAATACCCTCACAGAAACTCCCAGAATAATGTTTTACAGAATATCCTGTTTGGGTATCTGACCCATCCAAGTTGACACAACGAAATAACTCATCACATGAACCTTGGAGCAGGCCTATTTTTGTCCATTGCGCTGTGCTCTCAATGGACTCTTTTAACCTGCAGATTGGCATAGTTGAGTTCTGAGAAATCATATTGAATCTTTTCTCTGAATACTTTCTTATATATTTCCTTTGTTCTATATTTATGGAACTCCTATTATTAGGGTTTTAGACCTTCTCTTTGGGCCTCTAATATTTCTATTTGCTTTTCCTATTTTTCATCTGTTTGTCTTTTACCTTGTTTTCTGGAAGATTTCCTTAATTTTCTTCTTTCAATATTTTTATCGTGTTAATTTTTTCTATAAAATTTTAGTTTCAACAATTTTTCCTCTGAGAGACCTGTCCCTTGTTTTAAAACAGTATCCTGTTCTACTTTTATGCAGAGATACCTTTTCTTATCTCTTTCAGGATATTAATGGCATCATTTCTTTAAAAAGGTGGTTATTTCTCTTGCAAGTTTTGTATCCTCCAAGTTGCTTTTTTTCTGTTTATTTCCTTGGCTTCTATCTTTCATATTGGGAACTTCCCTCAGATGTCTGGTAATTCTTGGCTCTTTTCATATCTTCAGGAGTAGGGAATTAAAAAGCTGCTTGCAGGCTCTGACAGGGGAAGGGGAAGGGAGTACGTGTTGAATGTGGCCTCCACAACAGGGCGATCTGGCCTGATCACAGAGTTAAGAACCTTCACTGTCAGTCTGTTTAGATCTGTTTTATTGAGTGCCCAGTGCTCTGTCGTGTCTGACTCTTTGCAACCCCTTGGACTATAGTCCACCAGGCACCTCTGTCTGTGCAATTTTTCCAGGTAAGAATACTGAAGTGGGTTGCCATGCCCTCCTCCAGGGGGTCTTCCTAATCCAGGGATTGAAACCCACCCCCACCTCACCCCTGTCTCTTAAATCTCCTGCATTGGAAGGCGGGTTCTTTACCACTAGCGCCACCTGGGAAGGTGAGTACACTTTGTTTTATTAGACTGGTCAAACTCCTCAAAGGGAACTTCTGATCTGCTTTCTTCAGGATGGGACTCTGGTTTGCTGACTGGGAGACGAGGCCAACGAGTCTGAGGATGAAGATATAAAGGTTTCCTTAATCTCTGTTCAGTACTATATGCCCTGCTTCCAGCCATGCCTGATGTCCTCTGTTTTAACCTCCCTGGTTTCATTGGGTCTCATCAGTGGCCCAGCTGCAGAGTGGAGAGGAGACCTGGGGCCAGTTACTTAACAGACTCTCAAAGCAATGGTCCTGTCTTCAGCCTCTCCCCACTTCCCTTCCTGCTTCCCCACGCTGCCCCTGCCTAAGCCCCTTGGACACTCTGTAGTGTAAACTGGGGCGGGCTTCAGCTTTCCCACTGCTGCCTTCAGATCCTGTTTTCGGGTGGTTTTCTAAGTCATTTACTACCCCATCTGCTTCCTCCCTTCAAGATCTTACTTCTGTCGCCTCCTCTCTCTTTTCTCTCCATCCTTGTGGGTTTATGCCTTTGTGACAATCACCTTGCTGTCATTTTAGTGGGTTGTGAGGAGGAGCAAAAGCAGGTGCCTGTGTATAATCCACTGACTTTACCTGGAAGACCTTCTACGGGATCATATCTTCTGTTTATGAAGTTCCCTTTCATCCTAAAATTCTTTAAATATTTTTAAAGTACAGAAGTTGAGGGTTTTTTTTTTCTAAAGGCAAGCATAGTTAACCTGTGTGTTTGATTTCTTTCATTGTTTCCAAAATTAGTCTTTTTCCCATAATAAGATTGGGTAAATATTTACTTAGATTTGTCTGAATTAAGATGGCCAAGGAGTCATGTGGCTTTCTTGGCGCCAGCTCCCAGCCTTCTATTGGTGATAAGTCCTAGCTCTCCTTCCAGCGGGTCCCCAGTGCCCTTCAGAATCCCTACGATGCTATCTATTCACTAACATTCTCAGCCAAGGCCTTTTCTTTCTTTCAATGGTATCTCTGTACGCCTTCGACTTTTTCTTTTTTTGGCCATACCAGGTAGCATATGGGATCTTAGTTCCCCATCCAGGGATCAAACCTGTGCCCTCTGCAGTGAAAGTGTGGAGTCCCAACCTCTGGACTGCCAGGAAAGTCCCACTTTACATGTTTTCTGACCTCATATGTCGCATCAAAACTTAACCTCTCCAGGGTCTTATTTCATTATTCTTTGTTCTTTCTTAGCTAACAAAAGGTACTACAAACTATTTCAGAGGAACTTTACATTTATTGTTAATCTTTACAAGAACCTGGCGTGAGGGATACTATTAGTCCCCTTTCATAGATGAGTAAATTGAGACTGAGAGGTTAAGTCGCCCTTGCTCAAAATCACAAGGCTACTAAGTCAAAGAGGGTCTCTAGTGTAACAGCTTTTAACTGCTACATTGAAAATCCTATGGACGGAGGAGCCTAGTAGGCTGCAGTCCATGGGGTCGCTAAGAGTCGGACACGACTCAGCGACTTCACTTTCAGTTTTCACTTTCATGCATTGGAGAAGGAAATGGCAACCCACTCCAGTGTTCTTGCCTGGAGAATCCCAGTGACGAGGGAGCCTGGTGGGCTTCCGTTTATGGGGTCGCACAGAGTTGGACATGACTGAAGCAAATTAGCAGCAGCAGCAGCAGCAGCAGCAGACTCTCCCTATATGAAAAAGTATTTACTGTGCAAACTAACACTGTAAGGAATTAAAAACTTTTAGTGGCTATTTTTCAAGACAATACTTTAACCTGAATAGTGAAAATTTCAAAAAACATCTTTCACTACCATTTAGGGTTAACTTCTTCCATCCATGCCCACAGAATGCAGCATAGATTTGGCATTTTTAACACTGAGGTTAAAGATTATAAAAATAAAACCATCTATGACCGTGAATAGTTCTGTGGAGGTTATGTTGTAAACTGTAACTGAGAAAGACTAGGTTTTAAGCAGTGTACTTAGATATGTTGGCGTGTTATTAGACACATACTTGAGCCTATTCCCCATTTCGCCCTTGTGTTTTTCAATTCAAAGAAGGATTTTTATTCTTCATGGAGACAAACGATATCAAAATCACAAGGCATCTTCTCTAGATTATCTCCATCTAAGGTTATGTAAATCATATGCAGTACTTATGATTTAAGACACATTCTTTATCCTTACTTGGCTCAGTTGGTTTCCAAAAAAGAAGAGCAGAAGATTTCAGATCTTCTGCAGAGATGTGGGATGCTGTCTCCTCCAACCCAGAACATCCAGCTCCTCACCTCTGACACCAAGCTGATCGGATCCCCCTACTTTATCTGTCTCTCTCTCTAACACATTTATTAGACCACTCTGAGCATCGTATATGACAGCAGAATGAATAAGACAGTCACTCTCTCTTCAAAGAGTTCATGGCCTAGAGAAGAGACTTAAAACCATAATATACAAGAACAATCTAAGAAAAACACATTGGAAGATTCAGTCTTATAGGGAGAATATAAACTTTCTCTTTTATGCTTCTAGCCAAAGAATGGAGGTTTCAGAGTCCTTCCTTGGTCACTGTCCCATCTTCATTCCTCCAAACAAACCTGAATCTCTTCATATTCTGCCTTCTCTTCTCAGTAAATGGCATGCAGGTCGTTTTTCAGGCCCCAGATGTCTGCTATTAGCATCAACATTTGCCTGTTCCTTTCTGCCTCAAATCCAATCCATTGGCAGTTACTTCCAGTTCTAACTCCAAAGCACCTTCAGCAGCCAACCAGTCCCTGCCTCTGTTGCGCCAGGGACCGAGCACCATCGCCTCTCACTTGCACAACTGCAGTACTTCCTGAATAGACCCTTTGCTTCCATTTCTTCCATTTTTGCTCCATGACAACCCATTCTTCACAGAGCAGGCAGAGAGCTTTTTTTAAAGTGCACACCAGCTCTGTCTCAGCCATAATGGTGTAACAAGGTCCAGACTTATCTTCCCCCATGACTAGAAAACTGGAAAATTTTTTCAGTTTTCAGTTTCAGAAAACTGAAAACTAGAAAATTGACTGGACAACATCAGACAACTGAAAGCCTAGGACCGTTATCCCTGAGACAAAGGAAACAATAAGGTGAGTCATATGGTTGTCCTGGTTACCTGAGGCAGTTTGCAGGCAGCAGAAATCCAAGCATATTGTGGCGGTTTTACTGAATTGAAGAGACAGAGATTAGAGTTTGGCGAGGCTAAGGCAGCACTGTTTTAAACAAGGCTTTACTTTTCACATCAAATTACCTTGGTTCCTAGGTCACAAATCAACTGACTGTGGGTCAACTTTCAATTTCAGTTCCCTTTACCTATTTATCAGTCATTACATCCTTATATGTCATCCTTATTTCTATCTCTCTACACAAAGTCTTATGGTAAGAGTGTTTGCCTCCCAGCCTTGTTCTATTCTGTGTCTTTTGCATTTCCATACAATTTTTAGCATCAGTTTGTTAATTTCTAGAAAAAATCTGTTAGGATTCTGTTTGGAATTATGTAGAATTTACAGATCACTTTTGCAAGGTTGTTTATTTAATAGTCTGTCTTAGAATCCATGATCATGATACAATTCTCTATTTACTTAATTTTTCTTTAATATCTCTTATTAGTGTTTTGTATTTTTCAGTGTAGAAGTCTTACAGAATTTTTGTAAGTCTATTCTTACATAGTTTATATTTTTGATGCTACTATATTTAGTATTTAAACATTAATTTTTGAATTATTTGACAGTAAACAAATATAATTGATTTTTGTATATTGACCTTATATACTATGACCTTAAATTAAGGTTTTAGACCTACTAGCTTTTTTGTACATTTATTTTGTTATTTCTTATAAATAATCATATCATCTGTGAACAAAGATGACTTTACTTCTCTTCTATTTGTTAATTCCACTGTGATCAGGGAAATTACTCTGTAAAATTTCAATATTTCTGAAAGTTCATGAGACTTGCTTTGTGGCTTAGCTTGTCACCATATTGGTGGGTGTGCTGGAAACACACTAAAGATAACATGTCCACTGTCTCTGTCTACTATTTCTCATGAAATATTATTTCCCTTGATGGAATGCTATCATATACCATAACAAATGTGTAATATTTTCCTTTTACTGGTTTTAATGTAATTTCTTTATTTTTATTTTTGGTAGTTGAACTATGAACTGCCTGGTTGTGATTTTCTTGTATTTATCTTGTTTGGAAATTGTTGACCCTCTTCTCAGAGGGTAAATAATCTGCCTGCAATGTAGGAGACCGGGGTTAGAGCCCTGGATCAGGAAGATCCCCTGGAGAAGGGAATGGCAACCCACTCCCGTATTCTTGCCTGGAGAATTCTATGGACAGAGCAGAATTCCATGGACAAGAATTGGACATGACTCACAATAAACTGTGGAAAATTCTGAAAGAGATGGGAATACCAGACCACCTGACCTGCCTCTTGAGAAATCTGTATGCAGGTCAAGAAGCCAACAGTTAGACCTGGACATGGAACAACAGACTGGTTCCAAACAGGAAAAGGAGTACGTCAAGGCTGTATACTGTCACCCTGCTTATTTAACTTATATGCAGAGTACATCATGAGAAACGCTGGACTGGAAGAAGCACAAGCTGGAATCAAGATTGCCGGGAGAAATATCAATAACCTCAGGTATGCAGATGACACCACCCTTATGGCAGAAAGTGAACAAGAACTAAAGAGCCTCTTGATGAAAGTGAAAGAGGAGCGTGAAAAAGTTGGCCTAAAGCTCAACATTCAGAAAACTAAAATCATGGCATCCGGTTCCATCACTCCATGGGAAATAGATGGGGAAACAGTGGAAACAGTTTCAGACTTTATTTTTTTGGGCTCCAAAATCACTGTAGATGGTGACTGCAGCCATGAAATTAAAAGACACCTACTCCTTGGAAGAAAAGTTATGACCAACCTAGATAGTACATTCAAAAGCAGAGACATTACTTTGCTGACTAAGGTCCATCTAGTCAAGGCTATGGTTTTTCCTGTGGTCATGTATGGATGTGAGAGTTGGACTGTGAAGAAGGCTGAGCGCCGAAAAATTAATGCTTTTGAACTGTGATGTTGGAGAAGACTCTTGAGAGTCCCTTGGACTGCAAGAAGATCCAACCAGTCCATTCTGAAGGAGATCAGCCCTGGGATTTCTTTGGAGGGAATGATGCTAAAGCTGAAACTCCAGTACTTTGGCCACCTCATGCAAAGAGTTGACTCATTGGAAAAGACTCTGATGCTGGGAGGCACTGGGGGCAGGAGGAGAAGGGGACGACAGAGGATGAGATGGCTGGATGGCATCGCTGACTCGATGGACATGAGTCTGAGTGAACTCCGGGAGTTGGTGATGGACAGGGAGACCTGGTGTGCCGCGATTCATGGGGTCGCAAAGAGTTGGACACGACTGAGGGACTGAACTGAACTGAACTGAGCTACTAACACTTTCACTTCTGATATGTAAGTAGATTATTTCCACCAAATTTGAGAAAATTTCAACTATTTTTTGTCAGCTCTTTTGGGTCTCATTTGATTTCTTTTTTCATTCTGGAACTCAAATTATACTTGTGTTAGACCACTTAAAATGTCCTACAGACTGAAGAGGTTCTGTTCATTATTTGCAATCTTATTTCCCTTCACTTTTCAGAATGTGTAATTTCTAATATTCTTTCTTCAATTTCACTGACCATGGTGGTCATGAGAATTGCCTCCCAGGCTCCCAGCTCTCACGAGCACAACTGAGTGAGGACTTGAGATGCTGTTCTCTGAAATTCATCATGTGCTTGTACTGAGCCCACACTTGCTGTGGCCTGCTCCAGCCAAACACTGGGAGTGGTTCCAAGCACTCCTCTGCTGGTTGACTTGGTCTCAAGGAAACCACTGGTCTTGCTGAACTCTCTAAGTTAACATTAGCAGAAGCTGGGTGAAGGATATAAGGGAACTTTCTGAACTATTTTTATAACTTGAAAATCTAAAATGTTAAAAGAAATTGCAAGTATCATGAGTCTTTCTTTTAGGATATTAAAAGTGCAAACCAGTTTAAAAATGTGTAGAGATTTGGTTTAGTCTATTCATTTTTCTAGCAAACAAGAAAATTAAAAGCAGTGATCATCTATTACTTTTGTCTGCCTTGTAAACCTTCCTTTTCAGAACTGCTCTTTTCCAACCCCATGTGCTTATCTATACACACACACACACACACACACACACACATATGTATTTGTAATTCAAGTTCACAGCAGCACTATTCACAACAACCTAAAGGGGGAAGCAACGCAAGTGTCCATCGGGGGGTGAATGGATAAACACAGCGTGATATATACATTGAATGTAACACCATTCAGCCCTAAAATAAGAAGGAAATTCTGAGGATGCTGCACCATGGATGAAACTGGGGGACAGCATGCCAAGCAAAACAAGTCAATCACACACACACACAAAATAGTGCATGATGCCACCTGCATGAGGGACCTGAAGTCGCCAAATTCATAGAGACATAAAGTAGCAGCCAGGGGCTGGAGGAGCAGGGAATTGTTTCATGAGGATACAGTCTCAGTTTCACAAGATGAAAATAGTTCTGGAAATGGATGGTGGTAATGCATGCACTAATTCCAAAGAAAGGCAATGCCAAAGAATGCTCAAACTACCGCACAACTGCACTCATCTCACACGCTAGTAAAGTAATGCTCAAAATTCTCCAAGCCAGGCTTCAGCAATACATGAACCGTGAACTTCTAGATGTTCAAGCTGGATTTAGAAAAGGCAGAGGAACCAGAGATCAAATTGCCAACATCTGCTGGATCATGGAAAAAGCAAGAGAGTTCCCAAAAACATCTATTTCTGCTTTATTGACTATGCCAAAGCCTTTGACTGTGTAGATCACAATAAACTGTGGAAAATTCTGAGAGAGATGGGAATACCAGACCACTTGACTTGCCTCTTGAGAAATCTGTATGCAGGTCAGGAGGCAGCAGTTAGAACTGGACATGGAACAACAGACTGGTTCCAAATAGGAAAAGGAGTATATCAAGGCTGTATATTGTCACCCTACTTGTTTAACTTCTATGCAGAGTACATCATGAGAAACGCTGGACTGGAAGAAACACAAGCTGGAATCAAGATTGCTGGGAGAAATATCAATAACCTCAGATATGCGGATGACACCACCCTTATGGCAGAAAGTGAAGAGGAACTAAAAAGCCTCTTGATGAAAGTGAAAGAGAAAAAAAAAAAGAAAGAAAGTGAAAGAGGAGAGTGAAAAAGTTGGCCTAAAGCTCAACATTCAGAAAACGAAGATCATGGCATCCGGTCCCATGACTTCATGGGAAATAGATGGGGAAACAGTGGAAACAGTGTCAGACTTTATTTTTTGGGGCCCCAAAATCACTGCAGATGGTGACTGCAGCCATGAAATTAAAAGACGCTTACTCCTTGGAAGAAAAGTTATGACCAACCTAGATAGCGTATTCAAAAGCAGAGACATTACTTTGCTGACTAAGGTCCGTCTAGTCGAGGCTATGGTTTTTCCTGTGGTCATGTATGGATGTGAGAGTTGGACTGTGAAGAAGGCTGAGCACCGAAGAATTGATGCTTTTGAAGTGTGGTGTTGGAGAAGACTCTTGAGAGTCCCTTGGACTGCAAGGAGATCCAACCAGTCCATTCTGAAGGAGATCAGCCCTGGGATTTCTTTGGAGGGAATGATGCTGAAGCTGAAGCTCCAGTACTTTGGCCACCTCATGCGAAGAGTTGACTCACTGGAAAAGACTCAGATGCTGGGAGGGCTTGGGGGCAGGAGGAGAAGGGGATGACTGAGGATGAGATGGCTGGATGGCATCACTGACTCGATGGACATGAGTCTGAGTGAACTCCAGGAGTTGGTGATGGACAGGGAGGCCTGGCGTGCTGCGATTCATGGGGTCGCAAAGAGTCGGACACGACTGAGCAACTGAACTGAACTGAATGCATGCACAACAATGTAAGTGTACTTAAATGCCACTGGACTGTATACCCAAAGATGGCAAATTTTATATTATGTAAAATTTATCACATATACACATCCACAGAAAGTTTGTTAAAAAAAAGATTGGTAAAAGAAGAAAGGAAGTATTGGGGACTTCCCTGGTGGCACAGCAGTAAAGAATCTGCCTGCCAATGCAGGAGACACAGGTTTGATTCCCAGGTCAGGAAGATCCCCTGGAGAAGGAAATGGCAACCCACTCCAGTAGTCTTGCCTGGGAAATCCTATAGACAGAGGAGACTTGTGGGCTATAGCCCATGGGGTCGCAAAAGAGTCAGACACAACTGAGCAACTAAGCAACAACAATAAAACAAAAAACAAAACCCAGCTCCTTGACAGTCACCTTCAAGCTACTGGGATCTGAGGTCAATCTGATGCTGAAGAAATCAGAGTGTCTAATAGGTCAGAGCAATGTCCATATGCAGACGCAGTTCCAAGAGAGCTCAAGCTCAGTTCAGTTCAGTTCAGTCCCTCAGTCGTGTCCAACTCTTTGCGACCCCATGAATCACGGCACACCAGGCCTCTCTGTCCATCACCAGCTCCTGGAGTTCACTCAGACTCACATCCATCGAGTCAGTGATGCCATCCAGCCATCTCATCCTCTGTCGTCCCCTTCTCCTCCTGCCCCCAATCCCTCCCAGCATCTGAGTCTTTTCCAGTGAGTCAACTCTTCGCATGAGGTGGCCAAAGTACTAGAGTTTCAGCTTTAGCATCAATCCTTCCAAAGAAATCCCAGGGCTGATCTCCTTCAGAATGGACTGGTTGGATCTCCTTACAGTCCAAGGGACTCTCAAGAGTCTTCTCCAACACCACACTTCAAAAGCATCAATTCTTCAGTGCTCAGCTTTCTTCACAGTCCAACTCTCACATCCATACATGATAACAGGAAAAACCATAGCCTCGACTAGACGGACCTTTGTTGGCAAAGTAATGTCTCTGCTTTTCAACATGCTATCTAGGTTGTCATAACTTTCCTTCCGAGGAGTAAACGTCTTTTAATTTCATGGCTGCAGTCACCATCTGCAGTAATCTTGGAGCCCCCCAAAATAGAGTCTGACACTGTTTCCACTGTTTCCCCATCTATTTCCCATGAAGTCATGGGCCCAGATGGCATGATCTTCGTTTTCTGAATATTGAGAATGTTTAAGCAAACTTTTTCACTCTCCTCTTTCACTTTCATCAAGAGGCTCTTTAGTTCTTGTTCACTTTCTGCCATAAGGGTGGTGTCATCTGCATATCTGAGGTTATTGATATTTCTCCTGGCAATCTTGATTCCAGCTTGTGCTTCATCCAGCCCAGCGTTTCTCATGATGTACTCTGCATAGAAGTTAAACAAGCAGGATGACAATATACAGCCTTGACATACTCCTTCTCCTATTTGGAATCAGTCTATTGTTCCACGTCCAGTTCTCACTGTTGCTTCCTGACCTGCATATAGGTTTCTCAAGAGGCAAGTCAGGTGGTCTGGTATTCCCATCTCTTTAAGAATTTTCCACTGTTTATTGTGATCCACACAGTCAAAGGCTTTAGCATAGTCAATAAAGCAGAAATAGATGGTTTTTGGGAACTCTCTTGCTTTTTCCATGATCCAGTGGATATTGGCAATTTGATCTCTGGTTCCTCTGCCTTTTCTAAATCCAGCTTGAACATCTGGAAGTTCACAGTTCATGTATTGCTGAAGCCTGGCTTGGAGAATTTTGAGCATTACTTTACTAGCGTGTGAGATGAGTGCAGCTGTGCGGTAGTTTGAGCATTCTTTGGCATTGCCTTTCTTTGGATTTGGAATAAAAACTGACCTTTTCCAGTCCTGTTGCCACTGCTGAGTTTTCCAAATTTGCTGGCATATTGAGTGCAGCACTTTCACAGCATCATCTTTTAGGATTTGAAATAGCTCTACTGGAATTCCATCACCTCCACTAGCTTTGTTTGTAGTGATGCTTTCTAAGGCCCACTTGACTTCACATTCCAGGATGTCTGGCTCTAGGTGAGTGATCACACCATCATGATTTTCTTGGTCGTGAAGATCTTTTTTGTACAGTTCTTCTGTGTATTCTTGCCACCTCTTCTTAATATCTTCTGGTTCTGTTGGGTCCGTACCATTCCAGTCCTTTATCGAGCCCATCTTTGCATGAAATGTTCCCTTGGTATCTCTAATTTTCTTGAAGAGATCTCTAGTCTTTCCCATTCTGTTGTTTTCCTCTATTTCTTTGCACTGATCACCGAAGAAGGCTTTCTTATCTCTTCTTGCTATTCTTTGGAACTCTGCATTCAGATGCTTATATCTTTCCTTTTCTCCTTTGCTTTTCGCTTCTCTTCTTTTCACAGCTATTTGTAAGGCTTCCCCAGACAACCTCACTTAATCCTCACAGAACCCCTGCATGGAGAATGTAGAAGTGCCTCATCCAGGCAACACACCCTCTCCAAGGAGCAGAGCAAGGTCAAGGGAGGGAATCCAGCTCTGAAACCAAAACAATGCTCCCTCTGGTTGGTCCTCAGATCAGGCTTAGGTCCAAATCAGCTCTGTGTGCCCAGCATTTGGCACAGGGCACATAGTAGATGCCCAATACAAATTTGCTGAATAAGTGTAATGTACTGAGCTAGACATGATCTCTCCTTCTGAGCAACTCAAGGCTGAGGAAGGAGGATTGTGGGTTGGTGATACATCAGTAGAGTGGGGGCTGGGTTATATGTCCCAGAATTTCCTCCCCAAAGGTTTCCAGTTAGGAGAGGCCACAGGGGGCATCTTCTCATGGTATTTGAAGGGCAGAGATAAAGGGGCTGCTGCTTTTATGTGTCTGTGCTCAGCAGTCTGGGCAGGCCCTTGTGCAGCCCCACGTGGTTGGCTTGGGACCGGAGCCTGGTCTTCAAATGCCCCATCTTCCCCTGCAGGCCCATAGGCTTCCTGACTCCAGGACGGATGTGTGTTTAGCTCTGGCATCAAGGACATTACTTTGCCAACAAAGGTCTGTCTAGTCAAAGCTGTGATTTTTCCACCAGTCATGTATGGATGTGAGAGTTGGACCATAAAGAAGGCTGACCGCTGAAAAATTGATGCTTTTGAACTGTGGTGTTGGAGAAGACTCTTGAGAGTCCCTTGGACAACAAGGAGATCAAACCAGTTGAATGGTTCTATGAAGACCTACAAGACCTGCTAGAACTAACAACCAAAAAAGATGTCATTTTCATTATAGGGGACTGGAATGCAAAAGTAGGAAGTCAAGAGATACCTGGAGTAACAGGCAAATTTAGCCTTTGAGAACAGAATGAAGCAGGGCAAAGGCTAGTAGAGTTTTGCTAAGAGAGCACACTGGTCATAACAAACACCGTCTTCCAACAACACAAGAGAAGACTCTACACATTGACATCACCTAGATGGTCAACACTGAAATCAGATTGATTAGATTTTTTGCAGCCAAAGATGGAGAAGCTCTATACAGTCAGCACAAACAAGACCAGGAGCTGACTGTGGCTCAGATCATGAATTCCTTATTGCAAAATTCAGACTTAAATTGAAGAAAACCACTAGACCATTCAGGTAAGACCTAAATCAAATCCCTTATGATTATACAGTAGAAGGGGCAAACAGATTCAAGGAATTAGATCTGATAGACAGAGTGCCTGAAGAACTATGGGCGGAGGTTGTGACATTGTACAGGAGGCAGTGATCAAGACCATCCCCAAGAAAAAGTAATGCAAATGGCAAAATGGTTGTCTGAGGAGGCTTTACAAATAGCTGAGAAAAGAAGAGACGTGAAAGGCAAAGGAGAAAAGGAAAGATATAAAAAAGACCAAAGAGATATAAGAAAGCCTTCCTCAGTGATTGTGCAAAGAAATAGAGGAAAACAATAGAATGGGAAAGACTAGATATCTTGTCACGAAAATTAGAGCTACCAAGGGAACATTTCCTGCAAAGATGGGCACAATAAAGGACAGAAATGTAATGGACCTAACAAAAGCAGAAGATATTAAGAAGAGATGGCAAGAATACACAGAAGAACTATACAAAAAAGATCTTCACGACACAGATAACCATGATGGTGTGATCACTCACCTAGAGCCAGACATCCTGGAATGTGAAGTCAAGTGGGCCTTAGAAAGCATCACTACAAACAAAGCTAGTGGAGGTGATGGAATTCCAGTAGAGCTATTTCAAATCCTAAAAGATGATGCTGTGAAAGTGCTGCACTAAATACGTCAGCAAATTTGGAAAACTCAGCAGTGGCAACAGGACTGGAAAAGGTCAGTTTTTATTCCAAACCCAAAGAAAGGCAATGCCAAACAATGTTCAAACTACCTCACAATTGCACTCATCTCACACACTAGCAAAATAATGGTCAAAATTCTCCAAGTCAGGCTTTCACAGTGTGTGAACAGTGAACTTCCAAATGTCCAAGCTGGATTTAGAAAAGGCAGAGGAACCGGAGATCAAATTGCCAACATCTGCTGGATCATCGAAAAAGTAAGAGAGTTCCAGAAAAACATCTACTTCTGCTTTATTGACTATGCCAAAGCCTTTGACTATGTGAATCACAACAAACTGTGGATGATTCTTAAAGAAAAGAGAATACCAGACCACCTGACCTGCCTTCTGAGAAATCTGTATTCAGGTCAAGAAGCAACAGTTAGAACTAGACGTGGAACAACAGACTGGTTCCAAATTGGGAAAGGAGTGCGTCAAGGCTGTGCATTCTCACTCTGCTTATTTAACTTATATGCACAGTATATCATGTGAAATGCCAGGTTGGATGAAGCACAAGCTGGAATCAAGATTGCCAGGAGAAATACCTATAACCTCAGATACACAGAGAACACTAGCCTTATGGCAGAAAGTGAAGAAGAGCTAAAGAGCCTCTTGATGAAAGTGAAAGAGGAGAGTGAAAAAGTTGGCTTAAAACTCAACATTCAGAAAACTTAAATCATGGCATCTGGTGTCATCATTTCATGGCAAATAGATGGGAAGCAATGGAAACAGAGACAGACTTCGTTTTGGGGGGTTCCAAAATCACTGCAGATGGTGACTGTAGCCATGAAATTAAAAGACGCTTGCTCCTTGGAAGAAAAGCTATGACGAACCTAGACAGCATATTAAAAAGCAGAGGCATCGCTTTCCCGACAAATGTCTGTCTAGTCAAAGCTATGGTTTTTTCAGTAGTCATGTATGGATGTGAGTAGGACCATAAAGAAAGCTGAACGCCAAAGAATTGATGCGTTTGAACTGTGTTGTTGGAGAAAACTCTTGAGAGTCCCTTGGACAGCAAGGAGATCCAACCAGTCCTTTCGAAAGGAATCAGTCCTGAATATTCACTGGAAGAACTGATGCTGAAATTGAAACTGCAATACTTTGGCCACCTGTTGCGAAGAACTGACTCATTTGATAAGACCCTGATGCTGGGAAAGATTGAAGGCAGGAGGAGAAGGGGACGACAGATGATGAGATGGTTGGATGGCATCATCGACTCAATGGATATGAGTTTGAGCAAGCTTCAGGAGTTGGTGAAGGACAGGGAAGCCTGGCGTGCTGCAGTCCGTGGGGTCACAAAAAGTCAGACAGGACTGAGTGACTGAACTGAACTGAACTGATTATCATAGTGACCTTTTTCATTTGCTACCTCTCATTCATGTTTATGTTGCATTCAATATTTTGCAGGTGGGGTGAATGCATGAAAATAGTGGTAAAAGTTGCAGATAGTCTCAGTGAACACTAGATGTCACTCATATCTTTTGTTTGAACAAATGAACAACCACTGATACTGCATTGTAAAATTGTGTCTTCTCATTTTGTTGATGGTTTTCTTCATCCTGCAAAAGCTTTTAAGTGTAATTAAAAGCCTCATTTGTTTATTTTTGCATTTGTTTTTCTTGTCTGAGGGGACAAATCCAAAAAACTATTGCTAAGACTTATGTCAAAGAGTGGACTCTCTCTGTTTTCTTCTAGTTTTATTGTTTCCAGACAATATGTTACAGACCTTACATTTAGGTCTTTAATCCATTTTGAATTTAGGTGTGAGAAAATATTCTAATTTCATTTTTTCACATTATAGCTGCCCAGTTTTCCCAACACTGAAGAGACTGTCTTTTCCCCATTGTATATTTTTGCTTCCTTTTCATAGATTAGGTAACCATAGGTGAGTGGGTTTATCTCTGAACTTTCTACCCTGTTCCATTGATCTATAGTTTTGTTTTTGTGCCAGTACCATACTGCCAGGGAATTCCAAAACTGAGTCTTGAAAGCATTTCTCTTGTGACAATAATGTTTTGTGGGAAATTCCTTGCTGGTCCAGTGGTTAGGACAATACGCTTTCACTGCCAAGGTCCTGGGTTCAATTCCTGGTTGGAGAACTTAGATCCTGCAATCCAAAAAAAAGAAAAAGGAAAGAAAATCAAGAAAGTATTTAATAATAATATTTTTTTTTAATTTTAAAATAAAATATTTAAATATATTATTTAACACCTTAAAATATTTAAAACAATAATAATATGTTTTATTATACTGTGAATGCAACTTCTGCAAATAATTGAAAATTTCATCTTCTTATTTTAATCAAGCAGTTCAGCCTCTTTGCAATTCATTTTATCTGCACACATCTATTTGACAAGCCTCTGGTTCCAAGGTGATTTTTAGTGATCGAGTTAGAGTGACATTTTCCTCCTTTTCTCAAAGAGAGGTTATGTCTCGCACAATCCTTACTGCGTACGACATAGGGTTGACTAATCTATGAAATTTTCCTACCTATTATTAGTTTCGTTAAGAAGATCAACCTTGAGCCTGAAACTAGACAATGCTTGTGTTTCGTTGCCTGACATGAGAGGGGTTAAGAATCATATTTTAGGCTATTGGAATGGGATGTTCCTGTGCTCTCCAATGTTCCTTTGTCGCTCAGGGTCTCCTGATTCTGGTTACATTGCGCCATGTACTTTGATCCAATACCTTCCTTCATTCTCTGTTTAGCACAGAGAAGGGACATTAAACACACAGAGCTATCGGCAAATAAGATTTAGGCACCACTTTCAATGCACAGAGTGTTTTGTTTCCAAATGAAAATTAATTTTTTTAATGTTTATGTAAAACTATATATTTATAGGTATGCTGCTGCTACTGCTGCTAAGTCGCTTCAGTCGTGTCCGACTCTGTGCGACCCCATAGACGGCAGCCCACCAGGCTCCCCCATCCCTGGGATTCTCTAGGCAAGAATACTGGAGTGGGTCGCCATTTATATATATAAAACTATATATCTATAGGTATAGAAAGCTTTTATCCTTACTCCAAAAGTTTTTTTTTTCCAAGACTGGATAAAAGAAAGGGGGAAAAACTGTCCAGTTGATGGTAAACACGTTATAAACGGACAGCTAGACACTTCTTCCTTCTCGGTATTTTTGAAAAATATTTTTCTTTCTTTCTTTTTGGCTGCTCTGGGTCTTTGGTGCTGCTCGGGCTTTTTCCTAGCTGCAGCGAGCAGGGACTACCCTCTCGTTACAGTGCATGCGATTCCCATTGAAGTGGCTCCTCTCATTGTGGAACACGGGCTTTAGGGCACAGGCTCAACAGTTGTGGCACACGGGCTTAGCAGCTCCACGGCATGTGGGATCCTCCTGGATCAGAGATCGAACTTGTGTCCCCTGCAATGGCAGGCAAATTCTTTACCACTGAGCCATCAGGGAAGCTCTTAATATGTTTTTAATAACATTGGTTACTGGGACTTCTCTGGCAGTCCAGTGGCTTAAGACTCCACACCCCCAGTGCACAAGGCCTGGTTTGAATTCCTGGTCGGGGAAACTAGATCCCACATACTTTGTTTGGCAAACAAAAAGAGAAGATTGCCTAAGATCCCAAGTGCCGAAGCTAAGACCTGGCACAGCCAAATTTAATGCATATAAATAAATATTAAAAATAATTATATTGGTTACCATTTATGGACTATGTTCTATATGGCATTTGCTAAGTTGGACATCTATCTTCTGTGCTTTCTCAGTTAACTTACTTACTCTGTATATCAACCCTATGAACTAGGTTTTACTCTCCTTTCAGGTGAGGAGATGGAGGTCAGTGATGTTAAGCAACCACCTAAAGTCATGCTGACACTGTGTGACAGCACAGGGACTCAAACCCAGTTTTTTTCTGAGCCCAAAGTACATTTCTTTGCTTTTAGCCCCCCTGTGCTTTCTTTTATGCCTCTCTCCCCAAAATATCCTCAAGTAGATAATGCCACGAATAACTTAACAACCTTCAAGAATTTGGGAGATTCTGAACCATCGGCATTTTCCATCACTTTCAATGAGTTAGTCTAAAATGTAATGAAACGTGGAGGATTCAACTGAGTCGAGTGGACAATTTTAGAAAGCACTTACCAGATTGTCTTTTAAAATACAAGAAAGAAACAGACATATAAAGTATTTTTCAAAATCAACCAGAGAGATTAGATACCCTTTGTAGTACTAAAAAAAGTCTTTCCCCATTAGCTACATTCTGTGTTCATGAGAGTTGATATAAAGCCAAAATCTGATAAAGAACTCAGTTTTTATTGTGAAGTAGGGAAGAATCCTGTAGATGTCGAAGAGCCTCACAAACCTCAAGGACTGTTAGTCCTCTGCCCAGACTGCTAGGGAAAACTATGAAAGTTTATTTTGGATAGATATGCTATAGACAAAAGGTTTGAAAGGTCTGAAAGGACAGATGATCACAAGTGAAGTCAGTGGACCATATGGGAAGTCCCAAAGAGGTGCTATACTGACGTGCTATGCAAGTCAATTTATGACTGTAGCTAACATCTTAAAAAAAGAATAAACATAAATGTAACTAGCAATAGTTAATTCATTACTTTATTTGCCAAATGTTACTCTTAATTCCTGTTATCCTCTAGAAGGCTTGCTTTATTTATTTAATAAATGTTGGATATGAGATGCAAGTTTCACTGAAGAGTGACATATGATTCATTTAAACTGTCACCAGAATTAAAGACATGTATAACTTAATTTTTCATCCCTTATTTTACCCCTAGGGAAAATGTTAAAATTAAATTTTGATTTGATCACCAAATATTTTTTCTTCCTCACAATATCAGCTGTGAGATTCAGTCGTAACCAAAAACAGCAACAGCTAGCACCCTGGAAACTAGATGCCACACAAATGAATGGGAAATTAATTTCATCCTGATTATAAGACAGCTTAAATTTATAATTATATAAATTATGCATTCTAAAGGCAAGCTCTATAGAACTTTTAATAACTATTGGGTGTTTCAAATGAAAAATACTCTGTTCATCATCTAAGTAAGAAGGAAAAAAAAAACTATATAAACCTATAACCCTTTAAGAAGTCAGGATTTTAGAGGGGAAAATGCATAGGCTTAAAAATAATACTTGGAACGAGCTATTGAATGATGTAGGTTTTCCTTCCTTCAAACCAAGCATGGCAGTGCTATTAAGGGAAGTAACACCTGTTTAAAGGATGTTAAGAAAGTAAAATTTTGTTTTGTTTCACACCACTAGCCTAACATTGCAGTCTGAGGTTGGTCAGATGACACCTTTTGTAATTACGGTGGCAGATGCTGGTCTGTATAGAGTCCCAAGAGAATTCCAGACTCTGGGCTTAAAATCTTGGTTTCTCTTTGATATGGAAGGTTAGAGGAATCTCCCTGCCTGTCCTCAAACCCTTCATCTCATCATTTCTCACCCAAAAGTCAGGTTCAGCAAAAACCCATTCAATTTTTCTTTATTCTCTTTTTAGTCGATCTTCTTTCTTTCAATTTCATGTCTCTTTATTTGTAATATATTTTTCTTTCATCATATTAGTCTTTACCTATATTCTCTTTTATCCTTTTATTTCCCAATAATTTTAAGCCCACATTTGTTTAGTAGTTACAGAATAGGCTCTGCATTTAAAAGAGGATGTCATTTCTCCTGCATATCACCAGCAAAAAAATCATGTGATAGCTATGTCATTGGGACCTATTGAACTTTATAGCTCAGTTTCAATCACTAACCATGGTTAAACTTTATTTAGACAGCATTTAACTGTGTTGAAAGCTACTTTACTTTTTAAAAAATGTTTTTGTATACTGATTTCCTAATGTATATGATCTTTTTTGATGTTACAGTAGATTGGTTAAAATTTGTTGTTGTCCCTGTTTTCTTTGAAAATAGTGTTGATGCACATGTAAGTCATGGTCCCAGATGGCAGCCAGTAGGAGCTCCGATGGAGAAGGCAATGGCAACCCACTCCAGTACTCTTGCTTGGAAAATCCCGTGGATGGAGGAGCCTGGTAGGCTGCAGTCCATGGGGTCGCAAAGAGTCAGACACGACTGAAGCAACTTAGCAGCAGCAGTAGCAGCAGGAGCAGCAGCAGGCGCTCCGAACATGGAGAGAAGGCACATTGCAGAATTGCTGAACAACAAAGGCAACAATAAGGTAAAGCAGCCCAGGTACTTAAAGCTCCCAAAGTAGCTTTAAGTAGTGGAGACTTGAGTATACACTCATTTACTTTGAATTTGAAAATGAATCATACTTTAAATCTGACCACAGCCTCATAGCCCATTCTGCCTTATCTTGGCACAAAGTTCCAATATTCTGGAAGCAACAGCAGCATAAAAACTGAGGCTAACACAATGACAGTTTCTAGGGTTCCTTCTGTTATGTTCCTTATGTTGTTTCATCCACATACAACAATCCTTTAGGGAAATGGATACCATTACCAAGATCTCTCCTCTTCTAGAAATTGTGTATGTGCTCAGTCACATCTGACCCTTTGCAACCCTTTGGACTGCAGCATGCCAGGCTCCTCTGTCCATGGTATTTTTCAGGCAAGAACACTGGAGTGGGTTGCCATTTCCTTCTCCGGGGGATCTTCCCTACCCAAACCCACTTCTCCTGCATTGCAGGCAGATTTGTTACTGCTGAGCCATCAGGGAAGCCCCTTTCTAGAAACTGTGGGTTGAACTATGGGTAGCCTATTAAATTCTGACACATATAGAATCATTCCATGGTTCCTGAGGGGACATATGTCCCCACGAGTGTGTCTGAGAGTCATTCTTCCATTCATTCCACAAGTGTATGCTGGGTACACGCACACATGACACAAATGTGAACAAGACACCACAATCTCTTTGCTGCAGAGTCTAGTCAGAAACATCTGGCTTTATACTTGGAAATATACTCAAGAATTTGAACCCTTTGAATCCACTCAGTTTGTTTCTAATCCTGCTTCCACAAAACAAAGTTATTTTGATGGTTCATCCTTTTCTTCAAAGAACTCACCTGAGAAATGAAAATAATAGTAATAATGCCTGATAATTAATTAGTACATATTATATTCCAGGTATTGTGCTAAATATCTCATATGTACTTTCTCATTTAATCCTTAGAACAATTCATGAGGTATATACTGTCACTATTATTCCCTGTTTTACAAAAAGGGAGACCAAGGCTTGGAAAGAATGCAAAACTTTACCAAGTTTATGCCTATTAAGTGGTAGAAAATTGAATTTCAATTTGGATTCAAAGTTCCAATTTTTCTCCTTTTCCTATTTTATACTCTAATTTAAAATTAGCACAGATTTTTTTTTCTGTCATGTAGCTCTTTAACAGAACTGTATAATCTGGGATTTTTCATTACTCTGAGGGGGCTATCATGTTCATTTCTATTCCTACTCCAGGCCAGATTACCCATATTTGTTGATTGGTTTTAATAAATACTTTCAGTTGCTTATTCACTTAATTAACATGTGGCTAGCGTGTTGTGTTGCCCTGTGGTCACCACCATCATATCATCTGGCTTCTAGCTTCCTGCTAGCTTCCAGCTTCTAGTGAAATATCACTTGATGCTTTTCTAGCTTCCAGCTTCTAGTGAAATACCACTTGATGCCTTTTTTCCTGTATTTTTCTTTTGAGGTGACGGACTCACTCAAGCTGAACTTTTGATTCTAGATTCTCTCCAGGCAATTCTCAACCAACTGGCATCTCACCCACTTAATGACTGACTTGTACAACCCCATCCACTTTCCCATTCAAGACTGCCAAGTTTGGCCCCATCATTGATGTCCTAACTTCCCCCATGGTGACAACCACCAAAGTTAATGTTCAGCTTGTGTCTAATTTCCTGGGGAGGGAGTGGGGACAAGGATGCAAACAGTATCTGAAGAGAATAGAAATAAAAGAGTGTTTGCTTCTGTAATGGTGAGTAAACATTAAAGCTAAATAATTGTTACTTATTATAACTAAGTCATTATGTTTATAGTTCAGTCGCTAAGTCATGTCCAGCTCTTTGTGACCCTGTGGACTGCAGCACACCAGGCTCCCCTGTCCTTCACTATCTCCCAGAGATTGCTCAGGTTCATGTCCATTGAGTCAGTGATGCCATCCAACCATCTCTTTCTCTGCCACCCCCTTCTCCTTTTGCCTTCAATCTTTCCCAACATCAGGGTCTTTTCTAATGAGTCAGCTTTCACATCAGATGGCCAAAGTATTGGAGGTTCAGCATCAGTCCATCCAATGAATATTTGGGGTTGATTTCCTTTAGGATTGACTGGTTTTGATCTCCTTGTAGTCCAAGGGACTCTTAAGAGTCTTCTCCAGCACCACAATTCAAAAGCATCAATTCTTCAGTGCTCAGCCTTTTTTATAGTCCAACTCTCACATCTGTACATGACTACTGGAAAATTGACTAGACAGAATATGCTGTCTAAGTTTGGCATAGGTTTCCATCCAAGAAGTGTCTTTTAATTGCATGACTGTGGTCACCATCTGGAGTGATTTTGGACCCCCAAATGACTATGACTTATCATTAAATTTGTTTTCTATTTCAAATTCTCCAAAATGTGAAGGTCTTTATTCTTGAAGTTCATCAAGCTCTAATGGCACAAGAAACAAGAATAAAATCTAGCTTTCAATAGGATGGTTTATAGCACATTAATCAGCCCTTTCAAATCTGCCTGAAGCAAAGCTTAAGGAGAATTCTTTTGGTGATGCTATTTCACCACAAGTTATGCTTGTCATGACTTCCAGTGTTTACATAAGAATAAAAAGATGACCCTGCACTCTCTTAGACGTCACATTTTGCCCATCCAGATCTTTACCATAGTGCATAAAAAATAAATACAATTTAACAGCTCAGAAAGTTGATCGCATTTGAAAGCTCTTTAAAGTTCTAAAGGACATAGCAGGTGGGACACTCATGCAGACATGGGCTATTTTTTCCTGCCCAGAATCATTAACACTTCTGTGAGTAACCATGTCCGGATTTTCCTTTGGAACAGCATCCCTGTACCTTTCTCAATGGGCGTGGTCTGCTAGCAAGGAGCGACCCTGTCTCTCTGCCTCTTTCCTGTTCAAGACTTGATCACAGGACCTACGCCTTATTAGTGAGAGTTGCTGTGACTGGTTCAGGAGTGAGTATATGGCCCTCTCCAGGCCAATGGGAGTCAGCCTTGGGTAGTTTCTAAAACAATGGAGAAAAATATGCATTCTTTCTGCCCACTTTACCAAGCTGGTCAGATGTACCTTCTATTGTTCTATTGTTGCTGGCCACCTTCGCTAAAACCGCCTGAGCTCATTCTCTCAGCGGAAGGCAGGGCCAAGAGATGGAGACTAACTTCTGATGATGTTGTACCTAAGCACCTAAGATCCAATGTGCTTCCAAATCTTGCTGTATTCTTAGCTTCTTCATTTAGGTTGAGGAAAAAAAAAAATCTTTTTGTTTAAGAATTTGAATCGAGATGCTACTGCTTTCAGCCAGAACATTTCTGACTAACTCAGAGAGGAGGGCTTCCCTGGTGGCTCAGATTGTAAAGAACCTGCCTATAATCCAGGAGACTGGGGTTTGATCCCTGGATCAGGAAGATCCCCTGGATAGCAACCCACTCCAGTATTCTTGCCAGAAAGAGTGCCATGGACAGAGAAGCCTGGTGATCTACAGTCCGTGGGGTTGCAGACTCGGACTCGACTGAGTGACTAACACACAGACACACACACGCGCACACACACACACACAAAGCGAAGAGAGTAAAGATGGAGAGAATCATAAATACATAACAGAGCTAACTTGTTCTCCAGGAAATGATAATCTGCTTGGAAAGGAGAGGTAGCCAGCACATACGCAAATAAGCAGATATTTAAATGTCAAATTAGATGGTGCAGACTTTAAATGCTCTATCACTTTAGCAAATGCAGAGATCAACTTCCTTTGAAGTCCCTGGGAGAGGAGGTAATGGAGAGGCAGAAACTGAGCTTGCCTTAAAAGACAGGTAGGAATTTGAATAAGGAAAAAAAGATCAAGGGAGGGAATTCTCTGTAAGAAGAGCCTGAAGGCAAAACCCTAAACTGCAGACGGTGCATGTAGAGAGTGGAGGATAAGAAGATCAGGCAAAGTGGAATGGAGGTTTAGGGTCAGAGGTCACTTATAGCAAAGCTGCAGAGGTGAACAGGACCAGGTGTTGTTGGCCTTGAATACTGAGCAGAAAATTAGTAGTTTTTAGAGGGTAGACATTAAGGAACCACTATATAAATCCGAGTGGTGAATAAATATTACACAGGAACATTTATCTGACAATTCTATGAATGATTGGGTAGGTTGGGAATGTGGGGGATACTGAAGTCAGTGTGATTAGATATACAGCCACTGTAGTAGTTAAATATAATTGTTCTGGATTGCAACCCCATGGATTGTAGCCTGCCAGTCTCCTCTATCCATGGGATTTTCCAGGCAAGAATACTGGAGTGGGGTGCCATTTCCTCCTCCAGGGGATTTTCCCAGCTGAAGGATCTAACCTTTGTCTCCTGTGTCTCTTGCATTGGCAGGCAGATTCTTTACCACTGAGCAACTGGGAAGCCCCAAACACAACAATAACATAATTATTGCCATAACATAAGTGGCATAATAGATCTGCCTTATTATTATTAGGAGGACTTTCACTGCCTTGGTTAAATTTGCTCCTAGGTATTTTATTCATTTTGATGTAACTGTAACTGGGATTGTTTTCTTAATTTCTCTTACTGATAGTTCATCATTAGTGTCTAGAAATGCAACAGATTTTTGCATATTGATTTGGTATTCTACAAATCATTTTAGAAAGAATAGAATATTTGCAATTTGCAATGCAGGAGACCGAGGTTTGATCTCTGGGTCAGGAAGATTCTCTGAGTCAGGAAGATCCCCTGCAGAAGGAAACGGCAACCCACTTGAATATTCTTGCCTGGAGAATCCCATGGACAGAGGAGCCTGGCGGGCTGCAGTCCATGAGGTTGCAGAGAGTGAGACACGCCTGAGAGACTAACACACTTGGTATTCTACAACTTCACTGAATTTGTTCACTAGTTCTAACAGTTTTTTGATGGAGTCTTTAGGGTTTTCTCTATGTAATATTGACTTCCGTAACATTAAGTCATTTGCAAATAGTGATATTTCTTTCTTTTCAATGAGGATGCCTTTTCTTTCTTTTCCTTGCCTAATTTCTCTGGCTACAAATTCTAATATTATGTTGAATAAAAGTGTTAGGAGTGGGTATCCTTGTCTTATTCCTGATTTTTTAACATTGCACTACTGAGTGTGATGTTAATTGTGGGGTTGTCTCTTAATTTATTTAAAAATAATCTTGGCTCATGAGAATGATGAGATGATGAAACATAAAGCATCCTTAAGTTCTTTTTAAAAGTCCTTAACAATATAGTTGTTGTTTATTCGCTAAGTTGTGTCCAACTCTTTTTCTACCCCATGGACTGTAGCCCACCAGGCTTCTCTGTGCGTGAGATTTCCCAGGCAAGAATACTGGAGTGGGTTGCCCTTTCCTTCTCTAGGGGATCTTCCCAACCCAGGGATCGGACCCACGTCTTCTGCATTGGCAGGCTGATTCTTTACCACTGAGCCACCAGGGAAGCCCCCAACAACACAGTAGCTATACATTAAAAAAGCTAACTGAAATAACTCTAATGTTAGAAAATGTGAGCACATCAAATGTTTGTACCAACATTACGATGTTCCAAGGTTTATTAACTAGTTTGGCTTTTTAAAAATAGATAAGCTACACTCTTTGCCACATCTACTGCGAGAATGAAGACCATTCTCAGCAATCAGACTGTCGACATCCCAGAAAATGTCGACGTTAACTTGAAGGGATGGACAGTTATTGTGAAGGGCCCCAGAGGCACCCTGCGGAGGGACTTCAATCACATCAGTGTAGAACTCAGTCTCCTTGGAAAGAAAAAGAAGAGGCTCCGTGTTGACAAATGGTGGGGAAATAGAAAGGAACTGGCCACTGTTCACACAATCTGTAGTCACGTACAGAACATGATCAAGGGTGTTACACTGGGCTTCTGTTACAAGATGAGGTTGGTGTATGCCCACTTCCCCATCAATGTCGTTATTCAGGAGAATGGTTCTCTTGTGGAAATCCGAAATTTTGGGGGTGAAAAATACATACGCAGGGTTCGAATGAGGCCAGGGGTTGCCTGTTCAGTATCTCAAGCCCAGAAAGATGAGTTGATTCTTGAAGGAAATGACATTGAACTTGTGTCAAATTCAGCTGCTTTTATTCAGCAAGCCACCACAGTTAAAAACAAGGATATCAGAAAATTTTTGGATGGTATCTATGTTTCTGAAAAAGGAACAGTTCAGCAGGCTGATGAGTAAGATCTCAGTGATCCTGCTGCAGAAACAACAAGATAGCACTCAGTTGTGATATTTTAAAGAGACAATAAAAACTCTTGATTTGAAAAAAAAATACATAAGCTACAAACCAACATGATTTACTTGGCACCTGGTTTCACTGCATCAGCCAGTTAAAGCCACAGTTCCCATCAAGAATTTCCAACAGAAGAAAAGCAAAAGCAAATAATAGTTGCTAAGTCGTGTCCAACTCTTTTGTGACTCCATGAACTATTGCCAGCCAGGTTTCTCTGTCCATGGGATTTCCCAGGCAAAAATACCGAAATGGGTTGCCATTTCCTTCTCCAGGGCTCTTTCCAACCCAAGGATCAAACCCCCATCTCTTGCACTGGCAGGTGGATTCTTTACCACTGAGGCACCTGGGAAGTCCCCCCAAAACAAATAATACAAAAGCCAGTTTAACTACTATCTCTGAAATGTCTTTTATCTATCCCCAACTTTCAATTTCCATCAACCCTGTTCAAGTTCAGGCCCTAACATCTCTGTTCTGGGTTATTAAACGGGATTCCTCCTTATTTCTTTGCCTTCTTTTTCTCTCTTTCCAATTCAACTCATGTATTGCTGCCAGATAATCTTCCTAAATTGCAGGTCAGGTCATACCAGTACCCGGCTCCAAAAAGTTCACCATTTCCCATTGTTTTCCAAAAGCTTTAACGGAGTTTTTGAGGTCATCCAAAGGTATGTCTTCAACTTCCCTGCCCAGCCTTATTTCTCAGCACTCCTTGCTTGCACTGCGTACACCATCAGATCAGATTATGCTTTCCTTCCTGGACAAGTACATAGTTTTTCTGCCTGTCTGCCTTCAACTCACACAATTCCTTTACCTGGACTATCCACCACACTGATCTCTCTACCTGCTAAAATTCTCCCAGTTCCTTCCAGATCTGACACTAAAAGACTATAAAAAATTGTTTCTCTCTAAAGCCCATATCTTCTCTTTCCTTAGGGTTCCCACAGCTTTCTGTTCCAACCTCTTAGAGCACATGTCACTCACATTCAGTCTTCTACACAATAGCTGAATATCTTTCTTGCCCCAACTTGACAATGAACAGTTTGAGAGACTGAATCTTGTTCATGTTTTATCCTCCATTTGTTATTGTTTAGCTGCTAAGTCGTGTCTGACTCCTTTCGACCCCATGAACTGTAGCATGCCAGGCTTCCCTGTCCTTCAGTATCTGCTGGAGTTTGCTCAAATTCATGTCCATTGAGCCGGTGATGCTATCCAACCTTCTCATTTTCTGCCGCTCTCTTCTCCTTTTGTCTTCAAAGTTTCCCAGCATCAGGGTCTTTTCCAATGAGTTGGTTCTTTGCATCAGTTAGCCAAAGGATTTCTATTCTATTCTTTCTAAAATGATATTGTTTTTTCATGAAATGTCACACAGGACTGTGTTCTGAAAACTTAATTTGAAATAAGAATGCCTTTTCTGGCTTAAAAAATGCTATGAGTTCTCATTTGTACACTAAATGTATATTTGTAGATCTATATGAAACAATTATTTTGCTAGGGCTAATTAGGCAATCATGTGACTTTTATATATTGCAAACTTGAAGAACATGTTCACTTTCATCCTCAGGTAATCCAAAACAAATTGTAGTTATGGGTAAATCTGTATGGTACTATAACACTGAAATTGTGCCAAATATATAATTGAAGCCCAATAATTTTTTTGATATTAATTTTGTAGTTTCTTGATTCTCTAGTGTTTTCTCCAAAGATCCTGCCTTTAAGACAACTTTTTGTGTTTAAATTTGCCCATTAAATGGATTCTGTTTGATATATGGTGGAAAATTACCTGATTAAAATAATAGCTGTCTAAGAAAAGTTATCTTTTAATTAAATGAAGCCTAGAGAGCTTTATTTAATTGAGTTTGCCATCTGATAACTGCAAGAGAGCTTTTTTTTCAAAGAGACAAAAAAAAAAAAATGTGAAGTCACATTTGTTTGTTGGTTTCAAGAATCTGCAAACACTTTTATGTTAGGAAAAAAACTCGCCCTACACTGAGATGTCACAGCCTCTGAGGTTTTGTAAGACCCCTGCTGACTGACCCTACCCTTGACCTTAGCTCTAAAGCCCAACTCCATTTTGGCATGTTGATGTAGAGAATTTATTTATGTTAACAGTAGGGAGTCAGAATTCCTGGAACATTCTTATAAGAATCTGCTGCATTCTTACAAAAATCAGATCCATTTACCAAATCTTCACCCCCACACGACTGGGAAGCCTCCATTAACACAGAGAGTGGGTTCTAGTGAAGGGTTGCTGTCAAGGCCTATGTGGATATGGTTTAACTCTAGGCAGTAGGACCTAGAGGGGTGTGAAAGAGTTCCACTAGAAATGGCCTTTTGATCATCAAGGAAAACAAGAAAATAGGTGTATTTTCATAGCAGATACCTTTTGGTGCAAATAATTGGTGCATGCATGCTCAGTTGCTCCGTCGTGTCTGACTCTTTGCGACCCCGATGGACTGTAGCCTGCCAGGCTCCTTTATCCAAGCAAGAACACTGGAGTGTGTTGCCATTTCCTCCTCTAGGGGATCTTTCCAACCCAGGGATCAAACTCAAGTTTCTTGTGTCTCTTGCACTGGTAGGTGGATTCTTTACCACTGCATCACCTGGAAGCCCTATAAGTAAGTCAGATAATATTTATCAAAGCAGAGAGGCAGTCTTAGGGCCAATTCTCCATTTAATCTACCTGCTTCTATCTGTTGATTCCTATTCTTTCTCATGAATCCTGCTAATTTTATTGTAGGACTGTAAGGTGCAATTTACTATGCATTTTTACTTTTTAAAATGCTTTATTTTTAAAATTTGAATGTTATAACATTTGTAAAATGCTAAAAAGTACACAAGGGAAAAATCAAAATTTCTGAACACATTTACTAGTAATAATTTAGTAAATTAGTTTTCTTGGGGGGGAAGGGACAGAGTTTCTTTTCATATACAATTTTCTCATGTTTTAAAATATACTACTTCATTATAAAATTATTTCTTATTGTTTAATACATTTTCACAAGATTTTATTATAAAAATTTAGAAGCATAAGTCAAAAACATTTTACTGTGAAGAACCATATTCTCATTGCTTATATTCATAAATATAGTTAACATTTTACTGTACATGTTTTGTCACATATCTATTAATGTCGCCCTATCCATCTATCAGTCCATTTTTTATGTATTTCAAATTAAACTTATAGATATTAATTTTGTAAACAATCCTTATAGTGAAATAGTATTTTCTTTTAAATTATGTCCCTATTATTGACAGATTGCTCAGTTGCCATTTTCCACTAGCTTACATGAGACCTCATAGGAAGGTTACATTTCTATGGTTTAATATTAGTTTCTGGCTAAAGAAGAAGAACAAGACTGAAAAGACAGATAAGGATCATATTATGGAAGGCTTTGAATACCAAAGAAATTACAGCAAAATGTAGTGTTACAGCTGCATTCTTGGAATCAAATAGATCAGACAATTGTTAGATAACTGCGCCTAGAAAAAGTTCTAAACTTCTCTGAGGCTCTGTTTCCGCATATGTCAAGTGACAAGAGTATTGTTTGTCTTATGGGTAATTGTGAGGGTTAAGTTACACGTATGAACTCTATCTGTATTTCATAAATAGAAGATTTCCCAAAACAATAGTTTCATGAAAAATTCAGAAAAAAATTCCTTGGAGGTTTTACAATCATAGTACAGAAACATGATCAGATCCAGATTTTAGGTAGCTTAATCTTATATAATTACGTGTGGTGGATAAGAGTTAAGGGAGAAGTTACAGAGAGCTAGATTTAATTCAATTTAACATTTACAGAGTTTGTATGAAATGCAGGGCACTATGATAGATGCCTTGGAAATACAAGCAGAAATCTTGACAGGTACCATAAAAGCTTGTAATGGGTAAGACGATCATGAAGACGAGCTATAAAACTGAGCAGAATTCATCAGTTTATCCAATGAATATTTATTTTGCTTCCACCCTATGCCAATCACCATTCTAGGTGCTGAAGATAAAGGACCAAGAAAAACACAGACAAAATTCCTTTCCCTCATTAGCACACATTCTAGTGGAGAAGACATATAATGTACAAATAAATAATAATAAAATATAGATTGTAATAAGCACCTTGAAGAAAAACAAAGCAATATGAAGGGATAAACTGTACAGTAGTGATGAGGGTGCTGTGTTAGATAGCTTCTGCGAATGTGCTGTTTAAGCAGAGAACTGAGAAAGATTAAGAAGTAAAATGTGCTCCTCTCTGAGTGAACAGATTTCTAGGTAGCTCAAATGGCAAAGAAAGGAGGCAGGAATGGCCTGGGGGAACACCAGGGAGGGTAATACACGTGATTGGAATGGAGAGAGAAAGAGGGATGCAGCAGGAAGTCAGGGTGGAGACCTGGTCTCAGGTAGGGCCATTTATGGGGCTTCACAGGTGGCGCTAGTGGTGACCCACCTACCAATACAGGAGACGCGAGAGACCCAAGAGACACGGGTTCAATCCCTGGTTCAGGAAGATCCCCTGGAGGAGGGCATGGCACCCCATTCCAGTTTTCTTGCCTAAAGAATCCCTTGGACAGAGGACCTGGCAGGCTACATCCGCAGGGCTGCAAAGAGTCAGACATGACTGAATGGACTTAGCCTGCATGCACAAGGACAGAGTAGCCTTGTGCTCAGTGTACACCCAGGGTGCAGAATTAAGAAAGACTCTCCCAGGATGGTGGAGATGCGGCTCCTGAAAGCAGTGCTTCCTTACACATTGCACCCCAGAGGCCTTAATCCCCCACAGTCCCAGCTCTGTTACTCGAAGATGAGGTAAATGAGCACGTCGGCTGAAGAAACCGCAAGAGCAAAGGGAGGAGATATAAGAGACTGGCGAAAAGATGGCTGCAGTTGTCTGAACAAGAGGAGTTACAGGTGTTGGGAAACCAGAGAAACTTCTAGGCTGCTGGTTAGGCCCAGGCAGCTCCCTATCTTCTCCTTTTCTTGTGTGGGGGAGGGGAGGAGGCCCCAAGGGTAGCCTTCTTGTCTTTCCTTTTTATGTTGTCATTGTCCCTGCATTCTTTTGTCATTTTCTTTAACAATACTGACTGTGGTGTCTTGGAATTTCCATAAATTCTTTTGTCCTCAGATGCCCAAAGGCCAACAACCTGGTCCTTAGGTTTTGTGGAGTTTACTGTTAATCACTAAAGAATCTAATAAATATAGAGAAACGACAAAGTTAAGAAATTCCTAATACACAGGCTATGAAGAAAGCTCATAGAATTTAATATTTTAAAAAATGAATACTTTGATTTTTAAATGGGCAGAAGATCTGAGTAAACTTTTTCTCAAAGAACACATACAGACTGCCAACAGGTACATGAAAAAAATGTTCAACATCGCTAATCAGGGGAATGAAAATCAAAACCACAATGAGATACTACCTCACACCTGTCAAAATGGCTGTTGTCAAAAAGACAAGAGATAACAAATGCTGGCATGGATGTGGAGAAAAGAGAACCACTGTGCACTCATGGTGGGAATATGAACTGATACAACCAGTATGGAAAATAATATGGAGGTTCCTCAAAAAATTAAAAATAGAACTACTATATATCCAACAATTCCCCTTCTAGGTATTTATCTGAACAAGATGAAAACACTAACTTCAAAACATATATATACCTTCACATTCACTGCAGCATTATTTGCAAGAGCCAAGATATGGAAATATATATGGAAATAATATATGTCCATTGACAGATGAATAAAGAAAATGTGATCTATATCTATATAAAATGGATTATTCAGCCCAAAGAAGGAAATCTTGCCCTTTGCAACAACAAGGATGTACCCTGAGGGTGTTATTCTAAGTGGAATATGCCAGACATAAACAAAATATTAAATGATCTCTCATTTATATGTGTAATCTGAGAACAAAACAACAACAAAAACAAAACAAAAAACAAAAAAGACCAAAAAAAATCCACAAAAGAACAAGCTTGTGAATATAGAGAATGGGTTGATTGTTTCCATGGAGGGGACGGGAGGGGAGGCAGTGGATGAAATGGGTAAAGGGATAAAATGGGTAAAAAATGGATCCATTTAAAAATGGATAAAATGGGTAAAAGATACAAATTTCCAGTTTAAAAAATAAATAAGCAATGCATCTATAATGTACAGCATGATGACTATAGTTAATAACACTGTATTGCATATTTGAAAGTTGGTAAGAGAGTACAACTTAAAAGTTCTCTTAACAAGAAAAAAAATTCTGTCAATATGTATAATGACAATTTTTTTTTTTTGGCTGAACCACATGGCATGTGGGATCCTAGTTCCCTGACCAGGGACTGAACCCATCCCCTTAGCAGTGTCCTAACCATGGAGTCCTAACCAGGAAATTCCCTGCAGATGTTAACTAGACTTTCTGTGGTGATCATTTCACAACATATAAAAGTATGGAATCGTTATGTTGTACACTTAAAACTAACGTCATGTGGTACGTAAATTATACCTCCCCACCCCCAAATTGTATCAGTGAAAGAAATAGAAAAGGAAAGGAAGAAATTCCTTGAAGTTTTCAATAGCCTTTATTATGACTATATGCCTGAGATGTTCATGTTCTTATTAGTTGCTCAGTTGTGTCCAGCTCTTTGCAACCCCATGGACTGTGACCTGCCAGGCCCCTCTGTCCACGGGATTCTCCAGGCAAGAATACTGGAGTGGGATCTCACAGCCCTCCTCCAGGGGGTCTTCCGGACCCAGGGATCCAATCTTCGTCTCCTGCAGTTCCTGCATCGCAGGCGATTCTTTACCGCTGATCCACTGGGGGAGCCCAGGTATGTGTTTTCTTACATTACCCAAATCATCACTGCATGGGCTCGAGGGATCTGAGTTCCCTAATAAGTGATCATGCCCCCTGCAGTTGGAAGCACAGAGTTTTAACCACTGGACTGCCAGGGAAGTCCCTCAATTGTCTCTTCTATCTATTTTTGGTCTATGAGATCTATCCAGTTCTTTGAGAAATGGGTTAAAATTTTTTAAACAACTTCTTCTTTTAGCTCCACTCGTTATTTATTTCAATATTTTGGTGCTACAAATGTACACTTTGGAATTAGCACATCAGGGTTTGAGTTCCGCGTCATCTATTGTTGTGTGGCACATGCTGAGAACACTTAATCTTTCTAAGCCTAGTTTCTCATCTGCAGAACGGAAGTGTGAGCTACAGTCACTCCTAAGTGTTGTAAGGATTACTTTAGGAAATCCTCAGTTGAGTGTTTGGCATGTAGTGAGTGTATAATAAATGTCTGCTACTCTTCCAAGTAAATTGGTTCTATTTTCCTGCTTGATACTTACTTTTCAATCATGAATTTCACTTTGATTTTATATTGCTACTGTTTTCCCCCTCTACATGTGTTTGTAACGTTAATAGCCCGTTCATTTATTTTCAATATTTCCATGTTGTTTTATTTTGGGTCTAATGTATAAGGAGAATATAGTTACATTTTCTTGTTTCAAAGATTTTTGTCTTTCACTAAGGAAATCTAGCTCACTTAGTTTTTTGTTATTAATGCTAAGAATGCATATACCAATGTCAAACCCACGTCTCCTACACCGGCAGGTGGATTCTTTACTGCTGAGTCACCTGAGAAGCCCATATCCTATATCACTATGGATCTGGCTATTTTGGATATTTCACATCAGTGGAATCATACAATATATGACCTTTAATGCCTGGCTTATTTCATTTAGCATGTCTTCAATTTCATCCATTTTGGAGCATGTATCAGTATTTCATTTTAAAAAAACTGCTGAATATAAATAAATAAATAAATAATAAAAAAACCAAAACAAACCAAAAAAAAACTGCCGAATAGTGTTCCATTGCATGGATAGGACACATGTTGGTTATCCATGCATTGGCTGATGGACATTTGCATTGTATCCACCTTTCGGCTGCTATGGATAATGCTGTTGTGAACATTCATGTACAAGTTTCTGTGCAAATATATGTTTTAAATTCTCTGGGGTATACATCTCCGAATGGAATTATTGGATCATATTATAACTCTATTTTGAGGAACTGCCAAACTGTTTACCACAGAGTTATACCATTTACATTCCTATCAGCAATATATAAGGGCTCCATTTGTTATTATAGCTTAACCAACATCTGTTATTACAGCTTAAAAAATGTTCTAAATCTCTTTTTTATTATTATGGTTAACTATGGATAACATAGTCACCATTTCAAACATTTTAAGTGTACATTCTAGTGGGATTAAGGACATTCACATTGTTGTACATTCATCACCACCATCCATCCCAAGATTTTTTCATTTTCCCAAACTGAAACTTTAACCTTACCCCTAAACATAACTGTATCCATTAAACAACAACCCACCATGATCTCGTGCCCGCTTCAGGGTCCTCATCCCCTACCCAACTACCATTCATTCTAGTTTCTGTCTCTAGGAATTTGACTGTTCTAGGTATCTCATATAAGTGTATTTGTATTTGTGTATACAGTATTTGTCCTTTTGTGATTGGTTTATTGCCGTTAGCATAATGTCTTAAGGTTCATCCACATTGTTATATGTGTCAGAATTTTGTTCCTTTTCTTGCTGAATAACATTCTATTCTATATATCTTGTTACTTAAAAAAAAATGTAATGGATACATGTATATACGTATGGCTGAGTCCCTTTGCTGTTCACCTGAAACTATCACAACTTTGTCTGTTAATCAGCTACACCCTAACACAAAATATAAAGTTTTTTTTTAAAGATAATTTTGTGTACTTGGTGCCACTGAACCATACAGCTAAATATGGTTAAATAGTATGTTTTATATTATGTGCTTTTTTCCACAATAAAAAAAATGACAAAAGAAAGATTGTCTTGGCTGAATCCCCTGCATTTCCATTCAATTCCTAAATTATGGGATTAACTTTTCAATTCCTTCAAAAAAAGAAAGGAACAATTTTGGAATCTGACAGGAATTGTGCTGAATCTGTAGATCAATTTGGGGAGTATTGCTACCATAACAATTGGAGAAGGAAATGGCAACCCACTCCAGTGTTTTTGCCTGGAGAATCCCAGGGACGGAGGAGCCTGATGGGCTGCCGTCTATGGGGTCGCACAGAGTCAGACACGACTGAAGCGACTTAGCAGCAGCAGCAGCAGCTACCATAACAATATTAACTCTTAGACTCCAGCAACACTTGTGTTTCCCTTTATTTAAGCCTTAATTTCTTTTAATGATGTTTTATGGTCTACATATCTTGTAGTATTCATATACTACAAAGTAAGTATTGTAAAATATAATATCTATTCCATTTTTTTTGCTTCTAAAACTTTTAACATATAAATATTAGATCTCCTGGATATATTTTTAATATTTAAAAAAATCTTTTCCTTCACAATTTCTGTTTATCTTTTTGGTATGCTCGGAAGGACTTTTTGATATAGTCTTATAATTCACTAATTCAGTATTCAGTAGCATCTATTTTCCTATTAACTTCTTTCATAATCTTTTCAACTTAAGCATTCATCTATTTTTAAAAAAAATTCTGAGGACATTCTAGCTTTTAGATGCTCCATTTTCACAATTACTTGCCCTTGTCACTCTTTAAATTTCAGTTAAGAACCTGAACAGGATTTTTTTAAAAAAGTTTTCTATCTCCTGCATTAATTCCATTTTAGTGAGTGGGAGTTGCTCTAATTTGGTCCTCTTCTTTCAAATAGTGGATCCTCTTTTCATGACTAGTGGATTTGTGTGTATGTCTTGCTTCCTTTTTGAGGTTTATGTATACCTCATCATGTCCAGTATACTTCTGTGATTATAAAATATGACAGAGTGAGGACTTTGTTCATATTTAAAAGTGGAGATCTAGATCATTCAGCATCAGTAACTGACATCCCATCTGGAATTAGAGAGACCACCATTCAATTCCCTATAATGGTCTGACCCTCTTAGGACGATGGTGGCAGAGTGGAGGCTGGGATTAGGTAGTGACGCCAGTGAACTGGCACTGAGTAGCAAAGTAGCATCCCCTTTCCTCATGGAAGATACTGGTTATGATGGTACACAAGATGCTGAGTCACCAAGTCTCAAACCTGAACCTAGAGAGAAAGGATCAGGGTGAGGAAGCAAAGAAATCAATTATTAGAAACAATGTCCAGAAAAGAACTTTACATGGAACTATTGGCACATAGAACTCAATGGAAGCAAATAAATATGAAGTCTACTAAGTGTGGGCTTCCCTGGTGGCTCACTGGTAAAGAATCCACCTACAAATGCAGGAGACGTGGGTTTGATCCCTGGTCCGGGAAGATCCCCTGGTGTAGGAAATGGCAACCCATTCCAGTATTCTTGCCTGGGAAATCCCAAGGATAGAGGAGCCTGGCGGGCTTCAGTCCATGGAGTCACAAAGGAGTTGAACACAACTTAGTGACTAAAATCAACCAACAGCCTACTAAGTGTATGAGGGAATTGTGTGGCCAAATCACAAATCCAGTTGTAAAAAACTAACTGTAAATAAGCTCTCAGGACCCCAAACTTGTACCAACAGGAAATGGGTTGTGAAAACTGTCTCCAAGGAGGGCTTACTTCCCAAGGACCACTTCAGATGTGGGCATAAAGGACAATGAACAAGGAAGAGACTGTAAGCCAAGGGGCACAGAAATTAATGCAAAAGGGTATTCATTCTTGAGAGCAGAACCAGGATGTAATCATGGAATGTCCCCCATCGTTCAGATGGAGGACCTTCCCAATTATCACAAAGAAGGAATCCATCATTTCTATGGATCCTGACTGCTATGAGTCATGTGTTTCACTGAACTTGGTTCTAATGCAGTGAATCTCTGCAGAAGCATTTGGGAATCATTGTTACAGAGAAGAGGAGGGATTCACAGATGATAGGAGTTAACATTTTATAGTCAGCTCGGCACTGTGCATTGTCTTAATCTGCACGGCTACTCCCTCAGGTGCGTACTATCATGATGCTATTCTACAAATGGGAACACTGTCAAGGTTACATAATAGGTAAGCCTTGGAGCCAGGATTCAAAACCATGGGTCCAAAGGGTTCACCTTAACTCTAAAGGGTTCACCCTTAACTCTGTCATATTTTTATTAACAATTTTTTGTTTAAATCTATTTATTTATTTGATTGTGGTGGGTCTTAGTTGCAACATGCGGAATCTTTCACTGAAGTGTGTGGGATTTTTAGTTGTGGCATGCAAACTCTTTGGTGTGGCATGTGGGATCTAGTTCCCCGACCAGGGATAGAACCCCAGACCCCTTATATTGGGAGTGTAGAGTCTTAGCCACTGAACCACCAGAGAAGTCCTGATTCTGTCATATTTTATAATCACAGAAGTCTACTGGACACGAGGAGGAATCCACAAACCTCAAAAAGGAGACAAGACATATACACAAATAAATTCAAAGCAAGGGAGTGTTATTTAATGAAGGAGATCCTGAAACATTTTCAGACTACCAGAATACAGATAGATTGCCATCACTAACTTTTTAACCTTGTTAGGGACTTGTTTTGTTTACTGATAAATTACCAGTTCTCACTTCGCCATCTGGCTCACAGTAGGTGCTCAATAAATATTTGTTGAATGAATGGAGAATGAATACCAGAGCTCTGTAATATTGGTCTAAGGTTCTTGAGCAACTGTGCCAAATTTACCTTCACATCTTCAGATTTAGTGTGTTTGATGCTCAACAAATGGTCCTTGAACTAAACTAAGAGAAAACTGCTCTGTGGTTTTACATAAAGGCTGCTCATTGTTCCCTGTTTCCTTATCTTTAAAATGGAAGGTGTTCCCCTCCTCAATTCGACCAACCCTGTAACAGACTGGGTTTTTCAAAAGATGGTTACTTGTTTTAACCTCTCAGGAGCTTAGTTTTTATGCACGGAGGTGAAATTGAAATGTTCAGTTTCTACTCACCACTTTTCCCACATATATGGCCGGTTCTTAGGTTGAGTTTGTGAACTGACATTTGATTCCTTTTTGATACCTTGAGCTTTAATGCTACTAATCAGCGGCACCTTTCTGTATTGTAGTTATTTAAAAACCGCATTGATCTCATCCACTAAGCCTGTATTGTGTGCAAGATCTAGGACAGTGGCATTACAGACCGGGAATGAGAGAGACACGGCCCCTACTCTCATGGCAAAGAAAAGTGTTCTTATGTGTTTTAAAAGATGGGACAATGAGGATTCAATTGTAAAGCAAGGCCAAAAACCTATCTACTCCTTATTCCCACATGGAACAAACGATTAAAAAAAAATGGTACTTGGGCTTGTGTTCCCAGTAGAGGAGGAAGAGAAGATAAACCCAAATCACAAACAAATCGCTTACTTTTTGCAAGACACAACTGAACTATGCCCTGAGTTATTGTCTTCCAGTCAGTTCCCTCTGTATGGACCAAAAGAGAAATGGGGAGGGGAAAATGCATTTCGGTTCTTTAAAAAAAAAAAAAAAAGCAAGACGAGCAAACAAAACGTACTGACTTAGAGATCTTATGAGATCTGCTTTAACTGAAGCTGTCTTTAAACTGGAACTGACAATGATACCTTTCTCAAGACTGATAAACAACACGCCCGGGGCCTGGCACCGCGGTCCGTTCCCTACAGCCACCCATCGGCTGACCTACCCCGGGCTATGCTGGCCCCAAAGGCACCTCAAATAGATCAGCTTTTAGCTAGATTCTCCCATCACATCCAGCCTGGAGCGGCTTCTTCCAGTGTGGGCCATCCAGCAAAGGCGTCTAGTCGCATCTCTGGCCACAATGACCGTTTTAAAAATAAATGAGCTCCAGCTCTAATCACAAAACCCACCAGCTGTGAAGAATAGAGCCACATCTGTCACCACGGGGCCCAAGCATTTCTGCAGAAGCTCTGCCCCCGCCGCTCCGTCGAGGCCCCGCGGTCGGTCGAGCAGCCCTCCCGGCCCGGGAAGTCTCGGGTCTGGGGGCGAGCAGGCGGCGCCCGGCCGAGATCTGCCGGCCGGAGGCAGCGTGCTTGTTTGGGAGGTGTCCAGGAAGATCAGGCCGGAGCCCCCGGGCGGAGCGGGGGGTGTCACTTGGGGTTTGTGCGCGTCCCGTCCCCGCCCCACCCCCAGCCCCACTTCAAGCAAAAGGCCGAAGGGTTTCGACCCCCGATCGCCCACTTTGAGCTCACGCTTAGGGCCCTTTCGCCGCCGTCCAGCGGACAGAGAAAGCAATCCCGCACCGAGGCAAAAGCACTCTATGAATGAAGGTGGAATCGGCGAGAAAATAATTTTTCTTCTCGGCTGAGCCCGTCAGCCGCCCCGGGGGCGTTTGTGGGGGACAGTCCTCCTCCCGAGGAGACCCCTCCACTCCCCGCAGTGGACATACACGTCCCCCCCGGGGGCCGTGTGAGTTCGGGAATGGAGGCGCGAGCCCCCGGGCGAGAGGATTCACCCGGGGCCGGGGGCCGCGAGCCCACTCCCCACTGCACTCCGCGAGGGTCAGGGAGGGGGGCGCCTGGAAGTGCGGTCGGGCGAGAGGCGGGGCGGATGGGGGGGGCCCGGGGGTCCCCGCCGCCGCCGAGGTCCCGGCGAAGCGGGAGGGGCCGCACCTGAGGAATCCGCCTCCGGCCGCGGCGGCCGCCGCCTCGCTCCGCCCCGGGGACCTGGGCGCGCGGCCGGCTTGTCCGGCGCACACAGACGCCAGCCAGCGGCGGCGCTAGCTCCTCGGAGGAACGCGGCCGAGCGAGCGGAGCGCGGCGCCGCCACCCGGCTGGGGGTGGGGAGACGAGCCCCGACCCAGGCGAGGGCCACCCCCGGTCCTCGGCCCTCGCGCGCTGCCAGGGCCAGGTGAGCGGCTGTGGGGACTCGGGGCGCGGGGAGGCGGCGGGGCGCGGGGAGGCGGCGGGGCGCGGGGGCGGTGGTGATGAGAGGTGGCCAGCCGGGCGCGAGCGCGCGCCGCTGCCCTTTGGCGGGCTGTGCACACCCTGCCTGCGCAGGCCGGCGCGCGGCTGACTTTTTCCGGAGGGCTAGCCCGGCGGAGCGCGGGTCGTGAGCGCTGCTGCGTTTGTACGGCGAGGCTGGGCGCCCGTGCCAGCCTCAAGCCCCACGAGGAGACCCAGTCCGTGCGGTCCGCGCCCCAAGGCCAGAGGCCTGTCACCGCCGCCTTTGTGGCGGGAGCGAGGGAGTCCGTGCCGGAGGGCTGAGGGAGGCGGGGAGCGCCCCTCGGGAGCGTCTCCTGGAGCCCGCGGGCCGCCGAGGGGGGTCTCCCGGGCGCGGGGTCGGGGGCGGCAGGTAGGGAGGCGCGGAGGTGACGCGCGAGGATGGAGAGAGCCGAGCCCCGGGTGGAAAGTTGGGAGCGTCCGGCGGTGGCCGGGCGTTTGCCCGGGGTGCCCGGGCGGCTCGGCTCCGCACGAAATGTCACTCGGTCACGGGCGGGCGCGCGCGCGCGTCCTCCGGCCATCGTTCGAATTTCTCTGAGAGGGGCTGGGGACCGTGCTTGTGCCGACGGAGACACAAAGGGTTGTGCTGACAGCTGACCTGACGCGAGCGGACGGCGCGGAGCGGTGTGTGCAGGGCCGGGATGGGGAGGGAGGCGAGGGATGCGGAGGCGGTTTGTTAAAGTTCATCAGTTTTCTCAGTCCCTCTTCCGGGCTCCGGGGAAAAACGAACGCTCGGTGCCGACGCACTTCATGGGGCGGATCAGTCCGCCCGAGCCCACGTCGGGTCCAGAGCCGGGTTCGCCCGCGGAGCCGGACGGAGCCCGGAGAAACACCTACTCGATCGGTTCCTTTCCTCCGGTTGCGTGACTGATGCAAGGTCCTTATCCACCACCGCGGCCCTCTGGCCCGGGTGGAGAAGACAGAAACCACGTTTTAATTTGTCCTCCCTCCACCTCGCCCGGGAGGTGGGAAATCCCACTGAAATATCATTTTTTAAAAAATAGAGCTATTTAAAGATGGGGAAGAGTTTGTCCGCAAAAGGTTTTTTGAATGAAACGCCCCTTTTAGAAACCTCCCCTTCCTCTGTACATCTTTTTTTTTGGGGGGGAGGGGTACTTTAAATCCTGGAATTCTCTTTTGAGTTTTGGAACTGTGTTGGGTTCCCCCCCCCCCTTTCGGAATTTCTATGTAGTTTTACAAATCGCAATACTGAAAATTTCAGATAGAGAAAAATTTAAATAATTGTTTTATTAAAATAGTATTACGTGCATGTAGGCATGTGTTTCAAGGGAAAGATTTAATTAATGAATATTGGAAAGTTATATGCAAAGGATGAAAATTTCAAACACCAGTGTAAAATATGCCCTCTGTCTCAGAGACCCATATTCCTAATGCCCTAGTCCTTCCTCCACCCTGAGGCAACCACTCTCCTCCTTTGTATATCCTTCTATAAACCTTCTGTTAGAATGGAATTACATTGTGGAAATCGAGGATGAAAGGAACTGGATATGTAAGAGTGAACTGCGTCTCAGTGGTCATGAATCTTAATTTGATATTCACTTATGATGATGTTAGACCCTTTCATTTGGCCTAAGGCACTTATCAGTTAGAATGCTGAAAATCTTAGAACAAGCATTCAGTGCAAAGCAGAACTATTAAATGGTTATCTCCCTCCATCGCAAGTTTCTCCTGGTTTTTATAAGCTTTGTTATTTATAATCTTTGATTTTTCTTCCATTTCGGAGCTCTTTATGAAGTAGAGAATGAGAACTATAGCTATTCTATCCAGCGCAGCACATATCTGCAAGACATTGAAAGGATATATGAATAACTCCTGCTGACACGAGATAGTATAAAAATTTCAATAGTATGAAGGCCAAGGTTAAGATATTTGGTCATATCTCTTAGTTCCAGGCTTGGATTTGCCATAAACTAGCTAAATGAATTAACTTTCTAAGAAATGCTTTTGTTTCCTCCCCCAGTTAAATAAAGGAATTGAACCATGTGGCTTCTGAGCCTCCTTCTAACTCCAAAATTCTGTGATTTTTGGTAAAATGGTAGTTCTGTAGGTGTCCTAAGACTGGGTAAGGATAAACCAGTTGGATCTGTAGGTATTAGTGGAGGGACCAAAAAGAAAAAAAATCCTAAATGGTAGATTCATAAAGAAAAAGTTGAGATGTTTAAACAACATTCCTGCTTTTATGAGATTGATATCATTGGAGAACAGCTACTTTATTTTCCCACAAAATGTCTGTTTATGCTACTGAAAAAGGTCGAACCCTGAATGGGCCTCTGTGTATCACCTTGTATGGCTAAGGAGAGTGAATTTTCTTCACAGCTCATGGTGCCATTTTTAGGGAAATTACTTTTACCAGACTCTTACTTTTCTTCTTAAAGTGGAAATAAAGTTCATTGACCTACTTCAAAGGAACTTTACCTAATTTAATTAGCGATTCTCAAAAGTATTTAGACTATGAATAATCCTTATGGCCAAGCTATTTTAGCGACTTTATAAATATTCACTTAGAGATCATGTTCTTAGTAGGAAACTTTTCTAATCTCTAAGACACCTGCAACTGTAAATTCCTAGAGGGCTGCAGGGAGCCGAGGAGTGATTTCAAGTTTATGACAGTAAAAAGAGTTAAGTGATTTTAGTCACTATATGGGATCTCAGTTAAGGGTTTCAAAAGTACACTGTAATTAGGGGTTACAGAAATCATTCTTGTAAAAGAAAGAGATCTCATACTTTGAGGATTCGGAGTCAACAACAAAGAATATGATGTATTTAGTTTGAATATCTGTAATATAAATACATTACAGTGAAGTTTTAGGAGTTGTTCAATTGGGGTGATAAGAATATGAACTAGAAGGTTAGATTTGTAAGGGTGCTGAGAGTAATCTTGATTGACAAAACTAACAAAAACAAAAGAAGATTAAGTACTAGTAATGAAATTCTTCTAAAATGGAATCGTTTTTGTTTTTGACCTGCTTCCTTCCCATCCTTACCATGTGAATATGTATTTTTACAAATGTCTTATCATATTGCACATGTTTACTCTGATTTTTTATGAACATTTTTCTATAGTTTACTTTCTACTGTTTACAAGTAGTTTATTGTATCGTAATTTACTTAGCTCTTTCTCTGTTTCATGATTTTCCTGTTTTTTAAAAAATACAATGGCTACCCTTATGAATGGGACCTTCTTTAAAACAAACAAACAAACTTAGAATTGTTTCCCTAGAGAGGTAATACAGAGTAGTTCTAAATAGTTGGGGTCTAAAATTAAAGGTTCTGTGTCCAAAACAGCTCCATCCCTTATAAGCAATATTGGGCAAGTAACTTATTTTCTCAGAGCTTCCTAATCTGTAAAGTAGGTGTAGTAATAGCTGTTAATATGGTTAAGATAAAAAAGCAGTGATACATGTAAAAAGCATTTACATATGTAAATGTTAGCTGTTTTTTAATTAGGAAATTTCCTGATTTCTTGTAATCTCCAAATTACTTTCCAGGAGGATTACATACATTTGTACTTATTTGTGTGTACTTATTTTAAATATTTATGTTATTGTGACTAATTTGATCAGTGTAAAATTGTATCCGTTTGTTTTGATTTGCATTCCTTTGATCTTGTGTGAGGTGAAAGGTAATTTTTTTTTCAATAGTATTGGTACAGTTTTCTACTTGGAGAAGTGGAAATTTCATCACCTCAGCCATTTTGAACAAGACTATAAGACAAGCCAATAGGACAGGTCAGTTACAACCACCAATGAGTGAACCAACTTTTCCAGGTTTCTTTCAGATTAGTTTTAGTTTTCTTGTATTCTCAACTGATGATGGATTTTATCCATTATTCTTAAAAATATGGCTGTTAAAATTAATGAATAGTGTTCTCTATCAATCCCATTTAAGTGAAAATGCAATCCTCTCTTTTTTCCCTTGAAGGGCTGGTTTTTATTAATTAGCATTACTGTGATCCAAATTGGTGGATTTTGGCTAGGAATGCTTTCTAAAATGGGGGAAGAAAAGATCAGAGAGAGAAAGTTTCATGATCGTTAAATCATGTTATTTTTTGGCTACCAGTGGATGATGAAGTTATATCTTCTGACTTGAGTTCTTATACAGTCAAGGTAATTTAGACTACACAAAAGCATGCCCTTGTTAGTTCTGGAGTTCCAGCAGTCCTGATATTTCTGGCAAACACACACCCAACGTGGATAACAGCAGCTCTTTGTGCTCCTGGGCTCCAGGAGGGCTTCCTATTGTGTACTCTTCCTTGCCTCCCATTCTTGACTGACTGGTGATAGCAGCTCCTCCAAGTCCAGATGTGAAGTCCCCACAGGGCTGCCTCTCTGCAGCCTGGCTCTGTGTTTATCCCCACCACCCACCCCTTCAGTGCCTTTACTTTTGTCCTCTGACATAGAGAATTCACTCTTTTCAAGGTTGTGGTTTCAGATTTTATTTTTAGTTTATCTCTGTGCTTTATGAGTGTCTTCAACAGTCCCTACAGTAGAAACTGTAGGCGTGATTAACATAGATTAACGCTTAATCGACACTGGATAAATGTTTGTTGCTGTGAACCATATCTCCTATGGTCTTCTCTGTTCCTGGGCATCGTGCTATTTTTATGGTAAAATAGAAAACAAGCTCGGGTTGTGTGCTGGATTGCTGTGTTTGCCTGTACTACCAAGGTTAGGAGTTAGGGAACCTGCTTGCTTTGGCCTTTTGAACGTCTTGTGTGTTTAGAGGAGATTCTTAATTCTTGTGTCTTTCTTTTCTTCTGTAAAATGGGATGAACAATTAAAGGACTGCTCTAATTATCCACCTTCTGCACGGAATTGTTGTGAAGGTAAAATGAACTAATAAATGCGGCCATGTTTTAGAAGGAAAGGGTGTATGAGTTCACACTGTGTCGTCATAATTACACATTATCACTACACATCCAGAAGTGTCCGCGTCATAATTACATATTACCACTACACATCTAGGAGTGTCTGTGTCTTTGAGGAAGCCCTGTCCCAGTGTGGAGCTGTGCTGGGAGCATGGGGTTACATGAATATTCTTGGGGTCCAACCCAAATCGTGGGGGTGGGGCCTTTTCTACATTTTAACACTTCTGATACTGACACACTCACATTGGGAGTAGTAAATGTCAATTAATCCCTAGAATAGTATTCTCCTTGTTAAATGTTAGTGGTAAGATAATCCAGAAATACAACATCACTTTTGTGTGCTGAGTATGAAATGAAAGTTAGCTATTATCGTTCACCTTTTAACCTCTCTGAATGTGATTCAGAGCAGGAATTGTAAACTCAGGTGCCTTGGAGCAGGTAGTTTGCCTGAGTGAAGCAGGACCCCTGTAAAATGATAGGGTATGCTGAGTTCTGGTGGGCAAGAAAGACTAAAGGTAGCATGATTTCTAAGGCTGCACTGATGTTTGCCCTGTATGTCACTGCTAACCAGATCATTTGATTTTTTTCAAGTGGAACTGAAAATTCATATTTTTATATGAATTTAAATGATGGCAGTAAATTCAGACGGTAAAGAATCTGCCCGCAGTGCGAGAGACCCGGGTTTGATCCCTGGATCGGGAAGATCCCCTGGAGAAGGGAATGGCAATCCACTTCAGTGTTCTTGTCTGAAGAATTCCACGGGCAGAGGAGACTGGAGAGATACAGTCCATGGGGTCACAAAGAGTCGGACATGACAGAGCGACTGACACACACAATACATTTTAAAGAAAACATATGGACCCAGGAAAACAAACCTGGAAGCCAGATAATTTCCCACTTCTCAATTGACATGGGTGGGGATTTCCCTGATGGACCAGTGGTCAGGACTTGTACTTCCACTGCAGGGGGTGCCAGCCAGTTCAGTTCTTGGTCAGGGAACTTAAGATCCTGCATGCTGGCCAGTGTAGCAAAAAAAAAAAAACAAAACCCACAACCCCCCAAAACAAGAAAACAAGCCCCCAAAATGGGTGAAAATATTTGCGTTTGGATTATTATGATGACAGAAGAAAGCACTCTGTTCAACATTATTAATAAAGAAATGCACATGAAAACCATACAGACATATTTCGACTTTCAGGATATAAAGATTTAGTAGATCAATAATATCTAGCATTGGCGATGGGATAAAGAAATGGTTTCTGTTATACACTATAAATTGACAATTACAACTTTTCTGGAGAGCAGTTTGGCATCATGTGTCAAGATTTTAAATGTCTATACCTGTACTGTTCAATGTGGCAGTCCACCACTGTGTGGACTATTTAAATTTAAATTAATTAACATTATATAAAACTAAAGATTTGGTTTCTCATTTGCACTAGTCACATTTCAAGTGCTCATTAGTTGCATGTGGTGGGTGGCTACAATATTGAACTGTGATGATGTGGAACTTTTTCTTCATCAGAGAAAGTTGTTATGGATAGCACTGGTTGAACCTCTGAGTCAGAAACGTCCCTTCTAGGAATTTGTTAGAAATAATGAGAAATGCATGTAGTAAAAACATCATCTTAAACATTATTTATAGGAGTAAAAAATTAGAAACAAACTGAACATCATATCTTACTAAAAACTGTGTTGTATTAAACATCCATGAGCTTCGCAGGTGGCTCAGTGGTGAAAAATCCACCTGTCGATGTAGGACACGTGGGTTCATTCCCTGGGTTGGGAAGATGCCCTGGAGTAGGAAATGGCAACCCACTCCAGTATTCTTGCCTGGAAAATTTCATGGACAGAGGAACCTGGCAGGCTACAGACCATGGTGTCATAAAGAATCAGACATGACTGAGCAACTGGGCACACACACACAAATATCCATGATACATTGTTAGTGACAATATCCCTGTTGCAGAATCATTTTATTTATTTTGGGGGATAACTTAGGTACACAGAAATAAAGTAAGTGTTAGTCGCTCATTTGTGTCCGACTCTTTGCAACCCCATAGACTATAGCCCGCCAAGCTTCTCTGTCCGTGGAATTCTCCAGGCAAGAATACTGGAGTGGAGTGCCATTCCCTCTCCAGGGGATCTTCCCAACCCAAGGATCGAACCTGGGTCTCCTGCATTGCAGGCAGGTTCTTTACCGTCTGAGCCACCAGGGAAGCCCACGTAGAGATTAGGGGAACAAATTTTCTCCTCCAGCAAATGATTGTAGTTATGACAAAGCTCTGCCTTTTTAGCCTGTAGCTCTTCTCATATTAGACTTGGTTGACTTTCACAAAAGAGCAAGCAGAGACACTTGACAATTCTTCAGGCTGCATCAGTATCACTAGGGTTCCTGTTAGAAATTCAGAGGCTCAGACTCCATTCCAAACATCCTGAATCAGAATCTCTCGAAGGGCCCAGGGATCTGTGTAATAACAAGCTCTCTACTTCCTGCCGGTATCTACCTCCTATCACTGATCTCTCGAGCTTTATTTGTTTTATCTTGGCCAAGTGCGATGTCCTTGAACTCGATCCAGGCCCTGTTTGAGGTGCTTCAGAGGTGACAGTGAAGAAAACTAACAAACATCCCTGTCCTGATGGGAATCAAACAATAAGCAAAAGAAATAAGTCAGTAAAATGTGTTGTCTTTTAGGTAGTGAGAAGCTCTGGGGAGGAAAACAAGCAGAAAGAGGACTTAGAAAGTGAGATGGGAGTTGAGATTCTCTCCAGGGTGTGACTGAGAAGTGACATCTAAGTGAGGACCTGAAGGCTGGGAGGGACGGAACTCTTGGAAATTTGGAGGCAGAGCATTCTTGGCAGGGCTCAGGTCCTCGGAGGGGTAACGGGGAGGCCACGGCAGGAAGAGTAGAGGCAAGTGAAGGAGTGAGGGGGATCAGATCAGAGCGGCCATCGAGATCCCCTGGCTTCAGAATTCTTTGTTCTCCCTAGTGTACCCCACTCCTCGAACTCTTTGGTTAATCAGTTTGTAATGAGATCAGACATCCTTAAATTCACTGTTTTTCAGTGTGATCTGTCGACACCTGCCTTATTTGCCTGGGGTCCTTGTTAAATGCGGATTACTTGTCCCTGAGGAATTAGAGTTTCTAGGCTGGGACCCTGGAATGTGCGTTTTAACGGTCTTCTCAGGTGGTCTTTATGGACACACAAGTCTGAAAACCACTCCTCGCATTTATCATTTTGCAAGTTTAGCTTCTAGAAAGTAGGTGTGTCTAAAATTCTCACCACAGCCTGTGGAGGTCATAATGAGAAGATGTAATTGATACAGTGTCTCATTTACTTCCTGCGTTTTAAAACTGATTAAATTGATACTACTTATAGTAGGTGACTGAAGTGACTTAACAGCAGCAGCATAGTAAGTTTATGTGTATACCTCTGTTGGAGGATTCGGGGATGGTAATTATTGTCATAATTGTTACCCACATCAGAGAATGAGGAACCTTTTCACTTGAGGGTTCTGTTCTCCCCCTCATCCAGTTTTTTTTTTTTTTTTTTTGGAAGGGTGAATTTCAATTTATTTGATTGTTTAAAATCATATTTTATTTTTTTCCATTCTCTTTCTTTCTCTCTGCCTCGTGTTTATTTTCCCGTTCCTTTTCCTTTCTTCTTGAAATCTAACTATCTTAAATACCGTTAATGTTTTGGTCACCATTCTCTTACACATTTCCATGCATATTTATATATATTCACCAACACAAATAATTTTACATAATAGGGTCATATGTTTTTTAAGAAAACTAGTCACATCTTTTAAGAAATTCATTGTTGTGTGTGGATAGTCCCTTATTTGTGTCTGAACAACCCCATGAACTGTAGGTCGCCAGGCTCCTCTCTCCATGGGATTTCCCAGGCAAGAGTACTGGAGTGGGTTGCCATTTCCTTTTCCAAGGGAACTTCCTGACTCAGGGATCAAACCTGTGTCTCCTAAATTTGGCAGGCAGATTCTTTACCACTGAGTCATCTGGGTTCAGGGAGTCTAAATTTCCTCTTTAACCTCCCTTTTCACTTCCACAGTGTGGCTAGTCTGTGCTTTATTTTGTTTAACTTTTTCCATGATCATGGAAACATATATATATATTGTATATCTTCAACATCTTATATATAATGTTGTATTTTACATAGATATATAATCATAATTATACATATAATTTCTTTTTTCTTAATATTTAACGAAACACAAGACATACCTATAAGTCAAATGGTATAGCTCTTGTTTATTCATTTCAATGACTGCATACTATTCTGTGACATACATATTCCACAGTTAAACAACCATTAACTTCACCAGAGGATATTTATTTACACCAAACAAGAAGCCAGAGTTGTATACTAAATGACAGGCATATCTGATTATATAATTTTAAAACATTTTTGTAAAGCAAAAAAAGAACTGTAAACAAATACCATAGACAAATGTTAGATTGAAAAAAAATCATTGCATATGCAGACAAAAAATTACCACCTGATATATAAGGAAGTCTTCACAAAATGATAATAAAAATATTTTCTAAAGCATAATTTTAAAACAGTTTAAAAATGCTGTGATTAGGTCATTCACAGAAGCACAGTTCCAAATGGTCAAAAATATGAAAAATGCTTAACTTTATCAGTTATTTGGAAATGCAAGTTAAAAATAATAGTAAGCTTCACTTGATACCTACCTGATATTAATATAGATCTTTAATTCACATTAAAATTTCCAAAATCAGTTTCGTTATTCACTGAAAATATATGCAGAAACTTTTTTCTCAACAGTTATAGTAAAGCATAATTATTTCCCAAGGTTTCTCATTTGCTTAGAGAGTTTGAGGAGAGATTGACTTTTATTCCTTTTTAGACTCAACTCATAGCACAAGGCCCTGGAAAAGGAAATGGCAACCCCCTCCAGTATTCTTGCCTGGGAAATCCCACGGACAGAGGAGCCAGGTGGGCCTTAGTCCATGGAGTCACAAAGAGTCAGACACAATTCAGCAACAAACAGCAACAACAACACAGCACAAGAGATGGGAATAGAGCCCAGAAAACTGGAGTTTGAGATCAGTTGTAGGACTTTCTTTTTTTTCCAAAAAGTTTTCTTCAATTTGAAAACAGAAATTGTGGATTTTAGAGCCAGAAATCAATCCTAAGAGGAAAACAGGGTTTTACTTGACTTCCCAAGGTCACCTGGCTACTCCTTCATCCTTTCTGGTTTACTGTCCTGTTCTTCAGAATCTTCTCATGCCTTTAGCTGCAGCTAATATAGAGAAGTCACATTTCAAGAATGTTTCCATTTTCAAAAAAGTATTGAATATACAGCATTTAAACAAATTATATTGTCATTGAGATTTTAAGTGGAAATAATAACATAATGAGAACAGTATAAAAAATCAGCAAAGACACATATCACAATCCTACTACCCTTACAAAATGAACTGCTTTTCCAACCTTACCTCAAGTACTTACCTATATGCATGAATGATTTCACAAATGATAATATTTCACTAATATTTCCAAGATCTTTTGGCAACTTTGACTTTCAGGACTTTCATGCTAGTCTGCTTGACTCTGGTCCTCTCTTCTGACCTGTTTTTCATGCCTGTCATTTCTAAGCCTTGAACTTTGTTTCATGTCAGTTTCAACCTGGATCAGATGCCTTCCTTAGCATTTCCCTGAAATATTAGTATTCCGTGCTAATGCATGGAAGAGAACAAAAAACTAAAGAAGTTAAACTAATTAATTCCTTATATCTCCAAAATATATGGGGAGAGGGTGCGGGGAGCACTTCTTGGTGCTCGATGATATTGTCGAGGACTCGGGTTCTTTCCGTCATTTTCTGCTATCCTTAGTTGTTGGCTGTTTATTTTCCACCTTGTCCTTTCATTGTACCCAGGTGTCAGCAGCACATTCAGACCTTGCAAGGCTCTGACTGGAGTCAGGAAAAGATTCTATTTCTTCAAGTTAAATACTTTCTAAAGAGTTAACCAAAAAAAATAGATATCCCAAATCCCATTGGTTAGAATTTATCACATACTCATGTGTAAGCTTTTCATACTGTTCATGGGATTCTCATTGAATCCCATTCTCCAAATAACCTGATGCTGGGAAAGACTGAGGGCAAGAGGAGAAGGAGGCGACAGAGGATGAGATGGTTGGATGGCCTCACCGATTCAATGGACATGAGTTTGAGCAAACTCTAGGAGATAGTGAAGGACAGGGAAGCCTGGCGTGCTGCAGTCCATAGGATCGCAAAACATCAGACATGACTTAGCAACTGAATGACATGTGCCAGCTAGTTACTGATGAGGAAAACATAAATCCCACGACTGGTGTAGAATAATGAAGATTCATTCCAGAGCCTGGGGAAAAGTCTTCTCTCTGAGATAAGCATGAATAACCCACACGTTTTAATATGGAAAGAGATCAGGAACTGATTCAGTTATACAACTAGCAGCATGTGTCATGAAATCCAGTTTCCTTAGTTCCCTTCAAGGCTTTTTATAACCTGACCTCATGATAATCAAATATAAAATCACTTGTCTTTCCTGCCTTTCTCATTTGCGTTCCTACCTGTGGCTTGGCTCACTTTTCCCTTAAAAGTCTCTTCCTATTCCCTAGTGCTGGCTGTGGCTATTTAAATTAAAATTAATTACAGGTAAATTAAAAATTCAGTTCTTCAGGCATACTAATTGCATTTCAAGGCCCTGGAATGACCACATGTAGCTAGTGTCTATTGTACAGTTACAGAGTGTTTCCACCACTTTAGAAAGTTCTTTTCGGACAACACTACTCTAAAGAGTCTTGCACATCATATTTAAACAGTGTTTGCCAAACTATAGGCCACTTATATCAGGATCAACTAGAGATACGTATTTTTTCCCCAGCTTTATTGAGCATACAGCACTGTATAGTTTAAGGTGTACATCATAGTGATTTAACTTATTTGACTGATTTGACCTCATGATATGATTACCAAAAAAGTTTAGTGAACAGCCATCATCTCATACAGATACAGAATTAAAGAAAAAAAATTATTTTCCTTGTGGTCAGAATTCTTAGGGTTTATTGTCTTAACAACTTTTGTAACATACAGAAATGTTAATTATATTTATGTTGTACATAATTTCCTTAGTACTTATTTATCTTATAACTACGAGTTTGTGGCTTTTGACTGCCCTTGTCCAATTCCTGATCCTCTCACTCCCCACCTCTGGTAGCCATAAATTTGTTTCTTTTCCTGTGAGTTTGTTTGTTGGTTTGTTTTTGAAGTATAATTGACCAAACTATGTTAGTTCCTGTAAATAGAACATAGTGATTCGATATTGCTATACATTTCAAAATGACCACCTCAGTGTTTTGTTACCATCAATCCCTATACAAAGAAAGGATATAATTATCGGCTTTATTTCCCACACTGTACATTTCATATCTGTGGTTCCTTTATTTTGCAATTGAAAGTTTGTACCTCTTTATCTCCCTCACTTACTTCTCTCTTCCCCCCACTCTCCTCTGGCACCCTCCTGTTTGTTCTCTGTATGGATGACTGTTTCTGTTTGTTGATTTGTTTTGTTTGTTATATTTCAAATATAAGTGAAATCACACAGGATTTGTCTTTCTCTGTTTGACTTATTTTGGTTAGCATAGTTCTCCGTTTGTCCCTCCATGTTTGCAAAAGGCAAAGTTTCGTGTTTTTTTTTAATGCCCCAATAATATTCCATTATATTTATATCTATATATATCTCCCATGTCTTCTTTATCCATTCTTCCATTGACAGACACTTAGGTTGCTTCTTACCTTGGATGATGCAAATACTACTCCAGTGAGCATACATGTGCATGAATCTTTTTGAAAGAGTGCTTTTGTGTTCTTCAGAAAAATACCCAGAAGTAGAATTGCTGGACTGTATGGTAGTTCTATTTTTAGTTTTTTGAGGAATCTCTGTACTGTTTTACATAGTGGCTTCACCAGTTTATATTCCCACCAGCATTATACAAAGGTTCTCTTTTCTCCACGTCCTCACCCACACTTGTTTTTTGTGGTCTTTTTTGATGGTAGCTATTCTAACAGTGTGAGGAATATCTCATTGTGGTTTTTGTTTGCATTTCCCTGATAATTAGCGATGAGCATCTTTCATGTGACTGTTGCCTATCTGTAGGTCTTCTGTTCACTTTTTAATCGGGTTGTTTTTTTAAAAAAATTTGAGTGGTATGAGTTCTTTGTATATTTTGGATATTAACTACTTATTGGATACTTGAAGTTGCTGTCTAAATGTAGATACCAAGCTCTAAGTGTTTAGCCTAGTTTAGTTTATTTCCTTTATGGAAGTATCCTAAATATTGGAGTTTTTATTAATTTTCTGCTTCTCTAAATTTTTATAGCACTTGTAGTTTATGTATCAAAGTTTTAGATTTTCATTATAGATATTTATTATCTCTATTTCAGAAAGATGTTTTTTTTCCTGAATGTGAGAATGTAAGCCCTTTGAGAAGAGATAGTATGGCATTTTTCAAAATGTCTAATACAGTGTTGGGTACATAGTAAGTACCAAGTATTGACTGATTAATTACATTCCACAGACTTGACATATACAGTCTGTATTTAGTTGGCAATTCTTTGAAATGTCACAAAACTGTCTGTGGTATTGGGGAAAGAAGATAGATGATGATAAAAGTATTTCTACAATATTTTTCCTCAATTTCATTTGTTAGAAATAAACCTGAAAACTTTCTGCTTAGATTTCTAACAAATAGTATATGATGATATTCCCTATAAAAGTTTGGGTTTGCAGCATTTTTAAAAAATGGCCATTTAAAATATGCTCTGATCTCTTGGTTCTCCTGTGGAATATAAACTCATCAAACCTTTGGAGCGATAGCTGATAGAGAACTTCTTGTTGCAACTGAACTCCCCACATGAATCAGGGTTTACTTCCTATCTAGAGAACCCAGTAACTATTCTCCTCTATTTTAATGATTTAATAATCACATGAAAATTGTTGGAGCAGGAAGTTAAGGTCTTGGTATATTAGAGATATTAGACATATCTTTACAAGTTGCAGCCCAATGAAGGATCAAGTTAGACTAATAATTAATATTAGTAATAGTCATATTACTAGTAATGGGAGTCATGAACAGCAGCATCTCATTTAATGTAAAGACTAAATGTAAGGAATGCTTCTCTTACATTCTTTTGTGCATAATTTCACAGATTGTATCATTCTATGGGTTGACATGAAAACAAACAGCAGCATTCTCTGGTAGGCTCATTACCTTAGAATACAAAGTGAAAGTGAAAGTCGCTCAGTCGTGTCCAACTCTTTGAGAGGTCATGTCCTATACAGCCCATGGAATTCTCCAGGCAGGAATACTAGAGTGGGTAGCCTTTCCCCTCTCCAAGGAATCTTCCCAAACTGGGGATTGAACCCACGTCTCCTGCACTGCAGGTGGATTCTTTACCAGCTGAGCCACAAGGGAAGCCCAAGAATACTGGAGTGGGTAACCTCTCCGTTCTCCAGCAGATTTTCCCGACCCAGGAAGCGAACCGGGGTCTCCTGCATTGCAGGCACATTCTTTACCAACTGAACTATCAGGGAAGCCACCTTATAATACAAAATTAATCTAATTTATTTTTCAAGAAATGAGATCTTTATTGAACAAATAACTATTTTCCACTGGAGACTCCTGATATATTTTTGATGTTCAGACAGTTGATTTATTTATTGGATTGATTTATTTGTTGGATTCCAAAACAGTCACCTTTCTGAGATAATGGATCAATGCACCAAGCAGGATGCCTAATACAAAATCGTCCCTCAAGAAATCTCAGTTCTTTTTCCTCATCAGATTTGCTGAATGACATGCCTCAGACTTCATCGTGTGTGGTGTGTGTGTGCGCTAAGCTGCTCAGTCATGTCCGACTCTTGTCTGGACTGTAGCCCGCCAGGCTCCTCTGTCCATGGGATTCTCCAGGCAAGAATGTTGGAGTGGGTTTCCCTTTCCTCCTCCAGGGGATCTTCCTGACTCAGGGATCGAACCCACATCTCCTGCTTGGCAGGCAGATTCTTTACCATAGCGCCGCCAAGGGAAGCCAAGCGAAAGCTGAGAAGCAGTGTGATATTACAATTGCTGCTGCCAATTAGTACTTCAAAGCCTTAAGAAAATAAGTACAGGTCAAACACAAACTTTACGGTGGAATTATGGTGTCTATTTGCAATATGTGAACTTTAGTTTCCTAAGGGTAAACAACTATCTCATAATCTCCCTTGTAAAGGTATTTAAGTGCGTGCATGCTAAGTCGCTTCAGTCATATCTGATTCTGTGACCCTATGGACTGTAGCCTGCCAGGCTCCTCTGTCCATGGGATTCTCCAGGCAAGAATACTGGAGTGGGTTGCCATGCCTTCCCCCAGGGGATCTTCCCAACCCAGGGATGGAACCTGCGTCTCTTTCATTGGCAGGTGGGTTCTCTACTACTAGTGCCAGAATAGCAATTAGTATTAAATGTTTTGCCCTCACAACTAATATTACTAAGTTTTTCCTTTTCTGGAAAAGTTAGACTATGTTAAAATCACCTTTCTGCCCCTTGTTCATATAAATGGAGCAATCTAATATTAGGGGAAATATTTTCATAGTATTTTGGTCAAAAGATGTGCAGAAGCTGTTGAATATTGGCAGGTATTTCTAAAGCTAAAGCTCTTTTGGAGTGTGGAATTGTAGTGTCTGAGTTACGGTATTTCAGATATTCTAAGTGTTTGCGGTTTTTTGCCATCATAAAGAGTCTTGAGTCAGTGGTATGCCTTATCTCAACTCTACCTCCAAAACAGGAAATGTGGCAGGACAGTGAAATGCATCCCATAGTTATGTATCTGGAATATCAGAGAGAAAGTATGTGTATATGTCAGAGAATATGCATAGGGCTTCCCAGGTGGCTTGGTGGGTAAAGAACCCACCTGCCAATGCAGGAGATGCAGGTTCAGTCTCTGGATAAGAGAAGATCCCCTAACCCACTTCAGTATTCTTTCCTGGAGAATCCCAAGGACAGAGGAGCCTGGTGGGCTCAAAGAAGGGTCACAAAGAGTCAGACATGACTGAAGTGACTGAGCATAAAAGCAACATGCATAGGCATAAAACATAACCATTAATAAAAAACAACCAGAAAAGTCTTTATGATCCATATATACTTTTCTGACTAGTCCTTTCCTGCTATTTAATAATTTAAGTTATAGCAGGAATTAGTAATGTAACCCAGTAAATTAATAAAAGTTAATGTACATGTCATCAGGCATTGCACACATATTCTTTCTAATCTTCACAACAGCCTTGTAAAGTATGCATCATTGTCCTTCTTTTTATATCTAAGAAAACTAAGGCTCTGAAAGGTTGAAGTAAATTTTGTAAACTCCTGTAGGTAGTGCATAGAAAAGTGAGATCTAGGGTTGGCTAATTCAGAATCTTTGTTCTTTCTTCTATGTCACATTCTTGGGTGCCTGTCTTGTGACTCAACTAGAAGGTAAGATCTGGATATCAGAAGGTGCATCTTATGGAAAACATTGCTGTTCTTGCTGAAGATGGCATACATAGGTGCTCAAGGGCATAGTAACTCTTTCAGGCCATCAAGCGACCATTCAGTACCTAATTTTTGAGAAATAGACTGTACCAAGGCTGTATCTTGGTTGCTGAGGAGCATAATGGAGGTCAGGTCTTGGATTTACTCACCAAACTTGAAATCTCCGTGACTGGAAGCGCTTTGTCCTTTTGTTCACTCCTCCATCTCTGTACCTAGAACAAGCACTTAGTTCTCCTCAATAAATATTTGTCAGCGAATAAATGCATGACCTCTATAGGGACCTGTGAGCTTTCTTCTATGGCTGTGGAATCTGTCCTTCACCTGGGTCAAGCTTCTTTCAGATCTAAGCCACTGACTTCAAGGGAGCTGGGAGAGGGAGGGTAGATGGAACAGCATAAGCTTATCACTTCTGCTGGAAATACCACGATGAGCCCAGGCACCACAGGAGCTAGATCAGTAGCATTATCTTCTGCAGAAAGGATAGTAATAAGGAAAAATAAAACTGAAACAATCCTGTGGCAGAAACGAAAGGAGATGCCCTTGATTTTCTCTTCTTTTTGAGTTTTACAAAATAATGATTTCTCATGCATGAAGGATGAGCATGCATCCTTCATGTATGTTAAGTTTATCATATTTACTTGTTTACAAATTTACTTATGTAAATTAGGTAACATGAACTTTAAATTTGTCAATAAATATCCTAGTTAATAAGAAATAATTGAAAGCCATCTGTTTCCAGGATAAGGCTGCATAGTGGAAGAGAACCATGGAATTGGAAGTCTGGAAAAAGTGTTTTGAAAAATGGGACAAATCTTTCCTACCGTTTAAACATTACAATTCATTTTGCTCATTTGATTTTAAATTGATAAGGCTTTCAAAATCAAAATAGCATGGACTTACTTAGATAGCAGGACTTCCCAGGTGGCGCTAGTGGTAAAGAACCTGCCTGCCAGTTCAGGAGACATAAAGAGACATGGGTTAGATCTCTGGATTGGGAAGATCCCTTGGAGGAGGGTATGGCATCCCACTTCAGTATTCTTGCCTGGAGAATCCCATGGACAGAGGAGCCTGGCAGGCTACAGTCCACAGGGTCACAGAGTCAGATACGACTGAAGGGACCTAGCACGCACGCACTTTAGATACCTCTACATGGGAGATTACGAGGCAGCTGTTTACCCTTGGGAAGCTAAAGTTCACGTATTACAAACAGACACCATAATTTCACTGTAAAGTTTGTGGTTGACCTGTACTTATTTTCTTAAGGCTTTGAAGTACTAATTGGCAGCAGCAATTGTAATATCACACTGCTTCTCAGTTTTCTTTTGGATAAAAAGTAATCGCTGCATCAAATATGTTTGTCATTTCCTTAAAAATAATTTTTCTCTTCAGTTTTCCTACTGAGCAAGAAGTTAATATCCAGTGGGGTTAACAGAAATCTCCATTGGGCAGGAAATTAACAATAAAAGTCAAGCTAATAAGTCTTCACCAAGTCCCTATAATTAGAATGGTGCCTTAGAGAGAGAGAAAGAGAGGAAAATAAAGAATTATTCCTGACCTTGGGGAAGCCTACAGTCTAGTTAAGACAGTTTTGTGGCTTGTGGCTTTGTAGATTCAGATCTAATTTTATTTAAATCATGTTTCTCGAATCATTACTCATATAGTAAAAGATTTATATAACATATACGGAAGCATGTTATTTATTCTGGTGCCAAATACCAAAATTATAATAACAATTCAGTTGAACTGATATCTGGAGGAAATTTAGTGTCCATGTTTCAAGCTAGAAGACATTTTAAACTTTGTTCATGAAGTATTGAATGTAAAATTTGAAACAGTGCTAGTGATTTTAAGGAAATCCTGGTATGAGCCTTAAATTTGTTAGTAAAACTTCATGGACATCAAGTATTCAATTTGTATCCTTTTGTTTTGGTAGAACAAATATTAATTTTAGTAAATGAGTTCCTTTTTAGAGGTTCTTTATGTAGTAAATATTAGGTATGAGAAATTGTCATTTAAAGAGAAAATGAGTGAAAGCTTATTTTGACCTTCATTCGATGTTTAAAACAAACTTACACTCATTTGTGTAATAAACTACTATTTTACTATAATGCATATCGATTATATTGAGAAATGATAAGCATTTAAAGTATGGGATCAAAGAGCATTTTCTTAAAAATATATCTTCTTATAAACTTCACTCTAGAAGTTTGATTTCTTGCCAGTTTTTCATCAGTGAAAGCTATGCACACTCAAATTTGCCCCTTGATATATGTTTCATATTGTTGTTATTTAGTCGCCAGATCGTGTCTGACTCTTTGCAACTGCATGGACTATAGCCTGTCAGGCTGCTCCGTCCATGGGATTTTCCAGGCAAGAATATTGGAGTGGGTTACCATTTCCTTCACCAGAAGATCTTCCCAACCCAGGGATCGAACCCATGTCTCCTGCATTTGCAGGCAGATTCTTTACCACTAAACCACCATGGAAGCCCATGTTTCTTATTAAGTACAATAATAAAAAAGTAATAAGACTAATCAGTGCCATATTTATCATAAATATGTTATCTTTTTAAAAGACAACATAATTTTTTTTAATTGAATGGAGTTAAATTTTCTACCTGATTTGTGGGTCACAAGATGAAGATATATGTTAAGGAAAGAAAAAAAAAAAAAAGAAAGAACTTAAAGAACAGCTACAACTTATTGCTTACATATTAATATTTTGGCTTTAAACTCTGTTACTCTTTTATATTAGGGCCTACTAGTCTGCTGAATTCTGACGCATTGTATTTATCGTTGTTGATACAGGTTTTGTTTTTATCTTATTTAGAAGCTAGCTTTCCAGAAACTTCTGTGCATGAGAAGTCTGTTCAGAGTCGACTTTTGATGGTAGAATTCTGTTTTGAACTGTTGAGAGATACTTTCCCCTTAACTCTTGTATTAAATTAAAGCATTAGCATATACATGTCATTGCAATGATGTAGAAATAAAACTGACTGATTAGAAATAGTTGTAAGTCACAATTTTCTCTCTGCTTAGAACTAGAGATTTAAATCTCTGAAAACACTCATGTGTGTGGGATGGTTATGATAGATAGACCAGCTGTCTTTGTGTGTGTTTCATTTAAATGTAAATTTATCTTAGAGACTCTAAAGATGAGCTCAGAAGGTAGAGAATTTTAATTGAATAGTCATTTACTTCTTTTTTCATGAATAGTGAAATAAATTCTCATTTTATACTGAAGAAAATAAAACTTGTTAAATAGACAATACTCAACTAGCTTATTTTAAAGTTTCTTAATGGATTATTAATTTTTCTCAGCAGTTTTTCTAATTTATAATCCTATTGAAGGAAAATTAATTTATATGTTTTAAAAGCACATACAGCCATAATTCAACAATTTTCAGTATGATGTTGAGTATTATTTTGTAGTACAAGTTGTAGAAATACACTTCAAATAAATCTGAGATGTTAAACAAAAACTACTGAAGTTAGCAGAGGCACCCTGACATGCGTATCACACATGCATAACACACAAATCTACATATGGTGCTTTGCATATATTTAGACTATATTTCTAACGTCTGCTGAAAACTTAGTCTGATACTGTAATTTTAACTCAACTTTCAGGAACAATTTCTGAGAACAAGTTTTTGAAAAAGTTTCTAGTTATTATTATTCACTTTAAGACAGAAGGTCAAGATTTAAAGTTCTGTTATTTGGCTTCATTTTTATACCTATTTTTTGGCTTTGTGTCAGCTACCATGAATGCTCTCTTAATGGAGGTTATTTGTGCTAACTTTTTCTACTTCCCTACAATAAAACAGGCCATTTGTGATGAGTTGCTGTTGATTGCATATTTTGAAGTCATTTTTCGAAGACATTACTAGCCTGTGATTATCTTGTGTAAAAAGAAAACAACAAACAAATAGACAAAAAAACTCTTTGATCTACCCTAACCTTTCTATATGTAAATTTTGAAAGAGTAGCATTGTAGCATACCACTCACTGACATTTCCAAAGTAACCTTGTTAAAAGAATGATAAAGTTTACTAAAGGAATTGCTATTCATTGGTTGATAAAGTGTGCTTAGGTCACATAAATGTAACTACATTCCAAGAAACCACTGTAGTCATGGGTTTCTCTTCAAAGAAAAGACCTTTGTTTAATCTAAATACCTTTTATACAATTAGGAAATGTAAAGGAGTGTTTTTTGAGTATTTTGAGAGGGCTTGAATTTTTATTTATGCTGTTTTTAATATGTAGGTTTCTATAGAGTGCTTGCAAATTTTAAGACATAATTCTGCATGTTTTCCTTTAATTAATAGTTAATCTTCAGAATTTAAAACCTAGTAGGGGTGTGAAATGTTTATTCACAGCAGTATCCTAACTTACAGATTCTGTGTTATGAAGTCAGATATATTGGTTTATAATCAGAATCAGTGATTCCTTTTGTTGGTAGTTTGTTATTGGTAAAAAGTGTCCCTGGGTTACAAACGATAAGACTCTATAAGGTGATGATAGCCCAGTGGTCAACCTGGAGAAAAAGAGTATATTCTCTGGGGTCATTTCTATTTTGTGTCATGGTTTAAGAAAAAAAAAAATAGATGAGCATAAATCAGTGTGAATATTTTAAATTATCGCACCTAGTAAACCTCTATGCCATGCCTAAGATATAGGCACTGGGTTTTCAGAGGTATTTTCCTTTCAACAATTGCTACACAGTAACTTCCTCTTTTAACTTTTTATAAGGACCTTGTCTTTCAGTAAATTAGATGGTATTGAGGTGGGGGTGGTATAGTCATTATAAGAGGTTTATACCTTACACCCCGGGATGTTACCTGGTAATCAAAAATGCTGTCTGAATGTATTTCTGTAGTGCCCGGCAGGGTGGGGGATGGGGAGAATGAAACTTGAATCTGTGACCATCTGGCCCAGATTTGGCTGATTTCCTGTGCATTGCCCTTTGTTTCAGCCAGACAATGGATTGTTCCTTTTACTGATAAGAATTCTGTTTGATGACTTTGTGCTGAATCAGCAGGTTTGGTTTGGGATTTCAAGCATAGACTCATATTGAGGGGATTTCTGTTTTGACAGCCTTAACTGTCTTCATTTATTACAAAAATATTCTTAAGATTCTTTTCTATAAGTTTAATAAATTGGTGGGATTGCAGACAAGTCAAAGAAAATAATTGGGAGTGTAGCTTTCTGGTTTCATACTACCTATCTCAAAGAGGGAAATTTTCCTAGTTCTTAATTTTCAAAATTAATCTCTCTCCCTGATTGTAATTTTTGATGAATCTTTATATATTCTCTCTTCTGTATGTCTGAACTTGAATTTTCTACTTGAACCTTTGATTTGAATTTAATGTCCTAAATCCAGGCTGGGCTTTTATGATGTGGTCATGTAAACGGTTAAGCTTTCCTGAGGCATCTGTTACCATATATCTGCAAATCACATCTTAGGGTGTTAGAGCTATTTTCCTTACTTTACATGCTACAAAATCATCACAAGACTGTTAAAAAAAAAAAAAAAGGTGGTTACAGATTACAAGCAGGGTCCTTTGTTCCCCAGCATTATAAGTAAATCAACCATCAGCTATTGTAGGTTATCTCAGAAACAGTAGTGATCAGAGTGTGGTTAAATGTCACTTTTCCAGAAGACAAGAGGAAATGTCAGTGCTACCATTTTGGTATGTGACCAAGAAATATAAAAGTACTCACTTTTAACTTCTGAAGTGTTAAGAGGCTTGTTGGCAGAGTGAAGTCAACCTTTTAGTTTGACTCCTCTCTTTACAGCTGAATTGCCATCTAGCAATCCAATACAGAATATTTCTCCAGACCACTTTTTCTGAAACCAGTTATAACTTTAAAAATCAAGCATCTGACCAAAAGGAAATCTGATCTTCTTTGAGATCTAATCTGTAATGCTTTTGTGTAGATAAAGGAATGTTCTTTAGGTAGAATCAATGGTAAGAAAAAAGCTTTTTAATAGTTAGTTCCGCTGGGATGTAATTATGGAGCAGCTGGGACCACACAGCACAGCGCACTGTCATTTGCTGTAATTAATTTTAGGTCCGCTTGCAGCGAAAGTGAATAACAACAAATGGCACACCGTCTTAGTTTGCATCCATATGGGGCACTGTCTATTCTTATGTTTTGCTTCGGTCTCTTCAGAATCTCTTTAGAATCCCTTTAATCAACTGCTTGCTCTATTTGATGCCATTATGGCCTCAGAATTGCTTGTTTGGTTTAAAAGCGTGGGTAGTTTGGAATATGAGAATGTTATGGGTGTTAATTGGAAGGGAATATTCAGATTTAATGAACTGATGGGTTAAATCATAGAATAGGGGGAATTATAAAGCTACAACGAGAATACTGCCAAGACTAGTTACTACTTCATTTTAATCAGAGGCTAGTTCATGGAACTAGTTCGAGGTAGAGGGGAAGGTCTTATCCTTTTCTCCCCCTCCCCCATCCTGTTCACCCTTTACCCCCCAACCTCTCTGGCTCTCCTTCAGATCTCACTGAGGACTCCTCGTCTCCAGAGAGGCTTGGCTGCGGATGCCTGGAAGTTTACACTGCTGAGAGTTGTTTTGTTTGGCATAGCTAATCAGGAGCCAGGCTGGAATTGCTCATAGCTGTCATTCAGGTTTTGTTTCAAAGTCCAAGGACCTGCTGGGAAAAACAAAAAGCTAATGAAAGCTGACTGTATTTAGGCCTCAAATCTGTGGAATCTGAAATGATGTCCTGACAGTGTATTCTTATTCTTCCACATTCTTGCTGTTACTAAGGTAACAGATTTTTAGAGGCTTTCTATCTTCATTGTCAAGTATTTGCTACACTTATTGTTGTTTTCCAGATTAGAGCAATTCAGATTATCTTCTTTCGAGATGAAGGGAAAGAGAAAAATAATGGAAATAAAACATTGGAGTCAATTTCCCTGAATGCTAGTAACGTCAGTTTTGTTCTCAATGCCTTAAAACTCTTAGATTCATAACACACATTAAAATTTAGGACAAGATAATTTCCTCAGTCTTGTAAGTGCTGTGTGTATGTGAAAATTTCATTTCTGTAACGAAAAATAGCAAATATTCATATAATCACTAACAAATGCATTTTTATGGGAAAAAGATTTACTTCCTGAGTAATAAATCAGATTATATGAAACACTGATGTGCCGAATATTAAGTAACATGAGAAGGTAGGCTGATGAATGTATTAAATATTTGCCCCACAAATTGATCTTTTAATATTCGTTTTCATGAGATGTTTTGCCTTGGTGGATTAGCACTCCTATATATGAAAAAGCTGTTGTTTTTTTCATAGTCAAGAGACCATTTGGGGCATGAATTACCTATGGTGTGATAAGCGATAAACAAGATAATGTCTTAGGGGCAAGATGTTCTTTGGGTTTGCTTTAGATTTGAGAATCCCCAGGGATGTTCCCCAGTAGTGTTATAGCCTTTATGAATCTTCTTATCCAGATATTGACTCATTGAAAAGATGACCGTTTGTTTTTATAGGCTTATTAAATATCTTCATCAAGTATTCTTTCCCTGTGGCACTAAATATAATATTGAAATGATCTAGTTTTAGTATGGATTAGATCATGGCACTCAGATATCAACACAATAGAAATCTAAATTCATGGAGGTAAGATCTGACTTAATTTTCTTTTGAGAAATACAAGAGTGTGGGCAACTGGCCAAATGAAGAACTGAAAGGGTCTGGAAGAGAAGTGTTCAAAGTGTGTCTAGAGGCCCTCATTTTAATTTCATGCTGATCACTCAGCTTGGAATTTTATCTTCTTTTCTCTTCATCTGTCTAAATCCCACATTTCTCAGGGTCCAGATCAGGTCCTTCTTCATCCACTAAGCCCTTGTCTGCATCTATTGCTGTCCAGAGTGTGAGAGAGACCCTACCCTTAGCTGATCATAGTCATTAATGAACTATGTTCAGATATGGTTTCTGCATTTTAGAAGAGTGAGCAGGATGAGGAAGTTATGGGGGAAAATAATATAAAAGGAATAGACAGTTTGAAAGGGGGGAAAGTTTAATTCAAGATTTAGAGACAAGATAGCTGTCTTCAAGGGCTGGCAAACGCAGCTCAAATTAGATTTACTCTAATTACCTTTAAAACAGTGGTTTGCTCTGCAGAGCTGCAGGCATTCTGTGGTATGCCTTGGGCTGCAGGTGACCCTGCGTGGAGGAGATGGGGGCCCTAGGGGACATGCTGGGGGCCCCTGCAGCTCCCAACAGAAGAGTTCCATGTTTAACTGCTTTATTTATTGGGCTTGTTAGCCTACTATTTCTTTTAAAGGCACTTAAACTAAAGTTTTAAAAAATCATACTGTGTAGAATTAAAAAATAGGTGAGAATTTTGGTTCAATGTAGGACAAAATGTTTCAGCAGTAAGAGGCATTGAAAAATTAAATGGACCGCTTTCATGAGCCACCATTAAGTGAGAAGCTCAGTGGCCCTGACAAGGATGATGGAAGATTTCTGCTTATGGGGAGAAGCTGTGTTGGATCTTCCCTAGGTTTCCTAGTGTTTGTGCCATTGATTCCTTCTTTACTGTCAGTATCAGGTGATTTGGCACTTGGCTCTTCTCAATCGGTTATTTGTGTAAATCTCACCTCCCCATTTGGAGAAGGCGATGGCACCCCACTCCAGTACTCTTGCCTGGAAAATCCCATGGACGGAGGAGCCTGGTAGGCTGCAGTCCATGGAGTCGCGAAGAGTCGGACATGACTGAGCGACTTCCTTTTCACTTTTCACTTTCATGCATTGGAGAAGGAAATGGCAACCCCCTCCAGTGTTCTTGCCTGGAGAATCCCAGGGACGGGGGAGCCTGGTAGGCTGCCATCTATGGGGTTGCACAGAGTCGGACACGACTGAAGCGACTTAGCAGCAGCAGCAGCAGCAGCACCACCTCCCCATTCAGTCATAAGGCTCCAGAGGGTAGGAACAGTATCTTCACTGCTTTTGGATTCTTCAGATCCCAGCATGGATGGAGGAATCTGTAAATAGCTATTGATACAGGAATAACTTCAAGAAGCACATGCTTCGTTGCCTTATGACCTCTTCCAATTATGAAGGGTGATAAGGGAAGGTATTTGCAGAACTTTTTTTTTTTTTTTTTTTGCTTCTACTATTGCTTTCTGCCCTCTGGGAATAATAGAAATGACCAAAGAGATTTAAGATAAGTATATATATATGCCAGAATACTACTGTGTCTGAGAAAGTGAACATGATCTCATCCCTTTCCTTTCTCTCCCCCAACCCCCTGGGAGGGGTTACCAACAGGTGAAACTTGGAATGTGGAAATTATGGCTCTCCATCCAAACTGAGATACAGTGGGAGGGCAACATGAGATCTGCAGGTGTCCCAAGTGCGGATAGGGGAGTCCATTGTAAAAGGATCACATCACTAGTCTGGACTTCAGGAGTGTGTGTGTGTGTGTGTTTCCTTTGCCTCATGACTCTGTGGGTTCTGAGATTATAAGAACTAGAACTTTCTAGATGCAAGATTAGAGTCTAGTCAGCATGATAGAATTGATAGAGGGAAGCATGTGCTTGACGAACAGTGTCATCTCAAGAAGCCCTTTCACTCACAGAGGCCTTTTGTATTTCTTCTCTTTGTATTGGGTGGCAAAGGATGGAAGCAGGGTCACATTGCCTTGGGCCTAGTAGACACTCAACAAGTCCTTATTTAATTGAGCTGAATTTTATTAATGGGATTTTTATAGCTAGTTACTAATTACAGTCCACACTGTAGCTGGTGTTAGTTGGCATCATCACTATCTGTCTGTACTATACCTCTGCAAGCTCATGACCTGAGTTTCAGGATGACAGCTGTCATTGGTGTCAATATCTTATAATTCAAATGGAGAAATTGGTCATGTCTGAAAATACAAACTTGTGCAGAATCTCTGTCCAAGTTTGCTGCTGATACTTGACAAGGGGAATGCCTAGAGTCGGTAGTGATTCCTGCTTTAAGGAAGCCTTGCTATACCCCCAGGGGTGCTTTCGTTAGGTGAATAGCTAGAAATCCAAACTGTGTGTATTATAATTTCTGAGTACCTTCTGCAGCAAAGATGTCATAAACAGAAAGCTCCATAGAGAAAGGCTCTTAAAAATAGTCTAATACTCATACCTGTGATACTGATGGAGATGAAATAGAGGGCCCAGATTTACTTAAAGAGCCGGGAGTAGAACACAGGTTGTTTGATTTCTGAGATAAATGCTTATTCATAATGCTGAAAGAATATCTTTATTCATTCTGTAAATTTTTTGTAATATTTAGAAATGGCCTTTCTTCTCAAGGTTACTTTGAAATTTAGGGATTATGCATAAATCTGAAAGCTGTTAATATAGCCTGTTAATAGAGCTACTAACTATGTGTTAGGCCTTCAGGTAATAAGAGGGCACTGCAGGTGTCAAGAACATCACAAAGTTGCTTACATAATATACAAGATAACATCATAATGCCTTAGGCAACAAGTTTCTTATGCTAATATGGGTGACAATAGAAGGCCTATGTAAAAAATTTAAGACAATTAAGATAACTGATTTGGAAATTCTGCAAAAAATAAGTCCCTGGTGGCTCAGATGGTGAAGAATCTGCCTGCACTGCAGGAGACCTGGGTTTCAATCCTGGGTAGAGAAGATCCCTTAGAGAAGGGAATGGCTACCTTCTCTAGTATTCTTGCCTAGAGAATTCCGTGGACCGAGGACCCTGGTGGGCTACAGTCCATGGGGTTGCAAAGAGTGGGACACCACTGAGCAACTAATACACACAAGCACATTAAAGCATGTTGAATGGGGTACTATATTCAATATCCTGTAATAAACTATAATGGAAAAAAATATGAAATGTATATATGTGTATAACTGAATCACTTTGTTGTGGAACAGAAATTAGCACAATGTTGTAAATCAATTCATGGCAAATAGATGGGGAAACATTGGAAACAGTAGCTGCCTGTATTTTTTGGGCTACAAAATCACTGCAATTGGTGACTGTAGCCATGAAATTAAAAGATGCTTACTCTTTGAAAGGAAAGTTATGACCAACCTAGACAGCATATTAAAAAGCAGAGACATTACTTTGCCAACAAAGGTCTGTCTAGTCAAAGCTATAGTTTTCCCAGTAGTCATGTATGGATGTGAGAATTGTACTATAAAGAAAGCTGAGCACCCAAGAATTGATGCTTTTGAGCTATGGTGTTGGAGAAGACTCTTGAGAGTCCCTTGGACTGCAAGGAGATCCAACCAGTCCATCCTAAAGGAGATCAGTCCTGAGTGTTCATTGGAAGGATGGATGTTGAAGCTGAAACTCCAATAGTTTGGCCACCTGATGCGAAGAACTGAATCATTTGAAAAGACCCTGATTCTGGGACAGATTGAAGGCAGGAGGAGAAGGGGACCACAGAGGATGAGATGGTTGGGTGGCATCACCGACTCGATGGACATGAGTTTGGGTAGACTCTGGGAGTTGGTGATGGACAGGGAGGCCTGGCGTGCTGTGGTCTATGGGGTTGCAAACTCGGACACAACTGAATGACTGAACTGAACTGTAAATCAACTATACTTCAATAAAATAAATTTTTATAAAGCTTGCTGGAGCCAGTTTTTAACTCATGTAAGAGCATATTCTACTTTTGAAGCCTTTAACAAACCTCAGTTGAATGTACCGATTTACATGATTCTTAGCAACAGTTCATTAAAATGTTGATCCATCCATCATCATAGCTGAGTTATGGTGGATAGCTCCAGAGATCAGAGATAGGATCAGGATGAAAGTTTCATGGAGAAAGATTTAAGTATACAACAAGAAAGAACTTAAATCATATTTTACTTGTTAATTTTTAATTATACCAAAGAGTCTAATAGTGAAAATTAGGTCTTCTTCTGTCTCCCAGCTACCCCAATTCTCTGTCCAGTGATAACCCCAGCTCCTTGAATATCCTTCCTGAGATATTCCGGGCATATACATGCACATAGGGAAGCATACTGAATGTTCTGTTGAGTATGTTGTGCTTCCGACCAGCTATATTTCAGAGTTTGATGAAAACCTTTCTGTTGAATCATGCTCTTCAGCAGTGGAACAGACTGTCTTATGATGTATCTAAGAACTGTTACTCCAGTGTTCAAGAAAGGCTGGAGGATTGGCTCTGAGGAGTGTTGAAGAGATTCTTATCCTGAGTAGGCGTTGGCAATAGATAACCTCCAGGGCTCCCTTTCTCAAGTTCTATGATGTATTTAAGTGATGACTAGGTGCTGAGTACTGTGAATCAAAAAAGAAGTATAACAGACATTTTTCGAAAGAAAACATATAGATGACCAACAGACACCAAAAAACATGCTCAGTATCACTAACCACAACCACAATCAGATTATCACCTCACACCAGTCAGGATGGCTATTATCAAAAAAAAAAAAAAAACAAAAACAAATAGCAGGTGTTGGCAAGGATGCGGAGAAAAGGAAACCTTTGTGTACGGTTGGTGGAATATAAATTGGTGCAGCCACTATGGAAAACAGTATGGAGGTTTATCAAAGAATTAACAATAGAACTGCCATATGATCTAGCAGGTCCACTTCTGGGTAGTCTTCTGAAGAAGACCAAAACTCTAACTTGAAAAAATATATAGGCACCCCTCTACATTCACTGCAACATTATTTATGATAGACAAGATATGGGTGCAACCTAAGCATCCATCAGTAGATGAACAGATAAAGAAGTTGTGATAGATCTATATTTCCTATTTTCCCAAAGGAGTATTACACAGCCATGAAAAGAACGAAGTCTTCCCATCTCTGACAACATGGATGGACCTAGACGGTATTATGCTAGGTGAAGTAAATCAGAGAAAGACAAATACTGTATGATTTCACTTACATGTGTAACCTAAAAAGTAAAACAAATGAACAAATGTAATAAGACAGAAACTGACGCATAGATACAGAGAACAAATAGGTGGTTGCCAGAGAGGAGGAAATGAGTAAAATAGGTGAGGGAGATTAAGAGGTACAGACTATCAATTACAGAATAAATGAAGGACAGAGATGAAATGTACAACATGAGGAATATATCAGTAATATTGTAATAATTTTGTATGGTAAGTAGACTTAAGGTGATCAATTTGTAATAATAACAACAACCTCCTATGTTGTGTGCTTGGAATCAAAATAATGTTGTAGGTCAATTACATTTCAATTAAAAATAAGATTTATTAGCATACTCATACTTGTGTAAGGGTAATGTAATAATAGCATACATTTCATTTAGTATCCTAAAAGACAAGCCATAGCTAATATATACACCATTGGTGTAAGTGTGAAAAATTCCATAAGACACAATTAATGATGTCACAGAGCTGTGTATACAAATAGTTATCGAATGATCCAGGTAGATGACATCAGCACCATGAGTTAAGTGAAGGACAGAGAAGCTTGGCTGGTTGGTGGGGGTGGAACTGTATCTAAGCCTTGAAGAACTGAGTTTGGATTGACAAGGAGGAGGTAAGCAGAGTAGTTGGGCCCTGAGGAGCAATGAAAGTGACTACAGGGACCCTGGGTAAGGCAGTATGGGGGCGGGGGTGGATAAGGAGTTGACAGGAAATAGAGACCACATTATGGAGCAGGTGCATTCAAGGCTCTGGAGGGCAGTCTGCATTTAGGGAGTGACAAGAGCCCACTGAAAGTTTCTGTACAGCAATGTGACACAATGTGCTGTGTTAGAAAAGTGAGTATGTCCTGTAGCATAAATATGGGCTCAGGGTAAAATGGACTTCAATATTAGTGTTGGCGATAAAAAAGAAAGAATAAAAAAATAAAATGAGATTTGTGATTGCTGATTAAATTTTGGAGTCAAGGGAAAGGAATGAGCAACTGATGACTCCATGTCTTCAAGCCCCATTGCCTGGGAGAAAAATGGTGCCATTAACAGAAATAGGGAAGATAGAAGTCAGTGTTTTGGGAAGCGAAGTGATAAACTTGATTTTAGATTAAAGTTGATATGATGAGGGAGATTCAGATAAAAGCACATGTTTGAAATAGTGGATTAAATAAAGCTCTTGAAAGAAATTAGAGCTGTGGATGGCAATGTTCCTAAATCTCTTTTTAGACCCAGAGCTGCCCCCTGAATGCCACATCTGCCCGCCTGAGAATGCAAGATAAACTTGTACCAGACTCAGTTTACCTGGGAAGGAATTGTTTACTGTGTGTGTGCTGTCCATTCAGTCGTGTCCAACTCTCTGTGATCCCACCGACTGTAGCCCGCCAGGCTCCTCTGTCCATGGGACTTCCCAAGCAGAAATACTGGAGTGGGTTGCCATTTTCTCCTCCAGGGGATCTTCCCAACCAGGATCGAACCTGAGTCTCCTGCATCTCCTGCATTGGCAGGCAGATTCTTACCACTGAGCCACCTGGGAAGCCCCGAATTGTTTACTAGTAGCATTGGAGAAGGAAATGGCAACCCACTCCAGTGTTCTCGCCTGGAGAATCTCAGGGACGCCGGAGCCTGGTGGGCTGCCGTCTGTGGGGTCACACAGAGTCGGACACGACTGAAGCGACTTGGCAGCAGCAGCAGCAGCAGCAGCAGCAATGTAATGGGGCATCCCAGGTGGCTCAGTGGTAAGGAATCCACCTGCCAAGCAAGAGACTCAGAAGACCACGTCCCCTCAGCACATGGAATAATTCCAAGTTCATAGTAGGTATTAAAAAATATTTGAATGTTCAGCAAGAATTCAGAAAAGTCAGAGAGACTATTTGAGAGGGAAACTAGAGATGCTATCTTGAAAAAGGAGGACTTAATGCTAGACTCAGAAGTGAACAGGGTTTTGACAGGCTGATGGGGTGGTTTTGTTTTGTTTTGTTTTCCTGTTGGATACATTCACTGTGTATAGTGACAATAAATATACTGAATATGTATATTTGAATGAATGCACACAAAGATAAAACTCCACTTGCCCTTTTTCAGAAGGAAGTGTGTGTGTGTTAGTCGCTCAGTAGTGTCTGACTGTCTGTGACCCCATGGGCTGTAGCCAACCAGGCTCCTTTGTCCATGGAATTCTCCAGGCAAGAATACTGGAGTGGGTTGCCATTTCCTCCTCCAGTTTCAGAAGGAAAGCCATGTTTATATGTGAATTTTGTTTAGGATCTTTCATCTGCCAAGAAACCTGGGGTATTATTACACATTAAACAGTTTTATCAGTCAACCTGTTCTGATTCCAGTGACAACAGTAAGAGCATATATTGTTGTTCAGTTCCTCAGTGTCCGACTCTTTGCAGCCCCATGAACGACAGCACACCAGGCTTTCCTGTCCTTCACTATCTCCCGGAGCTTGCTCAAACTCATGGCCATTGAGTTAGTGATGCTATCTAACCATATCATCCTCTGTCATCCCCTTCTCCTCCTGCCTTCAATCTTTCCCAGCATCAGGGCCTTTTCTAATGAGTTGGCTCTTCCCATCAGGTGGTCAAAGTATTGGAGCTTCAGCTTCAGAATCAGTCCTTCCAGTGAATATTCAGGATTGATTTCTTTTGGGATTGACTGGTTTGATCTCCTTGCAGTCCAAAGGCATACAAGTTAAACATTTTTGGGAGGTGTCTCTGTATTGCAATCATTTTCATGACCTGGAGTCTCTCTTGCTTGCTGGTGAAGTTTTTAGGGAAGGGAGTAGCACGTGCAGAGATGTGAAGGCAGGAGCATGTGGAGGTGGGCTGTGGCCTTGAAATGGTGGATAATCCGTTTTGGAGAAGCATGGGGGAGGTGAATGGAGAGGTGGGAGCGGAGCCCGACTTGCTGCCGCTGGGAGGATTATCATCTGTGGCCATTACTTGCTCTTGTCTCTTTATCATCTTGTCGGGGTGAGGCTCCAGAGTCCACACGTCCAGGGCGGAAGAGTTCACAGGGATGAGAGGGTGCAGCCACCGCTGTCCTCCCTCAGCCCGCCCTTGACTCTTAGTCATTGACTTTAATCCTCGACTTAAAACAACTTAGCTGTGATGTTATTTTAACCCTGCTTAAAACCCAGGCAGTCCAAAGGCTGTCACACAATCTTAATTATTCTTTAGTTCACTCACCAGGAGGCCCTGAACATAAAGCACACTTGCACTCAGAAGAAGCAGAGATCTCCCCTCTCAGAAAATGGATTATTTCACTGCTTGAAGCTGTGTAGATGAAATCGGGAGTAAGGATAAAAGCTTTTATTTATTAAGCATATGTGCCGAATACTCTTCTCAGAACCTGATAATGACTGTGTCATTTAATTCTTATCATCATCCTTAGAAGCATGTTATTATTATCTCCATTTTAATAATGAAAAAAATGGACAAAGCTTAGTAGCATTTAAGTTCACATAAGGCTTCTCTGTGACTCAGGCAGTAAAGAATCCGCTTGTAATGAAGGTGACCAGAGTTCTATCCCTGGGTTGGGAAGATCCCCTGGAGGAGGGCATGGCAACCCACTCCAGTATTCTTGCCTGGGAAATCCCATGGACAGAGGAGCTTGGCAGGCTACAGTCCATGGGGTCTCAAAGAGTCAGACACGAATTAGTGACTAACACTTTCAAGTTCACATGGTAAATGTCAGAGCCAGGATCTGAATCCGGGTAGTCTGACTGCAAAACCTAAACTTTTAGCCAGTGTGTTATACTGATTTAAAGTCACACATGGACAAAGTGTGAAGGATAAGCTATTAATATATTCAGTTGTTGTTGTTTAGTCACTAAGTCATGTCCGACTCTTTGTGATCCCATGGACTGTACCCACCAGGTTCCTCTGTCCATGGGATTCTCCAGGCAAGAATACTGGAGTGGGTTGCCATTTCCTACTCCAGGGGATATTCCAGATCCAGGAATCAAACCCATATCTCCTGTGCAGGCAGGCAAATTCTTTACCACTGAGCCATCTGGGAAGCAGTACATGATGACAAAAATATTGAGAGTTAGTGTTAAATGAATAACCCTTTATGTTTCAGATTTCATGATCTGAATGGCCATGGTCCATTGAGGCCTTCATTTTGTCATGTCAGCGTTTAAATAAAAAATTATCTCTGAATGCCTTTAGATGGGGTACGCACCCTTCTTTCCATGGCTATACCATATCAGCCCACAGATTTACGGCACTGGCAAACATGCTCTGTTAGTTCAGAACACATTTTATTATCTTAGTTCAGAATGTGGGTCACTTTGTGAGTGAAGGAGAAGGAAGAAGGGATGAGAGTAATGTCATCCATGTAGGCCCCCTTTTATCAGGAGAGGAAAACCTTCCCCAGAAACTGCTGCAACCCACTCCCCTGAGGTCACCTTGGCTAGAACCAGGCTGCATGGCCATGTCTCACTGCTGGGAAGGCTAAAGGTGGGGAACAGAGTTTTCAAGATGAGCTTAGACCAGGTGGTGCTAGTGGTAAAGAACCCACTGCCAGTGCAGGTGACATAAGAGACACAGGTTCAATCCCTGGGTCAGGAAGATCCCCTGGAGGAAGAAATGGCAAGCCAATCCAGTATTCTTGCCTAGAGAATCCTATGGACAGAGGAGCCTGGCAGCTCACAGTCTGTGGAGTCTCAAAGGAGTTGGACACGACTCAAGTGATTAGCACATTAGAGCAGTCAAAATCCTTTGGCTGGAGCTGTATTTATTAGCATGCTGAACAGAATCAGAGTCCTGTTAGCAAAGAAGGGAGGTGGGTGTTAGACAAGGGACTAAGAGTAGCTGTCATCATCGTCTTCTTTATAGTTCTGAGTGACTACATACTACCCTCATAGTGTCATGATGCATCCAAATGAGCTGACTGCTTTAACAAATATCCTCAACTTTTCAGTGGCTTAATTAATTACTTGCTGGCACTTCAGTCCATCGTGGTGAGGTCTTCACATTTGCTCAGGGATCCGGTCTCCTTCCGTCTTGTTCAACTGCCTTCTTCTGATTCCAGCCGCCAAGATTGCCCTAGAAGGAAGAAGAGCACAGGGAAAGCACACAACACTTAGCTGTTTTGGCCACCATGTCAGGCACGTTCTACCGTGAGAACTAGGAAATGTTCTCCCACGTGTCCAGGGAGAGAGGTGGGTTTGCTGAGCCTCTAGTCAGCTTCTGCTACACTGCAATCAACTCAAATCTAGTTGTCACGGAAGACAGCTGACAAATGAATAAAGGCATTCTTTACAAATGTGAAAGTTTTTGTTTCACAAGAAGTTATAAATAAATGAGATTTACTATCTTTTGATATTTCTTCAGTATCTTTTCACCAAACATTCCTCTTTATGGATAGTTAAAATATTGGAAAATTAAAGTCTCAGGTGTCTCAGATGGTAAAGAATCTGCCTGCAATGCAGGCAGGAGACCTGGTTTCAATCCCTGGGTTGAGAAGATCCTCTGGAGAAGGAAATGGCAACCCACTCCAGTGTTCTTGCCTGGAGAATTCTATGGATAGAGGAGCCTGGAGGGCTATAGTCCATGGGGTCGCAAAGAGTCGGACTTGACTGAGCGGCTAACACACAAAGTCCTAAGCACATCGTTTCCGAAAAGCCTTCCTGACTTCTCAAGGCGGCAGGCAGCCTGCTGTTTTTAATCCTGTGTGTGCTGCTCCTTGGCAATGATAGCCAGTTAGCATGTGTCTCACTTGGCTGTAAATTCCCGCAGGAACAGACCAGGTTCAGTTCATCTTTCAGTCACCAGGGCTTAATGCCAAGAAGATAGTCAGCGAACATGTAATTGAATGAATGATTAAACGGATAAATGCGTGAATGACGTATTGACAATAGTAAATCTTCAAAGCAGACTAAAGGGAGAAAAGGCTAGTTTTGAATTCATGAAAATGTTGATTTATAGAATATTTATAAAGATATGTTTTTCCTTATACATATATATTTTTTCTTTGTATATATATATTTGTATACAGCTAGATGCTATGACTGCATGTTAATTATTTGCCAGCAGTTCATTCAAGTGATGGTTTATGCTCATACAAATGCTTATGAGGTAAAGATCTTAAAATTTTGGACTTCCCTAGTAGTCCAGTGGTTAAGACTCCGAGCTCCCAGTGCAGGGTGCCTGGGTTCAATCCCTGGTCAGGGAAGACCTTGTTCTGAAAAGAGAGTCTGAAAAGACTCTGTTCTGAATTCCTACATGACCCCAAGTTGGCTCCTCTCCAAGTACATCTCACAGCTGCCCTACCTAAACTTTCTTCTCTCACTTTAACATTCTTGTTCTCTTCTTAGCTATCTGAAAATGAACTTGCTTCTACATCACAAAGGAAGAAAAAAAAGACTTCATGCAGTAAATACTGGATCCCAACCTCTTCTGTTTCCTAAGATGAGGAATTCATTTGTGACACCTTCTTCCTGCTTTCTTTTCTTTTTCCAAATTTTAATGTATTATTTATTTTTGGCTGCGCTGGGTCTTTGTTGCTGTGCATGGGCTTTCTTTTCTAGCTGTGGTGATTGATGGCTACTCTCTGTTTGCGGTGCCTGGGCCTCTCATTACAGGGGCTTCTCTTGTTGCAGAATGTGAGCTCTAGTGCTCAGGCTCAGTAGCTGTGGTGCACAGGCTCAGCTGCCCCTGACAAGTGGAATCCTCACAGACCAGGGATCGAATCTGGGTGCCCTGCATTGGCATGAAGACTCCCAATCACTGGGCCACAAGGGAGGTCCATTCCTGCTCTATTTCCAACATTTGCCTCTAAACTGTTTTCCTTGCCTGTAGCTTAAACCTATTTCATCTCTGGTCTTCCTATAAAAAAAGTGAAAGCAGGAAAGAATAAAGAGAGAGAGAGAGAAAGGAAGATGAGATAAAGCCAAAGAGGAGGATGGAAGGAGAGAAAAATAAAGAAAGAAGAGATGATGGTGATTCCTTGGACTCTACACCCCTCACCACTGTGGCCACACATCTTTTTTTTCCTTTCACAGCCATGTTTCTGAGCACATGCTCCTGGCTTGTCACCACTTGCTCATAGTGTCATATGGTTCACCTCCCGTGAAGCTCATGAGGGTGCTCTGGCCAAGTCTCCATGCAGAGTGCCCCCCTCCCATCCCTGTCTCATTGGACGCATCTGAGTTTATGACACAGTTGACCTCATTCTTATAACTGCCTTCACTTTGTTTGTTGGTACTCCTCTCCTCCGATTTTCTTCTTTCCTTTCCCTCAACAGCTTTGCATGCTTCTGCTCATCCCCCACCTTAAGCAGAATTCTATCCTCGGGCCAGCCTTTCTTCTCTCCTCGGCAATCTCATTACCTCTATACCACTGACTCACAGATTTCTACCCCTACTCTGGACCTTTTTTCTCAGACGCCTCAGAGTGCCTACTAGGAATGCCTACAAGGAGTTCCACAGGCCTGGATGTCCTAAGATCATTGCAAACTGAATCCCACAAAATTCAACTCCCTTTTACCCCCGTTATGCCATTCCACGTGGTACCACCCTATCGCTTGTCGCACCATGTGAGCCTCTGTGCCATTATGCTCCTTGACTGGTCTCTGCCTAATTCCGTCTTGAGCCTCTCAAGAGCAGGGACAACCTGTTTTAGCTCTGTAACTGCATTCAGTACACCGAGTTTGCTCAATAAATGTGTGAGACAGTGGAAGTAAGGAAGATGAGGGAAAACAAGAAAGGATGGAACCTATTTGGGATTCAGGTGTTCCCGACAGAACTCACGACTAATCAGTCAATAGATTGTCCTCTGGAATGAACTGAGGATGGGAAATTGGCTGGATGATAAAGTGCAGAAAACATTCTCCTTTTCTAGGGTCTGTTGCTAAAACAATAAAAACTCATGAGGCCTGTTGAAACTCATTAAGTAGCTATGACAGATGACTTTTTATTTAGTACCAACGCCTTTTCGGCTTGTAGAGTGTAGGTTGCAGAGCTTATGGCAGCATTCTCCTCAAAATGTGAAGTTTAGCAGTAACCACTGAAGATCTTACATTTAGCACTTAGCATAGTTTCAGCTAGTACCTGAATTCTTGGTTCTTGGCAGCACTGAGAACACAGCGTGAGATGTTCTAAGTTAAAATGTTCTAGTATCAAGTGTTCTGAGAATGTTTAAGTCAGATTACTAAGCCTTGAGCAATTTGTAACACCAACTATAAAACAGGCAAGGGAGAAAACACCAGTCATGTTGTGTTATAACATAGAGGAATTATGATCTTAAGAGCCTAGATTTGAATGAATAGAATGGCAGTCAGAAGTCATAAAAAAAAGATATGTATGTCACCCTCAGACCAGAAATTGATCAGTTATGTATTGTAAATTCAAATAGTCTTAGTGCCAAGACTAATGATTTTTTTAAGGTAATTCAAGACTTTTGGAAATTTGAAATTAATGAACATTAGAATATCCCGACAGTCACTTTTTTTTTCAATTATTATTTTTTTTAATTTTAAAATCTTTAATTCTTACATGTGTTCCCAAACATGAACCCCCCTCCAACCTCCCTCCCCATAACATCTCTGTGGGTCATCCCCATGCACCAGCCCCAAGCATGCTGTATCCTGCGTCAGACATAGACTGGCGATTCAATTCTTACATGATAGTATACATGATAGAATGCCATTCTCCCAAATCATCCCACCCCCTCCCTCTCCCTCTGAGTCCAAAAGTCCATTATACACAGCTGTGTCTTTTTTCCTGTCTTGCATACAGGGTCGTCATTGCCATCTTTCTAAATTCCATATATATGTGTTAGTATACTGAATTGGTGTTTTTCTTTCTGGCTTACTTCACTCTGTATAATCGGCTCCAGTTTCATCCATCTCATCAGAACTGATTCAAATGAATTCTTTTTAACAGCTGAGTAATACTCCATTGTGTATATGTACCACAGCTTTCTTATCCATTCATCTGCTGATGGACATCTAGGTTGTTTCCATGTCCTGGCTATTATAAACAGTGCTGTGATGAACATTGGGGTACATGTGTCTCTTTCAATTCTGGTTTCCTCGGTGTGTATGCCCAGCAGTGGGATTGCTGGGTCATAAGGTAGTTCTATTTGCAATTTTTTAAGGAATCTCCACACTGTTCTCCATAGTGGCTGTACTAGTTTGCATTCCCACCAACAGTGTAGGAGGGTTCCCTTTTCTCCACACCCTCTCCAGCATTTATTGCTGGCAGATTTTTGGATCGCAGCCATTCTGACTGGTGTGAAGTGGTACCTCATTGTGGTTTTGATTTGCATTTCTCTGATAATGAGTGATGTTGAGCATCTTTTCATGTGTTTGTTAGCCATCCATATGTCTTCTTTGGAGAAATGTCTATTTAGTTCTTTGGCCCATTTTTTGATTGGGTCGTTTATTTTTCTGGAATTGAGCTGCATAAGTTGCTTGTATATTTTTGAGATTAGTTGTTTGTCAGTTGCTTCATTTGCTATTATTTTCTCCCATTCAGAAGGCTGTCTTTTCACCTTGCTTATATTTTCCTTTGTTGTGCAGAAGCTTTTAATTTTAATTAGATCCCATTTGTTTATTTTTGCTTTTATTTCCAGAATTCTGGGAGGTGGATCATAGAGGATCCTGCTGTGATTTATGTTGGAGAGTGTTTTGCCTATGTTCTCCTCTAGGAGTTTTATAGTTTCTGGTCTTACATTTAGATCTTTAATCCATTTTGAGTTTATTTTTGTGTGTGGTGTTAGAAAGTGATCTAGTTTCATTCTTTTACAAGTGGTTGACCAGTTTTCCCAGCACCACTTGTTAAAGAGATTGTCTTTACTCCATTGTATATTCTTGCCTCCTTTGTCAAAGATAAGGTGTCCATGTGTGTGTGGATTTATCTCTGGGCTTTCTATTTTGTTCCATTGATCTATATGTCTGTCTCCGACAGTCACTTTGTAACAGTAATAGTTCCTGTACAATGAACACATGTCCTATAAAGTAAATTATCTACAACTAACTCCATATTTCTCTAATTCTTCCCTCAAAAACTCATTGTAAATGTAAGCCTTTAAGGTTTAAGTCTTCCATAGGGTAGGAAAATATCATTGAGATATTACTAAATCCAGTATTATACTAAAGTAAGTCCCACAATGCAGTTTGCCTTATCACTTCAAACCCTTTCCTTGTTTAAATTAAATGTAACATTTTAGAAAGTTTGAAAAATAGAGGAAAAAGGGAATCTATAATCTCACCAACTTCACACAGCATTTTACAGAAATTTTTTTAATAATTATAATTGCATATATAATTTTGTATCTTGCTTTTAAAATTAGTATTTCTCTCATGAAAAATTTTCTATGATGTTACTAAATAGTTATGATTGTAATTTTTGTAAAATAAAATCACTACCTGGTTCGGGAAGATCCCCTGGAGGAGGAAATGGCAACCCACTCCAGTATTCCTGCCTGGAGAATCCCATGGACAGAGAAGCCTGGTGGGCTACAGTCCATGGTGTCACAAAGAGTCGGACACGACTGAGTGACTAACACTTTCACTTTCACCTGGTATCATCTAATGATATACCATAATTTACTTAACCATTTGCCTACTGGGTAATTTAGATGAGATCCGTTTTTTTACTTGGTACTGTGGATTTTTCCCCATCATACTTTGTGCTTTTTCTTATGGTAGATTTCCAAGAGTAAAATTGCTCAGTTGAAAGTTATACTTTCATAATGACTTCCCAGAGGAGTCTTCCAATAATAGTTCCCCTTGAAGTGTAAGAGTACTAGTTTCATTGCTAATTTAGCAGGTCTTTTAAAGAGTACTTCATCTTCATTGTTGTTTTGCCTTATTTTAGTTTATAAACTTTGTTTTCTAGGGACTTCTCTGGTGGTCCATTGGTAAGACTCTGCACTTCCAATGCAGAGGTCACAGGTTTGATCCCTGGTTGGGGAACTAGAATCCCATCTGCTGTGCAGGGCAGCCAAACACACACACACATGCAACTATAAACTTTGTTTTCTAGAGCAATTTTTGGTTTACAGAAAAATGGAGCAGAAAGTATAGAGGGCTCCTGGATACCCACTCTAGTTCTGCCTCCCCCATCAGTTCCCCTATTCTTAATGTCTTGCATTAGTGTAGTATATTTGTTTGATGAATGAAAGTTATTCATGAATGAACACCGATGCTTTATTACGAACTAAAGTTCATAGTTTACATTAGGATTCACTGTTAGTATTGTATACCTCTGTGGGTTTTAACAAAGGTTTCATGTCATGTGTCTACCATTACTGTATCATACAAGAGTTTCATTGTCCTAAAAGTTTCCTGTGCTCCACCCAGTCACTCTTCCTCCCCACAAGCCCCTGGCGACCACTGATCTTTACACTGTCTCTGTAGTTTTGTCTTTTCCTGAATGTTAATGTAGTTGGAATCATATAAATATGTAGCCATTTTAAGCTGTCTTCTTTTACTTAACAATATACGTTTGTATTTCCTCTGTGTCTTGTAGCTTGATGACTTGTTTCTCTTTTTATCAGTGAATGATAGTCCTCTGTAAGGATATACCACAGTTTATCTGTTCACCCTTTGAAGAACATCTTGATTGTTTCCAGTTTTGGCAATTATGAATAAAGCTGTCAGAAACATGTATGTGCAGATTTTTTTGTATGGACATACATTTTCAACTCATGGGGTAAAATATATTTTTATACTTACCTGTTATTGATTTAGACATGTGTTCTCTTCTGTCTCAGAATATATTAATGAAACATGTTTAAACACCTTTTTCTCCCTCTTGAGATTCTTTTTTCTCCAGATTGCTTTTCATTTGTTTGTTTCGGTCCCTATCTTTTGGGTCTGAGATATTCCTCATCTGTCTGGTGATCCTAGTTGTCTGGTCTTACTTAAGAGCAATGCCCCATAAAGCTGATAAGAAGCTCTGATCTCATGGTGAGGCCTGCCGCCTGTGGGCCATTTCACTAAGGAATACTTAGTGTTGGTATGTTAAGACTTTCCTCTTGGGCTGGTTAGATTTTTCTCCAGAGAAAAATCTTCTGACCTTCTCTCTTGATGATGAAAAATGGGTTACCATTTGTTTGGAAGCTGAGCTGGAAAAACCGTTTGGTAGTGGGTGGACTCAGTTATTAGTGTATAAAATGCTCATCTGATCTACCTGTTTGCAGACTGGTATAGCTTTCTCCTCACCCCACCCCCACCCTCACCCCTGTCCCACTCCCCCCGGGAAAACTGTGGCTGTCCAGCTTTCTACAGATGCAGGAGATAAAGTTACCTGCTTGGACTTGGGGAAGGGCTCTGCAACTTATCTGATTCTTAAAAGAAGTGAAGTGAAAGTGACTCAATCATGTCCGACTCTTTGTGACCCTATGGACTGTCCATGGAATTCTCCAGGCCAGAATACCGGAGTGGGTAGCCTTTCCCTTCTCCAGGGGATCTTCCCAACCCAGGGATTGAACCCAGGTCTCCCGCATTGCAGGCAGATTCTTTACCAGCTGAGCCACAAAGAAAGAATTTCAGTTAATCCTCCTGTTTCTAGCCTCACCTTTATCCTCATACCTGGAACCCAACCTTGCAGTACCTTTAGGGGAGGTATGTGGTTTACTGTGTAAACTGGTTGTTTCTAAAACTTAACATGGGATTCAGCTTTCTCAATTCTGTGTGGTCATTTGCTGATCCGTTTGCTTTCCAGTTTAATCTTTTGTTGCATTTCTTTTGCTTCTGTTCTCTTTGGTCCTTATGATTTCGTGTCTTTAAAAACCCTTTGCTGTGCTTTTGGCTTTGATAGAAATGGAAGTATAATCTGTCATTTATGTGAAATTCTCATATATCCTTTTTATTTATTGTTATTGAATTACTTGTTTTTGGATGTGCTGGGTCTTCGTTGCTACACACGGGCTTTCTCTAGTTGCAGTGTGCAGGGGCTACTCTTCCTTGCAGTGGCTGGGCTGCTCACTGATGTGGCTTCTCTTGTGGAGCACAGGTTCTTGGTGCGAGGGCTCAATAATTGTGGCACATGAGCTTAGTGGCCCCCAGCTTGTGGAATCTTCCTGGACCAGGGATTGAACCTGTGTCCCCTACATTGGCAGGCGGATTCTTATCCACTGCACCACCAGGGAAGTCCTTACATATCTTTTTTTAAGAGGAAAGGAAATCCAATACCCTTCTCTATAAGCAATAGATGTTAATTGGTTTAAAACTTCAGAAAAATATTTTAAAAGTTTAATTATCTATAAATTATCAATAGATGTTAATTGGTTTAAAACTTCAGAAAAGTATTTTAAAAGTTTAATTATCTATAAATTATAAATTTATAACATAGTATATATTATAAATAACCTATAAATTAATTATCTATAAATGGACCACTTATAAAATTTTGGTACAAGTCCATTCTGACTTTTCTGGGTGATACATAAACATGTGATTCATTTTTATTTTTAGTTTGTGTTGAACCTATAAATTATGTCTATAGAGATAGAAAGCAGCCACCTGTCTAGGATGCTGTGCTCAGTGAATGAGTCAGATGGTAGGGGCTCAGGAAGCCCAAGGTCAAGTTGGCTCCTGAGAGACAACGTGTATTGTCTGCAGCTTTGACTTCGTTGCCCTCTATCCTGTAGCCAGGGCATGACACCTGAAACCTTGTCACCCCCATTTTGTGGTCATTGTTTTGTTGCTCAGTTGTGTCCCACTCTTTGTGACCCCATGCACTGTAGCCCACCAGGCTCCTCTGTCCATGGGGATTCTCCAGGCAGGAATGCTGGAGTGGGTTGCCATTCCCTTCTCCAGGGGATCTTCCCAACCCAGGGCTTGAACCCAAGTCTTGCATCTCCTGCACTGGCAGGTGGATTCTTTACTGCTGAGCCACTGGGGAAAGACCCGCCAACGCTCTAAAGGGTAATTTTAAAAGATTGTCCAAGTTGTAAAATTAGCTCCCTCATTGACAGCTACTTCTTTCTCTCTCTCTGTCTCCCCTTTCAGACCCTAAGTGGCCAGGAACACTCAGTATGAGGGGCAGGGAGCACTCCAGTTCCTTCCCCTTTGTGTGGGGGCCTATCAGCCTTTCACCTTCTAGTTGATTTGAGGGCCTATTATTTTTAATAACTTTATTGAGATATAATTCACGTCATAAAATTCACTCATTCAAAATGTACAATCCAATGGTTTTTAGCATATCCAGAGTTGTGCAGCCATCACCACAATCCATTTTAGAAATTTTTATCAACCCCCAAAAGGAAACCCATGCCCATTGGCAATTACCCTCATTTCCTCCCAAATCCCCCCGTCCTAGTCACTAATCTACTGATCTACTTCCTATCACTAATCTGCTTCCTATCACTATAGATTTGCCTATTTTAGGTATTTCATATTTTCATTTTATGTTTTCAAGATTCACTCATGCTGTAGCATTCATTTTGTTAGTAGTGTCCTTTGAAGCCTGAGAGTTTTTTTTTTGTTGTTGTTGTTGTTTTGTTTTTTTGTTTTTGAAGCCTAAGAGTTTTTAATTTGATGATGTCTAGTTTGTCTGTTTCCTGTCTTGTCATTGTGCTTTTGGTGTCCTGACTAAGAAACTGTTACCTAATCCAAGTCTCAGAGATTTACACCTTGTTTTCCTGTAAGAGTTCTGTAGTTTCAGCTCCCACATTTTAGGTCTATGATCCATTTTGAGTTAATTTTTATGTATAGTATAAAGTCAAGCGTCATTCTTTGTATGTTGATATGTAGCTGTTTTAGCACCATTTGTTGAAAAGATTCTTCTCTCCTGATTGAATTATGTAGGCATCCTCATCAAAAATCAGCTGACCATGGAGGGCTTCCCTGGTGGTTCAGAGGCTAAGACTCTGCTCTCCCAATGCAGGGGATCTGGGTTCCATCTCTGGTGAGGGAACTAGATCCCAGGTACTGAAACTAAGACCTGGTGCAGCCAAATAAATATTTTTTTAAATCAACTGACCATAAAGATAAGATTTTTTCCTGAATCCGCAGTTGTATTCCATTGACTTGTATGTCTATTTTTATGCCAATGGCAGTCTTGATGACTATAGCTTTTGGCTTACTGCAGTTTTGAAATTGGAAGTGTAAGTCTTCCAACTTTGCTCTTTTGGAAAATTGTTTTGGCAAATTTTGATCCCTTGAATTTCTATGTGAATTTTAGAATCAGCATGTTAATTTCTGCCAAAAAAAAAAAAAACCAGTTGGAATTTTGATAGAGATTACACTGAATTTGTAGGTCTCAAGGTCTTGATTTTTTTTTTTACTGTGTTGTATTTTATTTATTTTTTATTTATTTATTTTTATTTTACTTTACAATACTGTATTGGTTTTGCCATACATCAACATGAACCTGCCGTGGGTGTACACGTGTACCTCTTCCTGAACCCCGCTCCCACCTCCCTCCCCATACCATCTCTCTGGGTCATCCCAGTGCACCAGCCCCAAGCATCCTGTATCCTGCATCGAACCTAGACTGGCGATTCATTTCTTATATGATGTTATACATGTTTCAATGCCATTCTCCCAAATCATCTCACCCTCCCCCTCTCCCACAGAGTCCAAAAGACTGTTCTATACCTCTGTGTCTCTTTTGCTGTCTCTCATACAGAGTTATCGTTACCATCTTTTAAATTCCATATATATGTGTTAGTATACTGTATTGGTGTTTTTCTTTCTGGCTTACTTCACTCTGTATATTTGGCTCCAGTTTCATCCACCTCATTAGAACTAATTCAAATGTATTATTTTTAATGGCTGAGTAATACTCCATTGTGTATATGTACCACAGCTTTCTTATCCATTTGTCTGCTGATGGACATCTAGGTTGCTTCCATGTCCTGGCTATTATAAACAGTGCTGCGATGAACACTGGGGTACACGTGCCTCTTTCTATTCTGGTTTCCTCGGTGTGTATGCCCAGCAGTGGGATTGTTGGGTCATAAGGCAGTTCTATTTCCAGTTTTTTAAGGCATCTCCACACTGTTCTCCATAGTGGCTGTACTAGTTTTCATTCCCACCAGCAGTGTAAGAGGGTTCCCTTTTCTCCACACCCTCTCCAGCATTTATTGCTTGTAGACTTTTGGATCGCAGCCATTCTGACTTGTGTGACTACCTCATTATGGTTTTGATTTGCATTTCTCTGATAATGAGTGATGTTGAGCATCTTTTCATGTGTTTGTTAGCCATCTGTATGTCTTCTTTGGAGAAATTTCTATTTAGTTCTTTGGCCCATTTGTTGATTGGGTCGTTTCTTTTTCTGGAATTGAGCTGCAGGAGTTGCTTGTATATTTTTGAGGTTAGTTGTTTGTCAGTTGCTTCATTTGCTATTATTTTCTCCCATTCTGAAGGCTGTCTTTTCACCTTGCTTATCAAGGTCTTGTTTTGTGTGTTTGCTTTGGGCACCGAAATGGCATCTTGGGAATCTGCCTTTCTTACTCTCCCAGTCAATGAAGTTTTCATTGGCCTTAGTCCTGAGAGAAAAGGAGAAAGATTCATGTAAACATTCATGTAGATGTTAGCATTCATATAAATGTTAGCAATTAAGTGTGTTTTTCTCTCTCTCAGTTTCCTCTCATATAAAGTGGGTTTAGTAAGTGTATTTTTGTCTAAAGATGTTGTGAGGATTAAATGAGAGAATCCATGTGATGTGCCCAACAAGCACTGGATAAATAATCGAGTATAAGTAATCCATAATAGAACCAACTATACTCCAGGCATTTTTGCATCTAGATTGATTCTCCAATCCGTCATCCATGGCTTCATTCCCTACTGCGGTCTCAGGTGTGATCTGTACTCCAGGAAAACTTGCATCTATCTGATTCTCCAAAGTCCATGTTCTTCCGACTTCATCGGCAGATATTTGATAGGTTAAAACATAGAAAATAAGAGGAATATTTATGATATGTAGCAAAAAGGATATTTTTCACTAAGAAAACTTTAATGGAAAAGAATAATCATTTCTAGGCTCCAGGGAAATGGAGAGTAAAGAAACAACTGTTGGAACATACCTTTTTAATCCTTAGGAAATTCCATTTCCTGGTCTTGGTAACTGGGATGCTCATGACTTAGAGCCAGGCAGGAGCTAACAGATAAGGAGACCCTGGGGGTCTGCTGAGATGAAGTGTCAGGTAGAGATTGTGTGTGTTTACTTTATTGTGATCTCCATGTCCACATGCTTGCCAGCCTGCCGGAAGAGTCTGCTCCCTTTGATACCCGACTTGGTCTGTTCCTCAGTTCAGCCCCCTCCTCAAGTGTCTTGAGAATTCCTAGGTGATAAAAGTTCTCTTCTGGGCTTCTGCACCTCTGATTAACTTAAAGACATCCTTGTTAATATCTTATAGCTAAAGAATCTTGCTAGTAGTATAAATGGAAACTGAACACCTCTTTGAGCCACTGTCCTTTTCCTGACATTGGAAATGTGATTTATTACGTTCACTTTTTTGAGTTAACAACCATAAAATACAATATAATCCAGTGATGAGAGAATGGATTTCCTTAACAGTTTATAGCTTTTACAAATGACAGACTAGTTTTTAATACAATTTCCATAGACTTTGAGGAGGGTGTTTATGGGCAGTAAGCAAATGAGTTTGTGTGTGTGTGTGTGTGTGTGTGTAAAACTAATCTCATGCTCATTTCTTCATTCTCTGCCTCATCCTATGAACTGTTGATGCCTTATCCACCCTCTTAAGTTTCTCTCAAATGTACCATATACCATAAAACCTATCTAGACCCTCCCAGCTTCTCAAACTGCGTGTGGTGAAGCACCAGTTTCTTTCTTTTCCGTTCAAGTAGACTAATAATTTTGTAAAATATGACAAGTATAACTAATGAGAAAAATGAAATTTAAAAAGACATACAAAATATAACCTCCATTTAAAAAGATGTGAGATGATCTTCTTTGAACTTCTATATAAGCAGAGTTTTATAAATCTCACACAGCACCTACTAGGTGTCACTTTGTATGACAGTTATTTGCATACTTATATTATCCCTCAACGAGGTTGTAAGCCCCTTGAGTCAGGACTTTGTGTATTTTTAATCGTGGTATACCATCACTTCCTCATATAATGCTTTGAACATGCTTATTAAATTTCTGACTCAATATAGGAGGAACTTAGACATCCACTTAAACAGGTGGCCATCTTTGTGTACTTGATCATCAAATAATTTCAACAGAAGCTTCCTGTACTGGCTTTGTATATGGTGACTGGGGTTTATGATTCATGTAGAAGGCACTGGTAAAAGTCCCCTTACAGATAAGGAGATAATGTTGATGACTCTACACTACTGATAAAAAAAACAGACCAGCTAGACCTTTCTCATAACGTTGTCCTCAGGGTTCATGCAGTAGGAGCACTTATTTAAATATTTTTCTAACTGAATCATCTCATTAAGAGAGTGAATGTCTAGAAGGGATCCCGAATGGATTAATCCTATATTAAATTCCTTGCCATAGTAAGTTGTCATCTAGCTAGATTCCAGTGGGCAAAACAACTAACACGGGTACATAATAGATGACTGTGTTTGCTGAGACCCCATGGACTGCAGCAGGTCAGGCTTCCCTGTCCTTCACTATCTCCTGGAGTTTGCTCAAACTCGTGTCCATTGAATCGGTGATGCCATCCAACCATCTCTCTCTCTGTTGCTCCCTTCTCCTCCTGCCCTCAGTCTTTCCCAGCTTCAGGGTCTTTTCCAATGAGTCGCTCAGGTAGAGTGGATTCTTTAGAGCTTAGTATTGTCTTCAGTGGTGAGATTACCTGGAACCCTCCATATGGGGAAAAGGAGGCGAGGTTTGCTCTAGGAGCCTTGGAAGATAGCATTTAATCAAACAGGACAGTGCATTAAAGCAGTGCTTCTCAAACTGTGTGTGGTGAAGTACCAGTTTCTTTCTTTTCAATTTAAGTAAACTAATAATTTTGTAAAATGTGACAAGCATAAATAATGAGAAAAATGAAAAAATATAACAAAATACAAAATATATAATACATACAAAATATAACCTCCATTAAAAAAAATTAGATCCAACAGACTAAAACTACTTAGTCAAATTGCTGTACCACGCTTTGAGTAACACTGGATTAGAGGGTGGGCTGTCATGATTGCCCACACAGGGGCTTGGATCATCTGTCCATGGAGTCCATTAGGAGATCTGTTTGACTATAATGAAAGCTCAGGGGTAAGAAAAGATGCTGATGTTTTGAGTTTCTTCTTCTTCTTCTGTAGAATGAAAAGATTTGAAAAGGAAGGGGGAGTTTGTGATATAATTGGAATGGTATCTTGGGAAATAGCTTTCATATTTAAGATTGATTTTAGTGGTAAAGTGAAACACAGTGAGACTTTCAAGACCTAAGTCATGAGAGTTTAAGCAAAACACAAACAATAAATACCTACTCAAACCTGAGGCTGCAGAAGTGAAGACGGAACAGTAGCAGAATTATTTACTAAGTACCATTATGTACTAAATATAGTACTAAGCTCTTTACCTAGGCTATCTCGTTTCATCTTTACAAGAATCCTGTGCAGTAGCACTATTAACCTCATTTTTCAGATGAGGAAACAGGCTCTAAAAAAGATTGAGTAACTTGCCCCAAGGTCACGTCAGATGAATGGCGTGATTGTCAGATGGTTGGAGTGTGTAACCCAGAACCTAGATTCTTAGGTTCTTAAATGAGTGTCTTTATAGAGAGGTTTTGGCAAATCTAGCTTAGCATTTCAGCCATGGACTTGAGGATTATCAGTGTCCTTGGATACCAGATAGCGCATTAGCCACTCTTTTTAGTCCTTCAACTGTCTTTTGTATAAATTTTTAGAGATTTGGCCTTGAATAGGAGAGATGAACCGGAGTAGGAACTGGCAACCCACTCCAGTATTCTTCCCTGGAAAATTCCACTGAAGAGGAGCCTGGTGGGCTACAATCCATGGGGTCTCAAAGAGTCCGACACAGCTGAGTGGCTGAGTACACACACAGGAGAGATGAAGCGGTTTAGCGAGAGACAGTGCTGAGGGTTATAGTCATTGCTGAAGCAAAATATCCCTGTGAAGTAGATTGAACCTAGGGTGGGTGATAACACTAGGCCAGCGATTCTCAATTCCAATTCTGAGGTGGCATTCTATAAATCTAATTCTTATTTATGCATTTACTTTATTTATTTGTGGCCGTGCTGGGTCTTTGCTGCAAAGGCCTTCTCCAGTTGTGGCAAGTGGAGCTGGCTGCTCTCTAGTTGCGGTGCTTCTCACTGCAGTGGCTTCTCTTGTTGCAGAGCCCAGGCTGTAGGGCACGTGGGCTTCAGTATTTGCGGCTCCCAGGCTCCAGAGCACAGGCTCAGTAGTTGTGGTGCAAGGGCTTAGTTGCTCCGTGGCGTGGGGGGTCTTTCTGGACCAGGGATCGAACCTGTGTCTCCTGCATTGGCAGGAGGATTCTTTACCACTGAGCCACCAGGGATGCCCTATAAATCTAGTTCTAGTCATGTAGTCCTCTAGTCTCTCCATTGCATAGGATAAAGAATTTAATCTAGGCTATGTTAAGTATAATGTAAGCTGTGTTGAAGAGATCAAACCAGTCCATCCTAAAGGAAATCAGTCCTGAATATTCATTGGAAGGACTGATGCTGAAGCTGAAGCTCCAATACTTTGGCCACCTGATTCGAAGAACTGATTCATTGGCGAAGACCCTGATGCTGGGAGGGATTGGGGGCAGGAGGAGAAGGGGAGGACAGAGGATGAGATGGTTGGATGGCATCACTGACTCGATGGACATGAGTTTGAGCAAACTCTGGGAGACAGAGAGGGACAGGGAAATCTGGGGTGCTGCAGTCCATGGGGTCGCAAAGAGTTAGACACGCCTGAGCAACTGAACTGAACTGAACTGATGTTAAGTCCAGTTAGTGCTGCTGCTGCTGCTGCTGCTAAGTTGCTTCAGTCGTGACCGACTCGGTGCGAACCCATAGACGGCAGCCCACCAGGCTCTGCTGTCCCTGGGATTCTCCAGGCAAGAACACTGGAGTGGGTTGCCATTTCCTTCTCCAATGCATGAAAGTGAAAAGTGAAAGTGAAGTTGCTCAGTCGTGTCCGACTCTTCACGACCCCATGGACTGCAGCCTACCAGGCTCCTCTGTCCATGGGATTCTCCAGGCAAGAGTACTGGAGCGGGGTGCCATTGCGTTAGTGCTATGGCTTTCCAAATGACTTTACCCTCTAAAAGATTAATTTTGTGAAACGTTTTTGGAGTTTGAGTTTTTTATTTGTTTGCTTAAGAAATAGACTAGAGTGTATAATTAGTCATGGATGCTATTTTTTTTCCCGACAGCAGAACTTAGAACAAGAACTTGCACACGTTGTTCTAAAGAGCTGCACACTCCACTGCACTATTGGTACTCAGTAAAAGCAACTCCTGGGGAAGGAGAGGGAGTTTTCTTTAATTAAAATGGAATACAGGGACTTCCCTGGTGGTCCAGTGGCTAAGACTGTACTCCCAATACAGAGGGCCTGGGTACAATCCCTGGTCAGGGAACTAGATCCCACATGCCGCAACTAAGATCCAGCGCAGCCAGATAATAAAATAAATATGTTTTAAAAATGGAGTACAGTGTTCATTGCTATTTGAAATACATATTCCCTAATACATGACTTGAAAATTTGTGATTATTATCAGACATTCAGATTCAACCTTGTCACCTGTGCTTCTTTGAAGTTATCTATTTTTTTTACATGTTACTAAAAATAAATTTTAATTTAAAAAACAGACCCAATACATTTGTTTCCTGTGGCAGCCAAATATCTTTGGACTCACTCCTACCTTTAACAAGAGAAACACTACCCTTGAATATATTTCTAAACCAAGCATGAGAGTTAAAGTTACCATCTTTTCATTTGAGTAGAGGTGCTAATCTAATGAAGAGGAGGAAGAGTCCTCCTGCTAAGGTTATAGCAGGCTTGCTGTGGTAAGAGAAAAAGAATATCAAAATCAATTTAAACCTACCTGCATATAATAAATTAAAAAATTATTTTAAGTTATTTAAAATCAGTGTAATATTATTGCCTTTGTTGTTATTGTTTTGTTTTTTGTTTATTTGTTGTGCATAAGACATTTTGGGTGGTATGAGCTGAGAACTCAGATGGTAAGGAATCTGCCTGCAATTCAGGAGACCTGGGTTTGATGCATGGGTAGAGAAGATCCCCTGCAGAAGGGACTGTCTACCCACTCCAGTATTCTTTTTTTTTTTTTCCACTCCAGTATTCTTGCATGGAGAATCCCATGGACAAGGGAGCCTGGTGGGCTACAGTCCATGGGGTCGCAAAAAGTCGGATATGACTGACCAACTAAAATGCACACACAGATGAAAACAGACTATGAGGATTTTTTTTTCCCCGCAGATAAACAAGAAGTCTATGCAGAAAAACATTTTATTCTACTTGGGGAAAATAGGTGTGTGTCTGTCTGTGGAGCAAAATTTTACGGTCCCTCATTTCTGCAGTGAATGTGTTTGTACCCCTGCAGGGCTACAACCAGGTTGCTGATTTTGGACCAAGTACCACTCCTCTGAGCTGACCAGTTTGCACTGCATATTAATGAATGGTGGTGAGCTCAGCTTTGAAGAATGCCAACAGGGTTATTTCTTCCTTATCAATAGTAAATAACAATGAAAAGGCTGTATTTCATATTAATTAAATATTGTTGTTTTCATAGTTTGAGCATACATCTAGGAGATTTTTGAGAGCTGAGCTAAAAATACTCCTTTTATATAACCTATACTTTTCAAACTCCAAAGAAATGTGGAAAGTTATATTTAAGGAAAACAGCTCTCTTCTATTTTTCTGGCATTCTCTGGGGGACATTCTACCTGTCTTTAAAGAAAAGTTTTTTTGATGTGGACCATTTTTAAAGTCTTTATTGACTCTGTTACAATATTGCTTCTGTTGTCTATGTTCGGGTTCTTTAGCCATGAGGCATGTGGAATCTTAGTTCCCTGACCAGGAATTGAAACCACGTCCCTTCCATTGGAAGGTAGATTCTTAGCCACTGGACCACCATGGAAGTCCCTCATGTAGTTCTTTTTTAATAGTGAAAGATAGCAAGGGGATACAGAAATGTTTTATTTAACTTCATGATATATACTTTGGGAGGTTGATAAAACACATTGCCAATAATGAAATGATACATATCTGTTGCAAGGCACTGTTATACTCGGAAATAACATTTGAGGCAATGCTTTACAGCTTATAAAGTCATTTCCTTTAAATTATTCCTCTTAGCAACCCATGTGAGGTAGATATTACTATTCCCATGTTGAAATGAGGAAAGTTACCTTAACAGCAATGATAGTCATGGTAACTATCCCCTTTCATTAAAACACACCTAGATACCCGTACACTGTGTGTGTCCTAAAACTGGTGTAGTGAGGAGGTTGAGGGGCCATGTGTTCGCAGAGTAGAGCAAGTCTGAGACAGACCAGAAGACAGACGCACTTTTGAAACACAAGGCACGCTCTGCCACATCTCCTGTTATGCTTTCTTCTTCCCGGGGGCACTGGATGTCGGAACCTTTCTTCCCAGTCTTCTTCCTTGTATTTCCAAGGCCATGGCTGGCAAGAAATAAGAGGACAGCCCCTGATTTAAGCAGCTTGCTCTGGTTTTAGATATGACGCCTCTTGTCACTGAGCATATCTGTCACCCTGTTATTCTGTACAGACTTAGTTTATGGTGACTTCTTGAGGGATTGAAAGAAGTGGCATAAATTTTGTAAGGTCATCACCTTTCTTTCTCTTTCTTGCTCACTCTCTGAGGCCTGAGGATGGGAAGATGAAGATTGCGAATTACAGATGGAGCTGCCCAGTGCATGGAGGGGACTCTGACTTACTGTAAGGAAATGCTAACAGTCATCTATTTCTTTCTGGTTCCCTGGAGTATACGATGGTGAAGATTCACCAGAGGGGAGCTTCAGTAAAATATGCTTTTTAATCTTATCCTCAATATACATACCTGTTTGTATGGAATGTAAACTACTATTTTGCTGACACTGGCTGAAGTAATAATTTTGTGCTGGTTGATTCCAGTTTACTTTGCATTCAGTCTTTCCCTGGATTTTGTGTAGGATGGGGAACAGTCTGTTTATCTGAATGAGAAAAATACAGTCACTGTGATAACCTGTTTTTTTTTTTTTTTTTTTTGCTGCTTTATCTAGGTAATTAAACTAGAAAGTGAAAGTCAATCAGTCATGTCCAACTCTTTGCGACCCCATGAACTATACAGACCATGGAATTCTCCAAGCCAGAATACTGGGTGGGTAGCCTTTCCCTTCTCAATGGGATTTTCCCAACCCAGGGATTGAACCCAGGTCTCACACCTTGCAGGTGGATTCTTTACCAGCTGAGCCACAAGCGAAGCCCAAGAATACTGGAGTTGGTAGCCTATCCCTTCTTCAGCAGATCTTCCCGACCCAGGAATCGAATCGGGGTCTCCTGAACTGCAGGCAGATTCATTAGATGGTATACATATTTTTCATTAGATGGTATATATATATTTGACCATGGGTGATAGTTGCTGGTGGTATGCCATTACCATAGCAACAAGTTCCATTCTGAGTTGCTAGTAATTGCTTTCAGAATTATGACAGCAAAAAGGTTTCCCTGCTGAAGATGCAGAGTGTTTGGGGCAAATGCAAAAAAGGGCTCCATCTGAACTACTTATTTATAACCAACAACTCACTGGCTATGATGACTGAGAAAGACGGGTTATAACAGCTTCTATTGACCTCCTGCCTTGTCTTTGTGGTTGTGACAAGTGCTCTATTGCTGTTTGGCTTTTGGGAAATGGAGAGGGTAAAATGGACATTAGGCTTCTCTGGTGGTTCGGTGGTAAAGAATCCACCTTCCGAGCAGGAGCCACGGGTTCAATCCCTGGGTTGGAAAGATCCCCTGGAGAAGGAAATGGCAACCCACTCCAGTATTCTTGCCTGGGAAATCCCATGGATAGAGAAGCCAGGCTGGCTATAGTCCATGGGGTCGCAAAGAATCAGACATGACTTAGCGGCTAAACAACAACAACAACAAAAGTGAGCTTTGGCCTTGGAGTATTTCTGTTAAAAAATATAACAGCATGAACACCTGGTTTCCTATCCTCCTTCTTCATTCAGCTGCCAAATGGATCTTTTTAATTACCTTCCAGATGTAGCCAAAAAAGAGAGTAAGGAGGCTTCCATGAAATCTAGTGGTCATACCATATTTCAAGGATAAAGTAAGTTTTCAGATCAGTCAGTCAGTTCAGTTCAGTTGCTTAGTTGTGTCCAACTCTTTGTGACCCCATGGACTGCAGCACACCAGGCTTCCCTGTCCTTCATCAACTTCCGGAGCTTTTTCAGACTCATATCCATCGAGTCGGTGATGCCGTCCAACCATCTCTTCCTTTGTTGTTCCTTTCTCCTCCTGCCTTGAATCTTTCCCAGCAGCATCAGGGTCTTTTCCAGTGAGTCAGTTCTTTGTAACAGGTAGCCAAAGTATTGGAGTTTCAGCTTCAGCATCAGTCCTTCCAATGAATATTCAGGACTAATTTCCTTTAGGATTGACTGGTTTGATCTCCTTGCTGTCCAAGGGACTCTCAAGAGTCTTCTCCAACACCACAGTTCGAAAGCATCAATTCTTCAGCACTCAGCTTTCTTTATAGTCCAACTTTCACATCCATGCATGACTACTAGAAAAACCATAGCTTTGACTAGACTTTTTTGGGAAAGTAATGTCTCTGTTTTTTAACATGCTCTCTAGGTTGGTCATAGCTTTTCTTCCAAGGAGCAAGTGTCTTTTAATTTCATAGCTGCAGTCACCATCTGCAGTGATTTTGGAGCCCCCCCAAAATAAAGTCTGTCACTGTTTCCATTGTTTCCTATCTATTTGCCATGAAGTGATGGGAACGGATATCATAATCATAATTTTCTGAATATTGAGTTTTAAGCCAACTTTTTTCACTCTCCTCTTTCACTTTCATCAAAAGGCTCTTTAGTTCTTCTTCGGTTTCTGCCATAAGTGTGGTGTCATCTGCATATCAGAGGTTATTGATATTTCTCCCAGCAATCTTGATTCCAGCTTGTGCTTCATCCAGTCCAGCATTTCTCATGATGTACTCTGCATATAAGTTAAATAAGCAGGGTGACAATATACAGCCTTGACATATTCCTTTCCTGATTTGGAGCCAGTCTGTTGTTCCATGTCCATTTCTAACTATTACTTCTTGACCTGGATACAGATTTCTCAGGAGGCAGGTCAGGAGGTCTGGTATTCCTATTTCTTGAAGAATTTTCCAGTTTCTTGTGATTCCCCACAGTCAAAGGCTTTTGTACAGTCAATAAAGCAAAAATAGATACTTTTCTGGAACTCTCTTATTTTTTCAAAGATCCGCAGATGTTGGTAATTTGATACCTGGTTCCTCTACCTTTTCTAAATCCAGCTTGAACATCTGAAAGTTCATGGTTCATGTACTGTTGAAGCCTGGCTTGGAGAATTTTGAGCATTACTTTGCTAGTGTGTGAGATGAGTGCAATTGTGCAGTAGTTTGAGCATTCTTCGGCATTGCCTTTCTTTGGGATTGGAATGAAAACTGCCCTTTTCCAGTCCTGTGGCCACTGCTGAGTTTTCCAGATTTGCTGACATTGAGTGCAGCACTTTCACAGCATCATCTTTCAGGATTTGAAATAGCTCAACTGGAATTCCATCACCTCCACTAGCTTTCTTCCTAGTGACGCTTCCTGAGGTCCACTTAACTTCAAATTCCAGGATGTCTGGCTCTAGGTGGACGATCACATCATGGTTATCTGTGTCATGAAGATCTTTTTTGTATAGTTCTTCTGTGTGTTTTTGCCAGCTCTTCTTAATCTTTTCTGCTTCTGTTGTGTCCATACCGTTTCTGTCCTTTCTTGTGCCCATCCTTGCATGAAATGTTCCCTTGGTATCTCTGATTTTCTTGAAGAGATCTCTAGTCTTTCCTATTCTGTTGTTTCCCTCTATTTCTTTGCATTGATTGCTGAGGAAGGCTTTCTTATCTCTCCTTGCTAGTCTTTGGAACTCTGAATTCAGATGGGTATATTTCAGATAAGTTGCTCTTATTTTGTATGAAATGGATGACACATCTTTTGGTATTAAAGCCACTGTTTGTTTTATCTTGATATCACAATACTCTCATGTGAATATTATTACTTAAAAAAAATTACATCTTATATAAATACTTATCTAATCCCTAACTACTGGGCAGGTGGCTTCATTTCTCTTTCTAAATCATCGTTTAGACATTATTTCCCCTTCAAACTCCCCAAACTCAGCTCATTTAAAACAGGACATCTCAAATTTATGGTAAACCTTTATTGTAGGCTCAAAGTGTGCAAGGCGTAGCAAATCTGTATAAATGGTATCAGTAGCTGTTATTGAGGTAAAGAAACTTCTCTTTTTTTGATTGATACAATTCATTTATTTTTATTTTTTATTTTATATTTATTTTATTTTGATTTTTTTCCATTTTTAAGAAAGCTTTTTATTTTGTACTGAGGTATAGCCAATTCACAATGTTATGATATTTTCAGGTAAACAGTGAAGGGACTCAAGACATACATGTACATGTATCAGTTCTCCCCCAGACTTCCCTCCCATCTGGGCTGCAACATAACATTGAGCAGAGTTCCCTATGCTGTACAATAGGTCCTTGTTGGTTATCCATTTTAAATATAGCAATGTGTACATGTCCACCCCAAACTCCCTAACTTCATAGCGAGCAATACTTGTCCTACTGCTTGCCTAATATTTTTCCAGGCAAGCAAGTCATTCTCTGAAGGAGTTTTCTTTATCATTCCACAGATATCATTCACTAAAAATGATTGCTAGGGCAACATTCTGTCATATTCTTCAGCCAGGTGATTACACGTTGTAATCTGGCTGTTTCATCTCCTCTCCCACCTGCCCAGGCTGTGCCCGAGCTGCACCGAGAACTTACCCCTTTGTTCCTGAAACCCAGGCGTTCTCACATCTCAGTGACTTTGCACGCACTGTCCCCTTGGCTGGCCTGGAATGCTCCCTGCTGCCCCTGACCTCACAGACGCAGTTGCCTAAGGAAAGCCTGACTTCATTCAGCTCCGTGTTACCTCTGTGGTGAAGCCTTCTCTGACTCACTGTCAGCCCATGTAAGGGACACCTGGGGCATTTCCCTGCTGAGCACGTGTTGATTTCACCATTACGGAGTAAGTGCTTTTTCTCTTTTGTGTTCCTGAGGACCTGGGGTACTACCTGGGATGCAGTGTGTGTTGGGTGAATGTGTGCAGGGTCAGATAAAGCTTGTATTTTTATTCTTTTTTTATTCTTTTATACTACTAATGGAGAGAAGCAGAGAGGAACCATGTTTCCCGAAGATACTATGAACATGATGGCTTTGTGTTAAACAACATGCTGAACTTATGAATCAGTCAATCTTGGAGTGAACTGTGAAGTGGGAGAAATAACTAGTGCCCTGGGGTTTCCTTGTAGTGCTAAATTCATGCATTTCCCTGGGGCCTCAAACCTTAAAGAAAGAGAAGGAACGAAGTAGAGACTACTTTGGGGCATGAGAGGGTGGACTGTGGAATTTCTGGGAGCCCTGAAACCACCACCACACCCCACGTGTGCAGGTGTCTCTATGCGATGACCGTGAAAGCCTGAAAGATTTTAGAGAGATAACAGAAGCCACCCTTGTGAAGTAAGTATCACTGGTCTATATAGTTTACTCTGAATATTCTATGGTGTGAGCTGTAAGTGTGTTGATGGGTTTTCTGTTTCTTCCTCCCTGGGAAGCTGGTGATAGCCAGGCACCAAGCCTTGCCGTGATTGGGTTGAGCTCTCTCTGTGTCTCCCGTCACCAGCTTGTGTGTGGGGATGAGGTCTGCCCCCTTGCTTGAGAACCTTAATTCCAAGTCACAGAAGAGTAGAAAGGTCCTTGTGTTTTACTGATGTACTCGTTCCAGGGCAGGCCCAAATACCACGTCCACGTGCTTGGTTTCTATACAGGCTGTTCTTTCTGTGAATATTCTTTGCTTTTGCTGGTTATTCGCATTATCCATTTACAGCGCTGCCGTTTTGTGCCTCTTTTCTTTTCAGCAGTCTCTTGATGAGATGCCTGTTTATTTTCTCTGTGAGATGAATGTGCTTTGCGTGGCATGGCAGTAGATGGGGTGTTTTAAGCTAACTCTGAGGGAAATGCCACTTTGTATTTGTAATTCCAGTTGAAAGTGGATCTCACGTTGCGTAGAACTTGAATATGTCCAGTCTGGCTTCCTTGCGTGCGTGCATGCTCTGTCGCCCAGTTGTGTCCAGCTCTTTGTGACCCCGTGGACTGTAGCCCACCAGGCTCCTCTGTCCCCAGGCAAGAATACTGGAGTGGGTTTCTGTTTCCTTCTCCTGACCCAAGGATTGAACCTGGGTCTCCTGCATTACAGACAGGTTCTTTACCACTGAGCCACCAAGGAAGACCACAAACATGGCTCTTGATCAGCAAATCAATGAGCAAAAAATATTCTGTTTCTTTCTTCTTGGAGAATTATGTGGCACACAACGAATGCCATGATAGGCTGGGTCCTGAAATTTGGTCACAGGGTAAGACTGCGGGAAAGCTACTGTAATCACAGTTAAATTTATTAACTTGAGACAGCAAGGAGAGAGCACAGTGGGGGTACTTTGGGGCATTCAGCAAGCAAAATACAGATCTTTTTGACAGATTTGGACTTGGTTGAATGCTTTTTGGAGGGACAAGGGAAGAGATGACCAACACTGGACTGGGTGGTATCGTGTCATGCAGCAGGGCAGTTTAGTAACTGGTATCTCAGCATCTTTGTTTGGGGTGGTCGAGGAACAGAGAGAGGCTGGGGAAATCATTGGGAAGAAAGCAGGATTCAGAGGAATGGTCTTGCTGCCTGCTCTGCCCTGCGGGGAAATGCTTTCTGTTGACCTGGTCTGAGTTTGTTGGAGACATCTCAGAGGTGCTTTACAGGCTTTCACGTGAGAGGGATAAACACTGGGGCTGAGATTAAGGAGCAAATGGACTTGGCCAGATGAGGCAGGCAAGATACAACCAAACCACCAAACAGGACTGACCACTCAGCCATTGTACTGACTTTCCTTAAAATAAAATTTTAACAGTTGTCTGGCTGAATAACTATGACTTATAACAGAAGGCAAGGAATTCGACTTCTTACCCAACTTCGTTCACATGATTCCTGTCCTGAAAGTTGCTCAGTTGTGTCCAATTCTTTGTGATCCATGGACTGTAGCCCACCAGGCTCCTCTGTCCATGAAATTCTCCAGGCAAGAATACCAGAATCGGTTGCCATTTCCTTCTCCAGGGGATCTTCCCAACCCAGGGATCGAACTCACATCTCTTATGTCTCCTGCATTGGCAGGCAGGTTCTTTACCACTAGCGCCACCTGGGAAGCATGATTAAACATCCTTTATTCATTGCCTGCCTTGTGGTGATGCTAAGCATTTATATTTTCTCTTGTAGGCTCAAACATTAATGAATAATTAATCCTTTCTCTTTCAGCTGAAAGAGTATGTATAGACATGCCTGTGTTTGTTGATATTGTCTTGCATTTATAAACTCATTATAGTAAGTGTGAGGCACTAGGAATAAACAAGACATAATCCCTGCACAAGAGGATGAATTTGTTGTTGTTTAATCACTCAGTTGTGTCTGACTCTTTGTTGCCCCGTGGGCTGTAGCCCGTCAGGCTCCTCTGTCCATGGAATTCTCTAGACAAGAATATTAGAGTGGGTTGCTATTTCCTCCTCCAGGGGATCTTCCCAACCCAGGGAGTGAACCCAGGTGTCCCACATTGCAGGCAGATTCTTTATCACTGAACTACCAGGGAAGCTCCTGAATATTGCTGTTCAAAAGAATATTCTGTGATGATGGCCCAGTATGGTATTCATAGCCGCATGTGTCTCTCGAACACTTGATATGTGGCTCATGAGACTGAGGAACTGGGAGTTTTAATTTATGTTTAATTAATTTAAATATTGATAGTGGCGCATGAGGCTAGTGGTGACCACTTTGGACAGCATGGCTCTGTAAATTCACAAATGAGAGAAAGAATCACAGGTGCTCACAGCTCAGAGTGTGATATGTACTCCAATATAGGTCCCTATGAGATGTTCTAGGAGCGTAGGACTTAAGACCCTGATGCTGGGAAAGATTAAGGGCAGGAAGAAAAGGGGGTGACAGAGGATGAGATGGTTGGATGGCATCCCCAACTCAATAGACAAGAGTTTGAGCAAACTCCAGGAGATAGTGAAGGACAGGGAAGCCTGGCATGCTGCAGTTCATGGGGTTGCAAAGGGCCCGACACGACTTAGCGGCTGAACAACAAGGAGCACAGGAGACAGCCTCCAATGGGGAAGTGACAGGGAACAAACCCAGAGGAGAGTAGATTCCATGGGAGTGAGACTTGGAGACGAAATAATAATAATAGGAGTCATTATTTTAATTATTTTGGCACAGGCAAAGGGCAGGAAGTTGGGAGGGTTCATTCTAGGTAAAATGCAAAGTGCAGAAGCACCGAAGCATTAAAAACATGGGTGTATGTGGGTTCAGGTGGCTTGGTAAGGTCTCAGTGTAGATCACTGCAATACTATACTCTGTGACACAGCTCTTGTGGTGAAGGCCTACCTGAACAGATTAAAAACAAATTTAACATTTTAAATACTTACGGTATTTAAAATAAAATAAAAAAGTATTTAAAATAAAACAATGCATACCTTATGCATTGTTGGAGAACCGGCCCCATTTATCATGTAAAACAGACGCATGAGATGCCCTTAGGATCCCCATTTCACGGAGAGAAAACTGAGGCCTACAAAGGTAAAGGAATTTGCCTGCAGACACAAAGTGGACAAAGTCAGGATTTGAATCCAGGCCTGTTACTTCAGAGATCAATATCTTCATCAGTGACCCTCTGTCTCTCATTTCAAATTCTTCTCAGTTTGGAATTATGGTGGATTTCCCTTGGTCTGTCTTTTGTGACATGTTCCCACCACTCAAAGTCCACGCCTTTTGTTTTAAAAAAATTCTAGTTTCATATTGAAAATGTTTTTCTGGCAAAGAGACTGATATTATGAGATCGTCTATTCATTAACTAAGCGTTTCGTGAACTCAGGTTTTGAGAATACCTGAATTGACAACTCCTTGCTTTTTCTGTATATTTATGGCAGTAGGAGCCTTTTATATCCTAAATTGGAGTAGTTAGGGAATTAGTCGGTTAAACTGGAGAAGCCAGTGCATTCATTCTCAAATTTGAATGGGCTCCCATGACCATCATTCCCAGAGAATTCTTGCTTCCCTGTGGGGGGAATGGCTTGTTATTTGAGCCTCTCCACATCTTACCCTAAAGGTCATGACCCTGGGCTCCAGCTTCTTTCTTCCTTTTCACCCTTTTTTGAGAGCAGATCTTAGTGACTGGATAGAAGCTCTGCTATCCTTAACCAAGAGGAACCTAACTGAGGTTAACTGGCAAGCACGGTCAAGGCCTGAAACTACTCCTTCCTGACTGAGACAGTACCTGTGTTTTTCAATTCAGACATGAAAGAACTCCTTTGTTGTTATTTGCTGAGTTTCCCCAAAAGTGCATCTGAAAGTCATACCAAGGTACATCTAACATTTGTTCCTGCCAGGCCTGAGCGTGTGAAGACAGGTAGTCAGCAGCACCTGTTTGGAGCACTGCACATACCGCTGCTGATTCAGGGCAGAGGACAAGGACGGGATAGGCAGTCTAGAGGGTCTGAGGGGGTGCGGCCGATGTTATCCACGGCTGGAGGAGCTTCCCAGGGGAGGACTAACATCAGGCGCTATGAGAAGGGTAGGACTTAGCTGAGCAGAGAAGGAACGGGGGATAGTGAGAGAATGGTCTGGCTCAAGTAGAAAATGCAACTTTGGCTGCACATTGAAATTATCTGGGGAGGGACTTCCCTGGTGGGGAAGCTTCCAATGCAGAGGACACGGGTTCCATCCCTGACTGGGGAACTGAGGTCCCACATGCTGTGTGATGCAGCCAATAAATACATAAATAAAATAAAAAATAATAAAATTATCTAGGGAGTTTTAAAAATAGCTCTCCTCAGGATTCCGGTCGGTCTGAGTTGTAACCTAGGCGGCTGACTTTTTTAAGCTTCACAGGTGATTTTCGTGGGACAACCTGAGAACCACTGCCATCATCTCCTTTACTCAAAGGGCAGTCCTCGGACCAGCAGAGCCGTCCCCCCCTGGAAGCTTGTTAGAAATCCTGAACTTCAAGTCTCATCTCGGACTTAGTGAATCAGAATTTTCATGTTCACAAGATCCCCGGTGGCCTGTATGCACAGTACAGTTTGAGATTCCCTGCTGTAGAGGAGAAAAGAGAGATATGGCTGAAGAGGGCAGATCACCTAACCAGATTTTCTTGTGCTGGACTAGGAGTGAATTACAGGTGGGCAGTGATACTACTTTGCCCTCAAGCCACTGGGGATGCTTGTATTTCTTGTTGCAAGACATCTCTGGTTATCTGTATGTGCTCTATAAATATTCTTGCATTCTCTCTGGGTGCCTTGAGGGGGAAAAAGGCAGGGCAGCACCAGCTAAAGAACTGGACTGCACTCTATCAGTAGTCGCGATCCCCTGGAGGATTTTTATCCAAAGGGGTTCCTGTGTAATGTTTTGTAGTCTAGAAAGATTTTCCTGGCAAAAGCATATGGAATGCACTGGGCCAGGGGTGTTTTCTAGGGTTGGGGAGACATGGTCTACGTGTTGCAGTAATTCCCACGAAAGTTGAGAAAGGCCAAGAGTTAAGAGCTTGATCATGCTTTAAATCTGTATAACATGTAAATACCTATCCCCAAATCTCCAGGGCAGAGCTTGGAAGAAATCGTAACAGACATCTTTTTGGAGACCCCTTATAACTTTTTCTTTTATTTTAATTTATCCTTGAAGGGCATCCTCTCAGAGAGTCAAGAAAGTTTCTGATGATTAAAATCTACTTGACATAAATAAGGTCATAAACAGGCAACCCTAACTCTGCAGGATCCTCTAGTTCTTGGTGGGTGGGATCTTCTGACGTGAGGCTTATTAGTGATTTCAAAGGAGAAAGGATAACAATGATGGTCATCATTTGGTGAATGGGCAGCAAGGGAGAATTTCAGGAAATGGAGAGGTTAAAAGTCCAAGTGTGAAAGGCTGGCTGTTGTGGAGACTCAGAATGATGTATTCTAGTTGGGACAACACTTTTAGGGGAGCCTATATATTTTCAGAGATTATTTTGTTTGGAAAAAAATATTGAACTTACCAGTCCACTAACTTGCTCACTCTTCGACACCAAGCTTAAGCTGTCTTCTTCCATGAATTCTTCCTGAGTCACCCCAGCTCATAGTCTATTCTCTCTTTCTCTATTTCCAAAAATCCTTTCTAATGAGTCATCAAGTATTTTTTTTTTAGTCCTGATATTTTAAAAGTATTATGGTATATACTGATTTTTTAATAATTCACTCAAAAGTTTTAAAGAAATTTTTTATTGGCATATAGGTGATTTACAATATTGTGTTAGCTTCTGCTGAACAGCAAAGTGAACCAGTTATACGTGTACAATATATCCACTCTTTTAGATTCTTTTCCTATAGAGGTTGTTATAGAGTACTGAGTAGAGTTCCCTGTTCTACACTGTAGGTTCCTATTAGTTATCTATTTTATATATAGAAGTATGTCTATGTCAATCTTAGTCTCCCAGTTTATCCCCCCATTCACCCATGATAACCATAAGATTGTTTTTTTATATTTACAACTCTGTTTCTGCTTTGTAAATAAGTTCATCTGTACCGTTTTTGAGATTCCATATATAAGTGATATCGTTTGTATTTGTCTTTCTCTGTCTGACTTACTTCACTCAGTATGACAATCTCTAGGCCCATCCATGTTGCTGCAGGGTTTTTAAAACATTTTTCTTATTTATGAAGGTGTCCTATATTCCTGGAAAAGGAAATGGCAACCCACTCCAATATTCTTGCTTGGAGAATTCCATGGACAGAGGAGCCTGGTGGGCTACAATCCATGGGGTCACAAAGGGTCAGACACAACTGAGTGACTAACACACACATCCTATATTCCTCAGTAGTTTATAAGCATCTTGAGGATGTGGACCTTGCCTAATTCCTCTTGTCCTCTTGGGAATTTGTGACTTTTTGAAATAACTGTTCTCAGGGTGCTCATCATAATTGAGTATTAATGATAAAAAGTAGTTTGCCATATCCTTTTTTGTTTTCCAAATTTGTTGTATTTTCCAAGTTTGTTGATGTTTCTTTTGAAGAAAAGAATGAAGGGGAAGAGGGAAGGCTGAAGAATCTTTAAAGACAGTAAAAATACTTTATGTATTTTAAAGTACATTCTGCAGTTAAAAATTTTGTGCTTTCAGTGTTTCATTTCAAAAGAGGAGGTTTTAAAAAAGTATGGATTCGTAGTGTCTTAGTAAACAGTCCTGTTTTACTCATCTTTTTAAATGGTACCCATTCTCCTTAGTTGCTTTTCTCATCTTGCCATTTGGGTTTCTTTTTCTTTTTTCTTTCTGTTTAGAAGTGATGCCATTTGTTGGAGGAAGGTAACTCCTGACCATGTTTGCAGGCAAGAGTGTCACTAGTCATGTGGATGTGAGCCACTAACACGTTTAAACTGTTAGACTGTGTTCATGGGAAAAGTTTTGAACTTAACACTTTAATGGTCTTAGTTTAAGTCATGACATGCTATGGTCATGCCTTTTTTTGGAATTAGGAAACCTAGTATTTGGCAAACTTAGGACATTGAAAATGTGTCAGTGTTACCTAAATGTTGTGGCAAACAGGAATTTATTTTAATTGTAGTCCGTTGTGATGTTTGACATTATGGTAAAAGAAGCTTCTATTATGTAGAGAAATCCAGGTAGAGGTTGAGTGAAAACAGTTAAAGTACTTTACCAAGTTTAAGTTTTTAAAAATATAATAATCATAAAAACCTAAGCAGGGGAAGATCTTTTCAAAGAATTCCTTAATGTATCAATCAGTAGTTTATATCCTTAAAGAATTTTTTATGGTATAATAATGAGGATTTATAACAGAACAAAAATAACCTATTTCCTAACATTAGCCTCTCTGCCTGCAGAGGTGGTAAGACTTGTTAATGCAGATGAGGCTGCCTTCTGTTGTGTGATGCTAATAGGAAATGGATCATTGCAGTTTATGAGGCACTTAGCCATTTTGGTTCATGATAAATGACTGACTTCAACTGGCATTCCTTCACTGATTTCCCACTATTCATCACCTAAAAGAATGGTACCCAAACATGAAGTTGATTTTGAAGTTGTCAAGTTTCACTGTGGCGTCAATCCATCATAAGCCAAAGTGTTCGTTGAGTTAGGAAGAAATCGTATGAATGAAAACACTCATAAATGTTTAATGCTCCTATTTACTTTTGTTCAAAAACCAGTTTTGCCTCTGTTCTATCCTCCTCTAACTTCTGTTCCCTCTTCGCCTTTCCCTCCCGTTCTCCAAACATGCTTAGGTTTTGAAAAGTCCCTAGATTTTATCTCTGCAGATACTTTGATGTAGTTACGTTGTTTTGTTCTATAAAATCAGCCCAAAATAAGCAGGAAGAATGGAAATATCTTTTAAGGCATATGTCCCCCTACAGGCCAGGCATTACACAAAATTAGTCTGGAAAACTTTTTCACTGCTATATTTTTGCTATTATTATGCTATTTCCTTGCTTTTCTTATCTTTCCTTGAAATATTATCTTGAAATACCTGCCTCCAGAACACACACCATTTTTGAGTAGGGAGGAAAAAGGCCTCCTATTTGAATAAAGTCACACTATCCTACAGTTAGACTCTCAGACTCTGCCTCTCAGAGGATTATTCTCCAGCTTAATTTCAGGGAGGCCTTTCTGGCACCATAAGGATTACCCAAGATCCAGCTACGCCTAACATATGCCCAAAGGAAGTTTGACTCTTGTGTCCTCTAGTGTTTGGAATGTAGAGCCTGTGTTTAATTCCATACTTGTGATGCTGTCAGTGGCTGGTATTTGGAGGGTGTTCGCTATCTGGCAGAAGGCTATTCACAAAGGAAAATGTCAGCGTTCTTGCAGAGTGTCGTAGAATCATTTAGTGTAATTGAGATAATTTGCCATTTTTTTCATTGGTTCTTAAAGGAATTTGGACCTCCCTTATCGGTGTGTATTGTTGGAGTGAGGGTGACAAGTCATTTTGTTCGCTTTGTAGAACTCAACAGGAGGAAGCACATCCTTGGCTGCTGGTATCCTAGGAGTGAAGTTTGTGTGCAGAAACTCCCTCTCAGAGGCGAGTCTTTTGTCACAGATTGTCTAGGTTGCTAGCAGATTGCCCCCCTCCCTGGGAGCTCAGTTCCTCCTTTTAGCAAATAGTATCCATGTATACACCCCTTCGTGGATCACAGCCTTGTTGTGGCGAAGGGGCTTGCATAACTCAGTGACGTTATGAGCCATGCCGTGCAGGGCCACCCAAGATGGACGGCCCCCCAAGAATTGATGCCTTCAAATTGTGGTGCTGGAGAAGACTCTTGAGAGTTCCTTGGACTGCAAGGAGATCAAGCCAGTCAATTCTAAAGGAAATCAACCCTGAATATGCATTGGAAGGACTGATACTGAAGCTGAACCTCCAATACTTTGGACATCTGATGCGAAGAGCTGACTCATTGGAAAAGTCTCTGATGCTGGGAAAGTTTGAAGGCAAGAGGAGAAGTGGGTAGCAGAGGATGAGATGGTTGGATAGCATCACCGACTCAAAGGACATGAATTTGAGTATGTCCATTTGAGCTGGGAAATAGTGAAGGATAGGGAAGCCTGACATGCTGCAGGCCATAGGGTTGAGTAGCAAAAAGTTGAACATGACTGAGCGACTGAACAGCAGTTTGTAGTCCTACCTTAAACAGCAATAATTTTTTAGCAACTGAACAACATCCATGTACACCTTGTTCCTGGAGAACTTTGTTGTTGAGAGCTTTAGGCCAGTGAATTAAAAGCATTTGAGGTGCCCAAATTCTTTTCATGGTCTCAAACCCCAAATATTGGCGAATTTTTTTGAAAAAGCCTAGAAGTGGTGGAACTGAAATATTAATTAGGTCTCCTGTGATCATTTTAGGGGCCTCCCAGGTGGTGCAGTGGTAAAAAATCTGCCTGCAATGCGGGAGATATGGATTTGCTAGGAAGTTCGCCTGGAGAAGGAAATGGCAGCCCACTCCAGTATTCTTGCCTGGAGAATCCCGAGAACAGAGAAGCCTGGTGGGCTACAGTCCATGGGGTCACAAAGAGTCGGACAGGATTGAGTGACTGAACACATAACGGCAACAGGGTCATTTTTCCTATTGAAAGACTAGAAATAGCTATAGGACATAATTTGATTATATGTCTTAGATAAATCCTATCAACCTTTTATTGCTGGTTGTGATTAGAAGAATCACTAATTTGAAATACTTACTCAGCTTGGCTCAAACCAATTACCAAATTTTTTAACTGGCTAACTATCATGCTATACTGATTTATTATGACTGTTGAAACATACCCATCATTTACTTTTTGCCTTGCTTCTGTATGGTGTGGCCATTGGTGGCGTAGAGACTAGGGTGGAAGGAGTTTGCTAAAAGGTAGAGAACAGAGGAAGGGAGATAGAAGAGGAGGAAACTTCAAGAAGAATAGCAAAGAGCATGGATGCCTTGGTAGACCAGATGCTTTTAATAGTATCTACCATTTCTTAACTCTGTCATATTAAAGTAAATATGGATGGCCTTTTGCTTTCTTCTTTCTCTTCTCTTTTCCCTCCTGTCCTCTTTGAGTAGATATAAATATGTGGAAACTAAAGATAAGCAGACTAAGATATAAGATGCGCAAGTTTTGTTTTTTTTTCCCCCCCCTGGGGGTGGAGTAGGATTTGTTGGAAGATTTGAAGAAACATACCTCACCGCCCAAAGGATGTCTCGGGCTTGAATTGCAGCAATATACTTGTTGGAAGGAAGTGGGTTCCATATTCAGAGGGTTTTAATGATCACTTTCAATCTATGTCTCCAAGTGTTTTGAATGCAACAAGTTCTTAAAGGCTAGGTCTTCGCATGGGCACTTTCAAGATAAAACTCAAAGTGCATATACACTGCAGTCTTACCCCCATGTGCAGTTACTGTCGTTTATTAGACTTGCATAGAAACCGCCAAATAATCTCAGATTTACATTAAAAGTAGAAAAAGAAGTTCCCAAATGGAAAATTACTGGTAGATTTTTTTTTTTAATTCTGAAATGTATCTGGGGAAAAAAATTCTTAGAAGGGCTAAACTCTTAACCATAAATATAATATTTTTCAGAGATTTTCTAATTGGTTTTGAAAGCATCCCTAAAGGATAGGTTAGCTGTTAATGATCATCTTTCTTCACTCACTGATTCAAAGGTGTGATGTTAGTTTTCCCCTGTAGGCTGTTACTCTGCTTCTTTGCACTTCAAAAAGATCTAAGGTCACTGATTATGACTTTGCCACTTCCTGCCCTATTGATCTTACAAAGAGGTTTTGTGGGGTTAGACCTTACTGTAAAGAAATCAGCCCAAGTAAAAATTCTTGATATTTGCATGTCTATTAAATTCAACATGTTGGCTTTTTATTTGAGCCTGTTTTATTATATAATTTATAATGTGATAGTTATTGGGTCACAAAGAGTTGGATGACGGAGTGCGCGCGCATGCGCGCGCGCGCGCACACACACACACACACACACACACACACACACACTCTTCCTGGGACTTCAAGAGTTCCATTTATAAGAGCTGAAATGTTTTTTGCCTCCCTTTTCTCCCTCTCTGAATCCAGGGTGAATCATGCATTGAGTAAGATGAATGGATGAATGTGTAGTTGAGTAAGAAAGCCAGTCAATCCAGAGCTGAGACTGTGTTAAGGAACAACCAGTCAGAAGGTGTTTATGTCTCTATGAAATTCTGTCGACCTAACTCCACCTACCCCTGCAAAAGGCATTATTAACACCTGTTAGTCAGTTGCCCCTCATAGAATTTTCTCTTTTGGTGCAGCAGCAGTGACAGATCCTTCCCAAGCCTGATTCTGCCTGTATATCATTGGTGAGGGACACTTCTGTTCAGGCTGGAGCTAGCGAATCAGTATACCTGCTTCCAAATCCATACAGTATTTCAAACCTTTATTAACTCAGCCCGTACTACAGTTTTCCTGATTGTGATCATTCTCTGGTACAAGGAGATGGCAGTCCTGTGTTTTTCTGGTGGAGGAATACTTGAGCTGAGTTTTGTAGGAACATCAAGCAAACAAAAAAAAAGTGGTATTTCAGTTTGGGGTTTTAGAGTTACTACTTCACACCATCCCGTGTGTTTACAACACTTCGGAATGTGAGAGTAAATTTAGGGACACAGTCCCCACTGCTCTTGCGTTTACTTTTCTAAAAATAGTTTTCATTTAGATGAAAAAACAGTATGTCTGATCTTTCCCCAGAACTCCAGGTTCCACTATCTGCTTTTTACCTCTGGTTGGATATCTAATAAGTTTCTCAAATATAATAGATATAAAATGCAATTCTTGACTCCCCTACATAACCACTCCATCTACCTCGTACCTGCTTTTCTCCTTTTCTTCCCCCTTTCCCCCCTGGTTGCTTAAGTCAAAAACCTGAGTTATTTTTTAATGTTTTTCTTTTCCTGAGCATACATACTAAGTCACTTCAGTTGTGTCTAACTCTTTGTGACCCCAAGGACTGTAGCCCACCAGGCTCCTCTGTCCATGGGATTCTCCAGGCAAGAATACTGGAGTGGGTTGCCATTTCCTGCTCCAGGGGATCTTCCTGACCCAGGGATTGAACTCATGTCTCTTATATCTCCTGCATTGATAGGTGGGTTCTTTACCATTTTACCACTGGGAAGCCCTCCTTCCCTGAGCATATCCCCATTCAATCTGCCAGTAGGTTTGTCTCCAGAATAGGTTTCCAGTCTGTCCATTTTCCTACCATAGTTCCAGCCACCATCTTTTCTCACTTGAATGACTGCAATGATCTTCTCCTTCCTAGAATGTGTTCTCCATTCAGAGCCAGAATTATCCTTTTAACAGAGATCATATCCTCTCTGTCCCCAAACCCTATGGCAACCTCCCATTACTCCTGGAACAAAATCCGAATTCCCTGCCCTCCAAGGGGCTTCGAGGTCTGGTATCTGGCTGCCCAGGCCACCTTATCTCCTGTCATTTCCCTCTCACTGACTGATCTCCTTACTCAAGCATTCTCCGCTCATTCCCTCCTCAGGGCTTATACCTTAGCTCTTTCTTGTCTGGAATGCTGTTTCTCTGTAGCTCCACGTGCTGACTTACTCTTGTTGTTCAAGACCTACCTATAAACTGCTTAGGGCTTCCCAGGGGACACTAGTGGTAAAGAACCTGCCTGCCAATGCAGGAGACGTGGGTTCAATCCCTGGGTCAAAAAGATCCCCTGGAGAAGGAAATGGCTACCCACTCCAGTATTCTTCACTGGAGAATCCCCTGGACAGAAGAGCCTGGTGGGCTACAGTCTATGGGGTTGAGAAGAGTCAGACATGACTAAGCAACTCATATATAAACTCCTTACCTGTCAACTCCTCAAAAAGACCTTCCCTAAGTATTTCACCTAAATCCTCCCTTCTCTGTTTCTCTTCATCCCATCACATATTTCATTTTACTCTTGGATGAAAGGTCACTGTGTAAAATCCTTATTTACTTATTTACCTACTGATTGTAATTTGCCATCTACCTTTGAAATAAGCTCAATGTGGGCAGAAACCTTGCCTGGCCTTGTTTGCTGATGTATCCCCTATAGTACTAGCAGCACTGTTTCATGTGTACAGTAGGTGCTCAATTAATATTTGTGGTTGAATTAGTGAATAAGAATATTTAGGTCCATGAAGACTATAAACTATTGAATCCATAAACATACTTATAGATTATATTTTAGTGATAATACTGCTGCCAAATATTCATGGTAATTAAGTGGCCCCAAGGCAAGGGAATAGATAGTTCTCTTCTGGTTATTCTATTAATTTGTGGCAAAGCTAATGAGATTGGCAACTGCAGTCATTTGGCATCTTCTCTTGCCGTATCTGTGCATATAAACTAGTCATCATTTATCAGTTGTGCATATCTTGTATTTGCAACTTGCTGTGAGTTTTATATGCTTGAACAACAGTACAAGGTGTACTCCTTGTAGGTAAGAGTCTGAAATTGTGATAAGTGCTCATTATGATGAGAACAGCTTGCACTGAACAGGTCGTAGCCATGCATATGTCTCTCTTTAGAAGGAAAACATCAAATTCCAGACTGAGTGTGATAAGCAGCAATTAATTTAACCATCAAGATTCTGAATGTATTATGATTTTTCAGGAATTAATGAACATGGAAATAATGAGCCCTTAATGTATTTATTTTGTGACTGTAAATCTTTGTAAATCAAGTATAACAAGTTGGATATATGCCTATGATTAAGCCATAAAAGAGGAGAAAGCCAATGAATCTTTTTCTTTCCCTGCCTGTAGTTTGCATATGTCAATAGGCTGGAGGCCACAGACTCACCAAAGTTAAAAGATGATAAAGATGTTTTGGTTTTGTTTCTTTTATTGATTGCTAAGATCACATAGGACTTCCCTGGTGGCTCAGAGATTAAAGCATCTGCCTGGAATGCTGGAGACATAAGAATTCTTCTTAGCCTCTTCTTTCCAATGTTGCATTTTGTCATTTTCTGTCATTTGATGGATATTTTCCTTTCCACTTTCTTAGGGAAAGTAGCAGCCTTCAAGGTAGAGTTTTTCTCACTGACTTTCGTCATGAACTTCCCAGTCCTCAATTATCTGTGTTCTACTGCACGGTAGTAATTTTTTCCTTAGGAGTTTTGGTCATCTTGCCTTCTCCCTCTTCCACTGACAACTGCCCAGTATTAAGTTGTGCTATATTCTCTAACAAAAGAAACTTTAGTTGCATGCAGCAACATATTTCCTATAACTAGTCTTCCTGACAGGAATCACCATCCCTTCACTTCTAGCCAGGGGTCTAGAGTTGGTGTATTTGTGCCTGACCTGCAGGTCTTACAGAACTGAGGTTCATACTTTTATTTGAACGTAACATTTCTCTTAATTGGGACTTGACTTTTGGCCTAGATGAAATCCTGTTTTTCAATTAGGGTGGTAGTCTTAACATTCAGTTATGACCATGACTACGGAGTAAGAGTTTCAAGTTAATTCTTTCTCATCACATCATGGAAAGATTGATTATGGCATCTCAAGCATTTCCAGACACCACCAGTTCAGGGACAGCCATCACCTGTTGTTAAGGGAGTCTTCCTTTTGCCGCTTCTGTCCTGCTGTCTCCCTCTCTGCCCTCCCTCTCTGTACCGGGGAGGCTGCCTGTGAGGACTCTCCAAGGACTCCCGTGCCCCTTGCCTTCCACCAACAGCGGAGTCCCCACAGGAGAGCCAGGGCGCGAGAGCGAGGTCAGGCTAATTATTCTACAGGCTCCCTGCTTACAGGGCTGCCTTGCGCTGCCTGTGGCCCTCGACCTAAGGTCATGGTTCTTCACTCTCAGACTTTCTCCTTTCAGGTTCCTGCAATCAATCCTTCTTCTCTTCCCTTCTCTCCAGGGTTGGTAACAATGCTGCTGCTACAACCCTGAATTTCAACAGTATTCCCAACCCTGCGCCCAGAAATTTGCAAATAGTCCCTTTCAAATAAGTCTCTGCAAACCAGCCTAACTTAAATGTGGCATCTGTTTCCTGTTGGAATCCTCTCTGATGCAAGTGTTCTCTTTTTTGGATACTATTAGCTTTTTTTTTAAATTTGGGGAAGAATTCACCTAGGAAGCTGTCTGGTCCTCAGCATAGTGTTTTGGGAGGTTTTGGATGACTGTTTCAATCTCTCTGCTAGTGATCAGCCTAGTCACATTTTCTGTTTCTTCATGATTCAGTTTTGGAAGGTTGTATGACTCTAACAATTTGTCCATTTTTCTAGGTTGTCCAATGTGTTATCTTATAGGTGTTCATGGTATCCTCTTATATTTCCCTTTTCAAAAATACTTATTTTTACTTATTCATTTATTTGGCCGTGCCGGGTCTTAGTTGCAGCATGTGGTATCTATTTCCCTGACCAGGGATTGAACCTGGGTCCTCTTGCATTGGGAGGACAGAGACTTAGCCTCTGGGCCACCAGGGAAGGCCCAACTATTCTTGATTAAGTACCCACTACTCAGATATCACCTGAGCAGCCTATGGAGCAGGCACAAAATAAAAGAAAAAGTCACTGCTTTCTGGGGGAATCTATCATGTGAGATAGATAAGCCTCTCCTTTACCTCATTCCGTATTCAGTCAATGCTTATTGACTGGCTTCTGTAAACCAGACATTGTGTATGGATCTGAGGTGAATTCAAAGGTGAGCACTGTTTAATCCCTGCCATTTTATATCTTGAACTGTGTGTTTAGGGAACATTCTAGTGTTCGGATAATTATGATTCACAGTCTTGGACTGGACAGTCCCTCCATTTCCCAGCCTCACACATTTGCCAGGATTAAACAATAGGTTCCATATATCATCACCAGCCACCACCACCATGGTCAGACCATCAGGGCTGATTGTGAGCATGTGGAGGGCATGAGCTTAGATTTATTCATTGTTAGAGTGTTAGTACCACATGGTGCCTGGCTGGAGCCTGCGGAAGACTTTCACCCTGTGACTTACTTTGTTTGGTTGAGTTATTCCCCTAGTTCTATAAACCTCTCTAATGCCCAGGTCCTGACCCTCTGTCATTGCTCTTTGTGACCCTGAACTGAGAGGGTAGGTGTCACCCTGCTTTCTGCGTCCCTCCAGCCCATGTGCTGTGAAAGCATTAATTGCTCAGTCATATCTGACTCTTTGCGACCCCATGGACTGTAGTCTGCCAGACTCCTCTGTTCTTGGGGTTTTTCCAGGCAAGAGTACTGGAGTGGGTAGCCATTTCCTTCTGCAGGGAATCTTTCTGACCCAGGGATTGAACCTGGGTCTCCTGCCTTGCAGGCAGATTCTTTACCATCTGAGTCACACCAGCTCCAGGTGCTGTAGACCTTCCGAATCGTTTGTGGTCCCTGCCTTGGGAGCTTGATAAGAAAGCAGGAAATCACCAGCCTCTCTGGCTGTGCCTGATGTCTGGCCCTGGCCTGCTCTGCTCTTAGTTCCCACCTCCTAGTTCCATCCAGTGGCCTCTGTGATTCTCAAGCGTGACCGTTTCCTGAGCCCACAACAGGACCTCTTTTGTGTCTTCGTCTTGCTGGATGGAGATCTTTCAGAGTGTCAAGGAAACCCTTCTGGGCAGATGGAAGATTTCAGGTTGAACACAAGTCTTCTTTTCTTTGTGTCAGCATTGGGTAAAACCAATAGGTACATTTCAGAAGAAGGGGCCTCTGGTTAAATGTGGGCCATTGTCTTTAAAAAAGGTTTTCACTCTACGACGTCCCTTAGGACTTTTGGGGAAACCTGATTTGCATAGTGGAGTTGTAGCCACCAGAATCCCAGGCGGTAGTAACTTTTCTGCTCTCAATGCCTGCTAACCCTGAAGATCCTAGCACAGGATTGGGCGGGTCAAGGAGGACACAACACTGCCTTCCTATGTTGAGGGGGAGGGATGTGTGCGGGTGACCCTGTCCAGTTAGTGAGGCCTCCTGGTTGTCTTTAATTTCATTATGTGATAATGTTTGGCCGCCCTGCCCTTTGTGCTCCCAACGGGAGATATCGTCAATCGACACTTCAGCCAAAACTCTCCCTGATCTTTTCAGGGTGTGCAGTGGGGGTGTGGTACCTTCTGATGACCCTGTTTGAGTGTTCCAAGTGCCAGGGGAGCAGCCAAAGAAAATTCAGTGCACTTTACTGAAGGACTAGAACTTGTTACGAAAAAGTGATAGTAAACTGTCCAGGATTTTGTGGAAACCTTCCCCTCTCTCGCCTCCTTTCCTTACTCTTATGTCCTGCTCCAAGTGTATCTTCACTTTCTTTTTTTCCTTTAACTTATCTTGCCCTTCTCTATGGGTAAGCAAAACACAATCTATAGTGGAATGGTTTCATCTAAACCTGAGTCTGGGAGCATCTGGAGACATTTTTGGTTGTCAGAGCTGGAAGAATGCTGCTGCCATTGGTGAGTGGAGGATAAGGATGCTGCCGAATGTCCTATAATACAAAGGACAGCCCCTCTGAACCTCTCAACACAGACTTCTCTGGCTCCAAATGTCAGTATTTCTAAGGTTGAGAAACCCTAGTCTAGATTCTAATCTGTCCAACAGAACTTTCTGTGAAGATGGAAATATTCTATACAGTTGTTATTACTGTATGTGGCTATTGAACATTTAACACATGGTTAATGAAACTATGAAACTGAATTTTTCATTTTAATAGCCATACTGTAGCTAAAGACTGCCACATCAGACAGTGCAAATCTGGGGTCCCCTGTCCAAACTTTGGCTTATGAAAGTGATGGGCAGAAAAGGTTGGTATCTTAGTGGAAATTTAGAGGAATCTGTAAGCATGGGTGGTGGGGTGGGATGTCTTCATAGAAGCCATGAGACTGAACGCAGTCCTGGTTTCCTGTGGACAAGACAGAAGGTGCTAGGAAGGGCACCCTACTGGGACCCAGCCCTGGGGGACAGTGGACACGGCTGCCTGGGAGGAGCCGCAGCCTTCAGCAGAGGACTCAGGCAGCCACAGGTGATCTGGCTGGAGGGAAATACTCTGACTTCACTTTCCCCCTTCCTTATACTCTCCTTCTCTCCAGATCTCCCCTAGGCTAATCCTAACCAGAAGTCAGAGCACAGGTGACCTCTGTGGCTGTGTGCCTCCCAGCACAGAGCAGGGTGATGAGAAGAGAGTGGATCAAGGGATAAACAGGGAGTACCCAACACACCTTGTCTGCTCTTTTTCTTTCAACCTTTTCCCCGTCTCACTGGCCTTCCATGTAATTTTTCCTCCCGTTTTTACTCCGCCTTCTCTTGGTAACTCCAGTCTGTCCTTTCCACAAGCGCATGTGTAGTGTTGGTGTTGTAACTCACTGGGACGGCTCCTCAGGGTCTCTGCGCTGCCTGCATGGCCGTGGGATCTCATACTCACTCCCATACCAAAGGCTTGCTTCTGTCCATCTTCAGATCAGTTTTTCTGTGCAGAAAACCACGCAGTGTACCCACTGATGGAGTGAATGGTGAGTGACTACACAACAAACTCCAAAAAGAACTTTCCAAGAGTGTCATACATCATTTACCTGGCAGCAGATGGCATTAGAAGTCTTAGGGGCACTAAAAGATGGCTTTCAAATCACTGAGAATTTGAACTTCTTGACAAAAAAGAAAGGTGATTTAATCATGAAGGGGAGAGTTAAGAAAGGCAAGACCAGGTTGGAAATGGACAAGAGAGAAGCAAGTGATGCTTCAAAGATGGGATGTAGATGCCTGGAGACCTAGGTAGACATGGGAGCAGTGGAGAAGTAAAAGGTAGCATCGTTTCAATAGTGCAAATCTGAGTCATGGAGATAACTGTGGTGTCATTGACCGAGGGAAGACAGCAGGATGAGTGGGAGATTTGCTTGGGATGTTGAACTTGAAGTGGTGGCAGGACAATCAATGGAGATGTAACAAGAGCATTTAAAGATGTATGTCTGGAGCTCAAGAGAGCGGCTGAGGCTAGAAAACAAAGTGTTTAGGATCTAGAAAGGAGTGAGATCCCTGAAGGAGAGAGGGTGAGAGGTTTCTCAAACTTAGGGTCATACTGAGACTCACCCCTGGGTATGAAGAAGTTGATGACTACCCCCTCCAGAGATGTAGGTTTGGGTCAGTACAATTGTTCTAAAATATTCATTTTTAATAAGCACCCTAAGTGATTTTGTGGCACTCTGAGAAGCAATATATTTTAGCAGAGGGATGTTTCAGAGACTAAATTAGGAGAATGACTGGTGCTCTAAAGGGTTTGAGGGGAAGCGGGAGGAGTGAAGAATAAGGATGAGATGAGCAGAGAGGATTATATGTTGTGCCCAGTGTGAAGAGGGAGGTGGGGCATGAAAAGGATTTCAAGGTGTAGCTGTTAACACTGTTGAATACTGTGGAGCAGAGGCTCCCAGTGTTTTGGTCTTAGGAAGTCTGGGTGCATGCCTGCTCAGTCACTCAGTCGTGTCCGACTCTTGGCGACCCTGCAAACAGTAGCCTGCCAGCTTCCTCCATCCATGGAATTCTCCAGGCATGAATACTGAAGTGGGTTGCCTTTTCCTCCTCCAGGGAATCTTCCTGACCCAGGGACTGAAGTCGTGTCCTCTGTGTCTCCTGCATTCCAGGTGGATTCTTTACAGCAGAGCCACCGGGGGAGCCTAGGAAGTCTTCACACTCTTAAAAATCATTGAGGAGCCCAAAGAATTTTTAAATGACATGTCCAGTGGTGTGCTGGTAAAGCAGTCTTTCAAAACAAAAGCCTTAGTTTGTGGCATTTGCCGATTTCTGTGGTGGAAACTCTCACCGTGGACTATTTTAAGCAATGAATTGCTCTTCTGCAAGGTAGTAGGAGCCAGCACCAACACATCATTGTATATCTACTGATATTCACCATACTGATATTCAAAACCAGGATTTAAAACCATTTCACTTGAATAAGGCAATAATCATTCATTACATGTTAATGTGAATAACATTTTAATGAAAAGTGACTCATCTAAAACAGGGCAAAATCTAGTGACAAGAACATCGTTGTTAAGTCCTTTTCATATCTGGCTTAATAGCAGCAACTGGGTTCTCATATCTGCTTCCTCACTCAATCTGTTGCAATATCTGTGTCATGTGGCCGCTGGAAATCTCCACTGTACACTCATGAGTCAGTGACTGTAAACGATAAATTCCATTGTAGTGTTATTATGAAAACAGTTTTGACCTTACAGATGCCCTGAAAGGATCTCAGATGCCCTCAGGAGTCTCTGTTAAAAAAAAAAGGTACATATATGCACACACTATATATATATATATATATATATTTATATATATACACAAAATAAAAATTTTTAACGTCAATAAAAGTTAATTTTTTTTCTTTCTGCACCCCAAGTACTGTCTTGCACAGCACACATCTTGTTAGGGACACATTGTTGTAGAGGTTAAGATGGACATAAGTCCTTTGGGTTTGAGGACTCTCAAAAAGGGGCGATGTTGAGAGAGCAAAATCCATAGTTGTGAATATGGAAGTAACATTTACAAGGAGCATAGAGGGAGTGGTAGAAGGTGAGGAAAACAAGTCAAACTGACCTAACGCTTGGTGAGGGACAGAGGACAGTAACTGATTTTCTTGGTCAGCACAGACTAGGTGGAAGGACGCTTGAAGCACTTGAAAGAAGAATGTAATAATCAAGACACTTTACCAAAGCCAATTAGTAATGCAAATATTAGTTGTCTTTGACTTCTCTCACAGCAGCAAAATCAACAAAACAGAGACCTTGGCCAATACTTTGGACATATTCTGAGAATTGTGTTTTTATAACACAGTTATAAGAAGTCAGGCAATGCGAATAGTTAATAGTTGCATAGAGCTTTGTTTATTCTAAGCAGGTCAGAACAAGTCATTCTGATGGTTCTGAATTGCTGTGAACCAGGAGGACTGGCCTGTCGTTTTCCAGATGGGTATTCCTTTTGGCAAATGAGCATATTTCCACAAATAAGCCATTGCAGATAAATCTTTGACAAAAGGATAAACTATGCCTCAAGTGGCACCTGCGTACCTGCCAGCTAAATATTTCTTTCCCTTCTCCAGGCACATATGTTGCTTAACAAGAGAACTTTATCCTAAAGACATTATGCTCAGCTAGATACCACCTAATCCCGAGAGGGCTCAGCCGATAACATGTCAGGATGTCAAGTATGCGGAAGCATATGCGTTTTTGCTGACCACTGTCAATGGGAGAGAAGACTTCAATAGCCAAAGGAAGACATCTCTGTTAGTAGAATTTTAGTGACTGAAAAAAAAAAAAAAAAAAGCAAGCCAGGCAGATACTTGCTGAGGCAAACAGTGGAGACAAACGTCTACTCCACCAACTCTGGGAAGTCTGTTTCGGGGGCTTTATTATATACTGTAAATTATGATGACAACAACAGAAGCATATTTCATTCAGCACCAAATACATGGCAATAACTGGGTTATGAGCTGACTCATGGTACCTTACCTCCTCTGCAAGAAGACCCAGCTTCCCTTGTGACTCAGTGATAAAAAATCCGCCTGCAATGCAGGAGACACGGATTCAATCCCTGGAGGAGGAAATGGCAACCCACTCCAGTATTCTTGCCTGGGAAATCCCATGGACAGAGGGGCCTGGTGGGCTGTACAGTCCATGGGGTCGCAAGAGTAGGACATGACTGAGCAACTAAACCACCACCTTATCAACATTTCACAGAGGACGGGGCTCTGAGACGATGCTTACACAAGGCTGACCAGCTAATAAGAGGCAAGGGAGAGCAGGTCCACAGACACTCACTTTTCTCCCTTTTCTCCCGGTGATGTAGGATAGCAGCAGTGATGGTCCAGCACGACAGAGTATTCAAGAAACTTGCCTCTAGTTTGGTCTAATGCAATTTTGTAACAAATTAATTGTGCCAACAAAAAGGGAGACAGTATCTGGGTTGTAAAATAATTTCTTCCTTTTTCCTGCCCATTAAAACTCACAAAATACTTCCCTCAAACTTGGATCCAAATTGCATTCCTTAGAATCCTCTGAAATACTTGGCTCAGGGTTTTGTCTTTTCCCCAAGTTAGATTGCTCTGTTATTGCCCCCCATCTTTATGGTGAGTAAAACAATAGTGCTGGCTTCTTTTCTTTCTCTCTTTGCTCGCTATACATGTATGGGCATTTTCTCATAAATAGGAATTTTAATTTTTTAAGTAAAATAACAGTTTACCAGTGTCTTGCTCATCCTGATGTCAGAAAGTGGGCAGTTCTTTTCCCTGACTGGCGAAGGCAGAAACATCAAAGGAATTTCTGCAGGAGGAATTACTTGGTACACAGGGGCTGTTTGTTTTGCCTGTTTGCCTGCTCTTCCTGTGTCTGCTATCAGTGATTTCTCACCAAGGTGGCTTAATTATTGCAGTTCAAACTCTAAGTTGCTACAGTAAAGGTGCTTATACTCTCTACTAATTTCTTTCCTTAGTTTTTTTTTTTTACTGGTAGTTTTATTATCTTTTTAAAATTGAGGCATAGTTGCTTTACAAGGCATAGTTGTGTTAGTTTCTGCTGTACAATGAACTGAATCAGCAATAGTACCAGTACATATGTGCCTGGTCCTATCAGACTCTTGTGACCCCATGGACTGTAGCCCATCAGGCGCCTCTGTTCTTGGGATTTCCCAGGCAAAAATACTGAAGTGGGCTGCCATTTCCTTCTCCCAGGGGTATCTTCCAAACCCTGGGATTGAACCCGTGTCTCCTGCATTGGCAGGCGGATTCTTTACTACTGCACCACCTAGGAAGCCAAAAATGGTGATAATAATAGCTAGATCACAAAATGTTTATGAGGAGTCAAAGTAATAACGTATAAAGAGGACTTGGTGTGCAGCGAGCCATCAGTATTACTTTTGTATCTATACTAACTCTCCCCCTTTCCGTGACTTGTGAGCTAGGAGCAGAACTGAGATGGATTTCTCTTGGGATGTTTGCCAATCAATGGGAAAGAGAACATATAAAGCATAGAATGTTCAGCTAGAGAACTGTCTCCAACAAAATCTAAGTACAAAGAGTGAAGCTAAGATGAACATGTTTGGAGGTGGTGGGAATCATTGGTAATTCATTTTTTTCTGGGTCTGGTGGGAGTTTCACCCAAATAAATGATGTTTATGCATAGATGCTAATATCACTTAAACCAGAAGATTTAAACCTAGAACTCCCCAGAGTCTATGACTGGAGTTTCCATGATCTTGAATATATTTGTTAACTGGATGGAAAGGCATATCTCTTTTTATCCAGATGCATCTCTTCAGAATTCACTTAGAGGCTGGGTGGAGAATGTAGCTATTAATTTTTACTGCAAAGTAAGTTCCTAGCTATAGCCTGCTTATGTAGTAGATCAAGGAAACATGGATTTGTGACAAGCAAAAAGCAAATCTGCCACCTTTACCATTTGTGTTCTTCAGCAAAACTAGGACATGAACAATTGCCTTTTGTTTCAGTCATTGCCTAAGTTGATGGAAGAGAGAGGTCTGGCTCAAATTACAGAAAATCAGAAAAGGTGCAATATTATGTTTAGAATACTCAAGATTATAGCTGAAATTTGTCTCCCAGATCTTTTTGTCTCTGCCAAATGGTGATGGCTGATTTTGAATGTGGTTGAAGAGATGTAGCCAACATTAATGGACCAAACATCAGGCTCAGACATGATTACTCCTGCCCTGGCCACATACTTGTATGCTCTTGAGACTTTCTGAGTTTGCTTCTTCCTGTGTTAACTGGCAGTAACAAACACTTCTTGCTACTGGGCTCTTGAGAAAGATAACAGGCAATGTCTCTAGAAATTAAGTTGCTGAAAAAAAGAGAATAGAAATACAAAGTTCTACTTACATCACTATGACTCAGAGAAAAAAATTTATCTTCAGAATTCCCTGGTTGTCTAGTGGTCAAGTCCCCAAGCTGCCAATGCAATGATTGCAGGTTTGATCCCTGGCTGGGGAACTAAGATCCCACAGCTACATGGCAGGGCCAAAAAAATTAAAAATTGTTTTTAAATATATCTTGTTATTACCATTTCTTGGCAACTAGACAGTTTATTGAAATAGGCCTCATCTTTCCTAATAACATTCAAAAAAATTCCCCTATCCCAAGTTATATAACATTTAAAAATAATAATTGCAAATTCATCACATAGTAATTTTGTAGTTGGAAAACAAATATAAGTTTCACAATTGTATTATGTGGGACTAAGATATGTGATCTCTTAGTCATATTCTTTCCACTGTAAAGCAAAAAGCCATTGAACTGACCTGGAGTCAGTTTTGGCTTGATGCTAATATCTGAGTAACTTTGGTTAAGTCCCCAACCCTGCTGATCTCCTTCGTCATATAGAAAATAGGAATAAATCATGTCCTCCAGGTTAGTGTAAAGGTTAAGTGAGATGGGCACCTGCGAAAATAGCCATTTCAGAACTTGGTATGTATTAAGTATTCATAATACTTAACCTTTAGAATTTAAAGATTAAGAGAATCTTAAGATTCTTTGAGAATCTTTAGATTTATCTGTTTGATCAGATCAATTTGATCAGGTCACAGCAAAATAAGGAAGTTAAGACTAAATACAAGTATGGAATTTTCTTGGCAGTCCAGTGCTTGGGACTCCACACCTTTGCTGCCAAGGACCTGCGTTCAATCCTTGGTTAGGGAACTAAAATCCCATGAACTGCCTGGCGTGGCAAAAAAAAAAAAAAGGACTAAAAACCAGTAACAGTCCTTAAATTCAGGTGAAAAACTTCGTGATACTTAGAGTGTGTTATACAGTTTTTGACTTTTTTTCTTCCAAATATAGACAGCAGAATGACCTTAAAAGTCATATCTTTTCCTTTCTACATTCTTTTAATTATGTGCCTCTTTAAAGAATCTGGTCAAATTCTTCCAAAGAACTTAGTGTGATCTTAACAAGGCCACATGTATGGGTCAAAACTCAGTCCTAATCGGTCTTACTTTCTCATACCTAAAGTTTAAAAAACTCAGAATAATGTAGTTCTAGTGAGGATGACAGGGAGCCCTGGTGTGCTGCAATTCATGGGGTCGCAAAGAGTCGGACACGACTGAGCGACTGAACTAAAGAAGTGAACTGAATGAGGATGAAACTCAGACACTCAGACAAAAAGGGCATATTCTGTCTTCTGCCTTCATAAAGAGGTAGTAAATGATAAGTAAACATGACAGAGATTTATTCCAAAAATAGTTTGTGGGATGTGTCACATTCAGATTATAGGAAAAACAGTTTTCACCTCACAGGAATAACCAGGGTTCTTCATTCCATATGTAAAACACACTCGCCAGATGCCCACAGATAGCACGCCAATAGCTGAACCATCGTGGCTGATATCTGGTAGCCCATGCATTTCTCCTTACGGGAATTATTTGTTTGCTCCCAAACATGTATTTGCCAGTTGTTACTATAAATGCATGTTTTAATTAAATGTTAAATAACCAATAACATATAGATTAAAAAAACAAAGATAGTTATTGTTTCTGTGAAAAGTAGGTTAACAGTTTGGACAGACTTGGTAAAGGTGAATTTCCAAAAACAAGTCCTGTTAAAATTGTAAAAGATATTGATGGAGGGGCCCTAAAAATCTAGAAGTATTCTGGACTCATTATTTCATATTTTACTCTAAACATATGCAAACTGGAAATGATAGGTACAGAATCCCCATTTTATCAGTCAGGGTTCAATCAGGGAAATAGAGCTACTCCAGAATGTGATGGAGTAAGGGGTTTATTTTAACAATTAGAAATTGAACAAATGTGGAAGGAGCTGGGAAAGAGAGCTGGGGGAGCAGAGGCTCACGGAGTCCCTGACCAGTTGCCTGAAATACTGATGTGGGTGGACGAACAGGAGTGTGTGCCCAGCTAGGTCTGCTTCTGAGGTGGGAGCTTGCCTCAGGGAGAGGTCTGTGAGGAGCTGTAGCCTCGGTGTTGCCGCCTCGGAGGAGCAGCAGCCAGTGTTGGTAGGCCTGGAGCTGCTGCCAGCCAGGAGTGAGGACGAAAAGCTGGATGTGGAAGAGAGGAGAGAGAACGAGTGAGGACCCGCTTTGGCACCCATCTGCCATTGTTTCTGACTGCAGCAACTTTCCACCGGTAATGGCTGTTCCCTCAGTCCCACCCCCGAATCTCACACCAGTGTCCTCCACGTCTGCCAACTCTAATCCAGAACCATTCGGAGGAGAGGATTTGGGGAAACATATTTCCTGAAGAGTGAAAGTGTTAGTTTTTCAGTCCTGTCGACTCTTTGTGACCACCCCCCACCACCACCACCATGGACTGTAGCCTGCCAGGTAATTCAAAAGCATTCTAAAAGAATGATATAATGTTACCAAGTGGGGCTTATTCTAGGAATTCTAGAATTGTTGAAAAATTTTTCTGCCTCAAAGAAATAGCATGTTATTTTCTCCACAGATGTTGAAAAAGTACTTTGTAAATTCAACAGATGCCCTTAGTTGAAAACTCCTAAAATAATAACAAGAGATGGATACATCCAATGCATTATACACTGTTCCTTTGCATGAGATATCATGTGTCCAACCCCAAACCAGCCTCATGCTCAATGGGGAAACATTAGAAGCATTCAAAATAAAGATGGTCACTATTATCAATTTGATTTATCATCATTGTGGGTTTCCATATAACTTAGAAGTAGAAATAAGTAATGTTTTATGAATTTACAAGCAACTAACTAGATGACATACCAGAAGAAAAGATACTATTCAGATTAGTGAGAAAAGGAGAAAAACAAAAACACATGGTATTACATTTATAAATGTATATAACCCACATTATTGGAAAATAATTCCTGATTTTTCCAGAGAATCATGAATGTATAGAGTTTTTTAGTTGTAAAGGACTTTTATAATTTATTTTATGAGATTCTTAAATTTTAAGAAATAATTTTATAGTCCTCTTTCAAAAGGTTATTATAGATTATTTACTTTTTTGATTATTTTGCTTATTTTCAACATCTTAGTTTTGGGCCAAGCGACAGACTAGAAACATGTACTCCTAAACTGAATGGCTCCAGATTATTGTGTATTTTAAGTTCTCCTCGTCTTCTTTTGAAATTATTTTTTGTCTTCACTGTCAGTATCGGATTTAGGGTTGCCTCTTGTTTTGTTTTACTGTCATTATCTTTGTCCCTGGCATCTTATTCATTTTTAATCTATCAAATGCTAGGAATCATATAAGCAAATTTCCTCCAATGGTCTAAAATGAGAGGAAATGAATTTGAGTGAGTGCCTGAGTGGCTCCCCTTGAGTGAAGTAGTACAAATGGTTTTAGCATGTGAACTTTGTACTATCTGTTGTGTCTGTTTATATACTTGTTTGCTGACTTGTAGACACTGGATTGTGTTTCCAGTAGTTGATAATTTTGGGTCAGTGACCCCTAGAGAGAGAAGTTGTTACTGTATTTGGATTGTTGGAAAATTTGGATGTGTACATACTTCATGCTTCTTACAAACGCTATTTAATGAAATGACTCTACACTCAGCACACAGCTGTTCAGTTCATGTTTACTGAACCTAATGGAAACAGCACTGTATTATCCTACCCATTCTGGGCAAGAGTAAAAAGCTGCATTAGAGAACTTGGTTTGTGAGAGGTTGAGTGCATATTCATTCCTATTTCTACAATGTTCTAGGGAAAAGTTATTCCTATAATCATCCAGTCCCATCATTTCATGGCAAATAGAAGGGAGAAAAGTGGAAGCAGTGACATTTTATTTTCTTGGGCTCTAAAATCACTGTGGAAGGTGACTGCAGCCATGAAATTAAAAGATACTTTATCCATAGGAGGACTTCCCTGGTGGCTCAGAGGGTAAAGCATCTGCCTGCAATACGGGAGACCTGGGTTTGATCCCTGGGTTGGGAAGATCCCCTGGAGAAGGAAATGGCAACCCACTCCAGTACTCTTGCCTGGAAAATCCCATGGACAGAGAAACCTGGTAGGCTATAGTCCATGGGGTCGCAAAGAGTCAGACACGACTGAGCGACTTCACTTTCACTTTATCCATAGAGGAAATGCTATGACAAATCTAGACAACTAGAGAAGGTTCTTGAAAGTCCCTTGGACTTCAAGGAGATCAAACCAGTCAATCCAAAAGGAAATCAACCCTGAATATTCATTGGAAGGAATGATGCTGAAGCTGAAGCTCTAGTACTTTGGCCACCTGATGCGAAGAGCCTACTCACTGGATAATGATCCTGATGCTGGGAAAGATTGAAGGCAAAAGGGCAAGGCGGTGGCAGAGAATGAGATGGTTGGATGGTATCACCAACTCAATAGACACGAATCTGAGCAAACTCTGGGAGGCTGTGAAGGACAGGGGAGCCTGGAGTGCTATGGTCCCTGAGGTCGCAAAGAGTCAGACCTGACTTAGTGACGGAACAACAATAGCAACTATTCATATGCTAAGATAACAGGTAACTAGAAATTTTAGGTAACTGGAGATTTTTGTATAAAGTCAAGCAGAAGACATTTTTTTTGTTGTTTCAACACTTACTTTTGTAAATATGTCCAATGGGAATTAGTCCACTTTCTTACTCTAGAAGGAGACTGTACCAGACATAAGCTAGTTGGTGCATATGAGGACTCCTCGGGGCTTCCAGGGTTGTAGTTCTCAACAGCACTTGTCACCGCGTCATGGTAGGTTTGTAGATTCTGATGACTCAGTACACAGACTGACTTTTCATCACTCTCAGGACACTCGCTGGGATCTGAGAATGATTTTAAATAAAAATATTGGTAAAGGTGTGTTTTGCTGATCTTTAGACATAAAGGAGTCTAGACATAATTTTATGTCTAAAATTTAGACATAATTTTATAATTTTTGAGTTTCCTGATGTCACCTAATTAGTAGAGAAATCTTACAGATTGATGCCCAGTTAGGCTAGAGAAGTTGCTCAGTTCAGTTCAGACGCTCAGTCATGTCCGACTCTTTGCGACCTCATGAATCACAGCACGCCAGGCCTCCCTGTCCATCACCATCTCCCGGAGTTCACTCAGATTCACATCCATCGAGTCAGTGATGCCATCCAGCCATCTCATCCTCTGTCGTCCCCTTCTCCTCCTGCCCCCAATCCCTCCCAGCATCAGAGTCTTTTCCAGTGAGTCAACTCTTCACATGAGGTGGCCAAAGTACTGGAGTTTCAGCTTTACCATCATTCCTTCCAAAGAAATCCCAGGGCTGATCTCCTTCAGAATGGACTGGTTGGATCTCCTTGCAGTCCAAGGGACTCTCAAGAGTCTTCTCCAACACCACAGTTCAAAAGCATCGATTCTTTGGCACTCAGCCTTCTTCACAGTCCAACTCTCACATCCATACATGACCACAGGAAAAACCATAGCCTTGACTAGACGGACCTTAGTCGGCAAAGCAATGTCTCTGCTTTTGGATATACTATCTAGGTTGGTCATAACTTTCCTTCCAAGGAGTAAGCGTCTTTTAATTTCATGGCTGCAGTCACCATCTGCAGTGATTTTGGAGCCCCCAAAAATAAAGTCTGACACTGTTTCTACTGTTTCCCCATCTATTTCCCATGAAGAAAGTAGGGAAAACCGCTAGACCATTCAGGTAAGGTAAGGTAAAGTCGCTCAGTTGTATCCGACTCTTTGCAATGCCATGGGGTGTAGCCTACCAGGCTCCTCTGTCCATGGGATTTTCCAGGCAATAGTACTGGAGTGGATTGCCATTTCCTTCTCCAGGGGATCTTCCCAACCCAGAGATTGAACCCAGGTCTCCCACATTGTAGACAGACACTTAACCGTCTGAGCCACCAGGGAAGTCATTCAGGTATGACCTAAATCAAATCCCTTATGATTATACAGTGGAAGTGAGAAACAGATTTTAGGGCCTAGCTCTGATAGATAGAGTGCCTGATGGACTATGGAATGAGGTTCATGACATTGTACAGGAGACAGGGATCAAGACCATCCCCATGGAAAAGAAATGCAAGAAAGCAAAATGGCTGTCTGGGGAGGCCTTACAAATAGCTGTGAAAAGAAGAGAGGCTTAAAGCAAAGGAGAAAAGGAAAGATATAAGCATCTGAATGCAGAGTTCCAAAGAATAGCAAGAAGAGATAAGAAAGCCTTCTTCGGTGATCAGTGCAAAGAAATAGAGGAAAACAACAGAATGGGAAAGACTAGAGATCTCTTCAAGAAAATTAGAGATACCAAGGGAACATTTCATGCAAAGATGGGCTCGATAAAGGACAGAAATGGTCTGGACCTATCAGAAGCAGAAGATATTAAGAAGAGGTGACAAGAATACACGGAAGAACTGTGCAAAAAAGATCTTCATGACCCAGATAATC